>NW_028225179.1:109064743-109664743 GCF_052327205.1 Somniosus microcephalus
ATATCGCGGTAGATGTGGCCAGTGGCGCTAAAGCCACTGAGTGCCCTCTTTGGGCACAAACTGGTGGCGCAGCCCACTGAATTTCTAGGCCACTATCTTATTATTAACAGGGAATCTTACTTTTAAATCTTAACTTCGCTACAGTATTACAGTTCTTAAAGTTTTCTGTACAGGATGTCCATCAATATCAAAGAGTGGAACAGCACAGAGCCACCTCTGTGGTCGAGAATCGCTTTGCCTGATATTAAAGCGAGTCTGATATCCCATTTGAGACTTGAATATTTATACCCTTTTCAGTTGTATTTCCTTTGATGTTTTCTGCTGATGCAAGTTAATTATCAATATTCATCTTTCTGCCAACCTCTGCAATTCTTACTGCCACATCAGCTTGTAATATTCCAGAATCTTGTCTCATCGCCAGGTGTTCTGAATTTACCATATAGAACGGTGTGAAGGGCAGGTGTACCTTATTTTATGTCATCCTTACGAGGGCAGATGTTCCTTATCTTATGTGCCATCTTTACGAAGTGTAAATTAGAACACCTTATCCAGGGTGAACCATTGTTTTTGTTCCAAAAGTCAGCCTGTCGGAGCCTGCACCTTCTGTTTCAATAAGGTTATTTATTCAGGGTCAATAACTGTCTTATCTCAAAAGCCAGAATTCTTTCATTGCTATTTCATAGTTAGGTTTCTAAATTTCCAAACCCAGTTTGTCATGTTTTAATAAGACCAGAATTCTTTCATAAGATAGTGTATTTTTCTGAATAGGTTATATGGCTTATTACTTCACAGTTCAGCCTCAGACCGATGTTAGGGAGAGGGATGGAGTTGGTGGCTAGGGAACAGAGTTTGTGGCGGGGACTGAAAACAATGGCTTTGGTCTTCCCAATTATTAATTGGAGAAAGTTTTTGCTCATCCAGAACTGTATGTCGGACAAGCAGCCTGACAATTTAGAGATCATAGAGGGGTTGAGAGAAGAGGTAGTGAGGTAGAGCCACACTAACACTCAGAGACACACACCCACACAGGCACGCACACACATGCACACACTCACACAGACACAGAGACACACACACACACAGACACACACACATGCATACACACACAATACACACACACAGACACATGCATACACACACAATACACACACACAGACACATGCATACACACACAATACACACACACAGACACATGCATACACACACAATACACACACACAGACACATGTACATACACAGACACACAGACACACACACAGACACACATGCACACACAGACACACTCACACACAGAGACACACAGACACACACACACAGACACACGCACACACACAGACATGCACAACAGACACAGACACACGCACACACACAGACACACACAGAGACACACACACACAGACAAACACACAGATAGAGACACAGTATGTGAATGTGTGTGTGTGATACTGCGGGTAATTTTAACCCCCAAAAATGGATGGGTTAGGTTCGGGTTAGTTGTAAAAATCTGAAAAATCTGACACCTGCCCCCAACTAGCCTCCAACCCACCCACTACCAAGTTCAACGGACGCACACACTGACGCACACATTCAGACACACGGACACATAAATAACACACAGACCCAGAGACATACATACATACACAGACACAGAGACAAACAGAGAGACACACACGGGGTGGTGGGGGGATCTGGTCCACGTTGGAGGGGAGATGTAAGGCCTCCAGGATCTATGGCAGAGGGAGTGCAGGCCAGCGAGACAGACTGGAACATGGGGCCAGAGGGAGGAGGAGGGCATTCAGGGCTCTCAACAGGAGGCCTTAACCTCTGAGGGTATTCCGAGAGCATTTCTCCTACATCCAATTAAGTGAGGAGCAGTGTATTAGAAGGCTCCACTTCAGCAAGGAGGTGGTCACAGAAATCTGCCACCTCCTGCAACCAGACCTCCAGCCTCAGACCAGGGCGACCACGGCTCTCTCAGTGGCAGTCAAGGTTGCCGTCGCCCTCAATTTCTTCGCCAGTGGATCCTTCCAGTCTGCAACAGGAGATATAGCTGAAATCTCGCAGTTCACTGGGCATCGCTGCATCTGGGAGGCCACAGGGGCTCTCTACAGTAGGAGAAGGGACTACATTTCCTTCCCCATCACCAGGGAGAAGCAGGACGAGTGTGCGCATGGCTTTGCCAGGATAGCGAGATTTCCCATGGTGCAGGGCACCATTCACAGCACCCACGTGGCTTTGCAGGCACCTCATAACAATCCTGAGATCATCTGTAACTGCAAAGGTTACCACTCACTTAATGTGCAATTGGTGTGTGACAACAGACAATGAATCCTCAATGTGAATGCCCGCTATCCTGGCAGCAGGTGCGATACAGACCAAACGGTTTGCACCTGGGCAGGGCCGGGACCGATGTCCTACGGGGAGTGTTTGCTAGTGCTCTGGGGGAGGGTTTAAAATAAAATGGCAGGGGATTGGGAACCTGAGCAAGGAGACAGAGGAAAGGGAAACAAGGATAGAAGCAAAAGAAAGGAAGGAGAAAAACAAAGGTGGCAGTCAGAGAAGTCAAGGGTTTAAATCAAACATGGCCACAGTAAATAATATTTCTAAAAGGTGTAAGAGTGTTAAAAAACAAGCCTGAAGGCCTTGTGTCTTATTGCGAGGAACATTCATAATAAGGTGGATGAATTAGCTGCGCAAATAGAGGTAAACGGATATGATATGATTGGGATTACGGAAACATGGCTCCAGGGTGACCAAGGTTGGGAACTCAACATCCAGGGGTATTCAATATTCAGGAAAGATAGGCAAAGAGGAAAAGGAGGTGGGGTATCATTGCTGGTTAAAGAGGGGATTCACACAATTGAAAGGAAGGATATTAGCTCTGATGATGTGGAATCTGTATGGGTAGAACTGAGAAAGACCAAGGGGCAGAAAACGTTAGTGGGAGTGGTATACAGACCTCCAAACAGTAATGCGGAGGTTGGGGATGGCTTTAAACGGGAAATTAGAGATGCGTGCAATAAGGGCACAGCAGTTATCATGGGTGACTTTAATCTACATATAGATTGGGCTAACCAAATTAGTAACAATACTGTGGAGGAGGAATTCCTGGAGTGTATACGAGATGGTTTCCTGGACCAATATGTCGAGGAACCAACTAGAGATCAGGCCATCTTAGACTGGGTATTATGTAATGAGAAAGGATTAATTAGCAATCTTGTTGTGCAAGGCCCCTTGGGGCGGAGCGATCATAATATGAGAGAATTCTTCATTAAGATGGAAAGTGAAGTAGTTGACTCAGAGACTAGGGTCCTGAATTTAAATAAAGGAAACTACGATGGTCTGAGGCGCGAGTTGGGTAGGATTGATTGGGGAATGTTACTCAATGGGTTGACGGTGGATAGGCAATGGCAAACATTCAGAGATCGCATGGATGAACTACAGAATTTGTTCATCCCAGTTTGGCATAAAAATAAATCAAAAAAGATGACTCAACCGTGGCAAACAAGGGAAATTAGGGATAGCATAAGATCCAAGGAGAAGACATATAAATTGGCCAGAAAAAGCAGTACACTGGAGGATTGGGAGCAGTTTAGGATTCAGCAAAGGAGGACAAAGGGATTAGTTAAGAGGGGGAAAATAGAGTATGAGAGTAAGCTTGCAGGAAACATAAAAACTGACTGTAAAAGCTTTTATAGATATGTGAAGAGAAAAAGATTGGTGAAGTCAAGCATAGGTCCATTACAGTCAGAATCAGGGGAATTTATAATGGGGAACAAAGAAATGGCTGACCAATTAAATGCATACTTTGGTTCTGTCTTCACAAAGGAGGACACAAATAACCTCCCAGAGATGTCGGGGAACATAGGGTCTAATGAGAGGGAGGAACTGAAAGAAATCAGTATTTGTAGGGAAATGGTGTTAGGGAAATTGATGGGATTGAAGGCCGATAAATCCCCAGGGCCTGATAATCTACATCCTAGGGTACTTAAGGAAGTGGCCCTAGAAATAATAGATGCACTGCTAGTCATCTTCCAAAATTCTATAGACTCTGGAACAGTTCCCATGGATTGGAGGGTAGCTAATGTTACCCCACTATTCAAAAAAGGTGGTAGAGAGAAAACGTGGAATTATAGACCGGTAAGCCTGACATCGGTACTGGGGAAAATGCTAGAATCCATTATAAAATTTGTAATAGCAGAGCACTTGGAAAACAGTGATAGGATCGGACAATGTCAACATGGATTAACAAAAGGTAAGGTAGCAAAATATTGCAGACTCTGGAAATCCGAAATAACAACAGAAAATGCTGGAAAAACTCAGCAGGCCATGCAACATCCGTGGAGAGAAATTAGAGTCGACGTTTCGGGTCGAAACACTTTTCCAAAACTGGAAAGGAAATGAAATAGATCGAAAGGAGGGCTGGGGAGGGAACAAAAGAAGTGAATTATATTAAGAGGTATTCAAAACGAGACGAGATGTTGATAGGACTAGTAAAGAGACAAAAGACAGCTTAGATTAGGTGTGGAATGTACTGGCAGAATGAGAGACAGCTGCCATGTAAAAAAAAAAGAGAGGAAGAGGGGGGGGGGAGGGAAAACCCAAAACAAAGGGGTGGGAAAAAAAAATAGAAGTAAAAATGTAATAGGGGCCGAGGTTATGATCTGAAATTGTTGAACTCGATATTGAGTCCGATATCTTCCGATTAGGCACTTTAATATAGAAACATAGAAGATAGGAGCAGGAGTAGGCCATTCGGCCCCTCGAGCCTGCTCCGCCATTCAATGCGAAAATGGCTGATCATCCAAATTCAGTACCAGGTCCCTGCTTTCTCCCCATACCCCTTGATCCCTTTGGCCTTGAGAAACATATCTAACCCCTTCTTGAATATATTTAATGAATTGGCCTCTACTGCCTTCTGTGGTAGAGTATTCCACAGGTTCACGACTCTCTGGGTGAAGAAATTCCTCCTCATTTCTGTCCTAAATGGCCTACCCCTTATCCTTAGACTGTGACCCCTGGTTCTGGACTCCCCGACCATCGGGAACATCCTTCCAGCATTTAGTCTGTCTAGTCCTGTTAGAATTTTATAAGTTTCAATGAGATCCCCTCTCATTCTTCTAAACTCCAGCGAGTACAAGCCCAATCGATCCAATCTCTCCTCATACGTCATTCCTGCCATCCCAGGTATCAGCCTGGTGATTCTTCGCTGAACTCCTTCCATGGCAAGAACATCCTTCCACAGATAAGGCGACCAAAACTGCACACAATACTCAAGATATGGTCTCACCAAGGCCCTGTACAACTGCAGCAAGACATTCTTGTTCCTGTACTCAAACCCTCTCGCTATGAAGGCCAACATACCATTTGCCTTCTTAACCGCCTGCTGCACCTGTATGCTTACCTTCAGCGACTGGTGCACAAGGACACCCAGGTCTCGTTGCAGTTCCCCTTCTCCCAATCTATTGTCATTCAGATAATAATCTGCCTTCCTGTTTTTGCTACGAAAGTGGATAACCTCACATTTATCCACGTTATATTGCATCTGCCACGCATCTGCCCAATCACCCAACCTGTCCAAATCATACTGGAGTTTCTCGGCATCTTCCTCACAGCACACACACCCACCCAGCTTTGTCTCGTCTGCAAATTTGGAGATATTACATCTAGTTCCCTTGTCTAGATCATTAATATATATTGTGAATAGCTGGGGTCCAATGACCGATCCCTGCGGTACCCCACTAGTCACTGCCTGCCACTCGGAAAAAGACTCGTTTATTCCAACTCTTTGCTTTCTGTCTGCCAACCAGTTCCCTATCCAAATCAGTACCTTTCCCCCAATCCCATGTGCCTTAACTATACACGCTAATCTCTTATGCGGGACCTTATCAAAAGCCTTCTGAAAGTCCAAATACACCACATCCACTGGTTCTCCCTTATCTATTTTACCAGTTACATCCTCAAAAAATTCCAGTAGGTTAGTCAAGCACGATTTACCCTTTGTAAATCCATGTTGACTTTGTCTGATCCTGTCACTGTTTTCCAAGTGCTCTGCTATTACATCTTTTATAATGGACTCTAGCATTTTGCCCACTACCGATGTACCGGTCTGCAATTCCCCATTTTCTCTCTACCACCTTTTTTGAATAGTGGGGTAACATTAACTACCCTCCAATCCATGGGTACTGTTCCAGATTCCATCGAAAGTTGGAAGATGATCAGCAATGCATCAACTATTTCTAGGGCCACTTCCTTAAGTATCCTAGGATGTAGATTATCAGGCCCTGGGGATTTATCGGCCTTCAGTCCCATCAATTTCCCTAACACCATTTCCCTACAAATACTGATTTCTTTCAGTTCCTCCCTTTCATCAGACCCTATGCTCCCCGACATCTCTGGGAGGTTATTTGTCTCCTCCTTTGTGAAGACAGAACCAAAATATACATTTAATTGGTCAGCCATTTCTTTGTTCCCCATTATAAATTCCCCTGATTCTGACTGCAAGGGACCTACATTTGACTTCACCAATCGTTTTCTCTTCACATATCTATAAAAGCTTTTACAGTCAGTTTTTATGTTTCCTGCAAGCTTACTCTCATATTCTATTTTCCCCTTCTTAATTAATCCATTTGTCCTCCTTTGTTGAATCCTAAACTGCTCCCAATCCTCAGGTTTACTGCTTTTTCTGGCCAATTTATATGTCCTCTCCTTGGATCTTATGCTATCCCTAAATTCCCTTGTTAGCCACGGTTGAGTCACCTTTTTTGGTTTATTTTTATGTCAAACTGAGATGAACAAATTCTGTAGTTCATCCATGCGGTCTTTGAATGTTTGCCATTGCCTATCCATCGTCAACCCTTTGAGTGTCATTCCCAATCAATCCTACCCAATGCGCACCTCAGACCATCGTAGTTTCCTTTATTTAAATTCAGGACCCTAGTCTCTGAGTCAACAACTTCATTCTCCATCTTAATGAAGAATTCTATCATATTATGTTCGCTCCGACCCAAGGGTCCTCGTACAACAAGATTGTTAATTAATCCTTTCTCGTTACATAATACCCAGTCTAAGATGGCCTGATCTCTAGTTGGTTCCTCGACATATTGGTCCAGGAAACCATCCCATAAACACTCCAGGAATTCCTCCTCCACAATATTGTTACTAATTTGGTTAGCCCAATTTATATGTAGATTAAAGTCACCCATGATGACTACTGTGCCCTTATTGCACGCTTCTCTAATTTCCCTTTTAATGCCATCCCCAACCTCTGCATTACTGTTTGGAGGTCTATATACCACTCCCACTAACGTTTTCTGCCCCTTGGTATTTCTCTGTTCTACCCATACAGATTCCACATCATCAGAGCTAATATCCTTCCTTAAAATTGTCTTAATCCCTTCTTTAACCAGCAATGCTACCCCACCTCCCTTTCCTTTTTGCCTGTCTTTCCTGAATATTGAATACCCCTGGATGTTGAGTTCCCAGCCTTGGCCACCCTGGAGCCATGTTTCCATAATCCCAATCAAATCATAATTGTTTACCTCTATTTGCGCAGCTAATTCATCAATCTTATTATGAATGCTCCTCGCATTAAGACACAAAGCCTTCAGGCTTTTTTTTAATGCACCCGTTGCCATGGAGATGAGGGCCACTCCCATGGGTGTAGAGGGGCCTGTGTTGGTGCATTTTGGACTTTCTGGCATCCTGAGCAGCTCTTGGTCAGGTCCTCGATTTGTTTATAGATTCCCAGCCACCACACATAAGCCCTGGCTAGGCTTTTCATTTTTACCCCTCCCAGATGACCCTCATGAAGCTCATTGAGCACTCTATCCCTTAACTTGGGTGGAATTACCACTCGGGATCCACACATCAAGGTCCCCCGGCACACTGACAGCTGTTCTCTCCTTGTCAAGAAATCTGGCAACAGTGAGTCGCCATGTGCTGGCCATCCCTTCACCGTCAAATCATATACCCGAGACAGTGTCGGGTCATTTCGGGTTTCCTTTTCGATACAAGCGTTAGGTATTCAACTATAGTCGAATGGAATATTTCGACAGGATCCACTGCTGGTGCTTCCTCCGCAGTAGGCTGTGGCAGGCGTGATAGCCCATCAGCATTTCCATGCTGTTTCGTGCCCTTATATTCAATCTCATAGTGGTGCGCCCCTAGAAAAAGTGACCATCTTTGACACTGCTGGTGTCCCTGATCACCACGTGTGCCAGAAATGCATCCAGCTGCGGCTACTAGCAGACCGCATTGCGGCGCTGGAGCTGCGGATGGATGGGCTTTGGAGCATTCACGATGCTGAGAGGGTCATGGATAACACGTTTGATGAGGTGGTCACACCGCAGGTAAGGGCTGCACAGGCAGAAGGGAAATGGGTGACCATCAGGCAGAGTAGTAGAGGCAGGCAGGTAGTGCAGGGGACCCCTGTGGCCATTCCCCTCTCAAACAGGTATACCGATTTGGATACTGTTGAGTGGGATGACTTACCAGAGGAAGGCAGCAGCAGCCAACTTCCTGGCACCTGGGGTGCTTCTGCTGCTCAGGAACGGAGGAAAAAGAGTGGGAGAGCAATAGTGGTAGGGGATTCTATCGTAAGGGGAACAGATAGGCGTTTCTGTGGCCGTAGACATGACTCAAGGATGGTTTGTTGCTTCCCTGGTGCCAGGGTCAAGGATGTCACTGAACGGCTGCAGGGCATTCTGAAGGGGGAGGGTGAACAGTCAGAGATGGTGGTTCACATTGGGACCAATGACATGGGTAGGAAGAGCGATGAGGTCCTGCAGCAAGAATTTAGGGAGCTAGGTAGCAGATTAAAGAGCAGGACCTCAAAGGTTGTAATCTCTGGATTACACCCGGTGCCACGTGATAGTGAGTATAGGAATAGGAGGATAGAGCAGATGAATGCGTGGCTAAAGAGTTGGTGCAGGAGGGAGGGCTTTAGTTTCCTGGATCACTGGGCCTGCATCTGGGGAAGGTGGGACTTGTACAAGTCGGACGGGTTGCACCTGAACCAGAGCGGGACAAATATCCTTGCGGGGAGGTTTGCTAGCACTGTTCGGGGGGGGTTAAACTAAAATGGCAGGGGGTTGGGAACCTGAGCAGGGAGACAGAGGAAAGGGAAACGGGGATAAAAGCAAAAGGTAGGAAGGAGAAAAGCAAAAGTGGCAGTCAGAGAAATCAACGGTTTAAATCAAACATGGCCACAGTAAATAATAATTCTAATAGGTCTAAGAGCATTAAAAAAAACAAGGCTAAAGGCTTTGTGTCTTAATGCGAGGAGCATTTGTAATAAGGTGGATGAATTGGCTGCGCAAATAGAGGTAAACGAATATGATTTGGTTGGGATTACGGAAACGTGGCTCAAGGATGGCCAAGACTGGGAACTCAACATCCAGGGGTATTCGATATTCAGGAAAGATAGGCAAAAAGGAAAGGGAGGTGGGGTAGCATTACTGGTTAAAGAAGGGATTAATACAATTGTAATGAAGGATATTAGCTCTGATGATGTGGAATCTGTATGGGTAGAATTGAGAAATACTAAGGGGAAAAAAACATTAGTGGGAGTGGTATATAGACCTCCCAACAGTAAGGTGGAGGTTGGGGATGGCATGAAAAGGGAAATTAAAGAAGCGTGCAATAAGGGCACAGCAGTCATCATGGGTGACTTTAATCTACATATAAATTGGGCCAACCAAATTAGTAACAATACTGTGGAGGAGGAATTCCTGGAGTGTTTACGGGATGGTTTCCTGGACCAATATGTCGAGGAACCAACCAGAGATCAGGCCATCTTAGACTGGGTATTATGTAACGAGAAAGGATTAATTAGCAATCTTGTTGTACGAGGCCCCTTGGGTCTGAGCGATCATAATATGATCGAATTCTTCATTAAGATGGAGAATGAAGTAGTTGACTCAGAGACTAGGGTCCTCAATTTAAATAAAGGAAACTACGATGGTCTGAGGAGCGAGTTGGGTAGGATTGATTGGGGAATGGCACTCAAAGGGTTGACGGTGGATAGGCAATGGCAAACATTCAAAGACCGAATGGATGAGCTACAGAATTTGTTTATCCCAGTTTGGCATAAAAATAAAACAAAAAAGGTGATGCAACCGTGGCTAACAAGGGAAATTAGGGATAGCATAAGATCCAAGGAGACGACATATAAATTGGCCAGATAAAGCAATAATCCTGAGGATTGGGAGCATTTTAGAATTCAACAAAGGAGGACAAAGGGATTAATTAAGAAAGGGAAAATAGAATATGAGAGTAAGCTATCAGGGAACATAAAAACTGACAGTAAAAGCTTTTATAGATATGTGAAGAGAAAAAGATTGGTGAAGTAAAGCGTAGGTCCCTTGCAGTCAGAATCAGGGGAATTTATAATGGGAAAGAAAGAAATGGCAGACCAACTGTTGTGTATGTACCTTTAAGGGAATAACTCGTCTTAGACTGCAGTACTGGCAGTGACCAGCCCTGTACAAAAGGCCCTAGCAAGCTTCTGTAGTTTCAGTTTCAAGCTGCCTCTTGTTCAGTAAAGTGCCTGTTAAACTGTTCTCCCGAAGTCCGTGTATTATTGAGGCGCGGACATTACAGTGGCGACGAGTAAGTTCGAACTCACCTGCAGTGTGGCATCATCTCACGGGGATCTCGCCTGAAAGGAAGGTCCTGGAAGGTCATAGTCTGAGCAACGGGCGTCGACCGAGGGCAACCGCCCAAAGAATCCATCGGTGTTTGGAGAATTGCGGGAGAGACTGTGGTTCCAGTGAATCGTGCTGGTAGCAGGTAGCGCGCTGACCCTTCTGGACTGCGGTGGGCTCAAGCTCGATCGAGCGGCTCTACAAATCGGGCCGCGCAGCGTCGCCGGGAAAAGAAAACAAGAGAGAGAGGGTGGAGCGCACAGGGCGCGGTCGGTGCTCGAGAACAGGACAGCGGAGGGAAACTAAATTGGGGGGGAAGGAAAGCGAGACGCGCTGAAGCTGCGGGTCGCCGCCATTACCCCGTAGAATGCTAGGAGCAGCGTGGCAGTAAGGGGAAGAAGCAAAAGCGCGGGAGGCGCCATTTTATCCCGTTGGGGAAGAAGCAAAAGCGCGGGAGGCGCCATTTTATTCCATTGGGGAAGAAGCAAAAGCGCGGGAGGCGCCATTTTAAATCGCCCAAGATGCCGAAACGTGGCAGTATCACTGCTTTCGACAACGAAGTAAAAGACTGGACCACGTATGTGGAAAGAATTGAAGTGTACTGCAAGGCAAATGAGGTGGCTGATGGAAAGAGGGCGTCGGTATTATTAAATCTGATGGGTGCGTGTACGTACGGCCTATTGCGGAATTTAATTACCCCAGCTAAACCAATGGAGAAAAGTTTTGAGGAGATTGTTCATATCTTACAGGAACATCTAAGCCCTACACCATTGCTGATAGCAGAAAGATTCAAGTTCCATAAAAGAAACCAGCACAAAGATGAGAGCAATGCTGACTATCTTACGGAACTACGCAAGTTATCGAAGCACTGCCAGTTCGGAGCAGGACTGGCAGACACCTTACGGGATAAGTTTGTCTGCGGGCTCCAGAGTGAAGGAACCCAGAAACGACTACTTTCAAAAAAGGACCTGATGCTAGAACAGGCTTTCAGCGTGGCAGTATCCTATGAAGCAGCAGCACGGGGAGCTGCGGAAATACAACAGAAACCACAAGAATACAGCGTTAACGAAATGGCGTATGGAGCCGAAAAGTGCTATCGCTGCGGCAGAACAACCCATGAGCAGGAGGACCGCTGGGTTAAAGACAAAATATGCAGGCAATGCGGGAAAATGGGACATATAGCAAGAGTCTGCAGGTCAGGAAAGAAGACCAACACGACAAGAACTACTAAGGAACAGTACAGGAAAGTAAAGAAACTGACAGATAGTAGTTCAGAAGATCAGGAAAGTGATAAGGACTCCGGGAGCAGGCGACTAAGTTGTTTAAAGTTACACAACGTGATCGCAAAAGAATATCACCGAACCATTTGGGTCACCCTCATGATAGCAGGGTCCCCAGTGAAGATGGAATTGGACACAGGCTCAACCCTAACTGTCATGAATTGACGAGACTATGAGCGGCTATTTTCACACATACCCTTAAAGGACACGTCCATTGTATTGAAGACATACACGGGGCAAAAGGTCTACCCCAGAGGAAAAATAAGGGTGCCACTTGAATATAACGGAAAGGAAACACAGAAACTATACATGTATATACTACGAGATGGAGGACCACCATTATTGGGACGTGAATGGATCCGAAGACTACAATTGGATTGGCATTCCATCCTGGCACTAACTGTGACTGACAAAAAAGATGATGACGTCGCATCTGGACGTCTGTCACAAATTCTATCCGATGCGGAAGAGGTGTTCCAACAAGGACTTGGGACTCTAAAAGGAGTAAAGGCAACCATAAAGATTGAGGATAACGCAACCCCAAAATTTTTCAAGGCCAGACCGGTGCCATACGCGATACGCCCAGCTGTGGAAGCTGAACTGGAGAGTCTGGAGCGTTCGGGGATGCTGTCTAAGGTGGACTGGAGCGAGTGGGCCACACCCATCATTCCTGTAATGAAGAAAGCATTGAGCAGCACGCCTGGGGAGCCAAGGAAGGTTTGCATCTGTGGCGACTTCAAGGTGACTGTGAACCCAGTCCTGCACACAGTACAGTATCCGCTTCCGCGGATAGAAGATATTTTCGCCTCGCTATCTGGAGGGAAACGTTTTACAAAGATTGACCTGGCTCAAGCGTATCTAAAAATGGAGGTGGAAGAAGCATCTAGGAAATACCTCACGATAAACACTCACAAAGGCCTTTACCAGTGCAATCGACTGGTATTTGGGGTAGCAACGGCCCCGGCTATGTGGCAGAGGGCAATGGAACAAGTCCTGCAAGGGATCCCGGGGACCCAGTGTTATTTGGACGACATCCTGGTTACGGGCGAAAATGACAATGAACACCTTGCCAACCTGGAGCAGGTGCTCACGAGATTACAGGAATATGGGCTACGAGCCAACCGCCCCAAATGCGAGTTCTTCAGGAGACAAATCTCGTATTGTGGCCACATGATTGATGAGGAAGGGTTGCATAAGTCGCCGGACAAGATTGAGGCTGTAGTCAAGGCTCCAGCACCAGAAAATGTATCACAACTGAGGTCGTTCCTTGGGTTGGTGAACTACTACCATAAGTTCTTGCTGAATTTATCTACAATTCTGCACCCACTGAACGCCCTCCTTCAAACTGGTGTAACATGGAAATGGAGTGATGAGTGTAATCGTGCCTTTCAGGAATGTAAATGCCAAATCGCTTCAAAAGAAGTATTGGCCCACTACAACCCAACACTACCGATTCGGTTGGCATGTGATGCGTCACCTTACGGCATTGGAGCGGTGCTGTCACACAAATTCCGTGACGGTTCAGAGAGGCCAATAGACTTTGCATCGCGCTCGCTAACCTCAGCCGAGCATAACTACGCCCAGATTGACAGGGAGGCCCTCAGCCTGGTGTGGGGTGTGAAGAAGTTCAATCACTATCTGCACGGGCAGAAATTCACCCTACTGACTGATCATCAACCCCTGGTCTCAATTTTTAACCCAAAGAAGGGCGTTCCGGTGATGACGGCGCAACGGCTGCAAAGATGGTCACTTTTTCTAGGGGCACATCAGTATGACATAGAGTACAAAGGTACGAAACAACATGGAATCGCTGATGGGCTGTCGTGCCTACCGTTGCCTATGGCGGAAGAGGCACTTGCAGTGGACCCTGTGGAGATATTCCATGCGACCATAGTCGAATGTTTGCCTGTTACAAATGGAAGTATTGAGAAGGAAACCCGAAATGACCCGACACTCTCTCGGGTCTATGATTTGACGGTGAAGGGATGGCCAGCATATGGCGACTAACTGTTGCCAGCATTCTCGCCAAGGAGGGAACAGCTGTCAGTGTACCGGGGAACCTTGATGTGTGGATCCCGAGTGGTATTTCCACCCAAGTTGAGAGATAGAGTACTCAATGAGCTTCACGAGGGTCATCTGGGAGGGGTAAAAATGAAGAGCCTAACCAGGGCGTTTGTGTGGTGGCCGGGAATCGATAAAGAAATCGAGGATATGACCAAGAGATGCACAGGATGCCAGAAGGTCCAAAATGCTCCACCACAGGCCCCGCTACATCCCTGGGAGTGGCCCTCATCTCCATGGCAACGGGTACACATTGATTTCGCTGGTCCATTTATGGACTCAATGTTTCTAATTGCTGTGGACGCTCATTCGAAATGGCCAGAGGTCATTAAAATGTCCTCCACCACCACAGAGAAAACTATTGCAGTCCTAAGAACCATCTTCGCCAGGAATGGGTTGCCAGAACAGATCTGTTCCGACAATGGCCCACAGTTTGTGTCTGAGGATTTCCGGAGGTTCCTGAAGAATAATAGAGTGAAACATTACACATCTGCCCCATATCATCCAGCCACAAATGGATTGGCTGAGAGGTTTGTTCAGACCTTTAAAAAGGCCATAAAGGCAATGTATAATGACGACATACCACTGCAACACAAGATGGATAACTTCCTGTTTGCTTACCGGAATGCAACACATGCAGTAACCAACCAAACTCCAGCCGTACTGTTTTTTAACCGGAGATGAGATGTTGAGGATAAGCAATTCCAGCACATAAATGAGAAGCCAACCAGGAGCTTCAAGATAGGGCAACCAGTCTTGGCCCGCGACTACCGAACAGAAAAATGGCAGCCAGGCACAATATACACACAGCAGGGACCACTAATGTACACAGTGGACGTTGGAGAGAGCATCGTGAGACACCATGCTGACCAGATTCTAGAGTCACAGGAACAAGCCAAACCTGTACCACAAGCATGTGCACCTGGTAATGAGCCCGAAGTACAGATTGCGTCTACCTCAGAAGCAGGGGTATTGGAAGCTGATGAACCAACCAATGACAATGAGCCAGAATTGACTCCACCTCCAGAACAGGATACTCGAGAAAGGCGCTATCCAGTCCGGATCAGGAAGCCTCCTCAAAGACTGAACTTATAAATGACTATTTCAGTTGATGTATATATTACTGAGAAAATTGTAATTGTAATTAGTTATTATTTAGTTGTTAAATGAATGTTATGTACTGTTTATCTAAAAGGGGAGGAATTGTTGTGTATGTACCTTTAAGGGAATAACTGGTCTTAGACTGCAGTACCGGCAGTGACCACCCCTGTTTAAAAGGCCCTAGCAGGCTTCTGTAGTTTCAGTTTCAAGCTGCCTCTTGTTCAGTAAAGTACCTGTTAAACTGTTCTCCCGAAGTCCGTGTATTATTGAGGCGCGGACTTTACACCAACTAAATTCATACTTTGGTTCTGTCTTCACAAAGGAGGACACAAATAACCTCCCAGAGATGCCGGGGAACATAGGGCCTGATGAAAGGGTGGAACTGAAAGAAATCAGTATTTGTAGGGCAATGGTGTTAGGAAAATTGATAGGACTGAAGGCCGATAAATCCCCAGGGCCTGATAATCTACATCCCAGGGTACTTAAGGAAGTGGCCCTAGAAATAGTAGATGCATTGCTGGTCATCTTCCAGAACTCGATACACTCTGGAACAGTACCCATGGATTGGAGGGTGGCTAATGTTACCCCACTATTCAAAAAAGGTGGTAGAGAAAAAGTGGGGAATTATAGACCGGTAAGCCTGACATCGGTAGTGGGGAAAATGCTAGAATCTATTATAAAAGATGTAATAGCAGAGCACTTGCTAAGCAGTGACAGGATCGGACAAAGTCAACATGGATTTACAAAAGGTAAATCATGCTTGACTAATCTACTGGAATTTTTTGAGGATGTAACTGGTAAAATAGATAATGGAGAACCAGTGGATGTGGTGTATTTGGACTTTCAGAAGGCTTTCGATAAGGTCCCACATAAGAGATTAGCGTGCAAAATTAAGGCACATGGGATTGGGGGCAAGGTATTGACTTGGATAGAGAACTGGTTGGCGGACAGAAGGCAGAGAGTTGGAATAAACGGGTCGTTTTCCGAGTGGCAGGCAGTGACTAGTGGGGTACCGCAAGGATCGGTCCTAGGACCCCAGCTGTTCACAATATATATTAATGATCTGGACGAGGGAATTGGATGTAATATCTCCAAATTTGCAGACGACACAAAGCTGAGTGGGAGGGTAAGCTGTGAGGAGGATGTCGTGAAACTCCAGTACGATTTGGACAGATTGGGTGATTGGGCAGAAACATGGCAAATGCACTATAATGTGGATAAATGTGTGGTTATCCACTTTGGTGGCAAAAACAGGAAGGCAGATCATTATTTGAATGGCAATAGATTGGGAGAAGGGGAAGTGCAAAGAGACCTGGGTGTTCTTGTGCACTTCCCCTTCTCCCAATCTATTGCCAGGCTGATACCTGGGATGGCAGGAATGGCGTATGACGAGAGATTGTGTCGATTGGGCTTATACTCACTGGAGTTTAGAAGATTGAGAGGGGATCTCATCGCAACCTATAAAATTCTGTCAGGCCTGGACAGACGAGATGCAGGAAGGATGTTTATGATGGGCGAGGAATCCAGAACCAGGGGTCATAGACTAAGGATAAGGGGTAAGCCATTTAGGACTGAAATGAGGAGGAATTTCTTCACCCAGAGAGTGGTGAACCTGTGGAATTCTCTGCCACAGAGGGCGGTGGAGGCCAGTTCATTAAATATATTCAAAAAGGATATGGGGAGAAGGCAGGGACAGGGTACTGAATTTGGATGATCAGCCATGATCTCATTGAATGGGGGAGCAGGCTCGAAGGGCCGAATGGCCTACTCCTGCTCCTATCTTCTGTGTTTCTTTGTTAGTCGTTGTGCAGTCATCACCGGAACGCCCTTCTTCGGATTAAAAATGGAGACAACTGGCTGGCGATCAGTCAGCAAGGTGAATTTCTGCCCGTGCAGATAGTGATTGAACTTTTTCACTCCCCACACTAGGCTGAGGGCCTCCCTGTCAATCTGGGTGTAGTTACGCTCGGCTGAGGTTAGTGATCATGACGCAAAGGCTATTGGCCTCTCTGGGCCGTCCGAGAATTTGTGCGACAGCACCGCTCCAATGCCGTGGGGTGACGCATCACGTGCCAACCGAATTGGTAATGCTGGGTTGTAATGGGCCAATACCTCTTTCGATGTGATTAGTGTTTTGCTCTTCTGGAAAGCTCGTCTACATTCGTCACTCCACTTCCATGGCACCCCAGTTTGCAGTAGGGTGTTCAGTGGGTGTAGTATTGTAGACAAATTTGGCAAGAACTTATGGTCATACTTTACCAGCCCGAGGAACGACATCAGTTGTGACACATTTTCCGGTGCAGGAGCCTTGACTACTGCCTCAACCTTCTCTGGGGACTTATGTAACCCCTCTTTATCGATAACGTGGCCACAATACGAGATCTGTTTTCCAAAAAACTCGCATTTGGGGTGGTTTGCTCTGAGCCCATATTCCTGCAATCTAGTGAGCACCTGCTCCAGGTTGGCAAGGTGATCACTGTCATTTTCACCTGTGACCAGAATGTCATCCAAATAACACTGGGTCCCTGGGATCCCTTGCAGGACTTGTTCCATTGCCCTCTGCCAAATAGCCGGAGCTGATGCTACCCCGAATACCAGCCGGTTGTATTGGTAGAGACCTTTATGGGTGTTGATTGTGAGGAATTTTTTTGATGCTTCTTCTACCTCCATTTGCAGATACGCCTGGGCCAGATCAATCTTAGTGAAGCGTTTCCCTCCAGATAGCGAGGCGAAAATATCTTCAATCGACGGAAGTGGATATTGTACGGTGTGAAGGACCGGGTTCACTGTTACCTTAAAGTCCCCACAGATGCGAACCTTCCTTGGTTCCCCAGGCGCGCTGCTCAATGACTTTTTCATCACAGGGATGATGGGTGTAGCCCACTCGCTCCAGTCTACCTTGGACAGTACACCTGAACGTTCCAGACTCTCCAGCTCTGCTTCGACAGCTGGGCGGATCGCATAAGGTATCGGTCTGGCCTTAAAAAATTTTGGACTTGCGTTTTCTTCAATTTTAATCATCGCTGTCATGCCTTTTAGTGTTCCGAGTCCTTGCTGGAACAGTTCTTTCGCGTCAGTTAGGATCTTTGACAGTCGCCCAGGTGTGACGTCGTCATCCTTTTTGTCGGCCACAGTCAGTGCCTGTATGGAATGCCAATCCAGTTGTATTTTCCGGATCCATTCACGTCCCAGTAATGGTCGTCCTCCATCTTGCAATACATACAGGTCTAGTTTTGGAGTTTCCTTACCGTTATATATAACGGTCACCCTTATTTTTCCTTTGGGGTAGACTTTTTGCCCCGTGTATGTCTTCAAAATAATTTTTGTGTCTCTCAAGGGTATGTGTGAGAATAGCCGCTCGCAGTCCCATTGGTTTATGACTGTTAGGGCCGATCCTGTGTCCAATTCCATCTTTACCTGGACTCCTGCTATCTTGAGAGTGACCCAAATGGTTCAGTGATCCTCCGTTGTGATCACATTATGTAGTTTCAGACAACTCAGTTCCCTGCTTTTGGAGTCGTTATCACTCTTTTGTTCATCTGAACTATTCTCCGTTATCTTATGTACCTTACTTTTCTTTTGTAGGTTTCTTATTGCTGGTTTTCTTTCCCGACCTGCAGACTCGTGCTATGTGTCCTACTTTTCCACACTGTCTGCACACTTTGTCTTTGAACCAGCAATCATTCTGGTCGTGTGTTGTTCTGCCGCAGCAATAGCACTTCTCTGTTCCATATGACATTTCGTTTGTGCCATATTCTTGCGGTCTCTGTTGTATCTCTGCAGCGCCCCGTGCTGCTGCTTCATATGATACCGCAATGCTGAAAGCCTTTTCCAGCGTAAGGTCCTTTTCAGATAAAAGCCGTTTCTGGGTTCCTTCACTTTGAAGCCCACACACAAACTTGTCCCTTAAGGTATCTGCCAGTCCCACTCCAAACTGGCAGTGTTTTGATAATTTGCGCAGTTCTGTTAAATAATCAGCATTGCTTTCATCCTTATGCTGGTTCCGTTTGTGAACCTTGAATCTTTCTCCTATCAGCAGCGGTGTGGGGTTTAAATGTTCCTGTAGTGTCATTACTATGTCTTCAAAACTCTTTTCCATTGGTTTCGTTGGGGTTACTAGATTTCGTAATAAACCATACGTCTTTGCACCCATTAAATTTAACAATACCGACGCTTTCTTGTCATCTGACACCTCATTTGCCTTGCAGTATACCTCTATTCGTTCGACATATGTAGTCCAATCTTCAACTTCATTGTCAAATGCAGTGATACTGCCACTCTTTGGCATTTTGGTTGTGGTTTAAAATGGCGTCTCCCAATGGCTTAAAATGGCTTCTCCCGCACTTTCCTTCCTCCCCCACTGCTGCCAACGCCGCTCCTGGCGGTTCTCATGGCAATGGCGGCGCAAGTTTCGCGCGCTTCTCCTGCGCTGCTGCCAATGCCGCTCTCGGCGGTCCTCGTGGCAATGGCGGCGCCTCGCGGGTTTCTGCGCGTCTCTCTCTCCCTCTCTTTGACGCTGCTCAGCCCCTGAACACAGGCTGCGCCCTGTGCGCTCTGCCCTCTCTCTCTCTCCCCCGTCGACGCTGCTCGGCCCTTTGCTGTGCCGCTCGGTCGGGCTCTAGCCCGCCGCTGTCCGGGAAGGGTCTGCGCACTACCTGTTGCCAGCCCGTTTCGCTGGACCACCTCGACTGGAAAGCCAAGCCTGGCTCTCGACAGCCTCCCCCGCAATTCTCGAGTCTCTGCTGGATGACTGGGCGGTTGCCCGTGGTCGACGCTCGAGTCTCTGGCCTTGACCTCCAATCCACTGATCTCCAGGAATGAATCCCCGGGAGGTGATGCAGAGTTGCAGGTAGGTTCGAACTTGCCTTGTCGCCAATGTTGTGTCCGTGTATAATAAGACACAGACTGCAGGAGAATGGTACAACATGTGTTTACTCAACGTGGCTCACACTGGAACTGATCTGTACAGATTACTACTCAGTGCTATATACAGGTGTGGTCACTGCCGGTACTGCAGTATACATGAGCTGTAAAAGATAGTTCCCCCCTTAAAGGTATGTACATTACAGGGGGCAAGGTACTGACTTGGATAAAGAACAGGTTGGAAGACAGGAAGCAAAGAGTTGGAATAAACGGCTCTTTTTCCGAGTGGCAGGCAGTGACTAGTGGGGTACCGCAGGGATCAGTGCCAGGACCCCAGCTATTCACAATATATATATAAATAATCTAGACGAGGGAACTAGGTGTAATATCTCCAAGTTTGCAGACGACACAAAGCTGGGTGGGCGTGTTTGCTGTGAGGAGGATGCCGAGAAACTCCAGTATGATTTGGACAGGTTGGGTGATTGGGCAGAAGCATGGCACATGCATTATAATGTGGATAAATGCGAGGTTATCCTCTTTGGTGGCAAAAACAGGAAGGCAGATTATTGTCTGAATGGCAATAGATTGGGAGAAGGGGAAGTGCAACAAGACCTGGGTGTCCTTGTCCACCAGTCGCTGAAGATAAGCATGCAGGTGCAGCAGGCGGTTAAGAAGGCAAATGGTATGTTGGCCTTCGTAGCAAGAGGGTTCGAGTACAGGAACAAGGATGTCTTGCTACAGCTGTACAGGGCCTTGGTGAGACCACATCTTGAGTATTGTGTGCAGTTTTGGTCGCTTTATCTGAGGAAGGATGTTCTTGCCATGGAAGGAGTGCAGCGAAGATTCACCAGGCTGATACCTGGGATGACAGGAATGACGTATGAGGAGAGATTGGGTCGATTGGGCTTATACTCACTAGAGTTTAGAAGAATGATAGGGGATCTCATTGAAACTTATAAAATTCTAACAGGACTGGACAGACTGGATGCAGGAAGGATGTTCCCGATGGCCGGGGAGTCCAGAACCAGGGGTCACAGTCTAAGGATAAGGGGTAAGCCATTTAGGACAGAGATGAGGAGGAATTTCTTCACCCAGAGAATGGTGAACCTGTGGAATTCTCTACCACAGAAGGCAGTGGAGGCCAATTCGCTAAATATATTCAAGAAGGAGTTGGATATATTTCTTAAGGCTAAAGGGATCAAGGGATATGGGGAGAAGGCAGGGACGGGGTACTGAATTTGGATGAACAGCCATGATCTCATTGAATGGCGGAGCAGGCTCGAGGGGCCGAATGGCCTACTCCTGCTCCTATCTTCTATTTTTCTATGATGCCTTCATCCTGCGCCAGACCAGTGTGCCAGCACTCACCAGCCACCACATCAAGTTCGTGGCTGGCTGGTCGGAGACAAGGGCTATCTGCTCTCCACCTGGCTCATGACTCCCCTCCCCAACCCCAACAATCCTGCCCAGCACTCATATAATGAGAGCCATGCTGCCAGCAGGAACATCATCGAGCAGACCATCGGGGTGCTCAAGCAACGGTTCCACGGCCTGGACCGCTCGGGAGGAACCCTCCAGTACTCGGCGGAGCGGGTGTCCCCTTTCGTGGTGGTCTGCTGCATGCTCCACATCTTGGCCATCATGAGGGCCCAGCCCTTGCCAGCAGGGGTTGCGGGACCACCTCAGGAGGAGGAAGGGGGAGAGGAGAACGAGGAGGACGAGGAGGATGAGGAAAGCCGAGGAGTGCAACGAGGAGGACGAGGAGGAGGAGGAACAGGAGCGAGGGAGGAGGCAGACACTCAATCGGCATTCCAGAGGGGCGCTCCATGACTGCTGCAATTCGAATGAATTAAACCCCTGATCCCCGTTGCTCACCACATCCCCATTATTCCATCCCTGTTGCAGGCCATATCAAAAGTGCAAAGCTGAAATGAGAGACACCATAAAATAATCCAAACTGAATTAATAAATTTATCAATAATCATTCACAGAATCACAGAAACCCCACAGTGCAGATAGAGGCCATTTCGGCCCATCGAGCCTGCACCGACACATATCCCACCCTATCCCTGTAACCCCACGTATTTAATCCCCCTAACACTAAGGGTCAATTTATCATAGCCAATCAACCTAACCTGCACATCTTTGGACTGTGGGAGGAAACCGGAGCACCCGGAGTAAACCCACGCAAACACGGGGAGAATGTGCAAACACATATTTACAGTGGCTGCAGCATGGCGGGTGGAAGGCTGCTGAGTGTCCGTGCGGGAGACTTCAGATGGCCTTGCAGGATGCCCTCGACCAGCTCTGGACCTGGAAGGCCTGGCTGTAGACTGCACCTCCTCAGCATGGACAGCAGCAGCCTGGCCTGGCTGAATGACAGGCAGTGACAAGGGCAATGACGGAGTGGCAGTGGTGGGAGCAGGAATGCTGTCATCCTGAGAAAGGACAGCACCTTCCTGCTCCACTGACCCACTGCCACTCACTCGGGGTAGCACCTCAGCATCCCTAGCAATCTGTTGCAGCACAGATTGCTGGTCTGCTGCTACACTGTGAAAGCCCAGGTCGAGAGTGGTTGACCCAGCCACGATGACAGCAGTCAGAGCTTACGTGGCTTCAAACTGAGACTGCATGAGAGCAGTCTGAGATTGGATGCCACCAAGCATAGACTGCATTACAGCACTAAGACATTGCGTCGCTTCTGCCTGTGCTGCAATGGAAGCTGCCAGATCGCCCATCACATGCAACATCAGGCCTGGGTTGTCACGGTGTCTCGGGGGTCTACCATCCTTTGCACACTGGAAATGATGGGCTCCATGGTGTGCGCAGAACACTGTGCAATGTTGGAGGTGGACTCCTCCACGCTCCTTACTATTGCCGAGAGGCTGTTGGGCATTTTTGCCATTGCACCTATCATCTCCGTGTGCATGCCCATCACCCTTCTTCTAAAGGCCTCCCCATCGAGGTCCTCATCTGAGTCCTGTGCAGCAGAAATCGCGCGCGAACTTGCCCTGCGGGGAGCTAACTCCCGAGCTACCCTTTCCCCCTGGCCTTGCTGCAGCCCACTCATCCCCGGTGCATCACCCTGTCCAGGTCCCGCTAATATATCAGCCGCTAAAGAACGCGTAGTGCCAGTGTCTGAGCTGGCGCCTGCGGGTGAGACATGCAGTAACGAGGTGTCTTGTGCCTCCTCTTCTTCTCCTGCCTCGCTCTCTACGGTGCCCCCAGGGACAGACTTCTCAGGTGCTTGCTCATTATCTGAAAGCATAAAAGCACAAGAGATGGGTTAAAGTGAGGGGAGTGGGGCAGGAAGGGAGAAATGCATGAACACAGCGTGATTAGCTGGAAGGTGCGAAATGCTTGTGGGGTGAGGGGGAAGTGTGTAGAAGGAGTAGGGATGAACATACCATTGTTGTCCCTAAGGGGGGTCAATGTCGCCGGTGGCCACGGCGCCCACCACCTGGTGCCCAGTGATCTGCAGCACTCTATTTTCCAGCGCAGACAGTGGTTGGGTGTCAGCTTGTCCCCTGCCAGTGCACTCCTGCTCCCTCCTGTTGTGAGCCACCTTGGCCAGCAAGAGAAAGGAAAGTGTGTGAGTGAGTGTGGAGCAATGTGTTTGGGAGGTGTCCCTGCCATAGGTGACTAGCTGTCATTGCGCGCAAGGTGTGAGGTGTGGGTGTGAGTGTTGGTAGGTAGAGATTGTTGGTGGGTGAGTGCTGGGGGTGTGGTGCTTTGGCCAGTGTGTGAAGACTGTGGTTCAGGTGGTGGTATGTAGGGGGACCACAGTGCGGCCCGAGATGTGCTGGCTACCTCCCTCGACATGGTGCAGAAGACTTGCTGCGAGGTCCTCCTGCCACTTGCTGGGCAGAGCACTGCCCTCTGTCTCTCCACAGCGAACACCACCGCCTCCAATGCTTGATCACTGAATCTACGGGCTCTCTCCCTGGGGTGTGGATCTGCCATGAACACAGCTGCTTCAGTCCTTCGGCTCCTTCTCCTTGACTTCCTGCTTGCTGAGGCAGCTGCACGGCCTGCAAAGCTGCGAATGAGGTGCTGCAGCATTAATGAACCTCCCCTTTAAGAACTGGAAAAAGCCTGAGGCAATCATAAATAGCGATTAGACTGGGGGTACAGAGGCATGCGCAAAGCTTATATACCGGTGTGGTCACTGCCGGTACTACAGTATGCAGGAGCTGTAAAAGTAGTTCTGACTTAAAGGCACATACACTACAATTCCTCCCCTTTTAGATTAGTAATACCCCTAATATTCAAATAAAAATTAACATTTCAACATGTACATTAAACAACAAAAGTCCATTTATAGATTCAGTCTTTGGGGCGGCTTCCTGACCCTTTCGGGATAGCGCCTTTCCAGAGGTTCTTGTTCTTGGTGCAGAGGCGATTCTGACCCCTTTTCATCGGGTAGTTCATCGGGTTCCACTGCTACTGGGTCTGAAGTAGATGCTACTGTATGTCGGGTTCATCCCCAGGTACTCGAGACATGGGGTTGACGCGTTCCTGTGACGCTAAGATCTGATCGACATGGCGTCTCACAATGTTCTCCCCGACATCCACTGTGTACATTAATGGCCCCTGCCTTGTACATATCGTTCCGGGTTGCCACTTCTCTGTTTGATAGTCACGGGCCAAGACTGGTTGCCCTACATTGAAGCTCCTTGTCGGCTTCTCATTGATGTGCTGGAAATGTTTGTCCTCAACATTTCTTCGCACATTTGGTCTGAGCAAGTCCAGACGAGATCTCAACCTTCGGTTAAAGAACATCATGGCCGGGGTCTGGTTGGTAACTGCATGTGTCGCGTTTCGGTAGGCTAATAAAAAATTGTCCATCTTATGCTGTAGTGGAATTTCATTGTCGCACATGGCCTTTATCGCCTTCTTAAAGGTTTGTACGAACCTCTCAGCCAATCCATTTGTGGCTGGATGATACGGGGCGGATGTGTAATGCCTTACCCCATTCCTTTTCATGAATTTTTGGAACTCGTCGGACACAAACTGTGGTCCATTATCAGAGCAAATCTGCACTGGCAAACCGTTTCTGGCAAATATTGTCCGTAGGACTGCAATCGTTTTCTCTGTAGTGGTTGAAGACATTTTTATCACCTCAGGCCACTTTGAATGAGCATCCACTGCTATTAAGAACATTGAGTCCATGAATGGACCAGCGAAATCAATATGCACCCGTTGCCATGGAGAGGAGGGCCACTCCCATGGGTGTAGAGGGGCATGTGGTGGTGCATTTTGCACCTTCTGGCATCCAAAGCAGCTCTTCGTTAGGTCTTCGATTTGTTGATCGATTCCCGGCCACCACACATAAGCCCTAGCAAGGCTTTTCATTTTCACTCCCCCCAGATGACCTTCATGTAGCTCATTGAGCACTCTCTCCCTTAACTTGGGTGGAATCACCACTCTGGATCCACACATCACTGTCCCCTGGCATACTGACAGCTGTTCTCTTCTGGATGAGAATGCTGGCAACAATGAGTCGCCATGTGTTGGCCATCCCCTCACCGTCAATTCATATACCCGTGACAGCGTCGGATCATTGCGTGTCTCCTTCTCTATATCCGCGTTTGTTACTGGCAATCGTTCAATTATTGATGAATAAAATACCTCGATAGGGTCCACAGCTGGTGCTTCCTCCACAGTAGGCAGCGGCAGGTGCGATAGCCCATCAGCGTTCCCATGGTGTTTCGTGCCTTTATATTCTATTTCATATTGATTCGTCCCTAGAAACAGGGACCATCTTTGTAACCGCTGTGCAGTCATCACTGGAACGCCCTTCTTAGGATTAAAGATGGAGACAAGTGGTTGGTGGTCAGTCAGCAAGGTGAACTTCTGCCCATGCAGATAGTGGTTGAATGTTTTTACTCCCCATACTAGGCTGAGGGCCTCCCTGTCAATCTGGGTGTAGTTGCGCTCGGCTGAGGTTAGTGACCGAGACGCAAAGGCTACTGGCCTCTCCAACCCGTCTGGGAATTTGTGCGACAGCACAGCTCCAATACCGTAGGGTGATGCATCACATGCCAAACGAATTGGTAGTGCTGGGTTGAAATGGGCCAACACCTCTTTTGATGTGATCAATTCTTTACACTTCTGGAAAGCTCATCTACGTTCGTCATCCCACTTCCATGGTACCCCTTGTGGTATCTTGAGCTGGCCATAGATGGAGACAGACACAGGTTAACTCCGTAACACGGTTTAATCAACCCTTGCACATAAAAGCTTCTGCCATGAGGCAGCAAAAACAAAGAGTACAACAGTACAGATCAGACTTAACTCAGGAGAGCAATTGCCACAGCACCACCTGGTGGATCAGGTTACTCATAACCTCCCAGGTTACTACACTCCTCCCCCCTTAAGATTGCCGTATGCAATTCTTAAACAATAACCCTTACTAGGTACTATGTTTTAATTAACCAGTATGCTCTAACCATGGTTAACCCCTGACTAATTTAACAGGCTTGTATAAGTCTTTCTGGTTGCTTGCAAATCCTTTGTGAACGTCTTAATTCCACTTGTGGTGGATTCTCAGATTCATTCGCACTTGAGATTGGAGTAGTCTCTGATGTTGGTTTTACTCTGTCCCGCTGTGGCCTGGCAGTACCAGTGTCCACTGGCACCTTATAAGCCGTGCTGGGTCCTGGAACAGCCTCCTCTACTGCCCTTTGTTCCATCTGAGGCAGTTCCCCCTGCTGCCGGCTGAAAAGCTGATCCACATGCCGACAAATCCCTCGACCATCCCCTAGTAACACGGAGTACGACACAGGTCCTGTAATGTCCAGGATTAGTCCTGGTATCCATTTAGGTCCATAACCGAAGTTCCGGGTGTACACAGAGTCCCCTATGGCGAAATGGCGAGCTCTAGTATGTTTGTCATGGTACGCTTTTTGGTTTGTTTGTTTTGTCTCAACCTTGCTTTTGAGGTCTGGGTGTATCAGGTCTAACGTGCACCACAACTTTCTCCCCATCATCAACTCAGCCGGAGAAAGCCCCATGGTAGCTTGGGGTGTTATACGGTCACTAAACAAGGCTCTATTGAGCTTGGTCTCCAGGTTGTCACCTGAGCTCTTCCTAATGAGCTCCTTAAAAGTCTGCACGGCTCGCTCGGCTAACCCATTTGAGGCTGGGTGATATGGAGCCGAGGTGACATGTGTGATTCCATTCCTTACCATGAATTCTTTGCTCATTTACAATCATTTCTGGAATACCATGCATGCTGAAGCTGTTCCTGAGACAATTCAGTGTGGCATCAGTCGTTGCAGAGCTCACTGGATAAACGTCGATCCACTTTGAGTGAGCGTCAAGCAGCACCAAAAACATTTTGCCCATAAAAGGTCCCGCATAGTCTAGGTGAATTCTCCTGCAGGGTTTGCTGGGCCACTCCCAGGGATGGAGTGGTGCCCCGGCAGGCGCTTTCCTCTGTTCCTGACATATAGTGCATGACTTTACCTTTGACTCAATTTCAGCATCCAAGTTAGGCCACCACAGGTAGCTCCTAGCCAGTCCTTTCATTCTAGTCATTCCTGGGTGCGATTGATGCAACTGTTCCATCAAAGTAGAGCATCCCCGCTCTGGGACTATGATGCGTGCTCCCCATAGCACACATCCATCTTGGACACTGAGCTCGTGCTGTCTCTGTCTGTACGGCGCGAACTCCGGTCCCTCACGGTGATCTGGCCAGCCTTTCAACACATACACACGGACCCTTGACAGAACGGGGTCCTTGGCTGTTCAGCCCTGGATTTGCGCTGAAGTCATCAGGGGACTGATCTCCTGATCCAGCATCAGGACGTGCTCCTCAGGGGAAGTACTGCGAGGAGATTTTGAGAGGGGCAGGTGGCTGAGAGCATCCGCGTTCCTGTTTTCTTTGCCAGCTCTGTACGTGATCACATATTCATAGGCTCTTAGTATTACTGCCCATCTCATTATTCTCTGTGATGCCATTTGAGGCACCGCTTTCATCTCATTCAGTAAGCTAATAAGAGGCTTGTGGTCAGTACTGATTACAAACTTCCTCCCATATATGTACTTATGGAATTTCTTTACTCCAAATATAATGGCCAACCCCTCTTTATCAAGCTGTGAATAGTTCTTTTCTGCAGCTGTGAGTGTGCGTGAAACAAACCCGATGGGCCTTTCTGCTCCATCTGGCATGCGGTGGGCCAACACTGCCCCCACTCCATAGGGTGATGCGTCGCAGGACATTATCAGCTCCTTCTTCTCGTCGTAATGCACCAACACCCTGCTGGACTGAAGTAGCTCCTTTGACTGCTGAAACGCTTTCGCTTGCTCTGGCCCCCAACGCCATGGCTCCTCCTTTCTCAGCAGTTTGTGCAGGGGTGCCAGCAGCATCGATAAGTTTGGAAGAAACCGGTTATAATAATATAGGAGCCCTAGATAGGCTTTCAGTTCAGTCACTGAGGTGGGTGCAGGTGCATCCTGCACTGCCCGCACTTTCCCTGGTAATGGATGGAGGCCTGTGGCATCCACCCGATGTCCCAGGAATGTAACTTCCTTCTCCATGAAACTACACTTACTCCGTTTCAGGCGTAGCCCCGCCTCTTCCAGCCGCTGTAGCACTTTGTCCAGTGTTTTTAAGTGATCCTGATCATCACTTCCTGTTAGCAGAATATCATCTAAGTACACGGCCACCTTTGGAATGCCCTGCAGAATGCCCTCCATAGTCCGTTGGAATATTACTGGGCTAGAACTGACACCAAATGGTAACCTAGCATACGTGAACAGCCCCTTGTGCGTGTTCACCGTGACAAACTTTTTTGATTCTTCATCTAGCAGTATCTGCTGATACGCATGACTCATGTCCAGTTTGCTGAATCTTTCTCCCCCAGCGAGCAATGTTAACATGTCCTCCATTCTCGGAATGGGGTACTGTTCCAGTGATGATACTCTGTTCATTGTTAACTTATAGTCACCACACACACTTACGTTACCGTCGGGCTTCAATACCGGGACTATTGGTGCCGCCCAGTCTGAAAATTTCACTGGTTCTATTACTTTGTCCCTTAGCAGGCGATCTAGTTCCGCCTCAACCTTGGTTTTCATTGCAAAAGGTACCGACCTTGGTTTAAAGAAATGAGGCGTGGCATCACTGGCTACATGAATCTTGGCTGTGGCTCCCCTTAAGGTGCCCAGTTCGTCCTTGAACACTAACTCATGCTTCTTGCAGTGCCTCTGTACTGTCCTCCATTTTATTCATTGCCTGCCAGTACACACTCAACTCACTGATCCACCCTCGCCCTAACAGGTTTGGCCCTGACCCTGCTATCACTACCACCGTAAGCTCTTTGGTGATTCCTTTGTGTTCCACTTGTAATTCGGCCGCCCCCAAAATGTCCACCTTCTGTCCTGTGTAGGTTTTGAGACTAATGGGGCATGTACCTAGCTCTGGTACTTTTGCTTCCCCCCATCGCTTGGCGTACTCAGTCTGCGACATTATGGTTACACTACATCCGGTGTCAATCTCAAACTTTTCTTGACCTCCGTTCACTATCAAATACTGAGTGAGAGGGGGTACGTTGGGCCTTGAAGTGTCTATACTGTATACAGTGAAAACCTCCTCACTAGACTCACTAGACTCTTCCTCCTCTTGTATGTAATTTGCCCGCTTTGTGTACTTCTCCCTCCCCCCTTTTGCATGCTTTGCCCCTTTCGCACTGCTTCTCTCACTCACTGCCCTTTTACAGGCTTTCTTTAAGTGCCCTATTTTTTCACAATTGTGGCACTTTGCCTTTGCAAACCTGCAGTCCTTTGCATAATGGCTCATCCCGCCACATCGGTAGCAATCCCCATCCCCGACTGGTGGACTTTTCGCGCCAGCTCCCATCTTGAAAACAGCTCCTCCCCCTAGTTTACTCCATTTCTCCTTGCTCACACTGTTTAAGTCCTTAATGTCCTTGTTAGCCGTCTCCATGGCTTGTGCTTTTTTAAGTGCCGTCTCAAACGTTAATCCTTCTTCTGACAGCAACCTTTGCTGTATACTGTCGTCGTTAACTCCGCATACTAGTCTGTCCCTTAACATGACTGTGAGTGCATTTCCAAAATTACAGCCCTGTGCGAGCTTCCGAAGCTCCTCCACATACTCGGTAATGCTTTCTTCCGGCCTCCTAATCCTCAAATTGAATTTCCATCTCTGTACTATTTCACTAGGTTTCGGATTGAAATGATTCTTTAGTAAACTCACCAACTCGTCAAAAGATTTTTCTCCTGGCCGCTCCGGGCTCAGCAGATTCCTCATCCGTGTATAGGTTTGCGCTCCCACACAACTCAGTAAAATGGCCCTTTTCTTTTCAGCACTGTCCACCTCGTTTGCCATAAAGAAATGGCTCAGTATTTCAATATACTCCTCCCAAGACTGCGACTTGCTGTCAAAAGGTGCCACGGAGCCTACCGTTCCTGCCATCCTTGGAGTCTGGTCACTTCAGCCAAAAAATCAAACTCCGTTTCGACTCTCGCGGCCTAGCCTCGTGCTTTTCCGACTAGTTTGCTAACCAACCCGAGCACCTCTTCTGAATACTCCAAAACTCTTCCGTCCTTTATTCTCGTCGCCATATGTGGTATCTTGAGCTGGCCATAGATGGAGACAGACACAGGTTAACTCCGTAACATGGTTTAATCAACCCTTGCACATAAAAGCTTCTGCCATGAGGCAGCAAAAATAAAGAGTACAACAGTACAGATCAGACTTAACTCAGGAGAGCAATTGCCACAGCATCACCTGGTGGATCAGGTTACTCATAACCTCCCAGGTTACTACACCCCTGTTTGCAGTAGGGTGTTCAGTGGGTATAATACCGTAGACAAATTTGGTAAGAACTTGTGGGAGTAGTTTACCAGCCCGAGGAACAACCTCAGTTGTGACACATTTTCCGGTGCTGGCGCCTTGACTACTGCCTCAATCTTGTCAGGGGACTTATGTAACCCCTCTTCATCGATGACGTGGCCCCAATACGAGATCCGTTTCTCGAAAGACTCGCACTTGTGGCGATTAGCTCGTAGCCCATGCTCCTTTAATCTGGTGAGCACCTTCTCCAAGTTGGCGAGGTGATCACCGTCATTTTCGCCCGTGACCAAGATGTCGTCCAATTAACACTGGGTCCCTGGAATCCCTTGCATGACCTGATCCATTGCCCTTTGCCAGATAGCCGGAGCCGAGGCTACTCCAAACACCAGCCGATTGTACTGATAGAGACCTTTATGAGTGTTGATCGTAAGGTAATGTTTCGAAGCTTCTTCTACCTCCATTTGCAAGTACGCCTGGGCTAGATCAATTTTGGTGAAGCGTTTACCTCCAGATAGCGAGGCGAAGATATCCTCAATTCGTGGAAGCGGATATTGCACCGTGTGAAGGACTGGGTTCACTGTCACCTTAAAATCCCCACAGATGCAGACCTTCTTTGGTTCCCCAGGCGTATTACTCAACGACCTCTTCATTACAGGAACGATGGGGTAGACTTTTTGCCCCGTATACGTCTTCAAGACAATCTCTGTAGCTTTCAAGGGTATGTGTGAAAATAGCCGCTTGTAGTCTCTTTGATTTATGACTGTTAGAGCTGACCCTGTGTCCAATTCCATTTCCACTTGGACTCCGTCTATCTTGAGTGTAACCCAGATAGTCTGGTGATCCTCCATTTTGGTTACCTTATGTAGTTTCAGACAACCCAGCTCCGTGCTTCCGGAGTCTGTGTCACTTTTCTGTTCATCTGAACCACTGTCCATCACCTGGTGTACCTTTTTGTACTTCTCCTGTGGAGATTTCTTACTGTGGGCTTTCTTCCCGGACCTGCAGACTCTTGCTATGTGTCCTGCTTTCCCACACTGTCTGCATACTTGGTCCTTGAACCAACAATCTTTCTGGTCATGTGTTGTTCTGCCGCAGCGATAGCACTTCCCTGTTCCATAGGACATTTCATTGGTGCCATATTCTTGCGGTCTCCGTTGATACTGCCATACTGAAAGCTTTGTCCAGCGTAAGGTTCTTTTCTGATGGAAGCCGTTTCTGGGTTCCTTCACTTTGTAGCCCACACACAAACTTGTCCCTTAACATGTCTGCTAGTCCCACTCCAAACTGGCAGTGTTTCGATAGCTTGCGCAGTTCCGTTAGGTACTCAGCATTGCTTTCGTCTTTGTGTTGGTTCCTTTTATGGAACTTAAATCGTTCTGCTATCAGCAGCGATGTGGGGTTTAAGTGGTCCTGTAGGATTTCTACTATGCTTTCAAAATTCTTGTTTACCGGCTTCTCTGGGGTTATTAGATTTCACAGTAACCCATAAGTTTTTGCACCCATGGAATTTAACAGAACCAGTGCTTTATTAGCATCTGGCACTTCATTCACCCTGCAGTATACCTCAATACGTTCCACATATGTCGCCCAATCTTCGACTTCATTGTCGAACGTAGAGATACTGCCACTCTTTGGCATCCTTGGGTGTGCGTTAACTATCACAAATAGCGCCTCCCGCGCTTCCCCTTCTTCTCCGCTGGCACAAAGTGGCATCTCCCGCGCTTTCCTTCCTTCCCGTGCTCGCCCTTCTTCTCCGCTGCGGCTTCTAAAAATGGCGTCTCCCGCGCTCTTTCTTCTTCTCCGTGGCTCAATGGCGTCTCCCGCACCCTCCCTTCTTCTCCGCGGCTCAATGGCGCCTCCTGCGCTCTTCCTTCTTCTCCACGGCTAAATGGCATCTCCCCTTTCTTCGCCCCGCGGACCCTGTTCAGCCCGTGAGCACTGGCTGTGCTCTGCGCGTTCTTCTTTTTATATTTTTCGACGTCGCTCAGTCTAGAACCCGGTTGTTTCTTACCCTCTCTCTCCCCGGTTTGTTTTATTTTCCTCGACTCCGCTCGGTGTTCAACCCCCGGCTGCGCCCTGTGCTCTTCACCCTCTGTCTTACCCCGTCGACGCTGCTCGGCTCTCTCTCCGCCGTCAGTCGGCTCCAGCCGCCGCTGCTCGGGAAGGGTCTGCACTGGAACTGTCGTCGGTCTCTTACTGCTCGTTGTGGCTGGGGAACCAAGCCCGGCTCTCCACAGCCTCCACTGCAAAGTTGGATCTCTGCCTGACTGCTGGGCGGTTGCTCGTGGTCGACGCCCGTGTTCCTGGCCTCGACTATTTTTTTTTTATGTTGCAGATAGATTCGAATCGACACTCGTCGCCACTGTTGGATCCGTGTTTCAGTGGAATAATAATCACACGGATGCTGTACATTAACAAATAACAGGTCTTTACTGGAGGAGGGTAGTTTCTAGACTGGGGGTACAGAGGCATGCGCAAAGCTTATATACCGGTGTGGTCACTGCCGGTACTACAGTATACAGGAGCTGTAAAAGTAGTTCTGACTTAAAGGCACATACACTACAGGGTGCATCACAGCAAGCTGGTGACAGAATAGTTTTCCACCTCTCTCATTGACATTGCATGAGTTGCTGATAATGATTCTGAAGCTCTAACAGATTCACTTATGATCATCTGCAATATGCAATGTGCATGTAACCTTGGCATCACATCTCTGACTCTTTCCTTTACTCACCCACAGGAACATCGCAAGCACCCGTCCCCACTAGCCAGGAGGAAGAGCATGAGCCTCAAGACTCCTCAGAGGAAGCTGCAACCTCTGAGGGCGCAGCGTCAGCAGAATTAAGCACACCCTGCACCAGCGCAGACACTCACACCTTGGTGGGTGGGACCTTCGGGACATAGAGTAGAGTTGTCATCTGGTGTATCACAGCTCACATGTGAGCATCAGCAGATGGTGGAAACAGGGACAGCAGTGGATAGGTCTAGTCGGAGGGCAGAGGAATCTCCAGGAACAGATGCAGGAGCCTGTGGCAGGTTTTGTCTCCAGGGTCGCTGCGAGTGTGGAGCGAATGGAGGAGTCCATTGCGAACATGAGCAGAGCCTTTGTGGAGTCATTGGCGCATGAACGCATCACCATAGAAAGGATGGCAACCTCCATGGAGGTGATAAGTCGTCAGAGTGCAGAAAACATATGAGTGTTCTGAATAGAATGACACCTCTGGAGGAGCGATGGTCATCTATTGAACAGAGAAACCAGACCTTCATGGAAGTCTTTCTGAGTAGGGCTGCCAGTGCAGATACGGGTCCCCATGGCCCCCCTGATGTGCAGCAAGGTGCTCTCAAGCCACTTGCAAGCGCTGAGGGGGACCTGACCCATGAGAGGGAAGTTGGTGGCAGACATCAATTAAGTGGTTCCTCTCCAGGCGCTCACACTTCCATGCCACTGCAGAGCCCTCGATCAGAGCCCCACCAGAGTCCACACCCAACTAAGATCGGCGTCTCAACCCCTGCACAGCCGCAGGAGCAGCAAACTGTTGGCGAGCCCTCTCAAGCTGGCAACCCTAGAGGACGCCCGCCAAAGACGTCGAGACAGGAGCAGCAAGAAAGTGAGCAAGGGACCTCCACATCTGCTGAAGCCACAGGGGAAGCACTACGTAGGAGCACGCGTAAGAGAAAGATACTGCACAAATAGTCACAAGGGTAGTCACTTGGGTGAAATTTGATGTTTTATGTTAAAAAGCCAGCAGATGATTCCTGTAAATAAAAAATCTGATGGCTACTGATGTAGTTGTGGCATGTGTCATTTCGCGAATGGGAATTTCACATTGAGGGCTTAGGATTACTTGCAATTGTCAGTATGGTGATTAAATTGCTAGGAATCCGCTGGTTCTTGGCCATTGTCGATGCTCAGGTAAGAAGCTGCGAGGCAAAAGTGCTTGATTGGCTAGGCTAAGCAAATCTGGCCAAGATGAGTGTGTTCCTTACATCCCGGGCAGCAATGTGGTCGCGCGCTGGCGCCTGCTGGCCTGTGCAGCTTCAGGTGGGTGAGCAGCAGCTTGGTCCTCCTGATGTTGCTGCTGATGTTGGTGCTGCTGTTGTTCATGGTTCTGCTGGTGCCGCGGTTGGTCATCATCCTCATCTGATGTCCAGAAGGGAAGGAAATAAATGGCTCCCATGCTTCTGGTAAATGCCTCCGTTGAGGAAGCGCTCAGTGAAGGTGGTGAGAGGGGTTTCCCAGGAGGTCACACTGGAGATGGGTGTCAGGCTCCAAACTTCCACAGCTGTGGTTATGCCTTCTAAAAGTTCCCCCAGACCTGAGACAACAAAGTCCTGCCACCTGCAAATGATGGCTGATCAAATATCCTCTTTAATGGTGGAGCTGCAGCTAAAAATCAGCAATCCAATAGTGCTCCCGCCAGGTTTCACTGTCGTGTTTCAGAACAAGCGTGTTTCACTTGGGAAAAGGGGTAAAATCGCAAAGGCCTATCAAAATGGCATTATAGAGGCAATTGAGTGCTTCTTAAGGGCCTTAACGGCCTATCCCGCCTCTTGGAAGCAGGACGGAGACGGGACCATTAGACACGATTTAATGAAAATTGCTTGGAGGTGGGATGGAGGCGGGGCTGGGCCCGCCCGCCAGTTTTTGCAATTTTAACCCCCCACCGCCTCCAATCCCGCCTCAACGGCCCAATGAAAATCGAGCCCACAGTCTTTGTACAGTATATACAGTGTTGTGGCAAGGCCACCAAGGGACTCCTGTATAACTGTATAGCTGCCTTTAACAGAGTGCTACAGCACCTAGGTTTGTTTACTGTTTGTAAATAGCCAGTTCTGGGTAAGTCTCAGAACCGGTGCGATGACGTCATCACGTTGGTCACGTGACGTCCCGAACGGCAGGAAACGTGATGACGTCATGACGTCAGACTGGGAGGTTCCCAGTTCAGAGCTCATGAAGCCAGCATTAAGAAAAGACCTATTGATTGTTTCTCCTGCATGCTATTGCTTGTTCTCTAGTTTACATTAAACTTCGTTTTATTATCGGACTGACTCGACCTCAGTACTTCAGTTAGGGATCTGTCAATTTCTACATTGGTGACCCCGAAGCTTCGCGGACGATATTCACGGAGGACGCGCAGAACAAAACGATGGATGTTAACGCAACGAGTTTGAAGCTCCCTCAATTTTGAGAACAACAGGCGGCCTCCTGGTTCGTCCAAGCGGAGGCTCAGTTCCAGCTTCGGAACATCGTGCTGGATCAGACCCGTTATCTTTACGTGGTCTCCGCACTGGACAGCTCGACGGCTTCGAGGATCATCAGTCTGCTGGAGACCCCGCCCGTAGATAGCAAGTATGATACGCTTAAGACGCGACTAATGCAGGTTTTCGGCCTCACGAAAGCGGAGCGCGCGCGACGTTCACTCACACTGCCCGGGTTAGGCGACGCTAAGCCGTCTGAGCTGATGAGTCAGATGCTCACGCTCCTCGGTTCTGAGCCGCAGTGTTATCTGTTTCGGCAACTGTTCCTGAGCCAGCTCCCCGAGCAGGTACAAACAGCCCTCGCCAGGTCGGAGGCTACGGACGGTGTAGCGCTCGCGGCCGAAGCCGACACCATTTATGCGGTGATGCAGCAGCACTGCGCCACCTCGAAGCATCGCGCCCCGAAGAACTCCGCCTTGGCGCCTCCACCATTCGGTCTCTGTTACTATCACGCCCGTTTCGGCCCAAAAGCCAGATGCTGCCGTCCTCCCTGTAGTTTCATGCCTAATGCAATGAGAAAGCAACAGCACCGACTGCGTGAGCGGAAGGACGACCCCGAGGTCGGTTTCGCAACTACAATGGCGGTTGGAGATTCCGGGAAGTTACTTTATATCACCGACTCCATTTCGGGCCGGCGGTTTTTGTGTGACATGGGCGCCCAGTGCAGCATCCTTCCCGCTTCGCTCCTCGACGTCAGGGACTGGAGGCGCGGTTCTCCACTCCGGTCCGCCAACGGCAGTGCTATTCGTACGTTCGGGACACAACGGATCCAGGTGTGTTTCGGCGGGCAACGTTTCCTATGGGAGTTTACATAAGAACATAAGAAATAGGAGCAGGAGTAGGCCAATCGGCCCCTTGAGCCTGCTCTGCCATTCAATAAGATCATGGCTGATCTGATCCTAACCGCCAATCTACTATCACAGAACCATCTCCTGAATCTAACAGAATTAGACACACGAAATAGGAGCAGGATCAGGCTACACGGCCCATGGGCCCGCTCCGCTACCCACAGGGCCATGACCGATCCGAACCTAGACTCATGTCCAAATTCCTGCCTGCTCCCCATAACCCTTTATTCCCTTTACTTCTAGGAAACTGTCTATTTCTGTTTTAAATTTTGTAATGATGTAGCTTCTACAGCTTTCTGGGGCAGCATATTCCATGGACCTACCACCCTCTGAGTGAAGTAGTTCCTCCTCATCTCAGTTTTGAAAGAGCAGCCCCTTATTCTAAGACTATGCCCCCTAGTTCTAGTTTCACCCATCATCGGGAACATCCTCCCCGCATCCGCCCGATCCAACCCCTTCACAATCTTATATGTTTCAATAAGATCGCCTCTCATTCTTCTGAACTCCAATGAGTAGAGACCCAATCTACTCAACCTCTCCTCATATGTCCATCCCCTCATCCCCGGGATTAACCGAGTGAACCTTCTTTGTACTGACTCGAGAGCAAGTATGTCTTTTCTTAAGTATGGACACCAGAACTGTATGCAGTATTCCAGGTGCGGTCTCACCAATACCTTGTACAACTGAAGCAATACCTCCCTATTTTTATATTCTATCCCCCTAGCAATGAAAGCCAACATTCCATTGGCCTTCTTAATCACTTGCTGCACCTGCATACTAACCTTTTGAGTTTTGTGCACCAGGACCCCCAGATCCCTTTGTACTTCAGTACTTTCCAGTTTCTTGCCATTAAGATAATAAGTTGCTCTATGATTTTTCCTGCCAAAGTGCATAACCTCACACTTTCCAGTATTGTATTCCATCTGCCAAATCTCTGCCCACTTACTTAGCCTGTCTATGTCCCCTTGCAGGTTTTTTATGTCCTCCTCACTCACTACTTTCCCTCCCATCTTAGTATCATCTGCAAACTTTGATATGTTACACTCCGTCTTCTCCTCCAAATCGTTAATATAGATTGTAAAGAGTTGGGGACCCAGCACTGACCCCTGCGGAACACCACTAGTTACTGATTGCCAGTCCGAGAATGAACCATTTATCCCAACTCTCTGCCTTCTGTTAGATAGCCAATCCTCTATCCGTGCCAAAATATTACCCACAATCCCGTGATGTTTTATCTTAAGCAATAATCTTTTGTGTGGCACCTTGTCAAATGCCTTTTGGAAGTCTAAATACACTACGTCCACTGGTTCCCCTTTATCCACCCTATATTTTACTTCCTCAAAGAACTCCAGCAAATTTGTCAAACATGACTTCCCCTTCATAAAACCATGCTGACTTTGTCCTATTAAATTATGATTATCCAAATGTCCTGTTACTGTCTCCTTAATAATGGACTCCAATATTTTACCTACCACAGATGTTAGGCTAACCGGTCTATAGTTTCCAGCCTTCTGTCTGCTGCCCTTTTTAAATAAGGGCGTTACATTAGCAGTTTTCCAGTCTGCCGGGACCTTTGCTGAGTCCAGGGAGTTTTGGAAAATTATTACCAATGCATCCACAATCCCTACCGCCACTTCCTTCAAGACCCTAGGATGTAAGCCATCAGGTCCAGGTGGTTTATCCGCCTTGAGTCCCATTATTTTACCGAGTACCACTTCCTTTGTGATTTTGATCATGTTTAGCTCCTCCCCCCCTTTAGCCCCCTGTTTGTCCAGTGTTGGGATATTCTTAGTGTCTTCTACTGTAAAGACTGATATAAAATATTCATTCAGTGTTTTTGCCATCTCCATATTTCCCACCATTAATTTCCCGGTCTCATCCTCTAAGGGACCAACATTTACTTTAGCCACCCTTTTTCTTTTTATATAACTATAAAAACTCTTACTTTCTGTTTTTATATTTTTTGCTCATTTACTTTCATAATCTATCTTCCCTTTCTTAATCAATCTTTTTGTTATTTTTTGCTGTCTTTTAAAGTTTTCCCAATCCTCTATCCTCCCACTAGATTTGGCTACCTGATATGCCCTTGTTTTTAGTCGAATACTATCCTTAATTTCTTTACTTAGCCACGGATGGCTGTCTTTTCTTTTACACCCTTTTCTTCTCAGTGGAATATATATTTTTTGGAAGTTGTAAAATAACTCCTTAAATGTACACCACTGATCATGTATCGCCTTACCCTTTAATCTATTTTCCCAATCCACTCTACTCAATTCCGCTCTCATACCTTCATAGTCTCCTTTATTCAAGCTTAGCACGCTTGTTTGAGATCCAACCTTCTCACCCTCTAATTGAATATGGAATTCAACCATGTTATGGTCACTCATTCCAACGGGATCCTTTACTAGGACATTTTTAATTAATCCTGTCTCCTTACACAGGACCAGATCTAAGGTTGCTTGCCCCCTGGTCGGTTCAGTTACATACTGCTCAAGAAACCCATCCCTAATACACTCAATGAACTCATCCTCAAGGCAGCCCTGCCCAATTTGATTTGTCCAATTAATATGATAGTTAAAATCCCCCATAATTATAGATGCTCCCTTATTACAAGCCTCAACTATTTCCTGATTGATACTCCATCCAACAGAGTTGCAACTGTTCGGAGGCCTATAGACTACGCCCACTAGTGTTTTTTTCCCCTTATTATTCCTTACCTCCACCCAAACTGTTTCATTATCCTGATCTTTTGACCCAATATCATTTCTCTGTATTACAGTGATTCCTTCCTTTATTAACATAGCCACCCCACCTCCCCTTCCTTCTTACCTGTCCTTCCTGATCGTTAAATAACCTGGTATGTTTAATTCCCAGGCATTGTCACCCTGCAGCCATGTTTCTGTAATGGCCACAAGATCATACCCATATGTAGTTATTTGTGCCATTAACTCATCTATTTTGTTACGAATGCTATGTGCATTCAGATAGAGGACTTTCAAATATGTTTTGTGACACTTAGTTCCTGCCTTTGCCCTTTTTATTACTTTACCTTTTACTCCATACCTTCTGCCCCTTCCTGACACGCTCTGGTTTTTAATTTCCCCACTGCTACCTAAGTCTATGACCTTCTTGTTGTGTATGTACCTTTAAGGGAATAACTGGTCTCAGACTGCAGTACCGGCAGTGACCACCCCTGTATAAAAGGCCCTAGCAGGCTTCTGTAGTTTCAGTTTCCAGGTTGTCTCCATTCAGTAAAGACTTGTTATAATCAACTCCTGCAGTCCGTGCCTCAATTATACACGGACATAATACTGGCGACGAGTAAGAAATGAACTTACCTGCAACTCGGCAGCACCTCAGATGACGTTATTGAAGGTCGAAGCCAGAAGAAAGAAAAAAAAAAATAATCCAAAGAAACTCGAGAAATGGGCGTCGACCGTGGGCAACCGCCCTCCAAATCATCGAATTGAAAAGTGCAGGAGAGACTGTCGAGAGCCAGACTTGGTTCTCCAGTCTGTGGTTTCCCAGCTAATCAGGCTGGTGGCAGGTAGTGCACTGATCCTTCCTGGACTGCGGCGGGCTAGAGCTCGATCGGGTGGCTCTGCAATGGGGCCGGGCAGCGAGTCAGGAAGCAAAGAGAGAGAGAGAGGGTGGAGCACACAGGGCGCGGCCGGTGTTTCGAAGCCGGGCAGCATTCAGACCTAAGAAGAGGGATTGAAGTGTCCCAGAGGGTCGGCTGCACGACGGGAACGGTTCTTCAAATAACGGAGCAAATATTGAAGCGCGATAGAAAAATAAAAATACCGCGGAGAGCAGCGTTGGCAGCAGCGATCGGGGAGGCACGAAGACCATAGGGCGTCACCATTACAGGATAGTAATATAAATATAATCTCCAGCAACAGCGTTGACAGCAGTGGCAGCGACGGGAAATCGCGGGAGGCGGCATCTTAACTCGGTGGGGAAGAAGGAAAAGCGCGGGAGGCGCCATTTTGATCCATCGGGGACGAAGGCAAAGCGCGGGAGGCGCCATCTTAGATTTTCAAGATGCCAAAGACTGGCGATATCACTGCCTTCGATAATGCAATAGAAGACTGTATCACGTATGTGGAAAGAGTCGAGGTATATTGCGAGGCAAACGAAATAGCCGATGAGAAAAAGGCATCGGTATTGCTAAATTTAATGGCGCAAGAACGTATGGCCTATTGCGGGACCTAATTACTCCAGCCAAACCGAAGGCGAAGAGTTTTAATGAAATTGTTGCTATCCTACAGGAACACCTAAATTCTACACCGCTGCTGATAGCAGAATGATTTAAATTCCACAGGAGAAATCAGCATAAAAATGAGAGCAATGCTGATTACCTTACAGAACTACACAAGCTATCAAAGCACTGCCAGTTCGGAGCAGGACTGGCAGATACCTTACGAGACAAATTTGTCTGTGGACTCCTGAGTGAAGGAACCCAGAAGAGGTTACACTCAGAGAAAGAGCTGACGCTAGATAAGGCTTTCAGCGTGGCAGTATCGTACGAAGCAGCAGCAAGGGGAGCTGCAGAAATGCAACAAAAGCCACAGGAATACGGCACCCACGAAATGACACGGGGATTTGCAAAATGTTATCGCTGCGGCAGAACAAGCCATGACCAGAAGGACTGCTGGTCCAAGGACAAAATATGCAGGCAATGCGGAAAGATGGGACACATTGCACGAGTTTGCAGGTCTGGGAAGAAGACCAACGACAACAAAAAGGCTACTAAGGAACTGTACAGGAAAGTACAAAAGATGACGGACAGTAGTTCCGAAGACCAGATGAGCGATAGTGAATCCGGGAACAAGAGACTAAGCTGTCTCAAATTTCACAACGTAATCGCAAAAGAGGATCACCGAACCATTTGGGGCACCCTCACGATAGCAGGGTCCCAAGTCAAAATGGAATTGGATACAGGATCAGCTCTAACCGTCATGAATCGACGAGACTACGAGCGGCTATTCTCACACATACCCTTGAGAGAGACATCCATCGTCTTGAGGATGTATAAGGGGCAAAAAGTATACCCCAGAGGAAAAATAAGGGTGCCTGTCGAATACAACGGCAAGAAAATACGGAAATTGTATGTCTACATTCTGCAAGATGGTGGACCACCGTTATTGGGACGTGAATGGATCAGAAAGATAAGTTTAGACTGGCACTCCATTCAGGCACTGACGGTGGCTGGTAAAAAGGATGACGACGTCACTCCTGGATGATTGTCAACAATCTTAGCTGACGCCAAAGAGGTATTTCAACAAGAACTGGGCACTCTTAAAGGCGTAACCGCCTCGATTAAAATAGAGGAGAGTGCAATTCCCAAGGTTTTCAAAGCAAGACCGGTACCATATGCAATTCGCCCAGCCATCGAGGCAGAGCTGGAGAATCTGGAGAATGCAGGCGTGTTATCTAAGGTAGACTGGAGCAAGTGGGCGATATCCATCGTTCCTGTCATGATGAAAACGTTAAACAATAAGTCTGAGGAGCCAAGGAAGGTTCACATCTGTGGGGACTTCAAGGTGACGGTGAACCCAGTCCTTCACACAGTACAATATCCTCTTCCAAGGATAGAAGATATCTTCGCCTCACTGTCTGGAGGGAAGCGTTTTACAAAAATTGACCTAGCAGAACCATATTTGCAGATGGAGGTTGAAGAATCCTCTAGGAAGTATCTCACGATAAACACTCACAAAGGCCTTTACCAGTATAATCGACTGGTATTCGGAGTAGCATCAGCTCTGGCGATATGGCAAAGAGCGATGGAACAAGTCCTGCAAGGAATACCGGGGACTCAGTGTTACTTGGATGACATCCTAGTGACAGGTGAAGATGACAGTGAACACCTTGCCAACCTAGAGCAGGTGCTCACTAGACTACGTGAACATGGGCTACGAGCCAATCGCCCCAAGTGCGAGTTTTATAAGAAACAGATATCGTATTGTGGCCACGTGATTGATGAAGAGGGGTTGCATAAGTCCCCTGACAAAATTGAAGCGGTAGTTAAGGCTCCAGCACCTGAAAATGTGTCGCAACTGAGGTCATTCCTAGGATTGGTGAATTACTACCATATGTTTTTGCCGAATTTGTCCACAATTCTGCATCCACTGAACGGCCTACTACGAACGGGAGTAGCATGGAAATGGAGCGATGAATGTAAGCGGGCCTTTCAGAAGAGTAAGGACCTAATCACTTCAAGAGAAGTATTGGCTCACTACAACCCTTCACTACCGATAAGACTGGCGTGTGATGCGTCTCCCTATGGCATTGGGGCGGTACTGTCACATAAATTCCTTGATGGTTCAGAGAGGCCGATAGCTTTTGCGTCACGCTCGTTAACTCCTGCCGAGCGTAACTACGCCCAGATTGACAGAGAGGCCCTCAGCCTGGTGTGGGGGGTGAAGAAGTTCAATCACTACCTGCACGGTCAGAAATTTACTCTACTAACTGATCGTCAACCTCTCGTCTCCATTTTCAACCCTCAGAAGGGCGTACCGATAATGACGGCACAACGGCTACAGAGGTGGTCCCTTTTCCTAGGGGCACACCAATATGACATCGAGTACAAAGGAACTAAACAGCAAGGGAATGCTGATGGATTGTCGCGCCTACCGTTGCCGACGGTGGAAGAAGAACTGGCAGTGGATCCAGTTGAGTTATTCCACTCGACTATAGTCGAATGTCTCCTTGTGACGAATGCAAACATAGAAAAGGAAGCACGAAATGACCCGACACTCTCCTGGGTCTATGATTTAATGGTGAAGGGATGGCCAGCACATGGCGAACCACTGCTGCCAGCATTCTCGCCGAGAAGAGAACAGCTGTCAGTGTGCAGAGGAAACTTGATGTGTGGATCCAGAGTAGTAATTCTACCCAAATTGAAGGATAGAGTGCTCAATGAGCTTCATGAGTGTCATCTGGGAGGGGTAAAAATGAAGAACTTAGCCAGAGCGTTTGTGTGGTGGCCGGGAATTGATAGAGAAATCGAAGAGATGACCAAGAGCTGTACAGGATGCCAGAAGGTCCAAAATGCCCCACCACAAGCCCCTCTACATCCATGGGAGTGGCCCTCATCTCCATGGCAAATGGTGCACATTGATTTTGCTGGTCCCTTTATGGACTCGATGTTTTTAATTGCGGTGGATGCAGATTCAAAGTGGCCAGAGGTAATAAAAATGTCCTCAACCACCACAGAAAAAACTATCACAGTCTTACGAACCATATTCGCCAGGAATGGGCTGCCTGAACAGATTTGCTCCGACAATGGACCACAGTTTGTGCCTGAAGAGTTCCGGAGGTTCTTAAAGAACAATGGTGTTAAACATTACACATCCGCCCCATATCATCCAGCCACTAATGGATTGGCCGAGAGGTTTGTTCAAACATTCAAGAAGGCTATCAAGGCAATGTGTAATGAAGGTATACCCCTACAACACAAGGTGGATAACTTCTTGTTTGCCTACCGGAATGCGACACATGCGGTTACCAACCAAACTCCAGCCATGATGTTCTTCAATCGAAGACTACGATGCTGCTTGGATTTGGTTAAGCCAAACATCAGAAGAGATGTGGAGAACAGGCAGTTTCAGAATATGAATAAAAGGCCGACCAGGAGTTTTAAGATAGGTCAACCAGTTTTGGCCCGGGACTACCGCACAGAGAAATGGCAGCCAGGAACGATCTGTACACGGCAAGGACCTCTAATGTATACCGTGGACGTTGGAGAGAGCATTGTAAGATGCCATGCTGACCAGATTCTAGAGTCACTGGAAAACATCAACTCCACACCACGATCTGATACACCTGGTGATGAAACCGAAGTACCAATTGCATCTACCGCAGAATCGGTGATATTGGAAGCAGACGAACCAAACAACGACATTGATCCCGACTCAACCTTGCCAGAAGAACCTGATATCCCAAAGAGGCATTATCCAGACAGAATCAGGAAGCCTCCTCAAAGACTGAACTTATAATTGCTTAACTTCAACCAATGTATCTAGCAACCGTAATTGTAATTGTAATTAGTTATTATTTAGTTGTTAAATGAATGTTATGTACTGTTTATCTAAAAGGGGAGGAATTGTTGTGTATGTACCTTTAAGGGAATAACTGGTCTCAGACTGCAGTGCCGGCAGTGACCACCCCTGTATAAAAGGCCCGAGCAGGCTTCTGTAGTTTCAGTTTCCAGGTTGTCTCCATTCAGTAAAGACTTTTTATAATCAACTCCTGCAGTCCGTGCCTCAATTATACACGGACATAATACTTCTCTGTTGTCATTTTTATTATTTGCTCTCTAGGAACCTCCCCCCCACTAGTTAGTTTAAAGCCCTCTCTACAACCCTAGTTATATGATCTGCCTGGACTCTAGTCCCAGCACCGGCCAAGTGAAGCCCATCCCAACGGAACAGCTCCCTCCTGCCCCAGTACTGGTGCCAGTGTCCCAGGAAGCAAAACCCATTTCTCCCACACCAGTCTTTGAGCCACGCATTTAACTCTCTAATTTTATTTGTCCTAGCCAAATTCGCTCGTGGCTCAGGTAATAATCCAGAGATTATTACCCTTGAGGTTCTGTTTTTTAATTTGACCCCTAGCTGCTCATACTCCTTTAACAGAACCGGCTTCCTAGTCCTATCTGCGTCGTTTGTACCAACATGGACCATGACAACTGGATCCACCCCCTCCCACTGCAAGTTTCTTTCCAGCCCAGAGGAGATGTCCTTAACCCTGGCATCGGGTAGGCAACACAGCCTTCGGGATTCTCGCTCTCGGCTGCAGAGAACTCTATTTATCCCCCTAATAATACTATCCCCTACCACTACAACATTTCTATTTACTCCCCCCTCTTGAATGGCCCCCCGTTCCATGGTGCTGTGGCCAGGTTGCTCATCCTCCCTGCAGTCCCTGCTCCTGTCCCCACAAGGAGTAAGAACCTCGAACCTGTTGGTCAAGAGCAAGGGCTGCGGCTCCTCCAGCTCTACCTCCTGGATCCCCGTACCTGCCTCACTCATAGTCACACCGTCCTGTCCCTGACCATGGGCTACATCTGAATTACTTAACTTCATAGGTGTGACCACCTCCTGATACACAGAGTCCAGGTACTTCTCCCCCTCCCTGATGTGTCGCAGTGTCTGAAGCTCAGACTCCAGCTCATCAACATGGAGCTGGAGTTCCTGTAGCAGCAGACACTTGTCACAGACGTAATCACCGTGAGCCTCAATGGGGTCCACTGGCTCCCACATCTCGCAACAGTAACACATCACCTGCTCCATTCTATGTAAATAATTAAATCTTTTATTGTTAGTTATGGACACCCTCTGCCCGATTTTAGATGCTAGTATCCCCTTTAATTAATTGAGTTTATCACCGCCCAAATCGAACAGGCAATCCTCGGCGCTGACGTCTTCTCTTTCAATGACCTATTGGTTGATTTACAGAATCGCCGTCTGATTTATGCCACCACGTTTGCCTCCATCCCGTGCTTTCGGGGTTTCGGCGTGACTCACATGGTTTCCTGCACCGCGCCAGCGCCCGACGACTTCGCCCGCCTTCTCGGGGAATTTCCGGATCTAACTCGGCCCATCTTCTCGGCAACGACCGCTAAACATGGTGTGGAGCACCACATCACAATGACCGGCCCTCCGGTCTATGCCCGGGCTTGGCGGCTAGAACCCAGTAAACTCGAGGCCACGAAGGCGGAGTTCGCCACCATGGAGCGGCTGGGGATTGTTCGCCGGTCGGATAGCCCCTGGTCTTCGCCACTTCATATCGTCCCTAAGCCTGGCGGTGGTTGGCGGCCCTGCAGCGATTATCGGCGCCTCAATGAGGTCACGACGCCCGACCGGTACCCAATACCGTACATCCAAGATTTCTCCACACACTTGGCGGGCAATTCGTTTTTTTCCAAAATCGACCTCGTCCGGGGTTACCATCAAGTGCCCGTCCACCCCCAGGACATCAAGAAGACAGCGGTCATTACCCCGTTCGGACTGTTTGAATTCCTCCGAATGCCGTTCAGGCTCAAGAATGCGGCGCAGGCGTTCCAGCGCCTTATGGATTCAGTGCTGCGGGATCGTAAGTTCCTGTTTGTGTATCTCGATTACAGCCTGGTCGCCAGTACTTCGAAAGAGGAATATCTCAGCCACCTGCGACTCCTTTTTCGCCGCCTCCATCAGCATGGCCTCATAATTAACCCGGCCAAATGCCAATTTGGGCTGCGACAGATCGATTTTTTGGGCCACCACATCACTGCGGAGGGAGCAGTGACACTTCGGTCGAAGGTGAAGGCGATTGCTGCTTTTCCACGTCCGCAATCCGTTAAAGCGCTCCAGGAGTTCCTCGGTATGGACCATCGGTTTGATCCCCGGGCCGCGCAGCTTATGCGGCCACTCTACGAGGCACTCAGAGGGAAACCGGGGAAAGAACCTGTGGTCTGGACACCAGAGATGGATTGCACTTTTGTGGACACGAAAGATGCTCTTGCAAACGCAACGATTTTGGCGCACCCGCTGCCTGGCGCCACCATCGTGCTTACGACTGAAGCTTCGGACTACGCCGTAGGCGCCGTGCAGGAGCAATGGGTCGACGGGACGTGGCAACCGCTGACGTTTTTTAGTCGCCAATTGCGTCGTAACGAACGCAGCTACAGCACGTTCGACATGGAGTTGTTGGCGTTGTTTCTGGCCATCCGCCATTTTCGTTTTCTGTTGGAGGGACGCCAATTCACCGCGTTTGTGGATCACAAGCCCCTGACGTTTGCCATGGCCAAGACGGCTGAGCCGTGGTCAGCTTGACAGCAACGACAGCTCACCTTTATTTCCGAGTTCACCACCGACATCCGGCACGTGGCCGGCAGGGACAACATGATCGCCGATTGCCTCTCGTGTGCGACTGTCCAGGCCGTCCAGCTGGGACTCGATTATTCACTCATGGCTGCTGACCAAGCGGCCGATCCGGAAACGCAAGCTTTCCGCACCGACTCCTCCTGCCTTCAGCCAGCGGAGGTGCTTTTCCACTCGGCTGGCACCTTCCTGCTCTGCGACGTCTCCTTGAGGGACCCCCGCCCGATCGTTCCGCTGTCCTGGCATAGGAACGTTTTCGATGCCATTCACGGGCTTGCGCACTCTGGCGTGAGGGCTTCACAAAAATTATTGGCGTCCAGGTTCGCCTGGAGAGGAATGCGAAAAGATGTCTGTGACTGTGCCAACACCTGCGTCGTGTGCCAACGGGCTAAGGTACAGCGACATGTCAAAGCTCCCGTCGCCGTTTTCGAAGTACCGGAGCGGCATTTCGATCACATCCATGTCGACCTTGTTGGCCCACTACCACCGTCACAAGGTTTCACACATCTTTTGACGATAATCGACCGTACAACCAGGTGGCCGGAGGCCATTCCTTTGACGTCCACCACCTCCGCGGATGTTGCCCGGGCTTTTCTCTCATCCTGGGTTGCACGTTTCGGCGTTCCGTCTGATATTTCGTCGGATCGCAGGCCACAGTTCTCGTCTGCTTTGTGGAACGCTGTTGCCTTGGGTTTGGGCACCAAGCTCCATCGGACCACGGCTTACCATCCGCAGGCCAATGGATTATGTGAGCGTTTTCATCGGTCCTTGAAGGCGTCGCTGCGGGCCAGCCTCCAGGGGACCGCATGGATGGACAAGCTGCCTTGGGTGATGCTCGGGTTACGCACAGCGCCTAAAGAGGACCTGCAGGCATCGGCTGCCGAACTGGTTTATGGCCAACCGCTCCGGGTGCCCGGCGAGTTTCTTCCGTCACCGACGCGTCCTTGGTCGGCGGCCGAACAACTGCAGGCTCACTGGGACGCAGCTCAATCTTTTCGGCCCATTCCGACGTCACATCATGGGTTGCCCGCGTCACGCATTCCGCCGGAGCTTATGCGGGCTAAATTCGTTTTTGTCAGGCATGACGCCCACCGTAGTCTTCTCACGCCTCCATATATGGGCCCTTTCCAGGTATTGCAGGCGGGCAGCAAGTTTTTTAGTGGACGTCAGGGGCAAGCCTGACCACATCTCCGTGGACCGCCTCAAGGCCGCACAGCTGGACCTCGAGCGACCGGTCGATGCAGTGCAGCCACCGCATCGTGGGTGGCCACTCGTGGCCGCCATGCCTGACCAGACTGTTCCGCAGACCAGCTCATCGTCTACCCAACCCATTCCTCTCCGGGAATATCGGAGTCGTTTGAACAGGCTCGTCCGACCTCCTCTGCGGTTGACTTTTGAGGTTAAAGACACTTCTTGGGGGGCGCATGTGGCAAAGCCACCAAGGGACTCCTGTATAACTGCCTTTAACAGAGTGCTACAGCACCTAAGTTTGTTTGCTGTATGTAAATAGCCAGTTCTGGGTAAGTCCCAGAACCAGCGCGATGACGTCATCACGTTGGTCACGTGATGTCCCGAACGGCAGGAAACGTGATGACGTCATGACGTCAGACTGGGAGGTTCCCAGTTCAGAGCTCGAGAAGCCAGCATTAAGAAAAGACCTGTTGATTGTTTCTCCTGCATGCCATTGTTTGTTCTCCAGTTTACATTAAACTTCGTTTTATTATCGGACTGACTCGACCTCAGTACTTCAGTTAGGGATCTGTCAATTCCTACAGTGTCACACACTTAGAAACACAGCCTCTGTATGGTTTATAGTGTCACACACTGAGAGACACAGTCTCTGTACAGTATATACAGTGTCACACACTGAGAGACACAGTCTCTGTACAGTATATACAGTGTCACACACTGAGAGACACAGTCTCTGTACAGTATATACAGTGTCACACACTGAGAGACACAGTCTCTGTACAGTATATACAGTCTCACACACTGAGAGACACAGTCTCTGTACGGTATATACAGTCTCACACACTGAAAGACACAGTCTCTGTACAGTATATACAGTGTCACACACTGAGAGACACAGTCTCTGTACGGTATATACAGTCTCACACACTGAAAGACACAGTCTCTGTACGGTATATACAGTGTCACACACTGAGAGACACAGTCTCTGTATGGTATATACAGTGTCACACACTGAGAGACACAGTCTCTGTACAGTATATACAGTGTCACACACTGAGAGACACAGTCTCTGTACGGTATATACAGTGTCACACACTGAGAGACGCAGTCTCTGTACAGTATATACAGTGTCACACACTGAGAGACACAGTCTCTGTACGGTATATACAGTCTCACACACTGAAAGACACAGTCTCTGTACAGTATATACAGTGTCACACACTGAGAGACACAGTCTCTGTACAGTATATACAGTGTCACACACTGAGAGACACAGTCTCTGTACGGTATATACAGTCTCACACACTGAGAGACACAGTCTCTGTACGGTATATACAGTCTCACACACTGAGAGACACAGTCTCTGTACAGTATATACAGTGTCACACACTGAGAGACACAGTCTCTGTATGGTATATACAGTCTCACACACTGAGAGGCACAGACTCTGTACGGTATATACAGTCACACACTGAAAGACACAGTCTCTGTACGGTATATACAGTGGCACACACTGAGAGACACAGTCTCTGTATGGTATATACAGTGTCACACACTGAGAGACACAGAGCACAATTTTGCCAGGCCTGAGGAGGCGGAATTGGAGGCGTGTGAGCTGGTAAAATCACAAAAAATGGCGGGCGGGCCCAATCCCACATCCATCCCGCCTCCGAGCAATTTTCCCAAATGCGTGTTTTCTGACCCCGTTTCCATCCTGCCTCCAAGAGGTGGGATAGGCCTTTAACAACCAGTAGGTGCCTCTATAATCCCATTTTCACAGAATCACAGAAACCCCACAGTGCAGATAGAGGCCATTTCGGCCCATCGAGCCTGCACCGACACATATCCCACCTGATCCCCGTAACCCCTACACCAACACATATCCCACCCTATCCCCGTAACCCCACGTATTTAATCCCCCTAACACTAAGGGTCAATTTATCATAGCCAATCAACCTAACCCGCACATCTTTAGACTGTGGGAGGAAACCGGAGCACCCGGAGGAAACCCACGCAAACACGGGGAGAATGTGCAAACTCCACACAGACAGTCACCCGAGGCCGGATTTGAACCCGGGTCCCTGGCGCTGTGAGGCAACAGTGCTAACCACTATGCCACCGTGCTGCCCTTTTTGAGAGGCCTTTCTGATTCTACCACTTTTCCCACATCCTGCACGTCTCCTCTGGAACACGCCAGTGAATCCTGGCGGCCTCATAAGTGGACTGCTTACTAACAGCTGCAGCTCCACCATTAAAAATGAGTTTTCACCAATGATCATTTGCAGGTGGCAGAACATTGTTGTCTCAGGTCTGGGGGAACTTTTAGCAGGCATACTTATTGTTGTGGAAGTTTGGAGCCTGACACCCATCTCCAGTGTGAACTCCTGGGAAACCCCTCTCCGCACCTTGACTGAGCACTTCCTCAACTGAGGCATATAACAGAAGCATGAGAACCATTTATTTCCTTTCCTCCTGGACATCAGATTCGTACGAAAACCAGCCGTGGCAGCAGCAGAACCATGAACCATGAACAACAGCACCACCAACAGCAGCAGTAACAACAGGCGCGCCAAGCTGCTGCTCAACCACCTGAAGCTGCACAGGCCAGAAGGCGCCAGCACGCGACCACACTGCTGCCCGGGATGCAAGGGACGCATTCATCTTGGCCAGATTTGCTTAGCCTGCACAATCAAACAATTTTGCCTCGTACCTTCTTATCAGACCATCGACAATCGCCAAGAACCTGAGGATTCCTATCACTTTGACCACCATACTGACAATTGCAAGTCACCCTAAGCCCTCAACGTGGAAGTCCCATTAGCGAAATGACACATGCCACAACTTCAGCAGTTTGACATCAGTAGTTTTTATCACAACAAGCAACTGATGGCTTTTCAAAATTAAACACAAAATTATACCCAAGTGACTACGGTAGCCAGCCTTACCATGGAGGTAGCCAGCCTTACCATGGAGGTAGCCAGCCTTACCATGGAGGTAGCCAGCCTTACCATGGAGGTAGCCAGCCTTACCATGGAGGTAGCCAGCCTTACCATGGAGGTAGCCATCCTTTCCAAGGAGGTTGCCATCCTTTCCGTGGTGATGCGTTCATGCGCCAACGCCTCCACAAAGGCTCTGCTCATGTTCGCTATGGACTCCTCCATTCACTCCACACTCGCAGCGACCCTGGAGACAAAACCTGCCAGAGACTCCTGCACCTGTTCCTGGAGTTCCAGCACCGCTCTCCTTCTGGATGGACCCGGAGGCACAGGGTCGACATGCAGCGGAGCCAAGCTAGGAGCGTCCTCGCCACTGCAATGAGGACTCTCCACTGCTGTCCCTGTCTCCACCATCTGCTGATGCTCACTTGTGAGCTGTGATACACCAGATGACAACTCTATTCTATGTCCCGAAGGTCCCACCGAGGTGTGAGTGTCTGCGCTGGCGCTGGGTGTGCTTAATTCTGCTGACGGAGCACCTTCAGAGGTTGCAGCTTCCTCTGAGGAGTCTGGAAGCTCAGGCTGTTCCTCCTGGACAGTGGGGACAGGGGCTCTCGATGGTCCTGTAGGGGAGTAAAGGAAAGAGTTAGAGATGTGAGGTAAAGGTTGCATGCACATTGAATTGTGCAGATGATCATAAGTCCATCTGTTAGAGCATCAGAATCATTATCAGTCACTCATGCAATGTCAATGAGAGAGATGCCAAACTATTCTGTCACCAGCTTGCTGTGATGCGCCCGCATGCCTGTCCCCCACTTGAGAATCCTCCTCAATCCCGGCAATTTCCAGGGCCGCCTCCTCTGAGGTGGTGAGCTGGGCTACTGAGGGTGGCCCTCCTCCTGTCCTCGCTCTTTCCCTCTTAGTGTGGGCTCTGCAATTAGGGACACAAGTGGAGTTTGAGTGAGAATGAAGGAGTGAGTGTAGAGAATCCATAGCATAGATGCTTAGAAGGAGACAAAGGGCCCTCCCTGGGTGTTGTAAGTTGTTGTCATCGCATCACAGTGATAGGGAATGTGAGGGCTGCATGGTCGAATAGTTAAGTGAATGTGACCATAGAGAGAGAGGGAATGGGTAAGGGTGCAGGGATGTCAGTGTCAAGTGGGATGTGGAGGAAGAGGTTGGCAAAGCTGAGTGCTGGTGAGGAGAGGCGATGGGGATGAGATTGAGGGTGATGAGAAAGTCATACTCACTTTTCCTGTGCAGAGAAGGTCATGAAACCTCTTCCTGCACTGCAGCCAGGTTCTGTGGCATGTAGAGATGGCATTGACCTCCTGGGCCACTTGCAGCCACACAGCTTTACTCTGTTGTGGTGGCGTTTTTCTCCCTGAGGAAGGGAAGAGCACCTCCTTATTAGATCTTGCTCCCTGCACCAGAGCTTGGAGGGAGGCCTCATCAAAGCGAGGAGCACACTTTTGCTTGCTGGTGGACGTGGTCGGTAAATGAAGTCCTTCATACAATGTCCAAAGCGTTTCCAGTCCCCAGAAGAAGCAAGGCTGCTTGCAGGCCTTAAATCCAGCAGCACTGATAATGTCATCGGAGGCGACTTTCAGGATGGAAAGACTTATTGGGCAAGGTGTTCCCACACGCTGGAAATCAAGGCCTAGAAATTCACTTGGGCGCGGGCAGCTCGCTCGCGCCCAAAAGTTAGCGCTGGGCGGGGAGGCATTAGCGCACGCCGTATATTCGTCTTCTGCGCCCCAATTCGGAAGCGGGCGCTATACCAGGGTGTGCCCGCCTCCGTTTGGGGCGCTGCAACTGAATATCGGCGCGCTAGTTGCCGCAGCGCCACCCGATGCGGTGCGGCAGGCTGCGGTACTGCAGGCCTCCTCCTTCTCTTAAGGGGGAGGTGCCTGCAACGGCCGGAGCCCCGATCGCGAGTGCCGGCAAAACAGCCCGGCACAACGGAGAAGTGCCGGGCTCCACGGAAACCAGCCGGCAATGCCGCGGGGGGGGGTGGAGGAGGCCGGGGAAGGAGGTGCGGGCAGGCGGTCGCCGAAAAAGCGGACGGCCGCACCTTCAGCTTCAAAGCGCCCCACTATGGCAGCAGGATGGCCCCGTTTCCTGTTCGCTGTTTGCGCCCGCTTCGGAGGAGGCCTTGTGGCCAGGAGGGAAGATGAATGCAGCCGCTCCGCAAGCCCTCAGCCGGCGAAGCCAACAAACACTAACAAGAACAACCATGGAGACTCTATGAATAAAGATAATTATTTATTACACAAAAATGAAAACCCCTTCCCACATGAATCCCCAAAAACAATCAACGGGCCCCACAAAAAGCCCAACAAATGACTCACTCCCACAAACTGGGGAGGAGTAACTCCACATTTGTACAAACCTGGCCTCAACCTCGGCCTTAACGCAAAAAATAAGCCCATGAACCAAACAACCATGGGCAAAAGAAAGATGGCCACCGCCATATAAAACGAAAGCTGGCCACACCCTCTACTGAGTGGCCCGCGAGGGCGAGACCTTGTCCAGCCTTTTGCCTCCCCTGCCCGGCCTGCTGCTCCTTCGCAAGCTCTGCCCAGTGGCTGCTGCGAGGCTGGGGGAAGGCGCCTGAGGCTCAGATGTCCTTCCGCCAGATGCCCTTGGCGGGCGGCCTACACGGCCTTTGGGCCTCGAGGGGCCGGCTGCTGAGTGGCGCACCTGAGCCTGGCCATCATCAGCTCCAGCCGCTTGCCCTTGACGCCCCAGTGGGAGAGCGGCGGCGATGGATGGCACAATGTGGGCAAGCTGGCGTCTGGGATGCGCTGGCTGGTGCTGTGGCGCGCTGGCACTCGGCCGGGCCCGCACTGCAGGATCCGCACCAATCAGCCGAGGGGCGGCTCGCTGGGATGCTGCAGCGCGGCGGGTGCCCTGGCGATGCCTGCCTGAGACAGCGCGTGTGGCAGCAGTGAGTGCCCCTGTTGTCCTGGTGTGCGCCCGCATCACACCCGCCAGGGACTTGACGGCATCAGTGAGCATGCGGCCACTCGCGGCAGTTGATGCCCTGAACTCGCGCACACTGGTCGCCAGCGACTCGATGGCCTCAGGCATGCGCCCCACCACGCGCATGAGCTCCGTGTGGCGCCGGTCTGAATCCTCGGCCATCTTGTCCAGCTTCCGCGCCTCCTCCGAGGTGAAGGTCTCCGGACTGGAGTTGGGACTCTCCCGCTGGGGAGCAGGGGACCGAACTAGGGGAACCTTGCCACGTTGGTGGCGGCGAGTGTCCCGATCAACTGCACTCCCCTCTGATCCTTCCCCCCTTTCGGGGGAAGGCCGCGGCCCACGCGCAGGGCTCCTGGGTGGCTGGACGCCACTGGTCCCAGCAGCTGCAATCCCCTGCGACAGTTGGTCCAGGCACTCGTCCAGTGAGGACGTGTCAATCATTTCGTCCTCTCCTGCGGGACCTGAGTGTTCCCCTGATGGTCCGGCTTGCTCTTGCTCCTCCTCCTCCTCCTCCTCCTCCTCCTGCTCGGAGGGGCTGTCACTGGCAGCTTCAGGGACCTGGTCGTCACCAGCTGAAAGCAGGAATGCACAAGAGTAGCTTGAGAGTGAGGAGACGGCGTCAGCGAGGGAGTCAGGACTGGTGGCATTCAGCGCATTGGTGGGACATTGGCAAAGGAGGTAGCTCGGATGCGCAAGTGTGACGCGAGAGGGCCAAAAGGCGAGGTCCTTACCATTGCCGGGCAGTGGAGGGTCGGCTACTCCGCACGCTGTGGGCACGATCAGCCGGGCTCCCATGAGCCCACTCACGCGCTCCTCCAGGGGAGTGAGCTTCTGCAGCTTGGCGCGGCCTCCCCTGGTCCTGGCACGGGCCTGGTGATTATTGGCAAGTTTAGCCTGCAAGAGAAAGGACGGGCTGTAAGTACGGAGTGTAGCCCTGATGTAGTGTGCACTGCCTCCCATGGTGGAATAGCTTGGCCAGAGTGTAGAGTGCAGAATGGGCAACTGATGCTCATGACTGTCCCAAAGCTGCTGGCTGAGGGCTGGCCATTAGGCCTTTCAGCTCCCTTTGCCTATCATGTCAGGTGTACATGCAAGAATGAGGAGGAGACTGGAAAGGGTACTCACCCTGACAATCCTGGTCAGGTCGTTGTATTTTTTCCGACATTGGGTGTGGGTCCTGGGGGCATCGCCGGTGACCGTCACCCTGTTGGCGATCTGCTTCCAGGCTCTGGTGTATTCTTGGTGGGTCGGATTCCTCCCAGTCTCTGGGAACAAGATCCTGCGCCTCTTCTCCAGAGCTGTCACCATTATTCCCAGATCACGCTCTGAGAAGCGCAGGGCACGCTCACAGGCCTTCTCTGGCGTTGCCATGACTCCCTGGGGCTGAGCAGCAGTGTTGAGGCCTATTTACAAAGTTGCAGTGTGCAGGGCGTGGCAGCAGACCAAATCGTCCCTTCCCCCTTTAAGAGCTGGTCGGCGCCACGGGGTCTGCTGTCAATCAAAAAATGACGGCACCCGCGCTGCGCCCCGCCTCGGCGCTATCCCTCTGCACCGCCGGCTTAGCGCCTAAAGATAGTAGTGGAACGCCTCTTTTAGCACTCCAGCAACCTCTTAGGGCGAAGCGACTGAATTTCCGGCAAGGGGGCGCAACTTTGGGGCGGGCGCTAACTTCGGGCGGGCGCTAACGTTAGCGCCCCAAAACTGGCTATACTGAAATTCTAGGCCACAGTCTCTGTACGGTATATATAGTTTCACACACTGAGAGGCGCAGTCTCTGTATGGTATATGCTGTCACACACTGAGACATACCGTCTCTGTACAGTATGTACAGTGTCACACATGGTGAGACACAGTCTCTGTACGGTATATACAGTGTCACACACTTTGAGAGAAGCAGTCTTATTATGTCCGTGTGTAATGGCGACACGGACTGCAGGAGCTGGTTACAACATGTATTTACTGAGTGGAGACAAAACTGGAACTACTATGCAAAGTTACTGCACAGGCTTATATACAGGGGTGGTCACTACTGGTACTGCAGTATACAGGGGCTGCAGAATATGGTTCCTTCTGCAAAGTACATACACTACAATTCCTCCCCTTTTAGCTAAACAGTACATAACATTCGATTAATAATTAAATAACATATTTACAATTACAGTTGCTAGATACATTAGCTGAAGTTAAGCAATTATAAGTTCAGTCTTTGAGGAGGCTTCCTGATTCTGTCTGGATAACGCCTCTTTGGGGTATCCGGTTCTTCTGGCAAAGTTGATTCGGGATCAACGTCGTTGTTTGGTTCATCTGCTTCCAATATCACCGATTCTGCGGTAGATGCACTTGGTACTTTGGTTTCATCACCAGGTGTATCGGATCGTGGTGTGGAATTGACGTTTTCCAGTGACTCTAGAATCTGGTCAGCATGGCGTCTTACAATGCTCTCTCCAACGTCCACGGTATACATTAGAGGTCCTTGCTGTGTACAGATCGTTCCTGGCTGCCATTTCTCTGTGCGGTAGTCCCGGGCCAAAACTGGTTGACCTATCTTGAAACTCCTGGTTGGCCTTTCATTCATATTCTGAAACTGCCTGTTCTCCACATCTCTTCTGATGTTTGGCTTAACCAAATCCAAGCAGCATCTTAGTCTTCGATTGAAGAACATCATGGCTGGAGTTTGGTTGGTAACCGCATGTGTTGCATTCCAGTAGGCAAACAAGAAGTTATCCACCTTGTGTTGTAGGGGTATGTCTTCATTACACATTGCCTTGATAGCCTTCTTGAATGTTTGAACGAACCTCTCAGCCAATCCATTGGTGGCTGGATGATATGGGGCGGATGTGTAATACTTAACACCATTGTTCTTTAAGAACCTCCGGAACTCTTCAGACACAAGCTGTGGTCCATTGTTGGAGCAAAGCTGTTCAGGCAGCCCATTTCTGGCGAATATGGTTCGTCAGACTGTGATAGTTTTTTCTGTGGTGGTTGAGGACATTTTTATTACCTCTGGCCACTTTGAATGTGCATCCACCGCAATTAAAAACATCGAGTCCACAAAGGGACCAGCAAAATCAATGTGCACCCTTTGCCATGGAGATGAGGGCCATTCCCATGGATGTAGAGGGGCTTGTGGTGGGGCGTTTTGGACCTTCTGGCATCCTGTACAGCTCTTGGTCATCTCTTCGATTTCTCTATCGATTCCCGGCCACCACACAAACGCTCTGGCTAAGTTCTTCATTTTTACCCCTCCCAGGTGACCCTCATGAAGCTCATTGAGCACTCTATCCTTCAATTTGGTTGGAATTACTACTCTGGATCCACACATCAAGGTTCCTCTGCACACTGACAGCTGTTCTCTTCTCGGCGAGAATGCTGGCAGCAGTGGTTCGCCATGTGCTGGCCATCCCTTCACCGTTACATCATAGACCCTGGAGAGTGTTGGGTCATTTCGTGTTTCCTTTTCTATGTTTGCATTCGTCACAGGTAGACATTCGACTATGGTCGAGTGGAATATCTCCACAGGATACACTGCAGGTGCTTCTTCCACCATCGGCAACGGTAGGCACGACAATCCATTAGCATTCCCATGCTGTTTAGTTCCTTTGTACTCGATGTCATATTGGTGTGCCCCTAGGAAAAGGGACCACCTCTGTAGCCGTTGTGCTGTCATTATCGGAACGCCCTTCTGAGGGTTGGAAATGGAGACAAGAGGGTTATGATCAGTTAGTAGAGTAAATTTCTGACCGTGCAGGTAGTGATTGAACTTCTTCACCCCCCACACCAGGCTGAGGGCCTCTCTGTCAATCTGGGCATAGTTACGCTCGGCTGAAGTTAACGAGCGTGACGCAAAAGCTATCGTCCTCTCTGAACCATCAAGGAGTTTATGTGACAGTACCGCTCCAATGCCGTAGGGAGACGCATCACACACCAGTCTTATCGGTAGTGATGGGTTGTAGTGAGCCAATACTTCTCTTGAAGTGATTAGGTCTTTACTCTTCTGAAAGGCCCGCTTACATTCATCACTCCATTTCCAAGCTACTCCAGTTTGTAGTAGGGTGTTCAGTGGGTGCAGAATTGTGGACAAATTCGGCAAAAACCTATGGTAGTAATTCACCAAGCCTAGGAATGACCTCAGTTGCGACACATTCTCAGGCGCTGGAGCCTTAACTACCGCTTCAATTTTGTCAGGGGACTTTTGTAACCCCTCTTCATCAATCACGTGGCCACAATACGATATCTGTTTCTTAAAAAACTCGCACTTGGGGCGATTGGCTCGTAGCCCATGTTCTCTTAGTCTAGTGAGCACCTGCTCTAGGTTGGCAAGGTGTTCACTGTCATTTTCACCTGTCACTAGGATGTCGTCCAAGTAACACTGGGTCCCCGGAATCCCTTGCAGGACTTGTTCCATCGCTCTTTGCCATATCGCCGGAGCTGATGCTACTCCGAATACCAGTCGATTATACTGGTAAAGACCTTTGTGAGTGTTTATCGTGAGTTACTTCGTAGAGGATTCTTCAACCTCCATCTGCAAATATGGTTGTACTAGGTCAATTTTTGTAAAACGCTTCCCTCCAGATAGTGAGGCGAAAATATCTTCTATCCTCGGAAGAGGATACTGTACTGTGTGAAGGACTGGGTTCACCATCACCTTGAAGTCCCCACAGATGCGAACCTTCCTTGGCTCCTCAGACTTATTGTTTAACGTTTTTTTCATGACAGGAACGATGGGTGTCACCAACTCGCTCCAGTCTACCTTAGATAACACGCCTGCATTCTCCAGATTCTCCAGCTCTGCCTCGACAGCCAGGCAAATTGCATACGGTACCGGTCTTGCTTTGAAAAATTTGGGGATTGCATTCTCTTCTATTTTTATCGAGGCGGTTACGCTTTTAAGAGTTCCCAGTTCTTGTTCAAATACCTCTTTAGCGTCAGCTAAGATTTCTGACAATCGTCCAGGTGTGACATCGTCATCCTTTTTACCAGCCACAGTCAGTGCCTGAATGGAGTGCCAGTCTAAACTTATCTTTCTGATCCATTCACATCCCAATAACGGTGGTCCACCATCTTGCAGTATGTACAGATACAATTTCTGTATTTCTTTGCTGTTGTATTCGACAGGCACCCTTATTTTCCCTCTGGGGTATACTTTCTGCCCCATATACGTCTTCAAGACAATAGATGTCTCTTTCAAGGGTATGTGTGAGAATAGCCGCTCGTAGTCTCGTCGATTCATGACGGTCAGGGCTGATCCTGTATCCAATTCCATTTTGACTTGGGACCCTGCTATCGTGAGGGTGACCCACATGGTTCGGTGATCCTCTTTTGCGATAACGTTGTGAAGTTTGAGACAGCTTAGTCTCTTGTTCCCGGATTCACTATCGCTCTTCTGGTCTTTGGAACTACTGTCCGTCATCTTTTGTACTTTCCTGTACTGTTCCTTAGTAGCCTTTTTGTTGTCGTTGGTCTTCTTTCCAGACCTGCAAACTCGTGCAATGTGTCCCATCTTTCCGCATTGCCTGCATATTTTGTCCTTGGACCAGCAGTCCTTCTGGTCATGGGTTGTTCTGCCTCAGTGATAACATTTTTCAAATCCCCGTGTCATTTCATGGGTGCCGTATTCCTGTGGCTTTTGCTGTATTTCCGCAGCTCCCCTTGCTGCTGCTTCGTACGATACTGCCAAGCTGAAAGCCTTATCCAGCGTCAGCTCTTTCTCTGAGAGTAACCTCTTCTGGGTTCCTTCACTCAGGAGTCCACAGACAAATTTGTCCCGTAAAGTGTCTGTCAGTCCTGCTCCGAACTGGCAGTGCTTTGATAGCTTGCGTAGCTCCGTAAGGTAATCAGCATTGCTCTCATCTTTATGCTGATTTCTCCTGTGGAATTTAAATCTTTCTGCTACCAGCAGCGGTGTAAGATTTAGGTGTTCCTGTAGGATATCAACAATTTCGTTAAAACTCTTCGCCATCGGTTTGGCTGGAGTGATCATTTTCCGCAATAGGCCGTACGTTCTTGCGCCCATTAAGTTTAGTAGTACCGATGCCTTTTTCTCATCGGCTACTTCGTTTGCCTTGCAATATACTTCGACTCTTTCCACATACGTGGTCCAGTCTTCTATTGCATTATCGAAGGCAGTGATATTGCCAGTCTTCGGCATCTTGGAAATCTAAGGTGGCGCCTCCCGCACTTTGCCTTCTTCCCCGATTTAACAAAATGGCGCCTCCCGCGCTTTGCCTTCTTCCCCGCTGGATTAAGATGGCGCCTCCCGCTCTTTCTGTCTTCCCCGCTGCTGCTAGTGCTGTTGCTGGCGTTTTTATGCCTTGATGGCGACGCCCTATGGTCTTCGCGCACTTCCCCCCACGCTGCTGCTAACACCGCTCTCCGCGGTCCCCGTGGCAAACTGCAGCTCCTCACGGCTTTCTGCGCTTCTAATTTCTTTTATTTTCCCGTCGTCAGAGCAAACCCTACAGGACACTTTCCTCCCTCTTCTCGGGTCTGTACACTGCCCAGCTTCGTAGCACCGGCCGCGCCCTGTGTGCTCCGCCCTCTCTCTCTCTCTCTCCTCTTCCCGACAACGCTGCTCGGCCCCGTTGAAAAGCCACCCGATCAAGCTCTAGCCCGCCGCAGCCCAGGAAGGATCAGTGTACTACCTGCCACCAGCCCGATTAGCTGGAACACCATAGACAGGATAACCAAGCCCCGCTCTCGACAGCCTCTCCTGCAATCTTCAAATCTGATGAATCAGAGGCGGTTGCCCACGGTCGACGCTCGTTTCTGCTGTTTGTTTTTTTTTCTTTCGTTCCTTCTTCCTTCTGGCCTCGACCTCTGACAACTTCGCTTCAGGGATGGATCCCCATGAGGTGGTGCAGACTGTAGGTAAGTTCGGATCTGCTCGTCGCAAGTATTATGTCCGTGTGTAATTGAGACACGGACTGCAGGAGCTGGTTACAACAGGTGTTTACTGAGTGGAGACAAAACTGGAACTACTATGCAAAGTTACTGCACAGGCTTATATACAGGGGTGGTCACTACTGGTACTGCAGTATACAGGGGCTGCAGAATATAGTTCCTTCTGCAAAGTACATACACTACAAGTCTCTGTACGATTTATACAGTTTCAAACACTGAGAAACACAGTCTCTGTACAATTTAAAAAGTGTCACACACTGAGCGTCACAGTCTCTGTATGGTATATACAGTGTCACACACAGAGAGACACCGTCTCTGTACGGTATATACAGTGACACACTGAGAGTCATTGTCTCTGTAGTGTATATACAGTCACTCACGGTAAAGCACAGTCGTTACTGTATGTACAATGTCACACACTGGGAAGCACAGTCTTTGTACGGTACATACAGTATCACACACTGAGAGACAGTCTCTGTACGGTATATACAGTGTCATACACTGAGAGACACTGTCTCTGTACGGTATATACAGTGTCACTCATGTAGTGTATGTAACGTTCCACCTTTAAGAGAACTATTTTAAGGGTTGCACTACTTTATCTTGGCTACTGTATACTGTAATACCGGTGGTGACCACACCGGTATATAAGTGCTGTGTAAGGATTTATTGGGCAGATTCGCCCTGACCTTCGAATAGTAAAGTCCTGTTAAAGTTACTCTTGTAGTCTGTGTATTAAATCACCATATAACCCACAGACTTTACAGTGGCGACGAGTTCGATCTTACCCTGCGGCAGCGATACATCCGAAGCAGTTAACGAGCGTCGAGAGGAGGCACCCGCCCTCGTCGTTCTGCTGAGAGAAGACTCGAGTCTGCAGAGCAAGGAAGAAGGAAGAATTCAGACACGACGCCTTCCATCAGCAACAGGCAGTGATCGTCCCTTCTGCCACGGTGGTGAGTGAGCCGATCAGCCACGAGAAGCAAGTCGGCCACGTTGACTGTGAGTAGGGGGAAAATTTAAAAAAAAGGAACGGAGGAAGGGCGGAGAACTCGACCACGGTCGGGGGGGAAAGGAGCCGGACAGAAGTCGGGCCCAGAGGCGCTGAGACTGGGGCAGCGTGGGGCACGGAAGCCGCGGTGCAAGCGGCAACGCAGCTGGTGTGAGAGACCGGGCTACCAGCGGGAACGCAGCCGGTGTGAGAGACCGGGCTACAAGCGGGCTGGGAGACGCAACAGCATCGTGAGACAGCTCGACCGCGACCGGCAAAAGGCCGGGCAGCTACCGAGGCCGCGAGGCGCTACGACCGGGATCGTAAGGCGCGGGAAGAAATAAAAATAAGAAACCGCGGAGAACTCAGCCGCAGCCGGGGGAGGAAAGGACCGGACTGCGAGAGGGCTGGGAGGTGCGATTGGAAGCCGCTGAGGGAGAGACAGAGCCGAGCGAGGGGGACCGAGGAGATTCAGCCAGCGGCTGGAACTGTTCGCCGTCAACGGGTTGTCCCCAGCGCCGGTTGCCCTGCCGAGAAAAGGGAACAAAGAACGCACTGAAGCCGGCGCGCAGGCTGCGAACCCCGAAAGCCAGCGGTCGTCGCCCGAGGGAAAAGCTTACCCCTCCCGCCAGTAGGCGGAGAAGAAGACAGGAGCGGGAAACCGCCATTTTGAAAGTGGGCGGGGAAGAAGACAAGCGCGGGAAACCGCCATTTTTGGAAAAAAAAAGTTAAAGAAAAATTTCGTTGTTGTTTCTCAGGAAGATTGTGAAGATGCCTAAGCGTGGCAACATCAACGAATTTGATTCTGATGTGGAAGATTGGACCACGTATGTAGAACGCATCGAGATATATTGTAAGGTCAATAAGATAGCAAATTATGATAAAGCTCTAGCCTTACTAAACTCAATGGGTGCGAAGACATACGGGTTATTGAAGCATCTTTTATCACCAGCTAAACCGGCGGATCAGTCTTTCGCTAATATTGTTGCTGTCCTGAAGGATCATGTGAACCCCACACCGCTGATGTTAGCGGAACGAGCTAAATTTTACGGGAGAACGCAACTAAAGGAGGAAAGTAACGCGGAGTACCTGGTTGAACTGCGTAGGCTAGCAAAATACTGTCAGTTTGGGGTAAATCTGACAGAGGCACTGAGAGACAAGTTCGTGTGCAGGATGTCGAAGGAAGGAACACAAAAGCGACTGCTCGAAGAGAACGATCTTACACTTGATAAGGCTGTCCTTATTGCAGCATCGCACGAAGCCGCAGCGAGAGGCACGGCGGAAATGCAGCTGAAGACAGCGGTACTCAGTGTGGATCAAATGACTTCGGGTACAACGAAATGTTACCGTTGTGGGAAGACAACACACAACCAGAACCAATGCTGGTTTAAAAACCAGGAATGTAGAAAATGTGGCAAACTTGGTCACATAGCTAAAGTATGCCGGTCAGGAAAGAAGACCAGCAACAATAAGTCACCGCAGAAGAAGTACAGAAAGGTACATAAGGTGACTGCGAAGAGTCCAGATGAACTGAATTCGGATTCAGACCCCAACAGCAAGGAACTGGGTAGTCTGAGGATTCACAATGTGAGTAAAGAAGCTGACCGACAAACTATCTGGGTCACACTGCAGATTGCGAAAGTCCAAGTGAAGATGGACGTGGACACCGGATCGGCGTTGACGGTCATGAATAAACAAGATTGCAAAAAGTTATTCAAACATATTCCCCTACGGGATACGGAGATAGTATTGCAGACATACACGGGGCATAAAGTATACCCCATCGGAAAGATAAAAGTCAAGGTGAGACACAAGGGCAAAGATCACCAAGGAATGGACTTATATGTACTACCCGAGGGAGGTCCACCACTTCTGGGACGGGAGTGGATCAGGAAAATAAAGATAGACTGGCACTCACTAAACACAATGACGGTAGATTTCGGAAAGAAAGATGTCAAACCTGAACGGTTGTCCAGAATATTGGACGAGGCTAAAGAGGTATTCCAGCAGGGACTGGGAACACTGAGAGGAATTAAGGCAAAAATCAAGATTGCAGAACATGCAAGCCCAAAATTTTTCAAAGCCAGATCGGTACCTTACGCGATACGACCTGCTGTGGAGGCAGAACTGGAAGAGCTTGAACGTGCAGGGGTACTGTCGAAGGTGGACTGGAGTGAGTGGGCCACGCCCATTGTTCCCGTCATGAAGTCTTCATCAAGTAACAAGCCAGGGGGACCGGGGAAGGTCCGCATCTGCGGAGACTTCAAGATCACAGTTAATCCGGTGCTTCACACGGTACAATACCCGCTTCCGCGGATTGAGGATATCTTTGCTTCATTGTCTGGCGGGAAACACTTCACCAAGATAGACCTGGCACAAGCATATTTACAGATGGAAGTCGAGGAAGAGTCACGCCAGTATCTCACAATCAACACGCACAGAGGCTTGTATCGATATAATAGACTGGTTTTTGGAGTAGCTTCGGCTCCAGCAATTTGGCAGAGGGCCATGGAGCAGGTCTTACAGGGTATTCCAAGCACTCAGTGTTACTTGGACGATATCCTGATTACGGGAGAAGACGAGGAGGAACACCTCACAAATTTGAAACTGGTGCTCACCAGGTTGAAGGAATATGGCCTTCGAGTTAATCGCCAGAAGTGTGAGTTCTTCCAGAAACGGATCTCGTACTGCGGTCATGTCATTGACCAAGAGGGGCTGCACAAGTCACCTGACAAGATCGAAGCGGTCGTGAAGGCCCCCGCTCCGGAAAATGTATCACAGTTGAGGTCGTTTCTGGGGTTGATTAATTATTACCATAAGTTTCTGCCAAATCTATCCACGGTGCTGCATCCGCTGAATGCTCTGTTGCAGAAAGAAGTACCATGGAAGTGGAGCGAGGACTGTAAGAAGGCCTTTCGCAGAAGCAAGGCGTTGATTACCTCTGAGGAAGTGTTGGCTCACTTCAACCCAACGCTACCTCTTCGTCTAGCTTGTGATGCTTCCCCTTATGGTATTGGACCTGTACTCTCACACAAGTTACCAAATGGCTCGGAAAGGCCAGTCGCATTTGCGTCCCGATCATTGACCTCCGCTGAGCGAAATTATGCCCAGATAGATAGGGAGGCTCTCAGCCTTGTGTGGGGAGTAAAGAAATTCAATCATTACCTGCAGGGCAAGAAGTTTACATTGCTGACAGACCACCAGCCGTTGGTGTCCATATTCAACCCTAACAAGGCCGTTTCCACTATGACAGCACAAAGGCTACAGAGGTGGTCCGTTCTACTAGGGGCACACCAATATGACATCGAATACAAAAGGTCCAAACAGCATGGAAATGGTGATGGGTTATCGTGCCTACCGTTGCCAGTGGAAGAAGAGGCGACTACAGTGGACCCAGTGGAGATGTTCCACTCAACCATAATGGAATGTCTACCAGTAACAAATTCCATGATCGAAAAGGAAACAAGAAATGACCCGACTCTCTCACGAGTCTACGATTTAACGGTGGAGGGATGGCCAGTACATGGCGAACCAATGCTGCCAGCATTTTTGCACAGAAGAGAACAGCTGTCAGTGTGCCGAGGAACCTTGATGTGTGGATCTAGAGTGGTGATTCTACCCAAACTCCAGCAGAAAGTACTAAAGGAGCTTCACGAGGGGCATCTGGGTGGAGTGAAAATGAAGAACCTAGCCAGAGCATTTGTGTGGTGGCCAGGTATTGATGGAGACATCGAAGAAATAACCAAGAGCTGTCTAGGATGCCAGAAGGTCCAAAACGCGCCACCACAAGCTCCTCTGCATCCATGGGAGTGGCTCTCATCTCCATGGCAAAGGGTACATATCGACGTTGCTGGTCCATTTATGGACTCAATGTTTTTAATCGCGGTGGATGCACACTCCAAGTGGCCGGAGGTAATAAAAATGTCCTCCACCACCACGGAAAAAACCATCACAGTATTAAGGACCATATTTGCCAGGAATGGGCCGCCGGAACAGATCTGTTCTGATAATGGACCGCAATTTGTGTCCGAAGAATTCAGGAAGTTCTTAAAAAGCAATGGGGTCAAGCACTATACGTCCGCCCCATACCATCCCGCCACCAATGGATTAGCTGAAAGGTTTGTCCAGACCTTCAAGAAGGCCATAAAGGCCATGGGTAATGAAGACATAAATCTACAACATAAGGTAGATAACTTCTTGTTGGCGTACAGGAATGCGACACATGCGGTCACAAACCAAACTCCCGCCATGATGTTTTTCAATAGAAGAATAAGATGCCGGCTGGATTTGATTAAGCCAAACGTCAGACGGGACGTAGAGAACCGGCAATTTCAAGGCATGAATGAAAGGCCAACTAGATCCTTTCAGATAGGTCAACAAGTTTTGGCCCGGGACTACCGTACCGAGAAATGGCAGCCGGGAACTATTGGAAAAAGGCTAGGACCGTTGATGTATACCGTGGACATTGGTGAAAGCATAATAAGGCGCCATGTTGACCAGATCATAGAATCATCCACAAAGGCCCAACCTACTCCACAACTCTATACGTCTAATGTTGAAGCAGAGATACCCAGAGCATCTACCTCCGATCCGGTAATACTGGAATCCGATGAACCTGAAACGGTCCTTCAAGCCAAATCGACCTTGCCAGAAGAACCTACTACACCACCGAAAACGACTACACCACCGAGGCGTTATCCAGACAGAGTCCGGAAGCCTCCAGAGAGACTGAATCTGTGAACTGTTTCACATAAAGTTGTATATATGTTAAGATGTTATATTAATGGGAATATGTATATATTGTTAACCTAAAAAGGGAGGATTGTAGTGTATGTAACGTTCCACCTTTAAGAGAACTATTTTAAGGGTTGCACTACTTTATCTTGGCTACTGTATACTGTAATACCGGTGGTGACCACACCGGTATATAAGTGCTGTGTAAGGATTTATTGGGCAGATTCGCCCTGACCTTCGAATAGTAAAGTCCTGTTAAAGTTACTCTTGCAGTCTGTGTATTAAATCACCATATAACCCACAGACTTTACAACGCACTGAGAGACACAGTCTCTGTATGGTATATACAATGTCACACATTGAGAGACACTGAGAGACAGTCTCTGCACGGTATATACAGTGTTACAGATTGAGAGACACAGTCTCTGTACAGTATATACAGTGTCACACACTGAGAGACACAGTCTCTGTATGGTATATACAATGTCACACATTGAGAGACACAGGCCTAGAAATTCAGTTGTTAGCGCCAGCCGCTATCGCCTTAGGAGGAGGAGAAGTGGGGCGCTAAGCAGCTAGCACCCGGGTGCAGCGCGATCTGCGCCTCTCGTGAACTTCACTCAAGATTTAGCGGTGGCGCAAAACCGTAGCACCCGCTCAGCTGCGCGCGCAGATCGTGATGTCATTTCATGGTGCAACGCCCTTGGTGCGCCCCGAACCGGAACTTCACTGGTGCCGCCCTTCTGTGCGCCTGGCGCCCCCAGCGACTGGTAGAGGGGGACGCTATTTAAAGGGGACTCATCCTGCATTATAAGTGGCAGCCATTTTGTGGCAATCCTTCTGTGTGAGAGACGGATATTTGGAGAGAGACAAAGGGAGAGAGCTTTCTGCTTTGACTCAGCGCTCGCACAAGTACTTCTGGCTTCAGGCCAGAGCTTTGCACTTGGATTTAACTTTCAGTGCCATAGCCTTGAGTCGCCACATATAATGGGGGCTGCAATGGGTGGAAACGTTGGCTTACTGCATTGCATTCAAAGGGCTCAGAGACGCTGTGAGAGAGTGCCAGTCATGGCCAGATGGAGAAGGGCCAACAGGCGTCGTCACAGGAGGCTTTACCCACCCAGGGTATACTGCCAGCATATCTGAACATGTCTGTGGAGCAGTATGTTCGGAGGCTGCGATTCAGAAGGGAGGTGGTCACTGAGATCTGCCACACTCACCCTCCGGGGAGAAGGCCGCCGAGCTTCCCCACCCCTCCCGCGTTGCTGCAGCCCGCTGGGCCCCGGAGCTTCACTCTCCTCAGAACCTTCCCCCTGCTCCCCTCCAGGGAAGACGTGTCCCCATCACGGCCATGGGCTGCCTCGGCTGAGGGTGGCACTGACGGGCCGGCTTCCTCTTCCTCCTCCTCGAATTCAGAATCACTGACAGTGGCAGCTTGAGGGCCCGACTCCTCACCTGGCGAATCAGCATCTGAAAGCAGGGAGGCACAAGAGTTGCTTTAGAGTGAAGACAGGGCGGCAGCGTGGGAGGCATGAGTGCTGCTATGCACTGCATTGGTTCGATAGTGGCAAAGGATGCTGGCGTGAGGCACAAGTGGAAGGAGAGAGGTCAAAAAGGTGACCTTACCATTGCTGTCCAGAACAGGTATGGCATCTCCACTGGTGACGGGGCCAGTCAGCCGGCCTGCCATAATGCGCTCCACATGCTGCTCCAGGTCGCTGAGCTCTTTGAGGTCAGGACGGCCTCCCCTGGTCCATCGCTGCTGCCTGCGATTGTGGGCCAGCTTGCCCTGCAAGAGAAAGGATGGCCTCTAAGTAGTGTCAAGCCCTGATCTTGCCTGCACTTCCTCCCATGATGGAATAGCCCTGACAGTGTCAAGCCCTCATCTTGCCTGCACTGCCTCCCATGGTGGAATAGCCCTGACAGTGTGAAGTCCTCATCTTGCTTGCACTGCCTGCCATGGTGGAATTGCCCTGACAGTGTCAAGCCCTCATCTTGCCTACACTGCCTCCCATGGTGGAATAGGCCTGACAGTGTCAAGCCCTCATCTTGCCTGCACTGCCTGCCATGGTGGAATAGCCCTGACAGTGTCAAGCCCTCATCTTGCCTGCACTGCCTCCCATGGTGGAATAGCCCTGACAGTGTCAAGCCCTCATCTTGCCTGCACTGCCTGCCATGGTGGAATAGCCCTGACAGTGTCAAGCCCTCATCTTGCCTGCACTGCCTCCCATGGTGGAATAGCCCTGACAGTGTCAAGCCCTCATCTTGCCTGCACTGCCTCCCATGGTGGAATAGCCCTGACAGTGTGTAAAGTGCTGAATGTGCAAGTGGTTTTCATGAGAGTCCCATAGCTCTTGGATGAGAGATGGGCATTGGGCCTTTCAGGTCCCTTTGGTCAGAAACTGAGGTGCACATGCAGGGATGAACAGGATAGTGGAAAGGGTTCTCACCCTGACAACCTGAGTGAGGTCGTTCAACTTTTTCCTGCATTGAAGTGCAGTCCTGGCAACCATGCTGTTGGTGGTCACTCTGTTTGCCACCTCCCTCCAGGCTTTTCGGTATTCGCTGGGAAGCGGCCTCCTCCCACTGTCAGGGAAGAGGACAGGTCGCCTGCGCACTACTGCGCCAACCAGTAGCCTCAGGACACCCTCGCTGAAGCGCTCCGCTCGCACCCTAGCCTTCTGCATGGTCCTGGGCGTAGAAATGATGATCCAGCAATGGTCAGGCCTTGCTTCAGGGCTGCAGTGTGCAGGGCGTGGCAGCCAAACAAGTCCACCCTCCCCCTTTAAGAGCTGACCGGCGCCAGCATGTCTGCCTTCAATCAGCAACTCGCCGCACCTGCGCTGCGCCCGCCCTCAGTGTTAGCGCCTCGGCTCGCCGGCTTAGCGCCTTATGATAGTCGTGCATCGCCTGCTTTAGCGCAGCAGCAAACTCTTGGGGCGATGCAACTCAATTTTGGCGAAGGTGATGCAAAGTTGTGCCGGGCGCTAAATTTAGCGAACGCCCGGCTGTAGCGCCTCAAATGTGGCGATACTGAATTTCTAGGCCACAGTCTCTGTATGGTATATACAGTGTTGTGGCAGAACCACTGAATGACTCTGGATAACTGTATATAATTCTCTTTAACGATGTTCTAACACCAGCCTAAACCTGTACCATTGTGTTAGGCATTACTGTGTTTTGTATATAGGGTTTGCATGTACCGGGCTTGGCCCCTTTAAGAGCGCGGGAAAATGCGGGCAAACGCGATGACGTCATGTCGCAAACCATGGGGTTGCCCAGGCAGTCCCTGTGGCATCTCCTTTGAGTAAAGACCTGTTTAGTTGTTCTCTTGTGTCGATCTCAGTTATTCATAGGAATTCGTTAATTCCTACATTGGTGACCCTGTTTTTGTGAACATTTTCACAAAAGAAGAGCACAGCATGGAAGCAAGCGCCGTTTCACTAAAGCTACCGCAGTTCTGGGAGCAGCAAGCGCCCTCGTGGTTTATTCAGGTCGAGGCCCAGTTCGCCCTGAGGAACATCGATGCGGATCAGACCAAGTATCTTTACGTGGTCTCCACACTCGACAGCTCTACCGCCTCGCGGATCGTCAGCCTCCTCGAAAACCCCCCAACGGAGCGCAAGTATGACACCCTCAAGGCGCGGTTACTGCAGGTTTTCGGGCTCACAAAATCAGAGCGCGCCCGTCAATTACTCTCTATGCCCGGGCACGGGGACTCCAAGCCTTCAGAGTTGATGAGCCAAATGCTCACACTCCTGGGCTCAGAATGGGAATGTTTCCTATTCCGCGAGGTTTTCCTCAGCCAACTGCCTGAACAGGTACAAGCTGCCCTGGCCGGATCTGAAATTGAAGACTGCGCAACACTCGCTGCGGAGGCAGACAAAATTTTCACCGTAACTCGGCACCACTGCGCCGCCACGAGGCACCCATCCCCCGCAGGCGCCGCCCCAGCTCGTCAGCCTGCTGGGCTGTGTTTCTACCACGCGCAGTTCGGTGTGAAGACGAAGCATTGCCGCCCTCCCTGCAGTTTTCCCCCAAAAAAACAACAACTGACACTGCGACCACCGAGGAACGGGTCTAACGGGCACCCCGCGGCCGTGATGGCGATCGGCAACGCGGGAAAATTGCTGTTCGTCACCGATACTCTCTCCGGTCGTCGTTTTCTGTGCGACACCGGAGCGCAGTGCAGCATTTTACCCGCATCCGCCCTCAATGTGCAGACGGGGAATCACGGCCCCACCCTTGAAGCGGCCAATGGCGGAGTGATTCGGACCTTCGGCAGACGGCGAGTGGAGGTGTGCCTCGGGGGGCAACGTTTTCACTGGGAGTTTGTTACGGCCAAAGTTTCCTAGCCCCTCCTCGGCGCGGATTTCCTGTGCACCAACAGCCTCCTGGTCGACGTCAGGAACCGACGGCTGATCAACGCAGCAACTTTTAATTCTCTTCCGTGTTACCGCAGTAACACTACGTCACGCACCGTCTCCTGTGCGTTCCCGACTCCTGATGAGTTCGCTCACCTGCTCGGCGAATTCCCCGACCTGACAAGACCCACGTTCTCCTCCACAGCAATGAAACACGGTGTGGAAAACCACATCACCACCAATGGCCCCTCGGTCTACACACGGGCCCGGCGCCTGGAACCTGGCAAGCTGGCTGTCGCAAAGGCGGAGTTCGCAACCATGGAACGGTTAGGGATTATTCGCTGGTCGAATAGTCCCTGGTCTTCACCCCTCCATATCGTCCCGAAGCCTGGCGGCGGATGGCGGCCATGCGTCGACTATCGACAGCTAAACAACGCCACCACTCCTGATCGGTACCCGATCCCCCATATCCAGGATTTCTCTGCCCATTTGGCAGGGAACACCGTGTTCTCAAAAGTCGACCTCGTCTGGGGCTACCACCAGGTCCCAGTTCATCCACAAGACGTCCAGAAGACCGCAGTCATCACCCCATTCGGCCTCTTCGAGTTTTTACGGATGCCGTTTGGGTTAAAGAACGCCGCCCAGGCTTTTCAACGCCTGATGGACTCCGTGCTGTGGGACCTCAAGTTCCTCTTCGTCTACCTGGACGATATTCTAATTGCCAGTCCTACCAAGGAAGAACATACCTGTCACCTACGCACCGTTTTTTGACGCCTCAGCCAACACGGCCTGATTATCAACCCAGCCAAGTGTCAGTTTGGCCTGCACCAAATTGATTTCCTGGGGCATCGCATCACCTCAGAGGGTGCGGTTCCTTTACCTTCGAAGGTAGAGGCGGTGACATCTTTTCCACGCCCGCAGAACATAAACGCCCTGCAGGAATTCCTAGACATGGTAAACTTTTACCACCGTTTCGTGCCTAAGGCGGCACTACTCATGCAGCCCCTGTACGAGGCCCTCAAGGGCAAGACTGGCAAGAACCCGGTAGACTGGACGGATGACATGGCCCGAGCATTCGCCGACACCAAAAGCGCCTTAGCCAACGCCACCATGCTGGCGCACCCGCTGCCAGGAGCCACCATCGCCCTCACCACCGACGTGTCGGACTACGCAGTCGGTGCCGTGCAACAGCAGTGGGTGAACGAGACATGGCAGCCGTTGCCATTCTTCAGCCGTCAACTACGGCAGAACGAGAGAGCATACAGCACGTTCGACCGGGAGTTGCTCGCCCTTTTTCTGGCCATCCGCCATTTTCGGTTCCTTCTGGAAGGACGTCCTTTCACCGCCTTTGTGGACCATAAGCCGCTGACCTTTGCAATGTCCAAGACCGCCGAACCGTGGTCAGCCCGACAGCAGCATCAACTGACCTACATATCCGAATTCACCACGGATATACCGCACGTGGCCGGTAAGGACAACCTGGTGGCAGACTGCCTCTCCCGCGTGATCGTCATTACGGTTCATTTGGGCATCGACTACGCCCTCATGGCAGTGGACCAAGCCTCAGACCCGGAAGTCCAGGCTTACAGAACGGCCATCACTGGCCTCCAGTTGGCCGACGTCAAGTTCCATTCGGCAAGTACCACGCTGTTGTGTGACGTCTCCGTACAGGATCCTTGCCCTGTCGTGCCGGTCGTCTGGTGCCGCAAAGTGTTCCACGCCATACATGGGTTGTCACACCCTGGAATGAAGGCCTCTCAGAAACTGATGTCAGCGAAATTCGTATGGCATGGCATGCACAAAGATGTCCGCGACTGGGCCAACACCTGCGTGGTCTGCCAAAAGGGTAAGGTACAGCGCCACATCAAAGCTCCGTTGGCTGCCTTCACAGTTCCGGAGCGACGTTTTGACCATGTCAACGTGGACCTGGTAGGACCACTCCCACCCTCCCATGGTTTTTCACACATCCTGACCATGGTTGACCGCACCACCAGATGGCAAGAGGCAGTCCCCCTGTCATCCACTACTTTGGCGGACGTGGCCAGGGCGTTCATTTCCTCCTGGATCGCCTGTTTCGGAGTGCCCACAGATATTTCGTCGGACAGGGGACCGCAGTTCCCCTCCGAACTCTGGAATGCAGTGGCCCAAGGACTCGGTGTCAAATTACACCGCACCACAGCCTACCACCCACAGGCGAATGGCCTCTGCGAACGCTTCCACCGTTCAATGAAAGCCGCCCTGAGGGCCAGCCTCCAGGACGCTGGATGGGCAGACAACATAAGAACATAAGAAATAGGAGCGGGAGTAGGCCATACGGCCCCTCGGGCCTGCTCTGCCATTCAATAGGATCATGGCTGATCCGAACCTAGACTCACGTCCACTTCCCTGCCCTCTCCCCGTAATCCCTAATTCCCTTATCTGCTAGGAAAATGTCTATCTCCATTTTAAATTTATTTAATGTTGCAGCTTCCACAGCTCTCTGAGGTAGCAAATTCCATAGATTTACTACCCTCTGAGTGATGAAGTTTCTCCTCATCTCAGTTTTGAAAGGGCAGCCCCATATTCTAAGATTATGCCCCCTAGTTCTAGTCTCACCCATCAGTGGAAACATCCTCACCGCATCCACCCGATCAAGCCCCCTCACAATCTTATATGTTTCGATAAGATCGCCTCTCATTCTTCTGAACTCCAATGAGTAGAGTCCCAACCTATTCAACCTTTCCTCATACGTCAACCCCCTCATCTCTGGAATCAACCGAGTGAACCTTCTCTGAACCGCCTCGAGAGCAAGTATATCTTTTCTTAAATATGGAAACCAAAACTGCACGCAGTATTCCAGGTGTGGCCTCACCAATACCCTGTATAACTGCAGCAAGACTTCCCTGTTTTTATACTCCATCCCCCTTGCAATAAAAGCCAAGATTCCATTGGCCTTCCTGATCACCTGCTGCACCTGCATACTAACTTTTTGTGTTTCATGCACCAGGACCCCCAGATCCCTTTGTACTGTAGCACTTTGCAGTTTCTCTCCATTTAGATAATAACTTGCTCTTTAATTTTTTCTGCCAAAGTGCATAACCTCACACTTTCCAACATTATATTGCATCTGCCAAATCTCTGCCCACTCACTTAGCCTGTCTATGTCCTTTTGCAGGTTTTTTATGTCATCCTCACTCACTGCTTTCCCTCCCATCTTTGCATCATCGGCAAACTTGGATATGTTACACTCGGTCCCTTCCTCCAAATCGTTAATATAGATTGTAAAGAGTTGGGGTCCCAGCACTGACCCCTGCGGAACACCACTAGTTACTGATTGCCAGCCCGAGAACGAACCATTTATCCCAACTCTTTCTTTTCTTCTAGCCAATCTTCCACCCATGCCAGTATATTACCCCCAATCCCGTGATTTTTTATCTTGATCAGTAATCTTTTGTGTGGAACCTTGTCAAATGCCTTTTGGATGTCCAAATGCACTACATCCACTGGTTCCCCTTTATCCACCCTGTATGTTACATCCTCAAAGAATTCGAGCAAATTTGTCAAACATGACTTCCCCTTCGTAAAACCATGCTGACTCTGTCCTATTAAATTATGTTTATCCAAATGCTCTGTTACTGTTTCCTTAATAATGGACTCCAACATTTTGCCAACCACAGATGTTAGACTAACTGGTCTATAGTTTCCAGCTTTTTGTCTACTTCCTTTCTTGAATAAGGGTGTTACATTAGCAGTTTTCCAATCTGCCGGGACCTTTCCTGAGTCCAGGGAGTTCTGGAAAATGATCACCAATGCATCCACAATCCCTACTGCCACTTCTCTCAAGACCCTAGGATATAGGCCATCAGGTCCGATGGATTTATCTGCCTTAAGTCCCATTATTTTACTGAGTACCATCTCCTTAGTGATTTTAATCGTGTTTAGCTCCTCCCCCCCCCATTGTCCCCTGTTTGTCCAGTGTTGGGATATTTTAGTGTCCTCTACTGTAAAGACTGATACAAAATATTTGTTCAGCGTCTTTGCCATCTCCATGTTCCCCACCACTAGTTTCCCAGTCCCATCATCTAAGGGACCAACGTTCACTTTAGCCACCCTATTTCTTTTTATATAGCTGTAGAAACTCTTGTTATCTGTTTTTATATTTTTTGGTAGTTTACTTTCATAATCTATCTTCCCTTTCTTAATTAATCTTTTAGTTATTGTTTGCAGGCTTTTAAATGCTTCCCAATCTTCTATCCTCCCACTAGATTTGGCTAATTTATATGCCCTTGTTTTCAGTCGAATACTATCCTTTATTACTTTACTAAGCCACGGATGGCTGTCTTTTCTTTTACTCCCCTTTTTCCTCAGTGGAATATATTTATCTTGAAAGATGTGAAATATCTCCTTGAATGTAGACCACTGCTCTTGTACTGTCTTACACTTTAATCTGTTTTCCCAGTCCACTTTAGTCAATTCTACTTTCATACCTTCATAGTCTCCTTTATTTAAGCTCAGTACTGTGGGAAAACCACCAATGAACTCCTGTACAAATGAATAACTGTCTTTAAAGCAATGTTACAGCACCTATGTCCGTTTGCTGAGTGTAAACAAGCTTTCTGTAAAAACCCTGAAACAACGCGATGACGTCATCACGTTGGTCACGTGGTGCCCCGAGTGGCGGAAAACGTGATGACGTCATGACGTCAGAGGTGGGAGGTTCTGAGTTCAGACCTCGTGGAACTAGTTACTGTGTAGACCTGTTTGCTGTTGCTCCTGCATGTTTTTGTTTTGTTCACCAGTTTAATTAAATTCGGTTAATTTACTGAACTGCCTTGACCTCAGTGATTTAGATAGGAATCCGTTGATTCCTACATTGGTGACCCCGAAGCTTCGCGGACGATTTTCGCGGAGACAAGCTCGAGAACAAGATGGATGTAAATGCAGCGAGTTTGAAGCTCCCTCAATTTTGGGAACAACAGACAGCCTCCTGGTTCGTTCAAGTGGAGGCTCAGTTCCAACTGCGAAACATAGTGCTGGATCAGACCCGTTACCTGTATGTGGTCTCCATACTGGACAGCTCGACGGCTTCCCGCATTATCAGCCTGCTGGAGACCCCGCCCGCAGAGAACAAGTACGAAACGCTCAAGGCGCGCCTCCTGCAGGTATTCAGTCTCACAAAGGCGGAGCGCACACGACGCTTGCTCGCACTCCCCGGGTTAGGCGATGCTAAGCCTTCCGAGTTGATGAGCCACATGCTCACCCTCCTCGGGTCTGAGCCGCAGTGTTTTATATTTCGTGAACTGTTCCTCAGCCAGCTCCCTGAGCAGGTACAAGCAGCCCTGGCCAGGTCGACAGCTACAGATGGTGTGGCACTCGCGGCCGAAGCTGACACCATTTACGCGGTGATGCAACAGTATTGCACCACCTCGATGCGCCCCGCCTCCAAGGACCCCGCCTCGGCACCTCCACAGATCGGCTTTTGCTACTACCACGCCCGTTTCGGTCAGAAAGCCAGATGCTGCCGACCCCCGTGTAAATTCGTGCCACCGGCACCGAGAAAGCATAAACACCGATTGCGCGACCGGAATGGAAGCCCCGAGGTCGGTTTCGCCTCCACAATGACAGTTGGTGATTCCGGGAAATTGTTGTACATCACTGACTCCATTTCGGGCCGGCGTTTCTTATGCGACACGGGCGCTCAGTGCAGCATCCTCCCCACTTCGGTTCTCGACATCCGATCTGGGCGGCGCGGTCCTCCACTACAAGTCGCCAATGGCAGCGCCATCCGTACGTACGGGAAGCGGCGTATCCGATTGTGTCTCAGCAACCAACTCTTCCACTGGGAGTTTATCACCGCCACGATACCACTGGCAATCCTCGGTGCCGATATTTTCTCCACGCATGACCTACTGGTCGACGTACGTAATCGCCGCCTGATCCATGCCGCCTCACGAGCCCCCATCCCCGGTTTTCGGGGCCTCGGCGCGACCCACGCAGTTGCCCGCACCGAGTCGCCGCCCGACAAGTTTGCCCCCCTGCTCAAGGAATTTTCGGAGCTCGCTCGACCCACTTTCTCTGCGATGACCGCCAAACACGGTGTTGAACACCACATCATGACAACCGGCCCCCCGGTTTACGTCCGGGCTCGGCGATTAGAGGCCAGTAAACTCGAGGCCGCGAAGGCGGAATTCGCCACTATGGAGCGGTTGGGCATCGTTCGCCGATCTGACAGTCCCTGGTCATCCCCGCTACACATCGTGCCAAAGCCCAGCAGCGGGTGGCAGCCCTGTGGTGATTATCGGCACCTCAACGAGGTCACAACTCCAGACCGGTACCCGATACCGTATATTCAAGATTTTTCCGCCCATTTGGCCGGCACGTCGTGGTTCTCCAAGATCAACCTCGTCCGCGGATACCACCAGGTGCCCATCCACCCTCAGGACGTCCAGAAAACGGCGGTCATTACCCCATTTGGCCTCTTTGAATTTTTACGGATGCCTTTCGGGCTTAAAAATGTGGCGCAGGCGTTCCAACGCCTCATGGATTCGGTGCTCCGGGACCTCAAATTTCTTTTTGTATACCTCGATGACATCCTCGTCGCCAGTGCGTCAAAGGAAGAACACCTACGTCACCTGCGTGTCCTTTTCCGTCGTCTCCAGGAGCACGGCCTTATAGTTAACCCAAACAAGTGCCAATTTGGTCTGAGGCAGATCAATTTTCTGGGCCACCGCATCACCGCGGAAGGGGCACTGCCACTCAGGGTGAAAGTGGCAGCCGTCGCGGCGTTCCCACAGCCGCAATCCGTCAAGGCGCTCCAAGAATTCCTCGGCATGGTAAACTTTTACCATCGCTTTGTCCCCCGGGCCGCCCAGCTCATGCGGCCGCTCTACGAGGCACTCAGAGGGAAACCGGGGAAAGAACCGGTGATCTGGTCGTCGGTCATGGACCGCGCATTTGGGGGCACGAAGGAGGCCCTCGCCAATGCGACGATGTTAGCGCACCCGCTGCCCGGCGCCACCATCGCGCTCATGACAGGTGCGTCAGACTACGCCGTCGGCGCCGTGCAAGAGCAATGGGTCGACGGGGCATGGCAACCGCTGGCGTTTTTTAGCCGCCAGTTACGTAGTAACGAACGTAGCTATAGCACATTTGACCAAGAGCTGTTGGCGTTGTTCCTGGCCATCCGCCACTTTCGTTTTTTATTAGAAGGACGCCAATTCGTCGCTTTCGTGGATCACAAGCCCCTGATGTTTGCCATGGCCAAGACAACTGAGCCGTGGTCGGCCCAACAGCAACGGCAACTCGCGTTCATCTCCGAGTTTACCACCGACATCCATCATGTGGCCGGCAAGGACAACGTGGTTGCCGACTGCCTTTTGCGTGCAGCCGTCCAGGCCGTCCAACTGGGTCTCGACTATTCACTAATGGCGGTCGACCAAGCGGCTGACCCGGAGACGCACGCTTTCCGTTCCGATTCGTCCGGCCTGCGGCCAGTGGACGTACTTTTCCACTCAGACGGCACATCCTTGCTCTGCGCTGTCTCCCTGGGAGACCCACGCCCAATCGTTCCATCATCCTGCCGCAGGAAAGTCGTCGATATCATGCACAACCTCACCCACCCGGGTGTGCGGGCGTCACAGAAGTTGTTAGCATCCAAGTTTGTCTGGAGGGGAATGCGAAAAGATGTGCGTGGCTGGGCCAACACCTGTGTCGTGTGCCAGAGAGCGAAGGTGCAGCACCACGTTAAAGCTCCTGTCGCCATTTTCGAGGTACCAGAGCGGCGATTCGATCATCTTCATATCGAACTCGTGGGCCCACTACCACCGTCACAAGGGTTCATGCATCTGCTGACAATCGTCGACCGTACCACCAGATGGCCGGAGGCCGTTCCATTGACGTCCACCACCTCCGTGGACGTCACCCGGGCTTTTCTTTCATCCTGGGTTGCCCGTTTTGGCGTGCCGTCGGACATTTCATCGGACCGCGGGCCGCAGTTCTCCTCTGCTCTGTGGAACGCCGTGGCTTCAGAATTGGGCGCCAAGCTCCATCGCACCACGGCTTACCACCCGCAGGCCAATGGGTTATGCGAATGCTTCCATCGTTCTCTGAAGGCATCGCTGTGGGCCACCCTCCAAGGGACCGCGTGGATGGATAAGTTGCCAGGGGTAATGCTCGGGTTGCGCACAGCGCCTAAGGAGGACCTGCAGGCGTCGGCTGCCGAATTGGTCTACAGCCAGCCGCTCAGGGTCCCCGGCGAGTTTCTCCCGTCGCCGACGCGTCCGTGGTCCGCCACTGAACAGCTGAAGGCTCACCGAGCCGCGGCGCACGCTTTCCGGCCCATTCCGACTTCACAGCATGGACTGCCTGCGTCACACGTTCCGCCAACGCTCATGAGGGCTAAATTCGTTTTTGTACGGCACGATGCCCACCGTAGTCCCCTCATGCCTCCATACGCGGGCCCCTTCCGGGTACTGAAGGTGGGCGCCAAGTTTTCTGGTAGACGTCGGCGGGACGCCCGACTACATTTCCGTGGACCGCCTCAAGGCTGCACACCTGGACCTCGGCCAGCCAGTCGAAACAGTGCAACTGCCGCGTCGTGGATGACCACCTGCAGCCGCTACGCCTGGCCCATCGGCCCCGCGGCCCAGCTCCTCTCCTGCACCATCCATTCCTCTCCGGGAATATCGGAGTCACTCCGACAGGATTGTCCGACCTCCTCGGCGATTGACTTTGATGATTAAAGACACTTCTGGGGGGGCGCATGTGGTCAAACCACCAATGAACTCCTGTACAAATGAATAACTGTCTTTAAAGCAATGTTACAGCTCCTATGTCCGTTTGCTGAGTGTAAACAAGCTTTCTGTAAAAACCCTGAAACAACGCGATGACGTCATCACGTTGGTCATGTGGTGCCCCGAGTGGCGGGAAACGTGATGACGTCATGACGTCAGAGGTGGGAGGTTCTGATTTCAGACCTCGTGGAACTAGTTACTGTGTAGACCTGTTTGCTGTTGCTCCTGCATGTTTTTGTTTTGTTCACCAGTTTAATTAAATTCGGTTAATTTACTGAACTGCCTTGACCTCAGTGATTTAGATAGGAATCCGTTGATTCCTACAGTACGCTGGTTTGAGATCCAACTCTCTCACCCTCAAACTGAATTTGGAATTCAACCATATTATGGTCACTCATTCCAAGGGGATCCTTTAATCTTTTAGTTATTGTTTGCTGGCTTTTAAATACTTCCCGTGGGTCCTGTTGGGCCTTCGCACGGCCCCCAAAGAAGACCTTCACTCTTCATCAGCAGAGCTTGTCTATGGTCAGCCGCTGCGAGTCCCAGGGGACTTCCTACCAACATTGACAGAGCCATGGTCTGCGTCTGCCCAGCTTGCTAGTCACCAAGAGGCGGCCAGATGTTTCGCACCGGCGCCCACTTCGCACCACGGGCCGCAGAGGTCACACGTTCCCACGGAGCTTCACAAGGCGAAATACGTTTTTATTCGCCATGATGCACATAGGGATCCGCTCAAGGCCCCATATACCGGTCCCTTCCACGTGTTGGAAGCAGGGAACAAAACCTTCACGGCAGATGTTGGTGGCAAACCGGACCACATTTCGGTCGACCGCTTAAAGCCAGCGCATTTAGACCTCGACCGCCCCGTCGCGACAGCACAACCGCCGAGACGGGGTCGGCCACCCATCCTCATTACGGCAGATCAAGTGCGACCGCTCACCAAACCGCCAGCCGCCCAGCAGCCTCCGCCTCGAGAGTACAGGAGTCGTTCTGACAGGCTTGTCAGACCTCCTCACCTTTTGACTTTGTCCGTTAAAGCGAATTCTGGGGGGGCGCATATGGCAGAACCACTGAATGACTCTGGATAACTGTATATAATTCTCTTTAACAATGTTCTAACACCAGCCTAAACCTGTACCATTGTGTTAGGCATTACTGTGTTTTGTATATAGGGTTTGCATGTACGGCGCGTGGCCCGTTTAAGAGCGCGGGGAAACGCGGGCAAACGCGATGACGTCACGTCGCAAACCACGGGGCTACCCAGGCAGTCCCTGTGGCATCTCCTTTGAGTAAAGACCTGTTTAATCGCTCTCCTGTGTCGATCTCAGTTATTCATAGGAATTCGTTAATTCCTACATTGGTGACCCCGTTTTTGTGAACGTTTTCACAAAAGAAGAGCACAGTATGGAAGCAAACGCCGTTTCACTAAAGCTACTGCAGTTCTGGGTATATACAGACACACACTGAGAGACACAGTGTCTCTACAGTATATACAGTGCCACACACTGAGAAACACAGTCTTTGTACGGTACATACAGTGTCACACACTGAGAGTCATATAGTCTCTGTATATTGTACATACAGTGTCACACACGGTGAGACAGTCTCTGTACGGTATATACAGTGTCACACACATTGAGAGCAGCAGTCTCTGTACGGTTTATACAGTCTCAAACACTGAGAAATACAGTCTCTGTACAGTTTAAAAAGTGTCACACACTGATAGACACTGGGGCCGATTTTCCTGCAGGTGTGGGGAATTGTCGGGTTCCCCGAATGTCGGGGTTCCCACACGAATGTAAATGGGTCTGCCAGATTGATGCAATTTTCCCTCAATTGGCCAATTCATTTCCAGCGTGTGGGAACCCTTGCTAATTGACTATTTCCAGTCAGAAAGTCGCACAGTATGATGTCATCATTCGTGGTGCTTTTAAGGTCCGCAGCAAGCATTGCAACCTCTGCAGGCTTCCCAACGAACCATACAGGATGGCAGAGGAGCCTGCAGCAGCTGTGGCCAGTGCCAGACCCCGAGCTGCAGGTATTATTGGATGGGGTGAGGACCCACAGGGAGGTCCTCTTCCCTAGGTCAGGGAGGAAGAGGCCTCCCACTGAGACCAAGGCTGCATGGATGCAGGTGGCAGCAGATGTCAACTCGCTGGGAGTCACCAGAAGAACCTTGTTACAGTGTCGGAAACAATTCCATGACCTTCAGCGTACAGGAAAAGTAAGTATGAAGTTTCCATTACCCTCAACCTGATCCCCATTGCCTTTCCCCAACAGCACTCAGCTTTAGCACTCTCTTCCTCCACATCCCACTTCACAGTCACATCCATGCACACTTACCCATTCCCTCTCTCTCTATGCTCACATTCACATAACTATTCCACCATGCAGCCCTCCCACTCCCTCTCACTCTGATGCTTTGAACACAACTGACAACACACAGGGAGGGCCCTTGGTCTTGCAGCCTCACACCATCTTTGTCTCCCTCTAAGTATCTATGCTATGCAATCTCTACACTCACTCCTTCATTCTCACTCAAACTCCACTTGTCTCCCTCATTGCAGGAAAAGAGAGCTCACAACAACAGAGAGCGAGCCAGGACTGGAGGAAGCCCACCCTCAATAGCCCCCCTGACCCCCTGGGAGGAACGAGTGCTGGAAATTGTCGGGGCTGATGTGGCTGCGGAAGCTGGGGAAGGAGAGACAGGGGCAGCCCCGCAAGCTGGTGACAGAATAGTTTTCCATCTCTCTCATTGACATAGCATGAGTCGCTGTTATGATTCTGAAGCTACATCATTTGGACTTATGAGCATCTGCAAAATCCAATCTGCATGTAACCTTGGCATCACATCTCTAACTCTTTCCTTTACTCCCCCACAGGACCATCCAGAGCCCCCATCGCCACTGCGGAGGAGGAAGAAGCTGATCAGCCAGACTCCTCAGAGGAAGCTCCAACCTCTGAGGGCGCAGCGTCAGCAGAATTCAGTGCACCCAGCACCAGCGCAGACACTCACACCTCGGTGGGACTTTCGGGACATAGAGTAATGTTGTCACCTGGTGTATCACAGCTCACAAGTGAGCATCAGGAGATGGTGGAGACAGGGACAGCAGTGGAGAGTCCTCGTCGGAAGGCGCAGGACTCTGCCAGCTCAGCTCAGCTGCATGTCGACCCTCTGCCTCTGGGTCCATCCGCAAGAGAAGGGGTGATGGATCTCCATGCACAGATGCAGGAGTCTCAGGCAGGTTTTGTCTCCAGGGTCGCTGCGAGTGTGGAGTGAATGGAGGAGTCCATAGCGAACATGAGCAGAGCCTTTGTGGAGTCATTGGCGCATGAATGCATCACCACGGAAAGGATGGCAACCTCCGTGGAAAGGATGACTACAGTAGAGGAGAGGATGGCTACGGCCATGGAGGAGCTAAGTCGCCAGAGTGTTAAAAACATGGTGAGTGTTCAGAATAGACTGACATCTCTGAAGGAGCGATGGTCAGCTATTGAACAGAGAAACCAAACCTTCATGGCAGGCCCTCTGAGTAGGACTGCCATTGTAGAAATGGGTCCCCATGCTCTCAAGCCACTTGCAGGCACTGAGGGGGACCTGACCCATGAGAGGGAGGTTGGTGGCAGACCTCAAGGAAGTGGGGGCTCCTCTCCAAGCGCTCACACTTCCATACCACTGCAGAGCCCTCGGTCAGAGCCCCGCTGGAGTCCACACCCAACGGAGATAGAGGTCTCAACCACTGCACAGCCGCAGGAGCAGCAGACTGCTGGCGAACCATCACAGGCTCGCCATCCCAGAGGACGCCCGCCAAAGGTGTCAAGGCAGGAGCAGCAGGAAAGTGAGCAAGGGGCCTCCACATCTGCTGAAGCCACAGGGGAACCACTACGTAGGAGCACGCGTAAGAGGAAAATAAAGCACCAATAGTCACAAGGGTAGTCACTTGGGTGAAATGTTGTGTTTATTTGAAAAATGCCATCAGCTGGTTATTGTAAATAAAATTTCTGATGGCAACTTCTGCAGTTGTGGCGTGTGTCATTCCGCGAATGGGGCTGGAAGTCCTCTCATGCCAAGAGGGGAAGGAAAAAAAGGCCTCCCATGCTTCTGGTAGGTGCCTCAGTTGAGGAAGCGCTGAGTGAGGGTGGCGAGAGGGGCTTCCCAGGAGCTCACACTGGAGAAGTGTGTGAGGCTCCAACCTTCCACAGCTGTGCCTAAGCCTGGAACAAGTTGCCCCAAGCCTGAAACAACAAGGTCCTGCAACCTACAAATGATGTCTGATTAAATCTCTTCTTTCCTGATTGACCTGCAGCTGATAGTCAGCAATCCGATATTGTTAACGCCAGGTTTCATCAGCGGGGTTCCCACCAGGCGTGTTTAACGTGGGAAAAGGCTGAAAATAGCAAGGGCCCCTTAAAATGGCATTATAGATGCCAATTATTGGTGATTAAGGTGCCTGAAGACCACTCCCGTCTGCGGCGTGAGGGACTGATTCGGGTCGGACAGAAACGCCTGGGTGAAAATCGGACGGGGAGGGGAATGAGGCGGGGGGGGGGTCGCGACCCCATATTTTTGCGATTTTCCCCACCCACACGCATGAAAGCCCGCCTGACGGCTCCAGGAAAATCGGCCCCACAGTCTCCGTATCTTTATACAGCGTCACTCACTTAGAGACACAGTCTGTGTACGCTTTATACAGTGTCACACATTGAGAGACAGTCTCTGTACATTTTATACAGTGCCACTCACTTAGAGATACAGTCTCTGTATGGTATATGCAGTGTCACACACTGAGAGACACAGTCTCTGTACAGTATATACAGCGTCACACACTGAGAGACACAGTCTCTATATGGTATATAAAGTCACACACGGAGAGGCGCAGTCTCTGTACGGTATATACAGTGTCACACACTGAGAGACACAGTCTCTGTACAGTATATACAGTGTCACACACTGAAAGACACAGTCTCTCTACAGTATATACAATGTCACACATTGAGAGACGCAGTCTCTGTACAGTATATACAGTGTCACACACTGAGAGACACAGTCTCTGTACAGTATATACAGTGTCACACTGAGAGACGCAGTCTCTGTACAGTATATACAGTGTCACGCACTGAGAGACGCAGTCTCTGTACAGTATATATAGTGTCACACACTGAAAGACACAGTCTCTGTACATTATATACAGTGTCACACACTGAGAGACAGTCTCTGTACTGTATATACAGTGTCACACACTGAGAGGCGCAGTCTCTGTACAGTATATACAGTGTCACACACTGAGAGACGCAGTCTCTGTACGGTATATACAGTGTCACACACTGAGAGACACAGTCTCTGTACGGTATATACAGTCTCACACACTGAGAGACACAGTCTCTGTACGGTATATACAGTGTCACACATTGAGAGACACAGTCTCTGTACAGTATATACAGTGTCACACATTGAGAGACAGTCTCTGTACAGTATATACAGTGTCACACATTGAGAGACAGTCTCTGTACAGTATATACAGTGTCACACATTGAGAGACACAGTCTCTGTACGGTATATACAGTGTCACACATTGAGAGACACAGTCTCTGTACAGCATATACAGTGTCACACATTGAGAGACACAGTCTCTGTACGGTATATACAGTGTCACACACTGAGAGACACAGTCTCTGTATGGTATATACAGTCTCACACACTGAAAGACACAGTCTCTGTACAGTATATACAGTGTCACACACTGAGAGACACATTCTCTGTACAGTATATACAGTGTCACACATTGAGAGACACAGTCTCTGTACAGTATATACAGTGTCACACTGAGAGACACAGTCTCTGTACGGTATATACAGTCTCACACACTGAAAGACACAGTCTCTGTACGGTATATACAGTTTCACACACTGAGAGGCGCAGTCTCTGTACAGTATATACAGTGTCACACATTGAGAGACAGAGTCTCTGTACGGTATATACAGTGTCACACATTGAGAGACACAGTCTCTGTACAGTATATACAGTGTCACACATTGAGAGACAGAGTCTCTGTACGGTATATAGAGTGTCACACACTGAAAGACACAGTCTCTGTACAATATATATAGTGTCACACATTGAGAGACACAGTCTCTTTAAGGTATATACAGTGTCAGACATTGAGAGACACAGTCTCTGTAGGGTATACATAGTGTCACACACTGAGAGACACAGTCTCTCTATGGTATAAACAGTCACACACTGAGACACATATTCTGTATGGTATATACTGTGTCACACACTGAGAAACACAGTTTTTGTTCAGTATATACAGTGTCAAACACTGAGAAACACAGTCACTATACGATATGTTGGCCTTCATAGTGAGAGGATTCGAGTACAGGAGCAAGGGTGTCTTGCTGCAATTGTACAGGGCCTTGGTGAGACAACACCTTGAGTATTGTGTGCAGTTTTGGTCACCTTATCTGAGGAAGGATGTTCTTGCCATGGAGAGAGTGCAGCGAAGATTCACCAGACTGATACCTGGGATGGTAGGAATGACGTATGAGGAGAGATTGGGTCGATTAGGCTTGTACTCGCTGGAGTTTAGAAGAATGAGAGGGGATCTCATTGAAACTTATAAAATTCTGACAGGACTAGACAGATTAGATGCAGGAAGGATGTTCCCGATGGCGGGGGAGTCTAGAACCAGGGGTCACGGTCTAAGGATAAGGGGTAAGTCATTTAGGACTGAGATGAGGAGGAATTTCTTCACCCAGAGTGTGGTGAACCTGTGGAATTCTCTAACACACAAGGCAGTTGAGGCCAATTCATTAAATATATTCAAGAAGGAGTTAGATATATTTCTTAAGGCTAAAGGGATCAAGGGATATGGGGAGAAAGCAGGGACAGGGTGCTCAATTTGGATGATCAGCCATGATCTCATTAAATGGCGGAACAGGCTCGAGGGGCCGAATGGCCTACTCCTGCTCCTATCTTCTATGTTTCTATGTTTCTATATATACAGTGTCACACTGAGATCGCAGTCTCTGTATGGTATATACAGTCATACACTGAGAGAAACAGTCTCTGTACGGTATATGCAGTGTCACACGCATTGAGGGAAACAGTCTCTGCACGCTTTATACAGTCTCACACACTGAGAGACACAGTCTCTGAACAGTATATAAAGTGTCACACACCGAGAGACACAGTCTCTGTACAGTATATACAGTGTCACACACAGAGAGACACAGTCTCTGTACGGTATATACAGTGTCGCACACTGAGAGACACAGTCTCTGAACGGTATATAAAGTGTCACACACTGAGAGACACAGTCTCTGTACAGTATATACAGTGTCACACACAGAGAGACACAGTCTCTGTACAGTATATACAGTGTCACACACTTACAGACATAGTCTCTGTACAGTACATACAGTGTCACACACTGAGAGACGCAGTCTCTGTATGGTATATACAGTCACAAACTGAGAGACACGTTCTCTGTACGGTATATGCTGTCACACATTGAGATATACAGTCCCTGTACGGTAAATACAGTTTCTCACACTGAGAGGCGCAGTCTATGTATGGTATATGCTGTCACACACTGAGATATACCGTCTCTGTACGGTATATACAGTCACACACTGAGAGACACAGTCTCTGTACGGTATATACAGTCACACACTGAGAGACACAGTCTCTGTATGGTATATACAGTCATACACTGAGAGGCAGTCTCTGTACGGTATATGCAGTGTCACACACTGAGAGTCAAAGTCTCTGTATGGTTTATACAGTGTCACACACTGAGACACAGTCTCTGTACGGTACATACAGTGTCACACACTGAGAAACACCGTCTCTGTATGGTATATACAGTGTCACATATTGAGAGACACAGTCTCTGAACGGTATATACAGTGTCACACACTGAGAGGTGCAGTCTCTGTACGGTATATGCTGTGACACATTGAGATATACCATCTCTGTACGGTATATACAATCATACACTGAGAGACACAGTCTCTGTACGGTATATGCACTGTCACACACTGAGAGACACAGTCTCTGTACGGTATATACAGTGTTACAGATTGAGAGACACAGTCTCTGTACAGTATATACAGTGTCACACACTGAGAGACACTGTCTCTTTACAGTATATACAGTGTCACACATTGAGAGACACAGTTTCTGTATGTTATATACAGTGTCAGACATTGAGAGACACAGTCTCTGTATGGTATATACAATCACACACTGAGACACATACTCTGTACGGTATATACAGTATCAAACACTGAGAAACACAGTCTCTATATGGTATGTTGGCCTTCATAGTGAGAGGATTCGAGTACAGGATCAAGGATGTCTTGCTGCAATTGTACAGGGTCTTGGTGAGACCACACCTTGAGTATTGTGTGCAGTTTTGGTCACCTTATCTGAGGAAGGATGTTCTTGCCATGGAGAGAGTGCAGTGAAGATTCACCAGGCTGATACCTGGAATGGCAGAAATGATGTATGAGGAGAGATTGGGTCGATTAGGCTTATACTCACTGGAGTTCAGAAGAATGAGAGGGGATCTAATTGAAACTTATAAAATTCTAACAGGACTAGACAGACTAGATGCAGGAAGGATGTTCCTGATGGCGGGAGAGTCCAGAACCAGTGGTCACAGTCTAAGGATAAGGGGTAAGTCATTTAGGACTGAAATGAGGAGGAATTTATTCACCCAGAGAGTGGTGAACCTGTGGAATTCTCTACCACACAAGGCAGTTGAGGCCAATTCATTAAATATATTCAAGAAGAAGTTAGATATATTTCTTAAGGCTAAAGGGATCAAGGGATATGGGGAGAAAGCAGGGACAGGGTGCTGAATTTGGATGATCAGCCATGATCGCATTGAATGGCGGAACCGGCTCGAGGGGCCGAATGGCCTACTCCTGCTCTTATCTTCTATGTTTCTATGTATACAGTGTCACACTGAGATCGCAGTCTCTGTATGGTATATACAGTCACACACTGAGAGAAACAGTCTCTGTACGGTATATGCAGTGTCACACGCAATGAGGGAAACAGTCTCTGCACGCTTTATACAGTCTCACACACTGAGAGACACAGTCTCTGAACGGTATGCACAGTGTCGCACACTGAGAGACACAGTCTCTGTAAGGTATATATAGTGTCACACACTTAGAGACACAGACTGTGTATGATTTATACAGTGTCACACACTGAGAGACACAGTCTCTGTACATTTTATACTGTATCACTCACTTAGAGACACAGTCTCTGTACAGTATATACAATGTCACACACTTACAGACACAGTCTCTGTACAGTACATACAGTGTCACACACTGAGAGACACAGTCTCTGTATGGTTTGTACAGTGTCACACACTGAGGGACAGTCTCTGTACAGTATATGCAGTGTCACACACTGAGAGTCACAGTCTCTGTACAGTTTATACGGTGTCACACACTGAGAGACACAGTCACTGTACGGTATATACAGTGCCACACACGGAGAGACACAGTCTCTGTACGGTATATACAGTGTCACACACTGAGATATACCGTCTCTGTAATGTATGTACCTTTAAAGGGGGGAACTACTTTCTACAGCTCATGTATACTGTAGTACCAGCAGTGACCACACCTGTATATAATGCTGAGTAGTACTCTACTCTGTTGTTTCAGTTGCAGTTTGAACCATGTTGAGTAAACACGTTGAAGAAGGGTCCAACCCGAAACGTCAACTCAAATTTCTCTCCACGGATGTTGCCTGACCTGCTGAGTTTTTCCAGCATTTTCTGTTGTTATTTTGAGTAAACACCTGTTGTACCGTTCTCTGCAGTCCTTTTCTTATTATTACACAGATTTAACAGTGGCGACGAGCAAGTTCGAACCTACCTGCAACTCTGCATCACCTCCCAGGGATTCGCTCCTGGAGAACAGTGGAAGACGGTCGAGTCCAGAAGCACGGGCGTCAACCACGGGCAACCGCCCAGCCATCCAGCACAGATTTGTGCATCGCAGGGGAGGCTGTCGAGAGCCAGGCTTGGCTTTCCAGTCACGGTGGTCCAGCAAAACAGGCTGGCAACAGGTACTGCGCAGACCCTTCCCGGACAGCGACGGGTTAGAGCCCGACCGAGCGGCACAGAAAAAGGCCGAGCAGCGTCGACGGGGAAGAGAGAGAGGGCAGAGCGCACAGGGCGCAGCCGGTGTTCAAGAGCCAAGCAGCGTCAACGGGGGAGAGAGAGAGAGGGCAGAGTGCACAGGGCGCAGCTGGTGTTCAGGACCGAGCGGCGTCAACGGGGGAGAGAGGCGAGAGAGAACAGAGCGCAGCCGGTGTTCAAGGGCCGAGCAGCGTCAACAGGGGAGAGAGGCACGCAGGAAAACATGAGGCACTGCCATTGCCACGAGGACCGCAGAGAGCGGCGTTGGCAGCAGCGCAGGAGCAGCGCATGAATCCCACAGGGCGTTGCCATTTGCCACGAGGACCGCCGAGAGCGGCGTTGGCAACAGCGCGGGAGACGCCATTTTAAGCCGCAGCGGGGAAGAAAGGAAAGCGCGGGAGACGCCATTTTAAGCCAGTCTAACCACACCCAAAAATGCCGAAGAGTGGCAGTATCACAGCGTTCGACAATGAAGTCGAAGATTGGACGACATATGTCGAACGCATAGAAGTATACTGCAAGGCGAATGAAGTGCCAGATGACAAGAAAGCGCTGGTATTGTTGAATTCCATGGGTGCAAAAACATATGGCTTACTACGAAATCTAGTAACCCCAGAGAAGCCAGTAGAAAAGGATTTTGAAAACATAGTGTCAATCCTACAGGACCACTTAAACCCCACACCGCTGCTGATAGCAGAAAGATTTAAGTTTCACAAAAGGAACCAGCATAAAGATGAAAGTAATGCTGAGTATTTAATGGAACTGCGCAAGCTATCGAAACACTGCCAGTTTGGAATGGGACTAGCAGATACCTTAAGGGACAAGTTTGTGTGTGGGCTTCAAAGTGAAGGAACCCAGAAACGGCATTTACCTGAAAAGGACCTTACGCTGGAAAAGGCTTTCAGCTTTGCGGTATCATATGAAGCAGCAGCACGGGGCGCTGCAGAGATACAACAGAGACCGCAAGAATATGGCACAAACGAAATGTCATATGGAACAGAGAAGTGCTATCGCTGCGGCAGAACAGCACACGACCAGAATGATTGCTGGTTCAAAGACAAAGTGTGCAGACAGTGTGGAAAAGTAGGACACATAGCACGAGTCTGCAGGTCGGGAAAGAAAACCAGCAATATAAACCGACCAAAGGGAAGTACAAGAAGGTACATAAGATAACGGAGAATAGTTCAGACGAACAAAAGAGTGATAACAACTCCGAAAGCAGGGAACTGAGTTTTCTGAAACTACATAATGTGATCACAATGGAGGATCACCGAACCATTTGGGTCACTCTCAAGATAGCAGGAGTCCAGGTAAAGATGGAATTGGACACAGGATCAGCTCTAACAGTCATAAACCGACAGGACTACGAGCGGCTATTCTCACACATACCCTTGAGAGACACAAAAATTATTTTGAAGACGTACACGGGGCAAAAAGTCTACCCCAAAGGAAAAATAAGGGTGACCGTTATATATAACGGTAAGGAAACACCAAAACTAGACCTGTATGTATTGCAAGGTGGAGGACCACCATTACTGGGACGTGAATGGATCCGGAAAATACAACTGGATTGGCATTCCATACAGGCACTGACTGTGGCTGACAAAAAGGATGATGACGTCACACCTGGGCGACTGTCAAAGATCCTAACTGACGCGAAAGAAGTGTTCCAGCAAGGACTCGGAACGCTAAAAGGTGTAGTGTATGTACCTTTAAGAGAGAACTACTTTTACAGCTCCTGTATACTGTAGCACCGGCAGTGACCACACCTGTATATAAGCCTTGAGCATGCCTCTGTACTGTTAGTCTTTAAACTACCCTCCTCCAGTAAACACCTGTTGATTGTTAATTTACATCCTCTGTCTAGTTATTGGAAAACATCATACTTTAAGAATCACGGATTCAACAGTGGCGACGAGGTCGATTCGAATGTACCTGCAACTCTCCATTTCCTTTCAAGGATTCGCTCCGGGAGGACGGTGGAAGAAAGTCGAGGACAGAAGCACAGGCGTCGACCATGAGCAACCGCCCAGTCATCCAGCAGAGAGTGAACATCGCAGGGGAGGCTGTTGAGAACTGGGCTTGGTTCTCCAGCCACGATGATCCAGCAACAGGCTGGCAACAGGTACAGCACAGACCCTTCCCGGACAGCGGCGGCTGGAGCCGACCGACGGCACAGAAAAGGCCGAGTAGCATCGATGGGGTAAGAGAGAGGGTGAAGCGCACAGGGCGCAGCCGGGGGTTGAAAACCGAGTGGCGTCGACGGAAAACAAAAAGAGAGAGAGGGTAAAGCAGCAGCTGGGTTCAGGACCGAGCAGTGGCAACGAGAGAGGCGCACAGGAGAACGCGCAGAGCACAGCCAGGGCTCAAGGGCTGAACAGCATCCGCGGGGGAAAGAAAGGAAGCGCGGGAGACGCCATTGAGCCGCAGAGAAGAAGGGAGAGCGCGGGAGACGCCATTTTAGAAGCCGCAGCAGAGAAGAAGGGTGAGCGCGGGAAGAAAGGAAAGCGCAGGAGGCGACATTTTGTGCCAGCGGAGAAGAAGGGAGAGCGCGGGAGACGCCATTTTAAACAGTTTAATCACACCCAGGGATGCCGAAGAGTGGCAGTATCACTGCGTTCGACAATGAAGCCGAAGATTGGGCGACATATGTGGAACGCATTGAGGTGCACTGCAAGGCGAATGAAGTGCCAGATGCTAGGAAAGCACTGGTTTTGTTGAATTCCATGGGTGCAAAAACTTATGGCTTACTGCAAAACCTAATAACCCCAGAGAAGCCAGTGGATAAGAATTTCGAAAGCATAGTGGAAATCCTACAGGACCACTTAAACCCCACACCGCTGCTGATAGCAGAAAGATTTAAGTTCCACAAAAGGAACCAGCATAAAGACGAAAGTAATGCTGAGTACTTAACGGAACTGCGCAAGCTATCGAAACACTGCCAGTTTGGATTGGGACTAGCAGATACGTTAAGGGGCAAGTTTGTGTGTGGGCTTCAAAGTGAAGGAACCCAGAAACGGCATCTATCAGAAAAGGATCTTACGCTGAACAAGGCTTTCAGCATGGCAGTATCACACGAAGCAGCCGCATGGGGCGCTGCAGAGATACAACGGAGACCGCAAGAATATGGCACCAATGAAATGTCATATGGAGCAGGGAAGTGTTATCGCTGCGGCAGAACAACACACGACCAGAAGGATTGTTGGTTCAAGGACCAAGTGTGCAGACAGTGTGGAACAGCAGGACACATAGCAAGAGTCTGCAGGTCAGGGAAGAAAACCAGCAGCAAGAAATCTCCACAGGAGAAGTACAAAAAGATACATAAGGTGATGGACAGTAGTTCAGACGAACAGAAAAGTGATACAGACTCCGGAAGCAAGGAGCTGGGTTGTCTGAAACTACATAAGGTAATCAAAATGGGGGATCACCAGACTATCTGGGTCACGCTCAAGATAGACGGAGTCCAAGTGAAAATGGAATTGGACACAGGATCAGCCCTAACAGTCATAAACCAAAGGGACTACAAGCGGCTATTTCCACATATACCCTTGAAAGCTACAGAGATTGTCTTGAAGACGTACACGGGGCAAAAAGTCTACCCCAAAGGAAAAATAAGGGTGAACGTGATATACAAAGGCCAGGAAATACCCAAAATGGACCTATATGTATTGCCAGATGGAGGACCACCACTACTAGGACGTGAATGGATCTGGAAGATACAATTAGATTGGCATTCCATACAGGCACTGAAGGCTGAGGCCAAAAAGGATGACGACGTCACACCTGGACGACTATCAAAAATGCTAACTGACGCACAAGAAGTGTTCCAGGAGGGACTCGGAACACTAAAAGGCATAACAGCGACGATTAAAATAGAGGAAAATGCAAGCCCAAAGTTTTTTAAGGCCAGACCGGTGCCTTATGCCATCCGACCAGCCGTCGAAGCAGAGCTGGAAGGGTTGGAACGTTCAGGAGTACTGTCCAAAGTAGACTGGAGCGAGTGGGCTACACCCATCGTTCCTGTAATGAAGAGGTTGTTGAGTAATACGCCTGGGGAACCAAAGAAGATCCGCATCTGTGGGGATTTTAAGGTGACAGTGAACACAGTCCTTTCCATGGTACAATATCCACTTCCACGGATTGAGGATATTTTCGCCTCGCTATCTGGAGGTAAACGCTTCACCAAAATTGATCTGGCCCAGGCGTACCTGCAAATGGAGGTAGAAGAAACCTCGAAACAATACCTCACGATCAACACTCATAAAGGTCTCTACCAATACAACCGGCTGGTGTTCGGGGTAGCATCGGCTCCGGCTATTTGGCAAAGGGCAATGGATCAAGTCCTGCAAGGGATTCCAGGGACCCAGTGTTATTTGGACGACATCCTGGTCACGGGCGAAAATGACAGTGATCACCTCGCCAGCCTGGAGAAGGTGCTCACTAGATTAAAGGAATATGGGCTACGAGCTAATCGCCACAAGTGCGAGTTTTTCCAGAAGCAGATCTCGTATTGTGGCCACGTTATTGATGAAGAGGGGTTACATAAGTCCCCTGAAAAGATTGAGGCAGTAGTCAAGGCTCCAGCACCGGAAAATGTGTCACAACTGAGGTCGTTCCTCGGGCTGGTGAACTACTACCATAACTTCTTACCAAAATATATATACAGTATTTCACCCACTGAACACCCTACTGCAAATGGGGGTACCATGGAAGTGGAATGACGAATGTAAACGAGCTTTCCAGAAGTGCAAAGAATTGATCACATCAAAAGAGGTGTTAGCCCATTTCAACCCAGCACTACCAATTTGGTTGGCATGTGATGCATCACCCTATGGTATTGGAGCGGTGCTGTCGCACAAATTCCCAGACGGGTTGGAGAGGCCAGTAGCCTTTGCGTCTCGGTCACTAACCTCAGCCGAGCGCAACTACGCCCAGATCGACAGGGAGGCCCTCAGCCTAGTATGGGGAGTAAAAAAAATCAACCACTATCTGCATGGGCAGAAGTTCACCTTGCTGACTGACCACCAACCACTTGACTCCATCTTTAATCCAAAGAAGGGCGTTCCGGTGATGACTGCACAATGGCTACAAAGATGGTCCCTTTTTCTAGGGGCGAACCAATATGAAATAGAGTATAAGGGCACGAAACAGCATGGAAACGCTGATGGGCTATCACGCCTGCCACTGCCTACTGTGGAGGAAGAACCAGCAGTGGACCCTATCGAAATATTTTATTCGTCGATAATTGAATGCTTGCCAGTAACTAACGCGGATATAGAGAAGGAGACCCGCAATGATCCGACACTGTCTCGGGTATATGATTTCACGGTGAAGGGATGGCCAACACATGGCGACTCACTGTTGCCAGCATTCTCATCCAGAAGAGAACAGCTGTCAGTATGCCAGGGGACAGTGATGTGTGGATCCCGAGTGGTAATTCCACCCAAGTTAAGGGAGAGAGTGCTCAATGAGCTTCACGAAGGCCATCTGGGAGGGGTGAAAATGAAAAGCCTTGCTAGGGCTTATGTGTGGTGGCTGGGGATCGATCAGCAAATCGAGGACCTAACAAAGAGCTGCTCAGGAAGCCAGAAGGTCCAAAATGCACCACCACATGCCCCTCTACACCCATGGGAGTGGCCCTCCTCTCCATGGCAATGGGTGCATATTGATTTTGCTGGTCCATTCATGGACTCAATGTTTTTAATAGCAGTGGATGCGCACTCGAAATGGCCTGAGGTGATCAAAATGTCCTCAACCACTACAGAGAAAATGATTGCAGTCCTACGGACCATATTTGCCAGGAACGGCTTGCCAGAGCAGATTTGCTCTGATAACGGACCACAGTTTGTGTCTGAAGAGTTTCGGAAATTTATGAGAAGGAATGGGGTAAGGCATTACACATCTGCCCTGTATCATCCAGCCACAAATGGATTGGCTGAGAGGTTCGTACAAACCTTTAAAAAGGCGATAAGGGCCATGTGCGATGATGAAATTCCACTACAGCATAAGGTGGACAATTTCCTGTTAGCCTACAGAAATGCAACACATGCAGTTACCAACCAAACCCCGGCCATGATGTTCTTTAACCGAAGGTTGAGATCTCGTCTGGATTTGCTCAGACCAAATGTGCGAAGAAATGTTGAGGATAAGCAATTCCAGCACATCAATGAAAAGCCGACAAGGAGCTTCAATGTAGGACAATCAGTCTTGGCCCGCGACTACCGAACAGAGAAATGGCAACCCGGAACGATATGCACACGGCAGGGGCCATTAATGTACACAGTGGATGTCGGGGAGAACATTGTGAGACGCCACGTCGACCAGATCCTAGCGTCACAGGAACGAGTCAACCCCATGACTCGCGTACCTGGGGATGAACCCAACATACCGGTAGCATCTACCTCAGAAACAGTAGTAGCAGAACCTGATGAACTAACAGACGAAAGGGGGCAGAATCGCCTCCGCAGCAAGAACAAGAACCTCAGGAAAGGCGCTATCCAGAAAGGATCAGGAAGCTGCCCCAAAGACTGAACCTATAAATGGACTATTTCAGTTTAATGTGCATGTTAAAGTGTTAACTGTTATTTGAATGTTATGGGTACTGTTAATCTAAAAGGGGAGGAATTGTAGTGTATGTACCTTTAAGAGAGAACTACTTTTACAGCTCCTGTATACTGTAGTACTGGCAGTGACCACACCTGTATATAAGCCTTGAGCATTCCTCTGTACTGTTAGTCTTTAGACTACCCTCCTCCAGTAAACACCTGTTGACTGTTAATTTAAAGCCTCCGTCTAGTTATTGGAAAACATCATACTTTAAGAATCACGGATTCAACAAAAGGCATGACAGCGACGATTAAAATTGAAGAAAACGCAAGCCCAAAATTTTGTAAGGCCAGACCGGTACCTTATGCGATCCGCCCAGCCGTCGAAGCAGAGCTGGAGAGTCTGGAACATTCAGGTGTACTGTCCAAGGTAGACTGGAGCGAGTGGGCTACACCCATCGTCCCTGTGATGAAAAAGTCGTTGAGCAGCATGCCTGGGGAACCAAGGAAGGTTCGCATCTGTGGGGACTTTAAGGTAACAGTGAACCCGGTCCTTCACACCGTACAATATCCACTTCCGCGGATTGAAGATATTTTCGCCTCGCTATCTGGAGGGAAACGCTTCAGTAAGATTGATCTGGCCCAGGCGTATCTGCAAATGGAGGTAGAAGAAGCATCAAAAAAATACCTCATAATCAACACCCATAAAGGTCTCTACCAATACAACCGGCTGGTATTCGGGGTAGCATCAGCTCCGGCTATTTGGCAGAGGGCAATGGAACAAGTCCTGCAAGGGATCCCAGGGACCCAGTGTTATTTGGACGACATCCTGGTCACGGGCGAAAATGACAGTGATCACCTTGCCAACCTGGAGCAGGTGCTCACTAGATTGCAGGAATATGGGCTCCGAGCTAACCACCCCAAATGCGAGTTTTTTAGAAAACAGATCTCGTATTGTGGCCACGTTATCGATAAAGAGGGGTTACATAAGTCCCCAGAGAAGATTGAGGCAGTAGTCAAGGCTCCAGCACCGGAAAATGTGTCACAACTGAGGTCGTTCCTCGGGCTGGTAAACTACTACGTAAGTTCTTGCCAAATTTGTCTACAATAATGCACCCACTGTACACCCTACTGTAAACTGGGGTGCCATGGAAGTGGAGTGATGAATGTAGACGAGCTTTCCAAAAGAGCAAAACACTAATCACATCGAAAGAGGTATTGGTCCATTACAACCCAGCATTACCAATTTGGTTGGCATGTGATGCATCACCTTATGGCATTGGAGCGGTGCTGTCGCACAAATTCTCGGACGGCTCAGAGAGGCCAATAGCCTTTGCGTCACGATCACTAACCTCAGCCGAGCGTAACTACGCCCAGATTGACAGGGAGGCCCTCAGCCTAGTGTGGGGAGTGAAAAAGTTCAATCACTATCTGCACGGGCAGAAATTCACCTTGCTGACTGATCACCAGCCTCTTGTCTCCATTTTTAATCCGAAGTAGAGCGTTCCGGTGATGACTGCGCAACGACTACAAAGATGGTCACTTTTTCTAGGGGCACACCGCTATGAGATTGAATATAAGGGCACGAAACAGCATGGAAATGCTGATGGGCTATCACGCCTGCCACTGCCTGCTGCGGAGGAAGCACCAGCAGTGGATCCTGTCGAAATATTCCATTCGACTATAGTTGAATAACTACCGGTAACTAACGCTTGCATCAAAAAGGAAACCCGAAATGACCCGACGCTGTCTCGGGTATATGATTTGACGGTGAAGGGATGGCCAGCACATGGCGACTCACTGTTGCCAGCATTCTCGACAAGGAGAGGACAGCTGTCAGTGTGCCTGGGGACCTTGATGTGTGGATCCCGAGTGGTAATTCCACCCAAGTTAAGGGATAGAGTGCTCAATGAGCTTCATGAGGGTCATCTGGGAGGGGTAAAAATGAAAAGCCTAGCCAGGGCTTATGTGTGGTGGCCGGGAATTGATAAACAAATTGAGGACCTGACCAAGAGCTGCCCAGGATGCCAGAAAGTCCAAAATGCACCACCACAGGCCCCTCTACACCCATGGGAGTGGCCCTCATCTCCATGGCAACGAGTGCATATTGATTTTTCTGGTCCATTCATGGACTCAATGTTTTTAATAGCCGTGGATGTGCACTCGAAATGGCCTGAGGTCATCAAAATGTCCTCCACCACCACGGAGAAAACTATTTCAGTCTTACCGACCATTTTTGCCAGGAATGGCTTGCCAGAACAGGTTTGCTCCGACAACGGACCACAGTTTGTGTCTGAAGAGTTCCGGATGTTCTTGAAAAAGTATGGGGTAAGGCATTACACATCCGCCCCGTATCATCCAGCCACAAATGGATTGGCTGAGAGGTTCGTACAAACCTTCAAGAAGGTAATAAAGGCTATGTACAATGACAACATTCCGCTGCAGCACAAGGTGGACAATTTCCTGTTCGCCTACCGGAATGCGACACATGCAGTCACCAACCAGGCCCCAGCCATGATGTTCTTTAACTGAAGGTTAAGATCTCGCCTGGATTTGCTCAGACCAAACGTACGAAGAGATGTTGAGAGTAAGCAATTCCAGCACATCCATGAGAAGCCAACAAGGAGTTTCAATGTAGGGCAACCAGTCTTGGCCCACGACTACCGAACAGAAAAATGGCAGCCAGGAACGATATGCACACGGCAGGGCCCACTACTGTACACAGTGGACGTTGGGGAGAGCATCGTGAGACGCCATGCTGACCAGATCCTAGAGTCACAGGAACAAGTCAACCCCATGCCTCGCCCATACGTACCTGGTGATGAACCAGACATACAGGTAGCATCTACCCCAGAAACAGTGGCATTGGAAGCTGATGAACCAACCGACGACAGGGGGCCAGAATCGCCTCCGCACCAAGAGCAAGACACTCGGGAAAGGCGCTATCCAGAAAGGATCAGGAAGCCTCCCCAAAGACTGAATATATAAATAGACTATTTTCAGCTAATATTGCATGTTAATAGTGTTAATTGTAATTAGTTTGATATTTACATAGACATAGAAACATAGAAGATAGGAGCAGGAGTAGGCCATTCGGCCCTTCGAGCCTGCTCCGCCATTCAACGAGATCATGGCTGATCATCCAAACCCTAGCACCCAGTCTCTACGCCGACAGCCATCCCACCCAAGCCCTATCCCCGTAACCCCACGTATTTAATTCCCCCTAACACTAAGGGCCAATTTTTTTTATCATGGCCAATCAACCTAACCCGCACATCAATTGTTAAATGAGTGTTATGGTACTGTTAATCTAAAAGGGGAGGAATTGTAATGTATGTACTGTGATGAAATATGCCATTCATCACTCATCTGTATTCTCTGTGTGGTTGTGCCTGTGACTGTGGTTTAGTTTCAGTTTCATTTCCCTTACCTCAGTTCCATTTCCTCACCTTGTATTGTATTGTGTGTAGGGCTCCACCCATACCTGGCCCCTATGTAAGCAGGCTCAGCGTGCCTCACATCCAGTACTGCAGACCTCTGGATGGAAGAAACCTCTCCACTGTGTGTTACCTTCTAAGTTAATAAAAGCCTTGTTTTGTTCCGCTAACATTGAGTCTCGGATTTATTGAGGCACATCATGTACGTTTAAGGGGGGGAACTAATTTCTACAGCTCATGTATACTGTAGTACCGGCAGTGACCACACCTGTATATAACGCTGAGTAGTAATCTATTGTTTCAGTTGCAGTTTGAACCACGTTGAGTAAACACCTCTTGTACCGTTCACTGCAGTCCTTTTCTTATTATTACACCGACGTAACAGTCTCTGTATGGTATATACAGTCATACACTGAGAGACAGTCTCTATATGGTATATGCACTGTCACACACTGAGAGACACAGTCTCTGTAAGGTATATACAGTGTTACAGATTGAGAGACACAGTCTCTGTACAGTATATACAGTGTCACACACTGAGAGACACTGTCTCTGTACAGTATATACAGTGTCACACATTGAGAGACACAGTTTCTGTATGTTATATACAGTGTCAGACATTGAGAGACACAGTCTCTGTACGGTATATACAGTGTCACACATTGAGAGACACAGTTTCTGTATGTTATATACAGTGTCAGACATTGAGAGACACAGTCTCTGTACGGTATATACAGTGTCACACTGAGAGACACAGTCTCTGTATGGTATATATAGAGTCACACACTGAGAGACACAGTCTCTGTATGGTATATACAGTCACACACTGAGACACATACTCTGTACGGTATATACAGTGTCACACACTGAGAAACACAGTTTTTGCATGGTATATACAGTGTCAAACACTGAGAAACAGCGTCTCTATACGGAATGTTGGCCTTCATATTGAGAGGATTCGAGTACAGGAGCAAGGATGTCTTGCTGCAATTGTACGGGGCCTTGGTGAGACCACACCTTGAGTATTGTGTACAGTTTTGGTCACCTTATCTGAGGAAGGATGTTCTTGCCATGGAGGGAGAGCAGCGAAGATTCACCAGACTGATACCTGGGATGGCAGAAATGACGTATGAGGAGAGATTGGGTCGATTAGGCTTATATTCACTGGAGTTTAGAAGAATGAGAGGGGAACTAATTGAAACATATAAAATTCTAACAGGACTGGACGGACTAGATGCAGGAACGATGTTCCCGATGGCGGTGGAGTCTGGAACCAGGGGTCACAGTTTAACGATAAGGGGTAAGTCATTTAGGACTGAGATGAGGAGGAATTTCTTCACCCAGAGAGTGGTGAACCTGTGGAATTCTTTAACACACAAGGCAGTTGAGGCCAATTCATTAAATATATTCAAGAAGGAGTTAGATATATTTCTTAAGGCTAAAGGGATCAAGGGATATGGGGAGAAAGCAGGGACAGGGTGCTGAATTTGGATGATCAGCCATGATCTCATTAAATGGTGGAACAGGCTCGAGGGGCCGAATGGCCTACTCCTGCTCCTATCTTCTATGTTTCTATGTTTCTATATATACAGTGTCACACTGAGATCGCAGTCTCTGTATGGTATATACAGTCACATACTGAGAGAAACAGTCTAAGTACGGTATATACAGTGTCACACGCATTGAGGGAAGTCTCTGCACGGTTTATACAGTCTCACATACTGAGAGACACAGTCTCTGAACGGTATATACAGTGTCACACACTGAGAGACACAGTCTCTGTAAGGTATATATAGTGTCACACACTTAGAGTCACAGTCTCTGTATGGTATATACAGTGTCACACACAGAGAGACACAGTCTCTGTAAAGTATATACAGTGTCACACACAGAGAGACACAGTCTCTGTAAAGTATATACAGTGTCACAAACTTACAGACACAGTATCTGTACAGTACATACAGTGTCACACACTGAGAGACACAGTCTCTGTACGGTATATACATTGTCAAACACTGAAAGACACATTCTCTGTATGGTATATACAGTGTCACACACTGAGAGACACCATCTATGTACGGTGCATACAGTGTCACACACTGAGAGACACAGTCTCTGTACGGTATATACAGTGTCACACACTGAGAGACCCAGTCTCTGTACGGTATATACAGTGTCACACACTGAGAGACCCAGTCTCTGTACGGTATATACAGTGTCACACACTGAGAGACCCAGTCTCTGTACGGTATATACAGTGTCACACAATGAGAGGCACGGTCTCTGTACAGTATATACAGTGTCACACACTGAGAGACATTCTCTGTATGGAATATACAGTGTCACGCACTGAGAGACACAGTCTCTGCACAGTATATACAGTGTCACACACTGAGAGACACAGTCTCCGTACGGTATATACAGTGTCACACACTGAGAGACACAGTCTCTGTATGGAATATAGTGTCACACACTGAGAGACAGTCTCTGTATGGAATATAGTGTCACACACTGAGAGACAGTCTCTGTACGGTACATACAGTGTCACACACTGAGAGACACAGTCTCTGTACAGTATATACAGTGTCACACACTGAGAGACAGTCTCTGTACGGTATATACATTGTCAAACACTGAGAGACACCATCTCTGTACGGTATATACAGTGTCACACACTGAGAGACACCATCTCTGTACGGTGCATACAGTGTCACACACTGAGAAACACAGTCTCTGTACGGTATATACAGTGTCACACACTGAGAGACAGCCTCTGTACAGTATATACAGTGTCACACACATTGAGAGAAGCAGTCTCTGTACGGTATATACAGTCACAAACACTGAGAATCACAGTCTCTGTACAGATTAAAGTGTCACACACTGAGAGCCAGAGTCTCTGTACGGTATATACAGTGTCATACACTTAGAGACACAGTCTGTGTACGCTTTATACAGTGTCACACACTCAGAGACAGTCTCTGTATGGAATATACAGTGTCACACACTGAGAGGCACAGTCTCTGTACGGTATATACAGTGTCACACACTGAGAGACAGTCTCTGTATGGAATATACAGTGTCACACACTGAGAGACCCAGTCTCTGTACGGTATATACAGTGTCACACACTGAGAGACAGTCTCTGTATGGAATATACAGTGTCACGCACTGAGAGACACAGTCTCTGCACGGTATATACAGTGTCACACACTGAGAGACACAGTCTCTGTACGGTATATACAGTGTCACACACTGAGAGACAGTCTCTGTATGGAATATACCGTGTCACACACTGAGAGACAGTCTCTGTATGGTACATACAGTGTCACACACTGAGACACAGTCTCTGTATGGCATATACAGTGTCACACACTGAGAGACAGTCTCTGTACGGTATATACAGTGTCACACACTGAGAAACACAGTCTCTGTACGGTATATACAATTTCACACATTGAGAGACACAGTCTCTGTACGGTATATACAGTGTCACACACTGAGAGACAGTCTCTGTATGGTATATACATTGTCAAACACTGAGAGACGCAGTCTCTGTACGGTATATACAGTGTCACACACTGAGAGACACCGTCTCTGTACGGTACATACAGTGTCACACACTGAGAAACACAGTCTCTGTACGGTATATACTGTTTCACACATTGAGAGACACAGTCTCTGTACGGTATATACAGTGTCACACACATTGAGAGAAGCAGTCTCTGTAAGGTATATACAGTCTCAAACACTGAGAAACACAGTCTCTGTACAGATTAAAGTGTCACACACTGAGAGCCAGAGTCTCTGTACGGTATATACAGTGTCATACACTTAGAGACACAGTCTGTGTACGCTTTATACAGTGTCACACACTGAGAAACTCAGTCTCTGCATGGTATATACTGTGTCACACGCTTTGAGGGAAACAGTCTCTGCACGGATTATACAGTCTCACACACTGAGAGACACAGTCTCTGTATGTTATATACAGTGTCACACACTGAGAGACAGTCTCTGCATGGAATATACAGCGTCACACACTGAGAGGCGCAGTCTCTGTACGGTATATACAGTGTCACACACTGAGAGACAGTCTCTGTACGGTATATACAGTGTCACACACTGAGCGACAGTCTCTGTACGGTATATACAGTGTAACACACTGAGAGACACAGTCTCTGTATATGGTATATATACAGTGTCACACACTGAGAGACACAGGCCTAGAAATTGGGTATAGCCCCGCTTGGAGTGTTAGAATTGGCGCAGTGCAAAGTTTATAGCCAGACGCAACTTATCGCCACCTGGCGCGATATTGGGTTGCATCGCCCCTAAAGGTGATTGAGGCATGAATTCAGGCATTACACGGGACTCCTAAGGTGCTAAACTTCCGGCGCAGCCCAATATCGGAGTGGACAGGTGCAGCGCAGGTGCTCTCAATTACCGATGACCACGAGACTTCCAGGCGCCGGCCAGCTCCTAAAGGGGTGGGTCAGTCAGCTTCAGCATCCACACTCTGCGCCTTGCAGGCCTCAGAATCGGCGCAGGCCCTTCTCTGGCGCTAAAAACTTGGACCAGATGGGGAAGGTGAGACAGAGAGCAAAGCACTTCACCAATGAGGCTCTGGAACAATTGGTGGCCGCAGTGGAGCGCCGGCGAGATGTTCTCTACCCAGACAATGGCAGGAGGCCGAATCATAAGGACTACCGACGAGCTTGGAGGGATGTATGCCAGGGGGTCAACTCCAGCAGCATGGTGACCAGGAGCCCTGTCCAATGCAGAAAGAAATTCAACGACCTCACTCGGGTCGTGAGGGTGAGTGTTGTTTCTGCAAACTTCTGCATCCCTTCATTTGCACCTGACTTTATGGCTACAGGGTGGCCTGTGCCCCATTGGCCATCTGCCAGCAAGCACCCATGGCCCTTTCTGGGCACACACATGCACATTTGACTCAAGGCGTCATGTAAGGGCTCTTGCACCATGGGGGGCATGAGATGATCACTCAGGGCATCATGTAAGGGCTCTACCACCATGGGGGGCATGAGATGATCACTCAGGGCATCAGGTAACATAACTTCCCCTCCTTTCCCCTGCAGTCCAAGCTGGCGACGATCCGCAAAGACCAGCTTCGAACCGGTGGAGGACCTCCACAAGTGGTCTCTCTCAAGGATCTCGAGGAGAGAGTCCACCAGATTCTTGGAGGACGTCTGAGTGGTCCTGTAACCACTGCAGCTGCTGACCCCATTGTCGACAGCGATGGTAAGGTTCTCACCTTTTACAACTGCCTCCTTCCACTTGTTCCCCCCACCAGCATGCTTTCTCACTGTGGACCCATGTCATAGCCTTGCCGCAATCTGGCATCCCTTGCTGCCAAGCTGTCCTTTTGCTAAAGCCACTCTTCCACCTCCCTGCTTTCAGATGCTGCATCACCAGCTCGGAAGCCGGGCCCTCAAGCTGCCAGTGCCAGTGCCTCCGAAGGCTCAATGAGAAAAGTACTGTCCAACAGAAGGTCAGCAACTCTCTCCAGCAACGATAAAAATGGCCAGCCCAAATGGCTGCAGCTTTTATACTAGCGCTGTCCCCTTTAAATAGCACCCCCCGAGTCCGAGAAGGGCCTGGGAACTCTCCATCCAACTGTCACTAATAGCGCCAGGCAGAAAGGTTGTGGGCGCCACCGAATATCCGGTCCGGGACGCCAAAAAGGCGTTGCACGCTGAAATTACATCATGATCTGCCTACGCCCTTTAGGCACTAATCGCTAGCGCTACCAACTGAATTTCTAGGCCACAGTCTCTGTATGGTATATACAGTGTCACACACTGAGAGACAGTCTCTGTACAGTATATACAGTGTCACACACTGAGAGACACAGTCTCTGTACGGTATATACAGTCTCAAACACTGAGAAACACAGACTCTGTATGGTATATACAGTGTCACACACTGAGAGACAGTCTCTGTACGGTATATACGGTGTCACACACTGAGAGACACAGTCTCTCTATGGTATATACAGTGTCACACACTGAGAGACACAGTCTCTGTACAGTATATATAGTGTCACACACTGAGTGACACAGTCTCTGTACAGTATATACAGTGTCACACACTTAGAAAAACAGTCTCTGAACAGTATATACAGTTTCTCACACTGAGAGGCGCAGTCTCTGTATGGTATATGCTGTCACACACTGAGATATACTGTCTCTGTACGGTATATGCAGTCACACACTGAGAGACACAGTCTCTGTATGGTATATACAGTCACACACTGAGAAACACAGTCTCTGTACGGTATATAGAGTCACACACTGAGAAACACAGTCTGTACAGTTTCTACAGTGTCACACACTGAGAGACAGTCTCTGTACATTATATACAGTGTCACACACTGAGAGACACAGTCTCTGTACGGTTTATACAGTATCACACACTGAGAGACAGTCTCTATACGGTATATAGAGTGTCACACACTGAGAGACACAGTCTCTGTACGTTATATACAGTGTCACACACTGAGAGACACCTCTGTAAGGTATATACAGTGTCACAAGCTGAGAGACACCATCTCTGTACGGTACATACATTGTCAAACACTGAGAGACACAGTCTCTGTATGGTATATACAGTGTCACACATTGAGAGACACAGTCTCTGTACGGTATATAAAGTGTCACACACTGAGAGACACAGTCTCTGTATGGTATATACAGCGTCACACACTGAGAGACACAGTCTCTATATGGTATATACAGTGTCACACATTGAGAGACACAGTCTCTGTACGGTATATACAGTGTCACACACTGAGAGACACAGTCTCTGTACGGTATATACAGTCTCAAACACTGAGAAACACAGACTCTGTATGGTATATACAGTGTCACACACTGAGAGACAGTCTCTGTACGGTATATACGGTGTCACACACTGAGAGACACAGTCTCTCTATGGTATATACAGTGTCACACACTGAGAGACACAGTCTCTGTACAGTATATATAGTGTCACACACTGAGTGACACAGTCTCTGTACAGTATATACAGTGTCACACACTTAGAAAAACAGTCTCTGAACAGTATATACAGTTTCTCACACTGAGAGGCGCAGTCTCTGTATGGTATATGCTGTCACACACTGAGATATACTGTCTCTGTACGGTATATGCAGTCACACACTGAGAGACACAGTCTCTGTATGGTATATACAGTCACACACTGAGAAACACAGTCTCTGTACGGTATATAGAGTCACACACTGAGAAACACAGTCTGTACAGTTTCTACAGTGTCACACACTGAGAGACAGTCTCTGTACATTATATACAGTGTCACACACTGAGAGACACAGTCTCTGTACGGTTTATACAGTATCACACACTGAGAGACAGTCTCTATACGGTATATAGAGTGTCACACACTGAGAGACACAGTCTCTGTACGTTATATACAGTGTCACACACTGAGAGACACCTCTGTAAGGTATATACAGTGTCACAAGCTGAGAGACACCATCTCTGTACGGTACATACATTGTCAAACACTGAGAGACACAGTCTCTGTATGGTATATACAGTGTCACACATTGAGAGACACAGTCTCTGTACGGTATATAAAGTGTCACACACTGAGAGACACAGTCTCTGTATGGTATATACAGCGTCACACACTGAGAGACACAGTCTCTATATGGTATATACAGTGTCACACATTGAGAGACACAGTCTCTGTACGGTATATACAGTGTCACACACTGAGAGACACAGTCTCTGTACGGTATATACAGTGTCACACACTGAAAGACAGCCTCTGTACAGTATATACAGTGTCACACACATTGAGAGAAGCAGTCTCTGTATGGTATTTACAGTCTCAAACACTGAGAAACACAGTCTCTGTACAGATTAAAGTGTCACACACTGAGAGCCAGAGTCTCTGTATGGTATATACTGTGTCACACGCATTGAGGGAAACAGTCTCTCCACGGATTAGACTGTCTCACACACTGAGAGACACAGTCTCTGTATGGTATATACAGTGTCACACACTGAGAGACAGTCTCTGTATGGAATATACAGTGTCACGCACTGAGAGACACAGTCTCTGTACGGTATATACAGTGTCACACACTGAGAGACACAGTCTCTGTACGGTATATACAGTGTCACACACTGAGAGACACAGTCTCTGTACAGTACATACTGTAAAGTCTGTGGGTTGTACTGTTAATAATGACACAGACTTCAGGAGTAGCAAACAGGTCTTTACTATTCGAAGGTCAGAGCGAATCTGCCCCAGCAATCCTGCCACAACACTTATATACTGGTGTGGTCACTGTCGGTATTACAGTATACAGAAGCCAAACAAGTAGTGCCACACCTAAAGTAGTTCTCTTAAAGGTGAACGGTTACATACAATAGTTTCCTTAAAGGTAGACGGGTACATACACTACAATCCTCCCTTTTTAGCTTATTACTTACAGAGTCCCATTAACATACATATCTTCAACTTCATATAAAACACTTTACAGATATAATCTCGGTGGGAAACAGTTCACAAAGTCAGTCTCTGCGGGAACAGTTCACAGATTCAGTCTCCGATCTTGACTTGGTCCGAACAACATCTCTTTGGTGTAGCCGGTTCACATGGATAGTGTGACTCCTCCATAGCCTTTTCCTTGACGTAACAGCTTGAACTTTCGTCCTGTTGAACCGGCAGTGCCGACTTTTATAACCAACTGGCTGTCTTGATAATTTCCCACTTTTCAACTAATTTAGCTCCTTTCGTAGGTCCCCTCCTGAGCTGGTAGAAGTGATAATATTTTAGATAGTTATTGTCTTCTGCCTCTTCTTTTTCTTTTCTGCCTTTTTGAGACTCTCGGGGCTCCTTTCTCGGCTGCCAGCTGTAGCGCCACCAACTCTCTATGTTCCTTAGACCTTAAGTGTTTCATCCTGATTTCAGCACTTTGGGAGTTTTCCTCACAAACTGGGCAGACCAGATCCTCATAATATTCAGTGTCACTCAACAGGTCATGGTAATATTCAGGGTCGTCCTGAGTTAGGCCAGCGAGAGGGCCTTCTACTTCCTCCTTACCCATCTGGACGTTAGCCGACTGTGGTTCCTTCCCTAGACATCTTTCTTGAAAAGACTTCCTCATACATTCATATTCATCACGCTCTTCCTGGGTTGTCTGCCATTCCTTCACTACTGTCCTCATTTGTGAGTTCAATACCTTCCCTTCCATCGGGGATTGCGTTATCCGGCTATTTACTCCTTCTACTGGAGTAGCTGTTTCCCCATTCTTCTGTTCAATTTGACGTAATTCAGCGTCCTTTTGGCATCCTTGTAAAAGCTGTGTTGCCACCTCAGCTATCTCCATCCCTTTTGGAAGCTCCGAATTCCTTCCCTTTGAAGCCTGAAGCTCGTGTTCCCCTTGTGGAGTCTTGTCACTCCGCCTGTGAAGGAGTTGGCTGGTAGTTAACTCTTCCCCGGGGACACTGTGGATCAGCTTCTTCTCTATTTCATCCACCTTTCCCTCTGGTGCTTGGGTTTTAAGCGCTCGAAGAAGTTGCGCCTTGATGCTCTCTAGCTCCAGTTCAGGGGCCATTCTTCCAGTCTCTGTTTCTCTTCCAGTTGCCTTTCCTTCCACTGCCCGGATTCCCAGTTGACTATGTTCTTCAAGTTGTTGAACCCTGGTCATTTCCGCCTCATATTTGTCTTGGGTTTCCTTCAGTACTTTTATGAGTTCTTGAACCTCTTGGATTCCATGTTCTGCCATGTCTTCCACCTCCAATTTTTCATCGATGGATGGAATCTCTACCGATGAGTCTGTCTTGGCCTGGAGCTCCTCAAACATTTCCTGCATCCTTTGGACTTCTTGCTCATGTTCAACCTTTAGTTGCTCATATGCTTTCACTAAAACTAGCTTTTCGGAGGTTGCCGAGTTAACCCCCTCCAGAATTGTAGCCTGGGCCTGTTCATACTGTTCTTTCAGCTTCTTACACTCTGCTTGTAAGGAGTCGTAGAGAGGAACTGGGATAAAATCCTGGCTGCCTGAAGATTCCTCTTCATTTGTTTCGTTCTGCAAATATTCTAACTCTTGAACAGCATCAGGGAGATGTGATCGATACTTAGCCATGATGGCCCTATGGTCGCTCTCAGCTTGAGCTAGCTGCCTCTGTTGTCTTTCCAGGTTCTCCCATTCGGTGTCCCAGAATTGTTCCATTGTTTTCATCTCTTGTACGAGACGGTAACTCAACTGTTCTAATTGTTGTTGTATTTTGCGATACGTTTGAGTCCGGGCTCTGTGTTCTTCTGTCGTGGATAAGTCCTTAACTTGGACAGGCTCAGAATTCTCTGTCAACCTGGAGTTCTGCTCTGAAGCTTTATCCTTCTCGGTAGCATAAGCCTTTATGCCTGTCTTCGTTTTCTCCACCATAGTCGTCAAGTCCATTTCAGCCTTGTCTTCCATATTTGAGTTAGTCTTATCGTCATCCGTTCCAGAATCTGAGCTGATTGCTCGTACCGAGTCCTCACTCGTGATGGCTTTTAGATAGTGCCATTCCATGTCTATTTTCTTAATCCACTCCCGTCCTAGAAGTGGTGGTCCTCCCTCAGGTAATACGTACAAGTTCATTCTTGGGTGTTCTTTATCCCTCTCTCTCACCTTGACTCTTATCTTCCCCATGGGGTATACTTTATGCCCCGTGTATGTCTGTAATATGAACTTGGTATTCCTTAAGGGTATGTGAGAGAATAGCCGGTGGTAGTCCCTTCGATTGATGACTGATAGAGCTGATCCAGTGTCCAACTCCATTCTTACTTGGACTCCAGCTATTCTTAGCATGACCCAGATAGTTTGTAGATCAGCTTCCCTCCCCACATTGTGAATTCTCAGACTACCCAGCTCCTGGTTGTTTGGGTCTGAGTCTGAATTCTGTTCGTCTGAACTCTTCTCAGCCACCTTGTGTACCTTGCTGTACTTTTCTTGTGGTGGCTTCCTTTGGTTGTTGGTCTTCTTCCCTGACCAGCATACCTTTGCGATGTGACCCAGTTTGCCACATTTCCTACATTCTTGGTTCTTAAACCAGCATTGATTCTGGTCGTGCGTTGTCTTCCCACAACGATAGCATTTTGTTGTATTCGAGGTAATTTGGTCCACCCCGAGTGCCGCCGCCTTCAGCTGCATTTCTGCCGTTCCTTTCGCTGCGGCTTCGTGCGATGCAGCTATAAGAACAGCCCTGTCTAGTGTGAGGTCGTTCTCTTCCAGTAGTCGCGTTTGCGTCCCTTCTTTGGACAATCCACAAACGAACTTGTCTCGCAGTGCCTCTGTCAGATTCCCTCCGAACTGGCAGTATTTCGCCAGCCTACGCAGTTCGACCAAGTATTCCACGTTACTTTCGTCTTTCCTCTGCGTTCTTGCGTAGAATTTGAATCGTTCAGCCAGCATCAACGGTGTGGGGTTCAAGTGGTCCTTCAGCACAGCCACAATCTCTTCGAAAGTCTGATCCGCCGGTTTATCTGGTGCTATTAGATGCTTCAAGAGCCCGTATGTTTTTGCCCCCATCGAGTTTAGCAATGTTATCGCCTTGTCGTCTTCCTCTATTTTGTTGGCTTCACAATAAATCTCTATGCGTTCCACGTACGTGGCCCAGTCTTCTATCTCAGAATTAAAATCGTTAATATTCCCTCGCTTAGGCATCTTTCTTTCCTTGGGAGCAGCACAAGTATTTCTTTAAGTATTCTTATTTATTTGTTTATTTCTAAGATGGCGGTTTTTCCCGCGAAAATGGTGGTTTCCCGCTCTTTCCTTCTCTCTCTGCCCACTTCAATGGCAGTTAAGATGGCGGTTTTCCCGCAAAAATGGCGGTTTCCCGCTCTTTCCTGGTGGAAGGGGTACGCTTTCCCCACAGTGGACAGGTTCAGCCGCTGGCTGGCTTCCGCACAGCTCCCCTTACTCGGCTCTGTCTTTCTCTCCCGCTCGCACGGCTCTACCGGCGCTGGGTACACCCCGTTCACGGATAACAGTTCAGCCGCTGGACTGGCTCTTGCGCAGTCTCTCTCCCCTTGCTCGGCTCTGTCTCTCTCCCACACATTCGGCTCTACCGGCGCTGGGTACCCCGTTGGTGGAGAACAGTTCAGCCGCTGGACTGGCTCTCGCGCAGCCTCCTTTGGTCGGCTCTGCCTCTCCCACACGCTCGGCTCCCGTTCGCCTCCCAGCCCTCACGCAGTCCGGTGCTTCCCTCCCCGGCTGCGGCTGAGTTTCTCTCTTCCCGCGCCTACTCCCAGTCTCAGCGCTTCGTGGCTGCGGTCGCTGCCCGGCTTTTCCCGCCGATCGAGGTCCGACTGTCTCACGACGCCGTTGGACCCGACTTCCTGACCAGCTCTGCTCCCCCTCGACCGTGGTCGAGTGCACAGCCCTTATCCTCCGGATATTCTCTACCCTTCCCCTACTCACAGTCTCCGCGGCCGCCTTGTTTCCTGCTGATCGGCTCACTCCGCACCGTGGTAGAAGGGTAGTCAGTGCCTGTTGCAGATGGAAGCTTTTGTTGCTAAAGTCTTCCTCCTTCCTCCTGCTGCAGCCTCGTGTTTTCTTTCAGCAGCACGACGAGGGCGGTTGCCTCTCTTCGACGCTCTTTAGTTGCTTTGGTAGTCTTGCCGCAGGGTACGATCGGACTCGTCGCCACTGTAAAGTCTGTGGGTTGTGCAGTTAATAACGACACAGACTTTGGAAGTAACAAACAAACAGGTCTTTACTATTCGAAGGTCCGGGCGAATCTGCCCCAGCAATCCTGCCACAACACTTATATACTGGTGTGGTCACTGTCGGTATTACAGTATACAGAAGCCAAACAAGTAGTGCCACACCTAAAGTAGTTCTCTTAAAGGTGAACGGTTACATTCAATAGTTCCCTTAAAGGTAGACGGGTACATACACTACACATACAGTGTCACACACTGAGAGACACAGTCTCTGTACGGTATATACAGTCTCAAACACTGAGAAACACAGTCTCTGTACGGTATATACTGTGTCACACACTGAGAGACAGTCTCTGTACGGTATATAGAGTCACACACTGAGAAACACAGTCTGTACAGTTTCTACAGTGTCACACACTGAGAGACAGTCTCTGTACATTATATACAGTGTCACACACTGAGAGACACAGTCTCTGTACGGTTTATACAGTATCACACACTGAGAGACAGTCTCTATACGGTATATAGAGTGTCACACACTGAGAGACACAGTCTCTGTACGTTATATACAGTGTCACACACTGAGAGACACCTCTGTAAGGTATATACAGTGTCACAAGCTGAGAGACACCATCTCTGTACGGTACATACATTGTCAAACACTGAGAGACACAGTCTCTGTATGGTATATACAGTGTCACACATTGAGAGACACAGTCTCTGTACGGTATATAAAGTGTCACACACTGAGAGACACAGTCTCTGTATGGTATATACAGCGTCACACACTGAGAGACACAGTCTCTATATGGTATATACAGTGTCACACATTGAGAGACACAGTCTCTGTACGGTATATACAGTGTCACACACTGAGAGACACAGTCTCTGTACGGTATATACAGTGTCACACACTGAAAGACAGCCTCTGTACAGTATATACAGTGTCACACACATTGAGAGAAGCAGTCTCTGTATGGTATTTACAGTCTCAAACACTGAGAAACACAGTCTCTGTACAGATTAAAGTGTCACACACTGAGAGCCAGAGTCTCTGTATGGTATATACTGTGTCACACGCATTGAGGGAAACAGTCTCTCCACGGATTAGACTGTCTCACACACTGAGAGACACAGTCTCTGTATGGTATATACAGTGTCACACACTGAGAGACAGTCTCTGTATGGAATATACAGTGTCACGCACTGAGAGACACAGTCTCTGTACGGTATATACAGTGTCACACACTGAGAGACACAGTCTCTGTACGGTATATACAGTGTCACACACTGAGAGACACAGTCTCTGTACAGTACATACTGTAAAGTCTGTGGGTTGTACTGTTAATAATGACACAGACTTCAGGAGTAACAAACAGGTCTTTACTATTCGAAGGTCAGAGCGAATCTGCCCCAGCAATCCTGCCACAACACTTATATACTGGTGTGGTCACTGTCGGTATTACAGTATACAGAAGCCAAACAAGTAGTGCCACACCTAAAGTAGTTCTCTTAAAGGTGAACGGTTACATACAATAGTTTCCTTAAAGGTAGACGGGTACATACACTACAATCCTCCCTTTTTAGCTTATTACTTACAGAGTCCCATTAACATACATATCTTCAACTTCATATAAAACACTTTACAGATATAATCTCGGTGGGAAACAGTTCACAAAGTCAGTCTCTGCGGGAACAGTTCACAGATTCAGTCTCCGATCTTGACTTGGTCCGAACAACATCTCTTTGGTGTAGCCGGTTCACATGGATAGTGTGACTCCTCCATAGCCTTTTCCTTGACGTAACAGCTTGAACTTTCGTCCTGTTGAACCGGCAGTGCCGACTTTTATAACCAACTGGCTGTCTTGATAATTTCCCACTTTTCAACTAATTTAGCTCCTTTCGTAGGTCCCCTCCTGAGCTGGTAGAAGTGATAATATTTTAGATAGTTATTGTCTTCTGCCTCTTCTTTTTCTTTTCTGCCTTTTTGAGACTCTCGGGGCTCCTTTCTCGGCTGCCAGCTGTAGCGCCACCAACTCTCTATGTTCCTTAGACCTTAAGTGTTTCATCCTGATTTCAGCACTTTGGGAGTTTTCCTCACAAACTGGGCAGACCAGATCCTCATAATATTCAGTGTCACTCAACAGGTCATGGTAATATTCAGGGTCGTCCTGAGTTAGGCCAGCGAGAGGGCCTTCTACTTCCTCCTTACCCATCTGGACGTTAGCCGACTGTGGTTCCTTCCCTAGACATCTTTCTTGAAAAGACTTCCTCATACATTCATATTCATCACGCTCTTCCTGGGTTGTCTGCCATTCCTTCACTACTGTCCTCATTTGTGAGTTCAATACCTTCCCTTCCATCGGGGATTGCGTTATCCGGCTATTTACTCCTTCTACTGGAGTAGCTGTTTCCCCATTCTTCTGTTCAATTTGACGTAATTCAGCGTCCTTTTGGCATCCTTGTAAAAGCTGTGTTGCCACCTCAGCTATCTCCATCCCTTTTGGAAGCTCCGAATTCCTTCCCTTTGAAGCCTGAAGCTCGTGTTCCCCTTGTGGAGTCTTGTCACTCCGCCTGTGAAGGAGTTGGCTGGTAGTTAACTCTTCCCCGGGGACACTGTGGATCAGCTTCTTCTCTATTTCATCCACCTTTCCCTCTGGTGCTTGGGTTTTAAGCGCTCGAAGAAGTTGCGCCTTGATGCTCTCTAGCTCCAGTTCAGGGGCCATTCTTCCAGTCTCTGTTTCTCTTCCAGTTGCCTTTCCTTCCACTGCCCGGATTCCCAGTTGACTATGTTCTTCAAGTTGTTGAACCCTGGTCATTTCCGCCTCATATTTGTCTTGGGTTTCCTTCAGTACTTTTATGAGTTCTTGAACCTCTTGGATTCCATGTTCTGCCATGTCTTCCACCTCCAATTTTTCATCGATGGATGGAATCTCTACCGATGAGTCTGTCTTGGCCTGGAGCTCCTCAAACATTTCCTGCATCCTTTGGACTTCTTGCTCATGTTCAACCTTTAGTTGCTCATATGCTTTCACTAAAACTAGCTTTTCGGAGGTTGCCGAGTTAACCCCCTCCAGAATTGTAGCCTGGGCCTGTTCATACTGTTCTTTCAGCTTCTTACACTCTGCTTGTAAGGAGTCGTAGAGAGGAACTGGGATAAAATCCTGGCTGCCTGAAGATTCCTCTTCATTTGTTTCGTTCTGCAAATATTCTAACTCTTGAACAGCATCAGGGAGATGTGATCGATACTTAGCCATGATGGCCCTATGGTCGCTCTCAGCTTGAGCTAGCTGCCTCTGTTGTCTTTCCAGGTTCTCCCATTCGGTGTCCCAGAATTGTTCCATTGTTTTCATCTCTTGTACGAGACGGTAACTCAACTGTTCTAATTGTTGTTGTATTTTGCGATACGTTTGAGTCCGGGCTCTGTGTTCTTCTGTCGTGGATAAGTCCTTAACTTGGACAGGCTCAGAATTCTCTGTCAACCTGGAGTTCTGCTCTGAAGCTTTATCCTTCTCGGTAGCATAAGCCTTTATGCCTGTCTTCGTTTTCTCCACCATAGTCGTCAAGTCCATTTCAGCCTTGTCTTCCATATTTGAGTTAGTCTTATCGTCATCCGTTCCAGAATCTGAGCTGATTGCTCGTACCGAGTCCTCACTCGTGATGGCTTTTAGATAGTGCCATTCCATGTCTATTTTCTTAATCCACTCCCGTCCTAGAAGTGGTGGTCCTCCCTCAGGTAATACGTACAAGTTCATTCTTGGGTGTTCTTTACCCCTCTCTCTCACCTTGACTCTTATCTTCCCCATGGGGTATACTTTATGCCCCGTGTATGTCTGTAATATGAACTTGGTATTCCTTAAGGGTATGTGAGAGAATAGCCGGTGGTAGTCCCTTCGATTGATGACTGATAGAGCTGATCCAGTGTCCAACTCCATTCTTACTTGGACTCCAGCTATTCTTAGCATGACCCAGATAGTTTGTAGATCAGCTTCCCTCCCCACATTGTGAATTCTCAGACTACCCAGCTCCTGGTTGTTTGGGTCTGAGTCTGAATTCTGTTCGTCTGAACTCTTCTCAGCCACCTTGTGTACCTTGCTGTACTTTTCTTGTGGTGGCTTCCTTTGGTTGTTGGTCTTCTTCCCTGACCAGCATACCTTTGCGATGTGACCCAGTTTGCCACATTTCCTACATTCTTGGTTCTTAAACCAGCATTGATTCTGGTCGTGCGTTGTCTTCCCACAACGATAGCATTTTGTTGTATTCGAGGTAATTTGGTCCACCCCGAGTGCCGCCGCCTTCAGCTGCATTTCTGCCGTTCCTTTCGCTGCGGCTTCGTGCGATGCAGCTATAAGAACAGCCCTGTCTAGTGTGAGGTCGTTCTCTTCCAGTAGTCGCGTTTGCGTCCCTTCTTTGGACAATCCACAAACGAACTTGTCTCGCAGTGCCTCTGTCAGATTCCCTCCGAACTGGCAGTATTTCGCCAGCCTACGCAGTTCGACCAAGTATTCCACGTTACTTTCGTCTTTCCTCTGCGTTCTTGCGTAGAATTTGAATCGTTCAGCCAGCATCAACGGTGTGGGGTTCAAGTGGTCCTTCAGCACAGCCACAATCTCTTCGAAAGTCTGATCCGCCGGTTTATCTGGTGCTATTAGATGCTTCAAGAGCCCGTATGTTTTTGCCCCCATCGAGTTTAGCAATGTTATCGCCTTGTCGTCTTCCTCTATTTTGTTGGCTTCACAATAAATCTCTATGCGTTCCACGTACGTGGCCCAGTCTTCTATCTCAGAATTAAAATCGTTAATATTCCCTCGCTTAGGCATCTTTCTTTCCTTGGGAGCAGCACAAGTATTTCTTTAAGTATTCTTATTTATTTGTTTATTTCTAAGATGGCGGTTTTTCCCGCGAAAATGGTGGTTTCCCGCTCTTTCCTTCTCTCTCTGCCCACTTCAATGGCAGTTAAGATGGCGGTTTTCCCGCAAAAATGGCGGTTTCCCGCTCTTTCCTGGTGGAAGGGGTACGCTTTCCCCACAGTGGACAGGTTCAGCCGCTGGCTGGCTTCCGCACAGCTCCCCTTACTCGGCTCTGTCTTTCTCTCCCGCTCGCACGGCTCTACCGGCGCTGGGTACACCCCGTTCACGGATAACAGTTCAGCCGCTGGACTGGCTCTTGCGCAGTCTCTCTCCCCTTGCTCGGCTCTGTCTCTCTCCCACACATTCGGCTCTACCGGCGCTGGGTACCCCGTTGGTGGAGAACAGTTCAGCCGCTGGACTGGCTCTCGCGCAGCCTCCTTTGGTCGGCTCTGCCTCTCCCACACGCTCGGCTCCCGTTCGCCTCCCAGCCCTCACGCAGTCCGGTGCTTCCCTCCCCGGCTGCGGCTGAGTTTCTCTCTTCCCGCGCCTACTCCCAGTCTCAGCGCTTCGTGGCTGCGGTCGCTGCCCGGCTTTTCCCGCCGATCGAGGTCCGACTGTCTCACGACGCCGTTGGACCCGACTTCCTGACCAGCTCTGCTCCCCCTCGACCGTGGTCGAGTGCACAGCCCTTATCCTCCGGATATTCTCTACCCTTCCCCTACTCACAGTCTCCGCGGCCGCCTTGTTTCCTGCTGATCGGCTCACTCCGCACCGTGGTAGAAGGGTAGTCAGTGCCTGTTGCAGATGGAAGCTTTTGTTGCTAAAGTCTTCCTCCTTCCTCCTGCTGCAGCCTCGTGTTTTCTTTCAGCAGCACGACGAGGGCGGTTGCCTCTCTTCGACGCTCTTTAGTTGCTTTGGTAGTCTTGCCGCAGGGTACGATCGGACTCGTCGCCACTGTAAAGTCTGTGGGTTGTGCAGTTAATAACGACACAGACTTTGGAAGTAACAAACAAACAGGTCTTTACTATTCGAAGGTCCGGGCGAATCTGCCCCAGCAATCCTGCCACAACACTTATATACTGGTGTGGTCACTGTCGGTATTACAGTATACAGAAGCCAAACAAGTAGTGCCACACCTAAAGTAGTTCTCTTAAAGGTGAACGGTTACATTCAATAGTTCCCTTAAAGGTAGACGGGTACATACACTACACATACAGTGTCACACACTGAGAGACACAGTCTCTGTACGGTATATACAGTCTCAAACACTGAGAAACACAGTCTCTGTACGGTATATACTGTGTCACACACTGAGAGACAGTCTCTGTACGGTATATACAGTGTCAGACACTTAGAGACACAGTCTCTGTACGGTATATACAGTGTCACACACTGAGAGACAGTCTCTGTACGGTATATACAGTGTCACACACTGAGAGACAGTCTCTGTACGGTATATAAAGTGTCACACACTGAGAGACACAGTCTCTGTACGGTATATACAGTGTCACACACTTAGAGACACAGTCTCTGTACGGTATATACAGTGTCACACACTGTGAGACAGTCTCTGTATGGAATATACAGTGTCACACACTGAGAGACAGTCTCTGTATGGTATATACAGTGTCACACACTGAGAGACACAGTCTCTGTACAGTATATACAGTGTCACACACTGAGAGACACAGTCTCTGTACGGTATATACAGTCTCAAACACTGAGAAACACAGTCTCTGTACGGTATATACAGAGTCACACACTTAGAACCACAGTCTCTGTACAGTATATACAGTGCCACACACTGAGAGACAAAGTCACTGTATGGAATATAGGCCTAGAAATTCAGTTGCGTTTGCGCCCAATTAGGGGCGAAAGAGTGGGATGTGCCGGAAGTTGCGTCGCGCCCGAAATTAGGTGGGCCCTAACATCGGCGTTAGCCGGTAGCGCTGCGCCGGCGCCGATGACGTCATCGGTGTGCGCAGTGCCCCGGTACCGCCCGAAACCACGCCGATCCCCATCTTCAGTAGCGGCCGCCTCTTCCGTGGCGGGCGCTAACAACATCGGGAGACCGGGTCCTTACTGCAGCCTTAGCGGCGCAAGTTAAGGTGGAGGTGCGGGGCGGCCGCTTTTTCGGCGGCCGCCTGCCCGCACCTCCTTCCCTGGCCTCCTCCACCCCCCCCCCCACGGCATTGCCGGCTGGTTTCCGTGGAGCCCGGCACTTCTCCGTTGTGCCGGGCTCTTTTGCCGGCACTTGCAATCGGGGCTCCGGCCGTTGCAGGCACCTCCCCCTTAAGAGAAGGGGGAGGCCTGCAGTACAGCAGCCTGCCGCACCGCATCGGGAGGCGCAGCGGGACCGGGAGCATTGAAATTCACTTTCAGCGCCCCAAGCGGGGCGGACACACCCTGTACCAGCGCCCGGTTCCGCGTTGGGGCGCTGAAAGTGAATATGGGGCGGGCACAACTGGCTCCGCGGCGGGCGCAAAATTTTCTGCGCAAACGTGCTGGCAGGGCTATACACAATTTCTAGGCCATACAGTGTCACACACTGAGAGATACAGTCTCAGTACGGTATATAGTGTCACACACTGAGTGACACAGTCTCTGTACAGTATATACAGTTTCCCTCACTGAGAGGCGCATTCTCTGTATGGTATATACTGTCACACACTGAGTTATACCATCTATGTACGGTATATACAGTCACACACTGAGAGACACAGTCTCTGTATGGTATATACAGTGTCACACATTGAGAGACACAGTCTCTGTACGGTATATACAGTCACACACTGAGAGACACAGTCTCTGTATGGTATATACAGTGTCACACATTGAGAGACACAGTTTCTGTACAGTATATACAGTGTCACACACTGAGAGACACAGTCTCTGTACAGTATATACAGTGTCACACACTGAGAGACACAGTCTCTGTATGGAATATACAGTGTCACACATTGAGAGACACAGTCTCTGTACGGTATATACAGTCACACACTGAGAGACACAGTCTCTGTATGGTATATACAGTGTCACACATTGAGAGACACAGTCTCTGTACGGTATATACAGTCACACACTGAGAGACACAGTCTCTGTATGGTATATACAGTGTCACACATTGAGAGACACAGTTTCTGTACAGTATATACAGTGTCACACACTGAGAGACACAGTCTCTGTACAGTATATACAATGTCACACACTGAGAGACACAGTCTCTGTACAGTATATACAGTGTCACACACTGAGAGACACAGTCTCTGTACAGTATATACAGTGTCACACACTGAGAGACACAGTCTCTGTACAGTATATACAGTGTCACACACTGAGAGACAGACTCTGTGCGGTATATACAGTGTCACACACTGAGAGACAGTCTCTGTACAGTATATACAGTGTCACACACTGAGAGACACAGTCTCTGTACGGTATATACAGTGTCACACACTTAGAGACACAGTCTCTGTACGGTATATACAGTGTCACACACTGCGAGACAGTCTGTATGGAATATACAGTGTCACACACTGAGAGACAGTCTCTGTACGGTACATACAGTGTCACACACTGAGAGACAGTCTCTGTACGGTATATACAGAGTCATACACTGAGAGACACAGTCTCTGTATGGTATATACAGTGTCACACACTGAGAGAGACAGTCTCTGTATGGTATATACAGTGTCACACACTGAAAGACACAGGCCTAGAAATTCGGTTGTGGGTCCGCCAGGGCTTTAGCGCCCGAAATTTTGCGCCGGCATTAATGCCGCTGCGCCCGACGAAAATTCAGTTGCCCCGGGCCCAGACGGCGGCGGGCGCTAATGGAGGGTTTTTGCGCCTCACTATGGGCGTTCAGTGCAGTTTTGAGGCGCTAATCCCCCGCTGCGGCACCCGAGGCGGTGCGGCAGGCTGGGGTACTGCAGGCCTCCTCCTTCTGTTAAGGAGGAGCTGCCTGCAGCCGACCGCTGGCCGGTCGATTCGCCCGACAAATGAGCCCGGCACCTCGGGGAAGAGCCGGGCTCGCGGGCCACACACATCAGTGCTGCGGGGGGGTGGTGGAGGAGTCCGGGGAGGGAGGTGCGGGCAGGCGGCCGCCGGGAAAGCTGCCGGCCGCCGCTCCACCTTTATGCGCCGGCGCAAAGGTGTGTAACATCCCTTTCAACAATCGTTGGTTGCGGCTGCCACGGGCGAGGCGGCCGCAACTGAATTTGGGCTTGGGGCCGGGTTACCACGGCAACCGGGACGCTGCGCACACCGATGACGTCATCGGTGCCGGCGCAGCGCTAACGGCTAACGCCGATGGTAGGGCCCAACGCAATTTCGTTACCAGCTATAATTCCGGCGCAAGACCCTCTAACACCTCTAATTGGGCGCTAACCCCACCGAATTTCTAGGCCACAGTCTCTGTACAGCATATACAGTGTCACACACTGAGAGACACAGTCTCTGTACGGTATATACAGTCTCAAACACTGAGAAACACAGACTCTGTACGGTATATACAGAGTCACACACTTAGAACCACAGTCTCTGTACAGTATATACAGTGTCACACACTGAGAGACACAATCTCTGTATGGTATATACCATGTCACACACTGAGAGATACAGTCTCTGTACGGTACATACAGTGTCACACACTGAGAAACACAGTCTCTGTATGGCATATACAGTGTCACACACTGAGAGACAAAGTCACTGTATGGAATATACAGTGTCACACACTGAGAGACACAGTCTCTGTACAGTTTATAAAGAGTCACACACTGAGAGATACAGTCTCAGTACGTTATATACAGTGTCACACACTGAGTGACACAGTCTCTGTACAGTATATACAGTGTCACACACTTAGAAACACAGTCTCTGTACGCTTTATACAGTGTCACACACTGAGGAACACAATCTCTGTATGGTATATACTGTATCACACGTATTGAGGGAAACAGTCTCTGCACGGTTTATACAGTCTCACACACTGAGAGACACAGTCTCTGTACGGTATATGCAGTGTCACACACTGAGAGACACAGTTCTGTACGGTATATACAGTCACACACTGAGAGACACAGTCTCTGTATGGTATATACAGTGTCACTCACTGAGGGAGAGTCTCTGTATGGTATATACAGTGTCACACACTGAGAGACACAGTCTCTGTACAGTATATACAGTGTCACACGCTGAGACACACAGTCTCTGTACGGTATATACAGTCTCAAACACTGAGAAACGCAGTCTCTTTACGGTATATACAGAGTCACACACATAGAACCACAGTCTCTGTACAGTATATACAGTGTCACACACTGAGAGACACAGTCTCTGTATGGTATATACCGTGTCACACACTGAGAGACACAGTCTCTGTACGGTACATACAGTGTCACACACTGAGAAACACAGTCTCTGTATGGTATATACAGTGTCACACACTGAGAGACACAGTCTCTGTACAGTTTATAAAGTGTCACACACTGAGAGATACAGTCTCAGTGCGGTATATACAGTGTCACACACTGAGTGACACAGTCTCTGTACAGTATATACAGTATCACACACTTAGAAGCACAGCCTCCGTACAGTATATACAGTTTCTCACACTGAGAGGCGCAGTCTCTGTGTGGTATATACTGTCACACACTGAGATATACCGTCTCTGTACGGTATATACAGTCACACACTGAGAGACACAGTCTCTGTATGGTATATACAGTCACACACTGAGAAACACAATCTCTGTACGGTATATACAGTCACACACTGAGAAACACAGTCAGTACAGTTTCTACAGTGTCACACACTGAGAGACAGTCTCTGTACATTATATACAGTGTCACACACTGAGAGACACAGTCTCTGTACGTTATATACAGTGTCACACACTGACAGACACAGTCTCTGTATGGTATATACAGAGTCACACAGTGAGACATCATCTCTGTACGGTACATACAGTGTCACACACTGAGAAATACAGTCTCTGTACGGTATACACAGTGTCGCACACTGAGAGACAGTCTCTGTACGGTATATACAGTGTCACACACATTGAGAGAAGCAGTCTCTGTACGGTATATACAGAGTCACACACTTAGAACCACAGTCTCTGTACAGTATATACAGTGTCACACACTGAGAGACACAATCTCTGTATGGTATATACCATGTCACACACTGAGAGACAAAGTCACTGTATGGAATATACAGTGTCACACACTGAGTGACACAGTCTCTGTACAGTATATACAGTGTCACACACTTAGAAACACAGTCTCTGTACGCTTTATACAGTGTCACACACTGAGGAACACAATCTCTGTATGGTATATACTGTATCACACGTATTGAGGGAAACAGTCTCTGCACAGTTTATACAGTCTCACACACTGAGAGACACAGTCTCTGTATGGAATATACAGTGTCACACATTGAGAGACACAGTCTCTGTACGGTATATACAGTCACACACTGAGAGACACAGTCTCTGTATGGTATATACAGTGTCACACATTGAGAGACACAGTCTCTGTACGGTATATACAGTCACACACTGAGAGACACAGTCTCTGTATGGTATATACAGTGTCACACATTGAGAGACACAGTTTCTGTACAGTATATACAGTGTCACACACTGAGAGACACAGTCTCTGTACAGTATATACAATGTCACACACTGAGAGACACAGTCTCTGTACAGTATATACAGTGTCACACACTGAGAGACACAGTCTCTGTACAGTATATACAGTGTCACACACTGAGAGACACAGTCTCTGTACAGTATATACAGTGTCACACACTGAGAGACACAGTCTCTGTACAGTATATACAATGTCACACACTGAGAGACACAGTCTCTGTATGGAATATACAGTGTCACGCACTGAGAGACACAGTCTCTGTACGGTATTTACAGTGTCAGACACTTAGAGACACAGTCTCTGTATGGTATATACAGTGTCACACACTGAGAGACAGACTCTGTGCGGTATATACAGTGTCACACACTGAGAGACAGTCTCTGTACAGTATATACAGTGTCACACACTGAGAGACACAGTCTCTGTACGGTATATACAGTGTTACACACTTAGAGACACAGTCTCTGTACGGTATATACAGTGTCACACACTGCGAGACAGTCTGTATGGAATATACAGTGTCACACACTGAGAGACAGTCTCTGTACGGTACATACAGTGTCACACACTGAGAGACAGTCTCTGTACGGTATATACAGAGTCATACACTGAGAGACACAGTCTCTGTATGGTATATACAGTGTCACACACTGAGAGAGACAGTCTCTGTATGGTATATACAGTGTCACACACTGAAAGACACAGGCCTAGAAATTCGGTTGTGGGTCCGCCAGGGCTTTAGCGCCCGAAATTTTGCGCCGGCATTAATGCCGCTGCGCCCGACGAAAATTCAGTTGCCCCGGGCCCAGACGGCGGCGGGCGCTAATGGAGGGTTTTTGCGCCTCACTATGGGCGTTCAGTGCAGTTTTGAGGCGCTAATCCCCCGCTGCGGCACCCGAGGCGGTGCGGCAGGCTGGGGTACTGCAGGCCTCCTCCTTCTGTTAAGGAGGAGCTGCCTGCAGCCGACCGCTGGCCGGTCGATTCGCCCGACAAATGAGCCCGGCACCTCGGGGAAGAGCCGGGCTCGCGGGCCACACACATCAGTGCTGCGGGGGGGTGGTGGAGGAGTCCGGGGAGGGAGGTGCGGGCAGGCGGCCGCCGGGAAAGCGGCCGGCCGCCGCTCCACCTTTATGCGCCGGCGCAAAGGTGTGTAACATCCCTTTCAACAATCGTTGGTTGCGGCTGCCACGGGCGAGGCGGCCGCAACTGAATTTGGGCTTGGGGCCGGGTTACCACGGCAACCGGGATGCTGCGCACACCGATGACGTCATCGGTGCCGGCGCAGCGCTAACGGCTAACGCCGATGGTAGGGCCCAACGCAATTTCGTTACCAGCTATAATTCCGGCGCAAGACCCTCTAACACCTCTAATTGGGCGCTAACCCCACCGAATTTCTAGGCCACAGTCTCTGTACAGCATATACAGTGTCACACACTGAGAGACACAGTCTCTGTACGGTATATACAGTCTCAAACACTGAGAAACACAGACTCTGTACGGTATATACAGAGTCACACACTTAGAACCACAGTCTCTGTACAGTATATACAGTGTCACACACTGAGAGACACAATCTCTGTATGGTATATACCATGTCACACACTGAGAGATACAGTCTCTGTACGGTACATACAGTGTCACACACTGAGAAACACAGTCTCTGTATGGCATATACAGTGTCACACACTGAGAGACAAAGTCACTGTATGGAATATACAGTGTCACACACTGAGAGACACAGTCTCTGTACAGTTTATAAAGAGTCACACACTGAGAGATACAGTCTCAGTACGTTATATACAGTGTCACACACTGAGTGACACAGTCTCTGTACAGTATATACAGTGTCACACACTTAGAAACACAGTCTCTGTACGCTTTATACAGTGTCACACACTGAGGAACACAATCTCTGTATGGTATATACTGTATCACACGTATTGAGGGAAACAGTCTCTGCACGGTTTATACAGTCTCACACACTGAGAGACACAGTCTCTGTACGGTATATGCAGTGTCACACACTGAGAGACACAGTTCTGTACGGTATATACAGTCACACACTGAGAGACACAGTCTCTGTATGGTATATACAGTGTCACTCACTGAGGGAGAGTCTCTGTATGGTATATACAGTGTCACACACTGAGAGACACAGTCTCTGTACAGTATATACAGTGTCACACGCTGAGACACACAGTCTCTGTACGGTATATACAGTCTCAAACACTGAGAAACGCAGTCTCTTTACGGTATATACAGAGTCACACACATAGAACCACAGTCTCTGTACAGTATATACAGTGTCACACACTGAGAGACACAGTCTCTGTATGGTATATACCGTGTCACACACTGAGAGACACAGTCTCTGTACGGTACATACAGTGTCACACACTGAGAAACACAGTCTCTGTATGGTATATACAGTGTCACACACTGAGAGACACAGTCTCTGTACAGTTTATAAAGTGTCACACACTGAGAGATACAGTCTCAGTGCGGTATATACAGTGTCACACACTGAGTGACACAGTCTCTGTACAGTATATACAGTATCACACACTTAGAAGCACAGCCTCCGTACAGTATATACAGTTTCTCACACTGAGAGGCGCAGTCTCTGTGTGGTATATACTGTCACACACTGAGATATACCGTCTCTGTACGGTATATACAGTCACACACTGAGAGACACAGTCTCTGTATGGTATATACAGTCACACACTGAGAAACACAATCTCTGTACGGTATATACAGTCACACACTGAGAAACACAGTCAGTACAGTTTCTACAGTGTCACACACTGAGAGACAGTCTCTGTACATTATATACAGTGTCACACACTGAGAGACACAGTCTCTGTACGTTATATACAGTGTCACACACTGACAGACACAGTCTCTGTATGGTATATACAGAGTCACACAGTGAGACATCATCTCTGTACGGTACATACAGTGTCACACACTGAGAAATACAGTCTCTGTACGGTATACACAGTGTCGCACACTGAGAGACAGTCTCTGTACGGTATATACAGTGTCACACACATTGAGAGAAGCAGTCTCTGTACGGTATATACAGAGTCACACACTTAGAACCACAGTCTCTGTACAGTATATACAGTGTCACACACTGAGAGACACAATCTCTGTATGGTATATACCATGTCACACACTGAGAGACAAAGTCACTGTATGGAATATACAGTGTCACACACTGAGTGACACAGTCTCTGTACAGTATATACAGTGTCACACACTTAGAAACACAGTCTCTGTACGCTTTATACAGTGTCACACACTGAGGAACACAATCTCTGTATGGTATATACTGTATCACACGTATTGAGGGAAACAGTCTCTGCACAGTTTATACAGTCTCACACACTGAGAGACACAGTCTCTGTATGGTATATGCAGTGTCACACACTGAGAGACACAGTTCTGTACGGTATATACAGTCACACACTGAGAGACACAGTCTCTGTATGGTATATACAGTGTCACTCACTGAGGGTGACAGTCTCTGTATGGTATATACAGTGTCACACACTGAGAGACACAGTCTCTGTACAGTATATACAGTGTCACACACTGAGACACACAGTCTCTGTACGGTATATACAGTCTCAAACACTGAGAAACGCAGTCTCTTTACGGTATATACAGAGTCACACACTTAGAACCACAGTCTCTGTACAGTATATACAGTGTCACACACTGAGAGACACAGTCTCTGTATGGTATATACCGTGTCACACACTGAGAGACACAGTCTCTGTACGGTACATACAGTGTCACGCACTGAGAAACACAGTCTCTGTATGGTATATACAGTGTCACACACTGAGAGACACAGTCTCTGTACAGTTTATAAAGTGTCACACGCTGAGAGATACAGTCTCAGTGCGGTATATACAGTGTCACACACTGAGTGACACAGTCTCTGTACAGTATATACAGTATCACACACTTAGAAGCACAGTCTCCGTACAGTATATACAGTTTCTCACACTGAGAGGCGCAGTCTCTGTGTGGTATATACTGTCACACACTGAGATATACCGTCTCTGTACGGTATATACAGTCACACACTGAGAGACACAGTCTCTGTATGGTATATACAGTCACACACTGAGAAACACAATCTCTGTACGGTATATACAGTCACACACTGAGAAACACAGTCTGTACAGTTTCTACAGTGTCACACACTGAGACACACAGTCTCTGTATGTTATATACAGTGTCACACACTGAGAGACACAGTTCTGTACGGTATATACAGTGTCACACACTGAGAGACACAATCTCTGTACGGCATATACAGTGTCTCATACTGAGAGTCAAATTCTCTGTATGGTATATACAGTGTCACACACTGAGAGACACAATCTCTGTATGGTATTTACAGTGTCACAGACTGAGAGACACAGTCTTTGTACGGTACATACAGTGTCACACACTGAGCGACACCGTCTCTGTACGGTATAAACAGTGTCACACACTGTGAGACACAGTCTCTGTATGGTATATACATTCTCAAACACTGAGATTCACAGTCTCTGTACAGTTTAAAAAGTGTCACACACTGAGAGACACAGTCTCTGTACGGTACATACAGTGTCATACACTTAGAGACGCAGCCTTTGTACACTTTATACAGTGCCACACACTGAGAGACACTGTCCCTGTTCATTTTATATAGTGTCACTCATTAGAGACACAGTGTCTGTACGGTATATACAGTGTCACACACTGAGAGACAGTCTCTGTATGGTATATACAGTGTCACACACTGAGAGACACAGTCTCTGTACGGTATATACAGTGTCACAGACTGAGACACTATCTCTGTACCGTATATACAGTGTCACACAGTGAGAGACACAGTCTCTGTATGGTATATACAGTGTCACAGACTGAGAGACACAGTCTCTCTATGGTATATACAGTCACACAATGAGAGACACATTCTCTGTACGGTATATGCTGTCACACATTGAGATATACTGTCTCTGTACGGTATATACTGTTTCACACACTGAGAGGCACAGTCTCTTTATGGTATATGCTGTCACACACTGAGTTATACTGTCTCTGTGTGGTATATACAGTCACACACTGAGAGACACAGTCTCTGTATGGTATATACAGTCACACACTGAGAAACACAGTCTCTGTACGGTATATACAGTCACACACTGAGTGTGCTGCCTTCCTTTAGGAATTCATGTTAGTTTTCCAGTTAATTCAGGGGTTTGAGTAATTTGGGTCGATTTCCCTTGTGTACCGCCACCTAGTGAATATTTGGTACCTAGCAAGTGCAGTAAAGCGCAGTAAAGTGCGGTAAAGCACAGTAAAGTGCAGTAAAGTAAACTACTGTATATCACAGACCTGCAGCCCACATGGTCTGGGAAGTTATATTCTTATCACGCTCCAGCCTTGGACACTATTTGTCTGTAATACTTGAGAATGTTATAGATGATTAGTGTACACTATATTTTGCAGAAAATGTTTAGTTTGTAACTTTTCTCTGTAAGCAAACTTACACAGCTAGCCGTGAAGTGCTCGCTCTCTGTCTAGCTGGTTAACTTGTAGCTGTATTTTGATGCACTATGTACAGGGCTAATTTAAAGTGAATGTAAGAGAATGCCTTTCAGTTTGCTAAATGTATATTCACAGTAAGCTGTGTTTCCACGTGTTTTGGTAAGTTACATGCCAAATGTACTGTGTTGCTCAGGCTTACCTAAATTTGTGTATGCATATCAGTTATGTGCTTGTGTACTAATGTGTGCTTCCATTTCTGTATTGTATTCCAGTTTCACAATAAGAATCTTTCAGTAAAGTTTACAAGAAAAGTCAAGCCTTGTGATTTTTATGGGAAGATATCAAGTTGTTAGCTACCTGTCTAGCTCTGCATAGGAACGCGCTGCAAGGGCAGAATACTGAGAGACACAGTCTCTGTACTGTATATACAGTGTCACCTCTTCTTCTGCTTAGACAGTCCCTTGGAACCGAGGATGACTTGCTTCCACATTAAAAAGGTGTTCTAAGTTGACTGATGAGTACAATGCAGGATCTATAGTCTCTGTCACAGGTGGGGCAGACGGTGGTTGAAGGGGCGGGTGGCTAGGGTGCTTGGGTTGACGTGCGCTCCTTGCGCTGTTTGCGCTTGGCTTCCGCTTGCTCCTGGCGAAGAGACTCGAGGTGTTCGGCGCCTTCCCCACCACTTTGTGTGGTCTTGGGCCAGGGATTCCCAGGTGTCGGTGGGGATGTTACACTTTTTCAAGGAGGCTTTGAGGGTGTCCTTGAAGCATCTCCTCTGCCCACCTGGGGCTCTCTTGCCGTGTCGGAGCTCTGAGCAGAGCGCTTGTTTTGGAAGTCTCGTACCGGGCATGCGGACGTTGTGGCCCATCCATCGGAGTTGATCGAGTGTGGTCAAAGCTTTGATGCTGGGGATGTTGGCTTGAGCAAGGACACGGACGTTGGTGCACCTATCCTGCCAATGGGTTTGCAGGATCTTGCGGAGGCAGCATTGGTGGTAACTCTCCAGTGCTTTGAGGTGCCTGCTGTACATGGTCCATGGCTCTGAAGCATACAGGAAGGCAGGTATCACTACTGCTCTGTAGACCATGAGCTTGGTGCTGGGTTTGAGGTCCTGGTCTTCAAACACTCTCTTCCTCAGGCGACCGAAGGCTGCACTGGCACAATGAAGGTGGTGTTGGACTTCGTCATCGATGTCTGCCCTTGTTGACAGTAGGCTCCCGAGGTCTGGAATGTCATCCACGTTGTCCAAGGCCTCATCATGTATTTTGATAATCAGGGGGCAGTACTGTGTGGCAGGGACAGGTTGGTAGAGGACCTTTGTCTTACGGATGTTTAGCATAAGGCCCATGCTCTCGCACGATTTGGTGAAGGTGTTGACGATGGTTTGGAGTTTGACCTCCGAGTGAGCACAGACGCAAGCGTCATCTGCATACTGTAATTCGATGACAGAGGATGGGACGAACTTGGATCTGGACTGGAGGCGACGGAGGTTGAACAGTTTCCCGTTTGTTCTGTAAATTAGCTCCACCCTAGCAGGGAGCTTACTGAGGGTGAGATGGAGCATTGCAGCAAGGAAGATCGAGAAGAGCGTTGGTGCGATGACACAGCCTTGCTTGACTCCGGTCCGTACGTGAATTGGGTCTGTGGTGGATCCATTGGTCAGGATCATGGCTTGCATGTCGCCGTGAAGCAGGTGGAGGATAGTGACAAACTTTTGAGGGCAGCCGAATTTGAGGAGCGCACTCCATAATTCCTCACGGTTGACGGTGTTGAAGGCCTTTGTGAGGTCAAAGAGTGTCATGTACAGTGGTTGGTGCTGTTCCCTGCATTTCTCTTGTAGTTGACGCGCGGTAAAGATCATGTCCATTGTGCCCCTTAGTGGGTGGAATCTACATTGCGACTCTGGGAGGAGCTCTTCAGTCACTGGGAGAAGGCGATTGAGGAGGGTTCTTGTGATGACTTTCCCTGTGGCAGACAGCAGGGAGACTCCTCTGTAATTACCGCAATCGGACTTGTCACCTTTCTTGAAGATGGTCACGATTACGGCATCTCTGAGGTCCCCTGGCATGCTCTCCTGCTTCCAAATAAGAGAAATTAGTTCATGTATTCACACCAATAGTGCTTCTCCGCCATGTTTTATCGCCTCGGCAGGGATTCCATCTGCTCCTGAGGCCTTGTTGTTCTTCAGTTGTTGGATGGCCTTTTCAACCTCATGCCAGGCTGGGGTTGTGCTGAGGTGGTGGCGGGTAGCATGCTGCGGGATGGAGTTGAGGACACTCGCGTCGAAGACAGAGTCTCGGTTAAGGAGATCTTTGAAGTGTTACTTCCAGCGGGCACTGACTGCCTCTCTGTCCTTGATGAGTACCTCTCCGTTCTTGGCCCGCAGAGGGGTAGGACCTTGGGTGCTTGGGACGTAGGTGGTCTTGACTGCGCTAAAGAATCCACGCACGTCATGGTTTGTGGCTAGCTGCTGGATCTCCTGTGCTTTCTCCACCCACCATCTGTTCTTTAGGTCGCAAGTTTTTTGTTGGACCTCGGCCATCGGGCGTCTGTAGAGCTTCTTTCTTGCTCTCGAGTTCTGTTGCTGCTTCCAGATCAGGAATGCCTTGCGCTTGCGGCTTATTAGCTCCTGGATCTCCTGGTCATTCTTGTCGAACCAGTCTTGGTGTTTCCTGGTTGAGTGGCCGAGCGTCTCTTCACAGGTGCTGATTATGGAGGCCTTGAGTGCAGACCAGGCACTGTGGACAATCTGTGTCTCTGAATCACTGGGAGCCGTCAGGTTGGTTGTGAAGCACAGGCTGAATAGGGCTTTCTTAGCAGAGTCTTTGAGTGCTCCAGCGTTGATTTTACTGTGGCTTGGCTCCTGTTGGCGCCGCTGTTTTGGGGCTACATTGATGGAGATGACAGAACGGATTAGGCGGTGGTCTGTCCAGCAGTCGTCAGCTCCTGTCTTGGTGCAGGTGATGCGGACATCCTTGTGGTCCCTTGCTTGGACGATGACGTAGTCCAGCAGATGCCAGTGCTTGGAACAAGGGTGTTGCCATGAAGTCTTGTACGTGTCTCGCTGACGGAACAAGGTGTTGGTTATGACAAGGCCATGTTCTAAGCATTTCGTCAGGTGGAGGGTACCATTGGAGTTGGCTTTCCCTACCCCCTCTCTGCTGATCACAACTCCCCAGAGGTCTGTGTCCTTTCCAACTCTGGAATTAAAGTCGCCAAGGAGGATCAGCTTGTCGCCCGTTGGGGCTCGGGACAGGGATTGTTCGAGGCTGGAGTTGAATTCCTCTTTGGTCTCGCTTGTGGTTACCAGTGTTGGTGTGTATGCACTGATGAACGTAGCCCACTGGTTCCGGGCTAGGGTGAGCCGTAGAGTCATAAGGCATTTGTTTATTCCACAAGGGGAGTGTGGTAAACCACTGTTATACCTGTCTGTGTCTGTATGTGTACGTGTATTCCACTAGGTACAGGCCTGGACATGCCTCGGCTGACTCCTCCCACTATTCCAGGTATATAAGTGACTACCTCCCAGTCCCTTAGTATTCTGGACGGGTCGACCATTCGAGACGAGACCTTCATTCTTTAGTTAATAAAAGCCTGGTTGTTACTCGCTTAACCTCAGTCTTTTGAGTAATTGATGGCGCATCAATTTTATTAACTAAATTTTTTATAATGGAGAAGATCCTCACACCAGCATACCTGGACCTGAACAGTCGGGAAGCGGACGCTTCCACCAAGCTTGCTCACTGGCTCATGTGCTTCGAGACATTCCTGACTGCCTCCACTGCAGTCGTAACGGATGCGAACAAACTGTCTGTCCTGATCTCCAAGGTGAACCACCGAGTGTACTCAGTCATCCGGGACGCGACCTCGTACACAGCCGCCCTCCAGCTCCTCAAGACCCAGTACACGCGCCCTGTGAACGAAGTTTACGCAGGCACCTCCTGGGGAGTCGCAAGCAACAACCTGGGGAATCGACTGAGGAATACCTCCAAGCACTGTCTGTGCTTGGCCGGGCCTGTGGGTGTAAGGCGGTAACGCCCACTAAGTACACGGAGGAACTGATCCGGGATGCCTTCGTAGCGGGCCACAGGTCCAACTACACCCGACAGCGACTGCTGGAGCAGAGTGACCTCACCCTCGACAAAGCCTCCGAAATCGCACTAACGCTGGACGCAGCCTACCGGGGCATGGATGCCTACTCCTCTGCACCGTGGACGCCGCGGGGAACGACAACCTGGGACACGGTAGGACAGCCCCATAGCACCGTGCCACCCCAGCCACAGCCCAACAACGGCCCAACCACCGCAGCAGTGTCCCAAAGCCAGACAGCAGTATCCCAAGGCCAGAAATGCTACTTCTGTGGCCAGGCCAAACACCCCAGAGCGCGCTGCCTGGCGAAGAATGCGACCTGCTCGGGCTGCGGGAAAAAGGGACACTATGCTAGCGTCTGCAAGGCCAAAGCCACCCCGAACGCCAGCAGCGCCGCGTGTGGGCCGTGCGAGCCGCCATCTTGGGCCCCCAACAGCGCCACGTGTGGGTCGTGCGGGCCGCCATCTCGGGCCTCCCCAGCCAAGTGCGAACCACCGCAGCAGCAGCCATCTTGGACGACTCCAGCCACATGGGAATCATGGACGCCGCCATCTTGGACACCAGCCGGGACGCAGCAGGCCGCCAACCCCCCCCCATCTGATACCCGCAGCGACACACCGACCCCTACGCTGGCCTCTGTTACGCTGGACCAAACAAGACCACACCAACTAGCTCGGTCCAAAATGGACGTTAAGGTAAACGGCCATGCAATAAACTGCCTTTTTGACTCCGGGAGCACAGAGAGCTTCATCCACCCCGACACGGTGCGGCGTTACTCTCTCCCAGTCCTGCCTGCGCACCAGCGGATTTCTATGGCCGCCGAGTCCCAGTCAGCGGACATTGGCGGCTACTGCGTGGTGACACTAGTAGTAGACGGGACTGTGTTCAATAATTTTAAACTCCTGGTCCTGCCCCAACTTTGCACTGCCATTCTAATGGGGTTGGATTTCCAGTGCCACCTCAAAAGCGTTACGATGGCGTACGGTGGCCCCCTCCCCCCACTCACAGTCCGCAGCCAGCAGCCTCCAAATTGCCGGCCGCGCACCAGATGCAACCTCTCCACACTCAGAGTCCCACCCCCCCCACTGTTTGCTAACCTCACCCCCGACTGTAAGCCCATCGCCACAAAGAGCAGGCGATACAGTGCCGGGGACAGGGTTTTCATCAAAACCGAAGTGGAGTGGCTCCTGAAGGAGGGGATTATTGAGGGCAGCTCCAGCCCCTGGCGAGCCCAGGTTGTGGTCGTTAAGACCGGCGAGAAACAACGCTTGGTCATCGACTACAGCCAAACAATAAACCGCTACACCCTGCTGGACGCCTACCCACTCCCCCGCATAGCTGACATGGCCAACCAGATCGCGCAGTACCGCGTCTTTTCAACCATTGACCTGAAATCAGCGTACCACCAGCTCCCCATCCGCCCCGAAGACCGCCAGTATACTGCTTTTGAGGCAAACGGCCGCCTCTATCACTTCCTTAGGGTTCTCTTTGGTGTTACCAAAGGGGTCTCCATCTTCCAAAGGGAGATGGACCGGATGGTCGATCAAAACGCGCTGCAGGCCACATTCCCTTACCTAGACAATGTGACCATCTGCGGCCATGACTTGCAGGACCATGACGCAAACCTCGAGAAATTCCTCCGCACCGCCCAACTCCTGAACCTGACATATAACAAGGAGAAGTGCATATTCCGCACAGACCGCCTCGGCATCATAGAGTCATAGAGTCATAGAGTAATACAGCACGGATAGAGGCCCTTCGGCCCATCGTGTCCGCGCCGGCCATCAAGCCCTGTCTAATCTAATCCCATATTCCAGCATTTGGCCCGTAGCCTTGTATGCTATGGCATTTCAAGTGCACATCCAAATGCTTCTTAAATGTTGTGAGGGTTTCTGCCTCCACAACCCTTTCAGGCAGTGAGTTCCAGACTCCAACCACCCTCTGGGTGAAAAAGTTCTTTCTCAAATCCCCTCTAAACCTCCCGCCCTTTACCTTGAATCTATGCCCCCTAGTTATCGACCCCTCTACTAAGGGAAAAAGCTCCTCAGCATCCATCCTATCTATGCCCCTCATAATTTTGTACACCTCAATCATGTCCCCCCTCAGCCTCCTCAGCTCCAAGGAAAACAAACCCAACCTGCCCAGTCTCTCTTCATAGCTGAAGCGCTCCAGCCCTGGTAACATCCTGGTGAACCTCCTCTGCACCCTCTCTAACGCGATCACATCCTTCCTGTAGTGTGGCGACCAGAACTGCACACAATATTCCAGCTGTGGCCTAACCAGTGTTTTATACAGCTCCATCATAACCTCCTTGCTCTTATATTCAATGCCTCGGCTAATGAAGGCAAGTATCCCATATGCCTTTTTTACCACCTTATCCACCTGTTCCGCCGCCTTCAGGGATCTGTGTACTTGCACACCCAGATCCCTCTGACCCTCCGTCTTGCCTAGGGTCTTTCCATTCATTGTGTATTCCTTTGCCTTGTTAGTCCCCCCAAAGTGCATCACCTCGCACTTTTCCGGGTTAAATTCCATTTGCCACTGTTCCGCCCATCTGACCAACCCATCTATATCGTCCTGCAGACTGAGGCTACCCTCCTCGCTATTTACCACCCTACCAATTTTTGTATCATCCGCGAACTTACTGATCATACCCTTTACATTCATATCCAAGTCATTAATGTAGACCACAAACAGCAAGGGACCCAGCACCGATCCCTGTGGTACCCCACTGGCCACAGGCTTCCAGTCACAAAAACAACCTTCGACCATCACCCTCTGCCTTCTGCCACTAAGCCAGTTTTGTATCCAATGTGCCAAGGCACCCTGGATTCCATGGGCTCTTACCTTCTTGACCAGTCTCCTGTGCGGGACTTTATCGAAGGCCTTACTGAAATCCATGTATACCACATCCACTGCGTTACCCTCATCCACACACCTAGTCACCCCCTCAAAAAATTCAATCAAATTAGTCAGACATGATCTTCCCTTGACAAAGCCATGTTGACTATCCCTGATTAATCCTTGCCTCTCCAAGTGGAGACAAATTTTGTCCCTCAGGATTTTTTCCAATAATTTTCCTACCACTGATGTTAGGCTCACTGGCCTGTAGTTCCCCGGTTTTTCCCTACTACCCTTCTTGAATAATGGTACTACATTAGCGGTTCTCCAGTCCTCTGGCACATCCCCTGTGGCCAGAGAGGTCCTGAATATATGTGTTAGAGCCCCCGCAATCTCCTCCTTTGCCTCACACAGCAGCCTGGGATACATTTCATCCGGGCCTGGGGATTTATCCATTTTTAGGCCAGCTAAAACCGCCAATACCTCCCCCCGCTCGATGTTAATATGTTCGAGCATATCACAGTCCCCCCGCCCTATTTCTATGTCTACATCGTCCTTCTCCATAGTGAAAACAGACGCAAAAAATTCATTCAGAACCCCTCCTACATCTTCCGGCTCCACACACAGATTGCCACTTTTGTCCCTAATGGGCCCTATTTTTTCCCTAGTTATCCTCTTACCCTTAATATACTTATAAAACATCTTCGGATTTTCCTTTATTTTGCTTGCCAGTGTTATTTCATGGCCCCTCCTTGATCTCCTAATTTCTTTTTTAAGTATCCCCCTGCACTTTTTGTACTCCTCTAGGGCTTCCTCCGTCTTTAGCCTTTTGTATCTACCAAAAGCCCTCCTTTTTTTCCTAATCCATTCTCGTATATCCCCTGACATCCAAGGTTCCCTGTAGTTTTTGGAACCACCCTTGACCTTTACGGGAACATGTTGCCATTGTATGATCTCAATCTCCCTTCTGAAAGCCTCCCATTGCTCCGATGCGGATTTTCCTACAAGTAGCTGATCCCAGTCCATTTTGGCCAGATCCTGCCTTATCCTATTAAAATCGGCCTTCCCCCAATTTAGAACCTTTATTTCCGGCCCATCCCTGTCCTTTTCCATGGCCACCTTAAATCTTACCATATTATGGTCACTATCACCAAAGTGCTCACCTACTAGCACTTTTTCCACTTGGCCGGCCACATTCCCTAGAATTAGGTCCAGTACCGCCCCCTCTCTTGTAGGACTTTCTACATGCTGGCTCAAAAAGCTCTCCTGGATGCACTTTAAGAATTCTACACCCTCTGAGCCTTTCACACTCTGACTATCCCAGTTAATATTGGGGAAGTTGAAATCCCCCATTATTATTACCCTATTATTTGCACATTTCTCTGAGATTTGCCTACATATCTGTTCCTCTATCTCCCCCTGACTGTTTGGAGGCCTATAGTACACTCTTGGCTGTGTTGTGGAACACGGGGTCATCGGTCCCGACCCGGACCGGATGCATCCCCTTATGGAACTCCCACTGCCCCACTGCCTAAAAGCTCTGAAGAGGTGCCTAGGGTTTTTTTCCTACTACGCCCAGTGGGTCCCCTACTATGCAGACAAAGCCCGTCCGCTGATCAAATCCACCTCTTTTCCCCTGATGGCAGAGGCCCGCTCGGCCTTCCACCGTATCAAGGAGGACATTGTCAAAGCCACCATGCACGCAGTGGACGAATCCATCCCCTTCCAGGTGGAAAGCGATGCGTCCGACTTCGCTCTGGCCGCCACCCTTAATCAGGCGGGGAGACCTGTGGCATTCTTCTCACAAACCCTCCAGGGCCCGGAGACCAGACACTCCGTGGTCGAGAAGGAGGCCCAGGCTATTGTGGAGGCTGTGCGTCATTGGAGGCACTACCTGGCCGGAAAACGATTTACCCTGCTCACTGACCAGCGTTCAGTTGCTTTTATGTTCAACAACAAGCGGAGGTGCAAAATCAAAAATGACAAGATCTTGAGGTGGAGAATCGAACTTTCCACCTACAATTACGAGATCTTGTACCGGCCTGGGAAGCTCAATGAACCCCCAGATGCCCTATCGCATGGCACCTGCACCAGCGCGCAGATTGATAGGCTGAGGGCCCTCCACAATGACCTCTGCCACCCGGGGGTCACCAGGTTCTTCCACTTCATCAAGGCCCGCAACCTGCCTTACTCCATTGAGGAGGTCAGGACCATGACCAAGAACTGCCAAGTCTGCGCTGAGTGCAAACCGCACTTTTATAGACCAGACAGAGCCCACCTGATAAAAGCCACTCGCCCTTTCGAACGCCTGAGCGTCGATTTTAAAGGGCCTCTCCCCTCCTCCGACCGCAATGTGTACTTCCTCAACATCATTGACGAGTACTCCCGTTTCCCGTTCGCTATCCCCTGCCCGGACATGACCAGTGCCACGGTCATTAAATGTCTGAACAGCCTCTTCACCCTGTTCGGTTTCCCCAGCTATATCCATAGCGACCGGGGCTCATCGTTTATGAGCGACGAACTCCGCCAGTACCTGCTCGCTAGGGGTATAGCCACAAGCAGGACCACCAGTTACAACCCCCGGGGGAACGGACAGGTGGAAAGAGAGAATGCAACAGTTTGGAAGGCCGCCCTACTAGCCTTAAAGTTGAGGGGCCTTCCAACCTCCCGCTGGCAGGAGGTGCTCCCCGATGCGCTCCACTCGATTCGGTCACTGCTCTGCACTGCCACCAATGCCACCCCTCACGAGAAAATGTTTGTCTTCCCAAGGAAGTCCACATCGGGGACAGCGTTACCGCCATGGCTGACGTCCCCAGGGCCGGTACTACTGAGAAGACACGTGAGGACCAATAAAATGGACCCCCTGGTCGAGAGGGTCGACCTCCTCCACGCCAACCCCCAGTACGCTTACATTGCGTACCCGGATGGGCGGGAGGACACAGTCTCCATACGAGACCTCACACCCTCGGGGACCGCTGTAACCCACTACCCATTACCACCCCCCCCCACGACACCCTCGGGGACCGCTGTAACCCACTACCCATTACCACCCCCCCCACGACCCGATATCCAACCCCAGCAGCCGGCTCGCCTTGGACCGTCACCCACGAGGACTACACTCCAGTGCCCCAGCCTACACGGGACACGACGCCGGAAGCTGCACCACCCCTGCCGTCGCCACGTCGATCACAGCGGCAGACAAGACCTCCGGAGAGACTCCAATACACGAACTTTTAAATACACTTCACCCCGCCGGACTCATTTTTAAACAACGGGTGAATGTGGTAAACCACTGTTATACCTGTCTGTATGTGTATGTGTATTCCACTAGGTACAGGTCTGGACATGCCTCGGCTGACTCCTCCCACTATTCCAGGTATATAAGTGACTACCTCCCAGTCCCTTAGTATTCTGGACGGGTCGACCACTCGAGACTAGACCTTCATTCTTTAGTTAATAAAAGTCTGGTTGTTACTCGCTTAACCTCAGTCTTTTGAGTAATTGATGGCGCATCAGGGAGTCTCTGAGACGTTCAACTAGCTCATCTTTTATGGCGAAGCCCACCCCATGGAGGCGGCGTTCTTCTTCAGGTTTGCCTTTCCAGAAGAAGGTGTACCCACTGCCTTGCTCCTTGAGCCGGCCTTCCCCTGTCTGCTGGGACTCGCTTAGGGCAGCGATGTCTCTCTCAAAATGTCTGATCTCCCGGGCAACGATAGCAGCACGACTTCCCGGTCTGTCACTGTTGGGGTTGTCCATGAGGGTCCTGACATTCCAGGTCCCAAGCTTCATTTTAAAGGGTGGAAGATGCCTGTGCGTGAATTCTTTTAACGTGGGGTGGCCGTTGCACACCAGCTACCACACGGGCTTGACAGAGCAAGGTCTTGGTCCAATGGCAAGGGGAGCCAAGACGATTGGAGACCAGGCTCTGCTACATCGGCCTAGCACACACACACAAACATACTCCTACTGTCCTCCTCCCTCCTTCCTGCAGGTCCTCTCTGCCTGGGTTTCATAGGCTGCAGTGCGGTCCTCCCGAGGACGAGGCCCAAAAGTGGCACAGCGTGGACCAGCAGCGGGGTTGGGAGGACCACACCGTCTCTTAACTGTATATACAGTGTCACACAGTGAAAGACACAGGCCTAGAAATTCGCCTGGGCGCCGGAAGTTCCGCCCTGGAAGGAGCCGATTGCGCCAGCGCGATATTCAGTTTCAGTGCCCCAAACGGAAGTGGGGCGCTGCTCGAGGCACCCAGCGTCCCTCTTGGGGTGCTGAAACTGAATATCGCAGCGCAACGTGCTGCAGCGCCACACGCTGCGGCACAGCGCACTGCGGTACTGCAGGCCTTCCTCCCCTTCTTAAAGGGGAGGGGCCTGCACCAGCGCGATCAGAGATCGCGAGTGCCGGCAAAAGAGCCCGGCACTGAGGAGAGGTGCCGGGCTCTTGGGACACAGCCGGCACTGCCCGGGGGGGGGATCAGGAGGCCGGGGACGGCGGCGCGAGGAGGTGCTAGCAGGCGGCCAGAAAAAAAATGGCCGCCCCGCACCTCCCCTTTAATTAGCGCCACTACCGCCGCAGGTCGGCCCCCCGAACCGGTCGCAGATTGCGACCGGCGTTACAGCGGGGGGCGCGACCCAATATCACGATCGGGGCGGTAGCGGGGCACTGCGCACACCGATGACGTCATCGGTGGCGGTGCAGCGTTACAGGCTAACACCGCCATTAGCGCCCTGCTAAATTTCGCAGGGGGCGTGGCCAGTGGCGCTAAAGCCACTAAGTGCCCTCTTTGGGCACTAACTGGTGGCGCAGCCCACCGAATTTCTAGGCCACAGTCTCTTTACTGTATAGACAGTTTCACACTGAGAGCTAGGCCTGCTCCGCCATTCAATGAGATCATGGCTGATCTTCTGCCTCAATCACACTCTCTACTTCAATGGTGAAGTTACCAGGAGAGATTACACCAACTAGGGTTGTATTCCCTAAAATTTAGAAGGCTAAGGGGTGATTTGATCGAAGTTTTCAGGATATTAAGGTAAACAGATAGGGTAGACAGAGAGAAACTATTTCCACTGGTGGAGGAGCCCAGGACGAGGGGACATAGTCTAAAAATTAGAGCCAGACCTTTCAGGAGTGAAATTAGGAAACATTTCTACACACAAAGGGTGGTAGAAGTTTGGAACTCTCATCCGCAAACTGTAGTTGATGCGAGATCAATTGTTAATTTTAAATTGGAGATTGATAGAGTTTGGTTAACCAAAGGTTATTAAGGGATATGGAGCAAATGTGGCTATATCGAGTCAGGTCACAGATCAGCCATGATCTCATTGAATGGCGGAGCAGGCGTGAGGGGCTGAATGGCCTCCTCCTGTTCCTATGTTCCTATATTCCTATCAGCTGCATGGAGGCAGACCAGTGTCTGAAGAGCAAAGGCAGGAACATGCCTGTCTATTAGCTGCTGATGTTGTGAATCACTGTCTGACGTTCCCTGCCACGGGTTAAGCCCGTGTTTAGTACGAGCAGGCCTTCCCTCACAGAGACCGCAAAGCACAGTCTCTGTGCTGCCTTGTCTCCTTCTCCACATTATAGGGCCCCCCCCCCCCGCCCCCATGCACTCCACTCACCTTCACCGATGTCTCACGATGGTAGCAGGTCAGCACAGATCGCCTACTCCCTTTTGTTCGAGGAGCACGGGGAGGGAACTTGAGCGAGGTGCCCCGCCTACTGGGCACGGCTGGGCATCGTGCCAGGACCCCCAGGCGGCACAGCTGCGCCAGCACAGAGCACGGGATCTTTTGAAGAGAGCAATCCAGGCAGCAGTAAGACAAGCAGCTGTTAGCTTTTAGAGCCGACAGATCCAAGGAGACCCGGGGACGGAGAGGGGGAGGAAAACAAACAAAATATTCGGATTTTCCCAACTTCAAATCAAGTTGAAAATAAATCCAGGCTTTTGAAGTGAAGTGACTGTGACTCCCGGCTATTGCAAAGAGTCCTGTTATGAACAGCACCATCAAACGGAAACCCTCCCCACTTCACCGCTCTCCTTTCCTTCCCTGCCATGAATCTCTGCTTTTCGAGGAGCCGGGATGAACAGAGTGAGTACAGAAGAAAGATAGAAAGTAAGAAAAGCTTTCATTCATAAAGTGCCTTTCATGACCTCAGGACGTCCCAAACGCTTTGCAGCCAATGAAGTGTTTTCTGAAGTGTGGTCACTGTTCTATTGGAGGAGACGTGGCAGCCAATTGTCGCACAGCAAGATCCCACAAACAACAATATGATAATGACCAGAGAGCCTGTTATATATTGATGTTGGTTGAGGTATAAATATTGGTCAGGACACCAAGGAGAACTCCCCTTCCCTTCTTCAAAGTATTGCCATGAGATCTTTTACGCCCACCCAAGAGAGCAGACGGGGCCTCGGTTTAACATTTCAGCCCCTCTGACAGTGCAGCGCTCCCTCAGTACTGCCCCTCTGACAGTGCAGCAATACATCAGTACTGCCCCTCCGACATTGCAGCTCTCCCTCAGTACTGCCCCTCTGACAGTGCAGCACTCCCTCAGTACTGCCCCTCCGACAGTGCAGCACTCCCTCAGTACTGCCCCTCTGACAGTGCAGCACTCCCTCAGTACTGCCCCTCCGACAGTGCAGCGCTCCTTCAGTACTGCCCCTCCGACAGTGCAGCACTCCCTCAGTACTGCCCCTCCGACAGTGCAGCACTCCCTCAGTACTGCCCCTCTGACACTGCAGCGTTCCCTCAGTATTGCTCCTCCGACAGTGCAGTGCTCCCTCAGTACTGCCCCTCCGACAGTGCAGCGCTCCCTTAGTATTGCTCCTCCGACAGTGCAGCGCTCCCTCAGTACTGCCCCTCCAACAGTGCAGCGCTCCCTCAGTACTGCCCCTCTGACAGTGCAGCACTCCCTCAGTACTGCCCCTCTGACAGTGCAGCACTCCCTCAATACTGCCCCTCCGACAGTGCAGCACTCCCTCAGTACTGCCCCTCTGACAGTGCAGCACTCCCTCAATACTGCCCCTCCGACAGTGCAGCACTCCCTCAATACTGCCCCTCCGACAGTGCAGCACTCCCTCTGTACTGCATTGGAGTGTCAGCCTAGATTAAGTGCTCAAGTCTCTGGAGTGGGATGTGAACTGTAGTGTTGAAGGAGGCCATTCGGTTCACCAAGGCTTGTGCTGAGGTTTTGTTGTTCAGCTGTCGAGAGGCAAAACTTGCCCTTCTGGGACCCCGTGTGTGCTGGAAATTCACCCACCATGTACCCTGGGTATTCCAATGATTCACTCTAATTACGCTCGCGGGCTGGGAGCAGACGGTCCCCCCTTGCTTTCATCCTATTTCCCTGCCCTTTACCTGTATCCTTTGACCTTCTTCCTTTTTGGACTGCGTAGTTCCCTTGTAAAGGATGTTACGATCACTACCTCTACTTGCGGTCGACCATTTCTTGTTCCAACAGCCCTGACTGATGACTCATAGAATCGTAGACTCTTGCTGTACAGGAGGAGGCCAATCCGCCCATCATGCCCCTGCCAGAACTTTGGCAGAACTATCCAATTAGTCCCACTCCCCCGCTCTTTCCCCATAGCCCTGGACTTTTCTCTTTTTCAATATTGACCCGATTCCTTTTTGAAAGTCAGTATTGAATCTGCTTCCACTGCCCTTTGAGGCAGCGAATTCCAGGTCACAACAACATTCTAAGCATCGTCTGTATAAAAGTACGTTTTGTAACTGCCCTGTAATCTGCGATTATGTTTGCTACTGCCTGACTGACTAGTCGAAACAATCAATCTTATCGTAGCCCTTCAAAATTCTGAAGCCCTCCATCAGGTCGCTACCTCAACCATCCGAGCGCCAGTGAACAAAACCCAAACTTCCTCAATCTCGCCGCAGCTCTGGGCCTGAAATCCCTGGCGGGCGCGAGACACAGAGTGGGGTGCTGGGAGGGTGAGTGGGGAGTGCGAGGGGTGACTGGGAGGGTGAGTGGGGAGTGCGAGGGGCGACTGGGAGAGTGAGTGGGGAGTTCGAGAGGGGAGGGCGATGGGGAGTGCCAGGGGGAGTGTGAAGGAGGAGTGCGATGGGGGGAGGGGGGTGGGAGAGTGCAAGGGGGCAGTGTGAGGGGGTAGCCTGAGGGGGAGGAGGAGGTGGGCGAGAGGAGAGTGCTGGGGGGGGAAGTGCAAGGGGGAGGGGGGTGTGCGAGGGCGGGTGGAAGGGGGAAGAGGGGAGGACGGGGGTGGGGGGAATGCGAGGGAGGGGCGAGGGAGGGAGAGGGCGAGTGGTAGTGGGACAGTAACTTGGGGTAGGATGCGGATCACTGGGTTTATCACCAATGCAGCCTGTGCCCACATTCAGCTGGAAGGGTGGGAGGGTGAGGGTGGTGGGTGAGTGGTGGAAGGCAGGGGGTGAGCGCAATGGGGAGGGTGGGGGAAGGGCGAGGGGGTGGGCGAGGAGGGAGGGCAGGGGGGAGGGCGAGGGGAGGAGGGGAGGGGGTGAGAAGGGCGAGAGGAATGGCGAGGGGGAGGTCAGGGGAAGGCGAAGGGGAGGTCAGGGGTAGGATGAGGGGTAGGGCAAGTGGGAGAGGACGAGGGGTAGTGGGGCAGTAACTTGGGGCAGGACCCAGATTGCTGGGATTATCACCAATGCAGCCTGTGCCCGCATTCTGCCTCGCTCCCCAACGCCCACAACCAGCTTGGGGAGTGTGGTCGGAAGGCAGTCCCAGGCTAACCTTGAGACTCTGGCTAGGCCCAGCTGTGTCTGTTGCGGGTGAGGACAGGGAGTCTTGCTCCCATTGTGGGCCTAATGAAGGCCCCAATCGTGCCAAAAGATCACTCTTCACATGCTCCATGTTGGATTTGAAGAATAATGCTCGCCTATTTTTCGGCCCTTCAACGCCCTCTCGCTCTCCCCATCAAGTGGCTCTTCTTGGGGTGGCGGAGTCCTCTGCTGTGCCTCAGCAGGGTGTGGCCCAGCAGCCCGGACATTTAAAGTGATCCCGTGCCTGGGGTGTGGAATGGGGTCGATCGTCACCACCCCCTCGCGCCCCCACCCTACCCTGAACCCTGGCGAAACAGAGATCCGGGAATTTCAGCCACTAGAATCCCTTGCAAATCTTCACACAAACTTTACCATCGCTTTTTCTTATCCTGTGGTTAGACCACACTTGGAGCACTGTGAACAGGTCTGGTCCCCATATTATAAAAAGGATATAGAGGTGCAAAAAAGATTACTAGAATGGTAACAGAACTGAGAGGTTATACCTGTCAGGAAAGATTGAACAGGCTGGGTCTCTTTTCTCGAGAAAAGAGAAGACTGAGAGGTGACCTGATAGAGGGCTTTAAGATTACAAAAGGTTTCGATAGGGTAGACGTAGAGAAGATGTTCCTACGTGGGGGCGAGACCAGAACTAGAGGCCATCAATATAAGATGGTCACTAATAAATCCAATAGAGAATTCAGGAGAAACTTTACCCAGCGAGTGGATCGAATGTGGAACTCGCTACCACAGGGAGTAGTTGAGGTGAATAGCAGAGATACATTTAAGGGGAAGCTGAATAAGTACATGAGGGAGAAAGGAATAGAAGGTTATGCTGATGGGGCGAGATGAGGAGGGGTGGGAGGAGGCTCTGGTGGAGCATAAACATCGGCATAGACCAGTTGGGCCGAATGGCCTGTTACTGTGCTGTCAATACTATGTAATTCTATGTAATCATTCCTACAATGGGGTGCCAATACCTGTACACGATTGTACCTCTCTCTCCTCCACCCCTCCACGCCGCTATTCCAACTGACATCAGCTAACTCAACAGATACAGGGGATGGAGATTGGGGCCCTCCCAGTCTCCAGCCTGCTGACTCTACCTCTGAGCCACTGAGGGAGGCCTGGTGTGACTGACTGAGTCAGTAGGTCCAACGTGGTCGTGGTTGGGCCTAGTTGGGACTGTTGGTTTGACGTGTCATCTGTGGTTGTGGAAACAATTCCCCTCATCCCGACATGGCTATTGAAAATCAGCAGCTGTCCTCCCAGTGCTTAGGAAAAGGGTCATTTACTCAATGACAATAATTATAACTCCAGCCATGGGAAATTGCTCGGTTTGGAGTTAAATGCAGGATTTGCCCAAAGCAGTGCTTACTGTGATAACTATTGTCATGGATGGGTGAGTTTTATTTTTGAAAATGACAGCATCATTTTACAGCGTACTGCTTCTGAGGTACGCAACTCAGCAGTCTTAACACTTTCTAGGAGAGAGAGTGTGGGAGAGGGAGAGTGGGAAAGAGAGGTGGAGAGAGAGAGGGAAGAGAGAGAGGGAGAAGAGAGAGAGTGGGAGAGGGAGAGGTGGAGAGAGAGGGGGAAGAGAGAGAGGGGGAGAGAGGTGGAGAGAGAGAGGGAAGAGAGAGGGAAGAGAGAGAGTGGGAGAGAGGTGGAGCGAGAGGGGGAAGAGAGAGTGGGAGAGAGAGGTGGAGAGTGGGGGGGAAGTGTAATGTATATACCTTTAAGGGGGGAACTACTTTTTACAGCTCATGTATACTGTAGTACCAGTAGTGACCACACCTGTATATAGTAGTAATCTGTATACCACACTGAGTAGTAATCTGTACAGTTCAGTTCCAGAGTGAGCCACGTTGAGTAAACACCTGTTGTACCGTTCTCCTGCAGTCTTGTGTCTTACTACTGACGGACACTGTAGTGTATGTACCCGTCTACCTTTAAGAGAACTATTGTATGTAACCGTTCACCTTTAAGAGAACTATTGTAGGTGTGGCACTACTTTGTTTGGCTTCTGTATACTGTAATACCGACGGTGACCACACCAGTATATAAGTGTTGTGTCAGGATTTATTGGGCAGATTCGCCCTGACCTTCGAATAGTAAAGTCCTGTTTTAAGTTACTCTGGTAGTCTGTGTATTAATTAACTAAACAACCCACAGACTTTACAGTGGCGACGAGTCCGATCGTACCCTGCGGCAACAATACTTCCGAAGCAGTTAACGAGCGTCGAGAAGAGGCAACCGCCCTCGTCATTCTGCTGGGAGAAAACTCGAGTCTGCAGAGCTGGAAAGGAGGAAGAATTCAGAGACAAAGACTTCCATCAGCAACAGGCACTGACTGTCCCTTCTGCCACGGTGAGGAGTGAGCCGATCAGCACGAGAAGCAAGGCGGCCACGGTGACTGTGAGTAAGGGAAAGTAAAAAGAATAACCGGAGGATAAGGGCGGTGCACTCGACCATGGTCGAGGGGGAAAGGAGCCGGACAGAAGTCGGGTCCAGAGGCGCTGAGACTGGGGCAGCGTGGAGCAAGGAAGCCGCAGTACAGACAGGCTGGGGGACGCAACGGCGTCGTGAGACAGCTAGACCGCGACCGGCGAAAAAGGCCGGGCAGCGACCGAAGCCACGAAGCGCTGCGACCGGGAACGTAGGCGCGGGAAGAGATAAACTCAGCCGCAGCCGGGGAGGGAAGCACCGGACTGCGAGAGGGCTGGGAGGCGTGATTGGGAGCCGAGCGAGCGGGAGAGGCAGAGCCGACCAAGGGAGACTGAGCGAGAGCCAGTCCAGCGGCTGAAACTGTTCTCCGTCAACGGGATGTACCCAGCGCCGGTAGAGCCGAGCGAGCGGGAGAGAGACAGAGCCCGAGCAAGGGAGACTGAGCGAGAGCCAGTCCAGCGGCTGAAACTGTTCTCCGTCAACGGGGGGTACCCAGCGCCGGTAGAGCCGAGCGAGCGGGAGAGGGACAGAGCCCGAGCAAGGGGAACTGAGCGAGAGCCAGCCCAACGGCTGAAACTGTTCGCCGTCAACGGGGTGTATCCAGCACCGGTTGCCCTGCCGAGAAAAGGGAAAGCACTGAAGCCGACGCGCAGGCTGTGAACCTGAAAGCCAGCGGCCGTCGCCCGTGGGGAAAGTGTACCCCTCCCGCCAGGGAAGAAATGCGGGAAGCCGCCATTAGGCGGGGAAGAAGACAGAAGCGGGAAACCGCCATTGAAGTGGGCAGGGAGAGAAGATAAACGCGGGAAACCGCCATCTTGAAAAAAAAAAAAAATTTTAAAGAAATAATTCGTGGTGTTTATCAGGAAGAGAGGAAGATGCCTAAGCGTGGTAACATCAACGATTTTAATTCCGAGGTAGAAGACTGGGCCACGTATGTGGAACGCATTGAGATCTATTGTGAGGCCAATAAAATAGAAGAAGATGACAAAGCTATAACCTTGCTAAACTCGATGGGCGCGAAGACATACGGGCTCTTGAAGCATCTACTATCACCAGCTAAACCGACGGATCAGACTTTCGATGCTTTTGTTGCTGTTCTGAAGGATCACTTGAACCCCACACCGTTGATGTTGGCGGAACGATTCAAATTCTATGCGAGAACGCAACGGAAAGACGAAAGCAACGCAGAATACTTGGTCGAACTGCGTAGACTAGTGAAATACTGCCAGTTTGGAGGGAATCTGACAGAGGCATTGCGAGACAAGTTCGTGTGCGGATTGGCAAAGGAAGGAACGCAAAAGCGACTACTCGAAGAGAACGACCTTACACTTGACAGGGCTGTCCTTATTGCAGCATCGCACGAAGCCGCAGCGAAGGGAACTGCGGAAATGCAGCTAAAGACAGCGGCACTCAGTGTGGATCAAATTACCTCGACAACAACAAAATGTTATCGTTGTGGGAAGACAACACACGACCAGAACCAATGCTGGTTTAAGAACCAGGAATGTAGGAAATGTGGCAAACTGGGTCACATAGCTAAGGTATGCCGGTCAGGGAAGAAGACCAACAACCAAAGGACCAACAACCAAAGGAAGCCATCACAGGAAAAGTACAACAAGGTACACAAGGTGGCTGAGAAGAATTCAGACAAACAGAATTCGGACTCAGACCCAAACGGCCAGGAGCTGGGTAGTCTGAGAATTCACAATGTGAGTAAGGAAGCTGACCTACAAACTATCTGGGTCATGCTAAAAATAGCTGGAGTCCAAGTGAAAATGGAGTTGGACACTGGATCAGCTCTATCAGTCATAAATCGAAGGGATTACCACCAGCTATTCTCACATATACCCTTAAGAGATACCAAGTTCGTATTGCAGACATACACGGGGCATAAAGTATAGCCCATGGGAAAGATAAGAGTCAAGGTGAGAGAAAGGGGTAAAGAACACCCAAGAATGAACTTATACGTACTACCTGAGGGAGGACCACCACTTCTAGGACGGGAGTGGATCAAGAAAATAGACATGGAATGGCACTATCTAAAAGCCATAACGAGTGAGGACTCGGTGCAGACAATCAGCTCAGATTCTGAATCGGATGACGATAAGACCAACCCAAATGTGAAAGACAAGGCTAAAATGGACTTGCCGACTAAGGTTGGAAAAACGAAGGCATGCAGAAAGGCTTATGCTCCAGAGAAGAACAAAGTTTCAGAACAGATCTCCACCGAACAACGACAACATAGTTTGACAGAGAATTCTGAGTCTGTTCAGTTTAAGGACATATCCATGACGGAAGAACACTGAGCTCGGACTCAACTTTATTTCAAATTACGACAACAATTAGAACAATTGAGTTACCGTCTCGTACAAGAGATGAAAACAATGAAAAAGTTCTATGACACCGAATGGGAGAATCTGGAAAGACAACAGAAGCAGCTAGCTCAAGCAGAGAGCGACCATAGAGCCATCGTGACCAATCACCGATCACATCTCCCTTATGATGTTCAGGAGTTAGAATATTTGCAGAAAGAAGCAAATGAAGAGGGATCTTCAGGAAGCCAGGATTTTATTCCAGTTCTTCTCTACGACTCCTCACAAGCAGAGTTTGAGAAGTTGAAGGAACAGTATGAACAATCCTGGAGGGGGTTAACTCGGCAACCTCCGAAAAGCTAGTTTCAGTGGAAGCTTATGAGCAACTAAAGGTTGAACATGAGCAAGAAGTCCAAAGGCTGCAGGAAATTCTTGATGAGCTCAAGGCCAAGACAGACTCATCAGTAGAAGTTCCATCCATAGATGAGAAATTAGAGGTGAAAGACATGGCAGAACATGAAAGTCAAGATGTCCAAGAACTCATAAAAATATTGAAGGAAACCCAAGACAAATATGAGGCGGCAATGACCGAGGTTCAACAACTTGAAGAACAGATTCAACTGGGAATTCTTTCAGTGAAAGAAAAGGCAACTGTAAGAAACACAGAGACTGTAAGAATGGCCCCTGAACATGAGCTAGAGAGCATCAAGGCGCAACTTCTCCGAGCGCTTAAAGCCAAAGTACAAGAGGAAAAAAAGGTGAAAGCATTGGAGGAAAAGGTGGATGAAATGCAGAAGACTCTGATCCACAGGGTCCCCGTGGAAGAGTTAACGGTCAGCCAACTCCTTCATATGCTGAGAGACAAGACTCTGCAATGGGAACCATTTGAACATGAGCTTCAATCTTCAAAGGGAAGGGGTTCGGAGCTCTCAAAAGTTTGGGGAATAGTTGAGGTTGCAACACAGATTTTACGGGGCTGCCGAAAGTACGCTGAATCACGTCAATGTGAACTACAGAATGTTGAAACAGCTGCTCCAGTAGAAGGATTGAATAGCCCGATCAATCAATCCCCGATGGAACGGGAAGTATTGGAATCACAAATGAGGTCATTAGTGAAGCATTGGCAGGAAACCCAGGAAGAGCGGGATGAATATGAACGCATGAAGAAGTCTCTTCAGGAAAGATGTCTAGGGAGGGAACAACAGTCGGCTAACGTCCAGTTGGGTAAGGAAGAAGGAGCAGGCCCTCTCGCTAGACTAGTTCAGGATGACACCAAATATTACCATGACCTGTTGAGTGACACGGAATATTACGAGGACTTGGTCTGCCCAGCTTGTGATGAAAACTCCCAAAGTGCAGAAATCAGGATGAAGCACTTAAAGTCTAAGGAACATAGGGAGATGGTGGTGCTACAGCTGGCAGCTGATAAGGGAGCCCCGAGAGTCTCCAAGAAGCAGAAAAGAAAAAGACGAAGCAGAAGGTGATAACCATCTAAATCATTATCACTTCTACCAGATCATGTACGTGGGCCCTACGAAGGGAGCCAAATCAGTTGGCAAGTAGGAAAAATTACCAAGGCAGTCCAGCTGTTTGTAAAAGTCAGCACTGCTGGTTCAGCAGGACGGAAGTTCCAGCTGTTAAGTCAAGGGAAAGACTATTGGATGAGTCACGCTAGCAATGTGAACCGGCTACACCACAGAGATGTTGTTCGGACCGAGTCAAGACCAGAGACTGAATCTGTGAACTGTTCCCGCAGAGACTGAACCTGTAAACTGTTTCCCGCATAGATTATACCTGCGAATTGTTTTACATGAAGTTGAATATATGTTATGTTTAATGGGGGACTAAGTATGTTGTAAGCTATAAAGGGAGGATTGTAGTGTATGTACCCGTCTACCTTTAAGAGAACTATTGTATGTAACCGTTCACCTTTAAGAGAACTATTTTAGGTGTGGCACTACTTTGTTTGGCTTCTGTATACTGTAATACCGACGGTGACCACACCAGTATATAAGTGTTGTGTCAGGATTTATTGGGCAGATTCGCCCTGACCTTCGAATAGTAAAGTCCTGTTTTAAGTTACTCTGGTAGTCTGTGTATTGATTAACTAAACAACCCACAGACTTTACAGACACAACATTGGCGACGAGGCAAATTCAATCCTACCTGCAACTCTGCATCACCTCCCAGGGATTCGTTCCTGGAGACCAGTAGATTGGAGGTCAAGGCCAGAGACACGGGCGTCGACCACGGGCAACCGCCCAGTCATCCAGCAGAGACTCGAGAATTGCGGGGGAGGCTGTTGAGAGCCAGGCTTGGCTTTCCAGTCGTGGTGGTCCAGCGAAACGGGCTGGCAACAGGTAGTGCGCAGACCCTTCCCGGACAGCGGCGGGCTAGAGACCGACCGAGCGGCACAGCAAAGGGCCGAGCAGTGTCGACGGGAGAGAGAGAGAGGGGGCAGAGCGCACAGGGTGCAGCCAGTGTTCAGGGGCTGAACAGCGTCGAGGAGAGGGAGAGAGATGCACAGAAACCCGCGAGGCGCCGCCATTGCCACGAGGACCGCCGAGAGCGGCGTTGGCAGCAGCGCAGGAGAAGCGCGCAAAACCTACAGGGCGCCGCCATTGCCACGAGGACCGCTGAGAGCGGCGTTGGCAGCAGCGGGGGAGGAAGGAAAGCTCTGGGCGACGCCATTTTAGGCCATTTTAAACTACACCCAAAATGCCGAAGAGTGGCAGTATCACCGCATTTGACAATGAAGTCGAAGATTGGACGACATATGTCGAACGAATAGAGGTATACTGCAAGGCAAATGAGGTGTCAGGTGACAAGAAAGCGTCGGTATTGTTAAATTTAATGGGTGCAAAGACGTATGGCTTATTACGAAATCTAGTAACCCCAGCGAAGCCAGTGGAAAAGAGTTTTGGAGACATAGTGACGATACTACAGGAACATTTAAACCCCACACCGCTGCTGATAGCAGAAAGATTCAAGTTTCACAAACGGAACCAGCATAAGGATGAAAGCAATGCTGAATATTTAACAGAACTGCGCAAACTATCGCAACACTGCCAGTTTGGAACGGGACTGGCAGATACCTTAAGGGACAAGGTTGTGTGTGGGCTTCAAAGTGAAGGAACCCAGAAACGGCTTTTATCTGAAAAGGACCTTACGCTGGACAAGGCTTTCAGCATTGCGGTATCATATGAAGCAGCAGCACGGGGCGCTGCAGAGATACAACAGAGACCGCAAGAATATGGCACAAACGAAATGTCATACAGAACAGGGAAGTGCTATCGCTGCGGCAGAACAACACACAACCACAATGATTGCTGGTTCAAAGACAAAGTGTGCAGACAGTGTGGAAAAGTAGGACACATAGCACGAGTCTGCAGGTCGGGAAAAGAAAACCAGCAATAAGAAATCTCCAAAAGAAAAGTACAAGAAGGTACATAAGGTGACGGAGAATAGTTCAGACGAACAAAAGAGTGATACCGACTCCGAAAGCAGGGAGCTGAGTTGTCTGAAACTACATAATGTGATCAAAACGGAGGATCACCGAACCATTTGGGTCACTCTCAAGATAGCAGTAGTCCAGGTAAAAATGGAATTGGACACAGGATCAGCCCTAACAGTCATAAACCGACAGGACTACGAGCGGCTATTCTCACACATACCCTTGAGAGACACAAAAATTATTTTGAAGACGTACACGGGGCAAAAAGTCTACCCCAAAGGAAAAATAAGGGTGACCGTTATATATAACGGTAAGGAAACACCAAAACTAGACCTGTATGTATTGCAAGGTGGAGGACCACCATTACTGGGACATGAATGGATCCGGAAAATACAGCTGGATTGGCATTCCATACAAGCACTGACTGTGGCTGCCAAAAAGGATGACGACGTCACACGTGGGCGACTGTCAAAGATCCTAACCGACGCGCAACAAGTGTTCCAGCAAGGACTCAGAACACTAAAAGGCATGACAGCAACAATTAAAATCGAAGAAAACGCAAGGCCAAAATTTTTTAAGGCCAGACCGGTACCTTATGCGATCCGCCCAGCCATCAAAGCAGAGGTGGAGAGTTTGGAACGTTCAGGAGTACTGTCCAAGGTAGACTGGAGCGAGTGGGCTACACCCATCGTCCCTGTGATGAAAAAGGTCGTTGAGCAGCACGCCTGGGGAACCAAGGAAGGTTCGCATCTGTGGGGACTTTAAGGTAACAGTGAACCCAGTCCTTCACACCGTACAATATCCACTTCCGCGGATTGAAGATATTTTCGCCTCGCTATCTGGAGGGAAACGCTTCACTAAGATTGATCTGGCCCAGGCGTATCTGCAAATGAAGGTAGAAGAAGCATCAAAAAAAATACCTCACAATCAACACCCATAAAGGTCTCTACCAATACAACCGGCTGGTATTCGGGGTAGCATCAGCTCCGGCTATTTGGCAAAGGGCAATGGAACAAGTCCTGCAAGGGATCCCAGGGACCCAGTGTTATTTGGACGACATCCTGGTCACGGGCGAAAATGGCAGTGATCACCTTGCCAACCTGGAGCAGGTGCTCACTAGATTGCAGGAATATGGACTCCGAGCTAACCGCCCCAAATGCGAGTTTTTTAGAAAACAGATCTCGTATTGTGGCCACGTTATCGATAAAGAGGGGTTACATAAGTCCCCAGAAAAGATTGAGGCAGTAGTCAAGGCTCCAGCACCGGAAACGTGTCACAACTGAGATCGTTCCTCGGGCTGGTAAATTACTACCATAAGTTCTTGCCAAATTTGTCTACAATACTACACCCACTGAACACCCTACTGCAAACTGGAGTGCCATGGAAGTGGAGTGACGAATGTAAACGAGCTTTCCAGAAGAGCAAAGCACGAATCACATCAAAAGAGGTATTGGCCCATTTCAACCCAGCACTACCAATTCGGTTGGCGTGTGATGCGTCACCCTATGGCATTGGAGTGGTGCTGTCGCACAAATTCTCGGACGGCTCAGAGAGGCCAATAGCCTTTGCGTCACGATCACTAACCTCAGCCGAGCGTAACTACACCCAGATTGACAGGGAGGCCCTCAGCCTAGTGTGGGGAGTGAAAAAGTTCAATCACTATCTGCACGGGCAGAAATTCACCTTGCTGACTGACCACCAGCCTCTTGTCTCCATTTTTAATCCGAAGAAGGGCGTTCCGGTAATGACTGCGCAACGACTACAAAGATGGTCACTCTTTCTAGGGGCGCACCACTATGAGATTGAATATAAGGGCACGAAGCAGCATGGAAATGATGATGGGGTATCACACCTGCCACTGCCTACTGCGGAGGAAGCACCAGCAGTGGATCTTGTCGAAATATTCCATTCGACTATAGTTGAATACCTACCGGTAACTAACGCTCGTATAGAAAAGGAGACCCGAAATGACCCGACACTGTCTCGGGTATATGATTTGACGGTGAAGGGATGGCCAGCACATGGCGACTCACTGTTGCCAGCATTCTCGACAAGGAGAGAACAGCTGTCAGTGTGTCGGGGGACCTTGATGTGTGGATCCCGAGTGGTAATTCCACGCAAATTAAGGGATAGAGTGCTCAATGAGGGTCATCTGGGAGGGGTAAAAATGAAAAGCCTTGCCAGGGCTTATGTGTGGTGGCCGGGAATCGATAAACAAATCGAGGACCTGACCAAGAGCTGCTCAGGATGCCAGAAAGTCCAAAATGCACCACCACATGCCCCTCTACACCCATGGGAGTGGCCCTCATCTCCATGGCAATGGGTGCATATTGATTTTGCTGGTCCATTCATGGACTCAATGTTTTTAATAGCCGTGGATGCGCACTCGAAATGGCCTGAGGTCATCAAAATGTCCTCCACCACCACGGAGAAAACGATTGCAGTCCTACGGACCATTTTTGCCAGGAACGGCTTGCCAGAACAGATTTGCTCCGATAACGGACCACAGTTTGTGTCCGAAGAGTTCCGGAGGTTTATGAAGAAGAATGGGGTAAGGCATTACACATCTGCCCCGTATCATCCAGCCACAAATGGATTGTCTGAGAGGTTCGTACAAACCTTTAAGAAGACAATTATGGCTATGTACAATGACAGCATTCCGCTGCAGCATAAGGTGGACAATTTCCTGTTCGCCTACCGGAATGCGACACATGCAGTCACCAACCAGGCCCCGGCCATGATGTACTTTAACCGAAGGTTAAGATCTCGCCTGGATTTGTTCAGACCAAACGTACGAAGAGATGTTGAGAGTAAGCAATTCCAGCACATCCATGAGAAGCCAACAAGGAGCTTCAATGTAGGGCAACCAGTCTTGGCCCACGACTACCGAAAAGAAAAATGGCAGCCAGGAACGATATGCACACGGCAGGGCCCACTAATGTACACAGTGGATGTTGGGGAGATCATCGTGAGACGCCATGCTGACCAGATCCTAGAGTCACAGGAACAAGTCAACCCCATGCCTCGCCCATACGTACCTGGTGAGGAACCCGACGTACAGGTCGCATCTACCCCAGAAACAGTAGCATCGGAAGCTGATGACCCAACCGATGACAGGGTGCCAGAATTGCCTCCGCACCAAGAGCGAGACACTCGGGAAAGGCGCTATCCAGAAAGGATCAGGAAGCCTCCCCAAAGGCTGAATATATAAATGGACTATTTTCAGCTAACGTTGTATGTTAAATGTGTTAATTGTAATTAGTTTGATATTTAATTGTTAAATGAGTGTTATGGTACTGTTAATCTAAGAGGGGAGGAATTGTAATGTACAGGAAACTTTGTGCTATCCGGAGGTGAACCATCCGGCAAGCTGGAGCCACTGGCAAAAATCAGGAGCTGTTTTTTATTCTTTTTGTTTGTTTTCTTTGCTTTATTTGAACAGTCAATCTCTGCAAGGTCTGTAGCTACAGCAACAGCTTTAGCTGCAGAGGCTTGCAGCCACACCCGAGTGTTTAGAAGCTGTTGCTAAGCAACAGTGTTTGTTGTCAGATACGGAGATAAGAATCTCGTATCTTTCAACATTATCTCTGGAGTGTCTGGCAGTTTTGAGAGAACGGTAGCAGCTCGGTCCCGTGGGTGCCAGATAGCACAAAGTTTCCTGTATATACCTTTAAGGGAGGAACTACTTTTTACAGCTCATGTATACTGTAGTACCGGCAGTGACCACACCTGTATATAGCACTGAGTAGTAATCTGTACAGTTCAGTTCCAGAGTGAGCCACGTTGAGTAAACACCTGTTGTACCATTCTCCTGCAGTCTTGTGTCTTACTACTGACGGACACAACAGGAAGAGAAAGAGAATGGGAGAGAGAGGTGGAGAGAGGGGGGCAGAGAGCGGTGGCAAGAGAGAGAGGTGGAGAGAGAGGGGGAAGTGAGAGAGTGGGAGAGGTGGAGAGAGAGGGGGAGAGAGAGAGTGGGAGAGAGAGAGGTGGAGAGAGAGGGGGAGAGAGAGTGAGGTGAGAGAGAGTGAGTGAGAGAGTGAGTGAGAGAGAGTGATATAGAGGGAATGAGAGAGAGTGAGGTGAGAAAGAGTGAGTGAGAGAGAGTGAGTGAGAGAAAGTGAGTGAGAGAGAGAAAGGGAGAGAGAGAGAGGGAGAGAGAGAGGGAGAGGGAGTGAGTGAGAGAGAGAGGGAGAGAGAGTGAGGTGAGAGTGAGTGAGAGAGAGTGAGTGAGAAAAAGTGAGTGAGAGAGAGAAAGGGGGAGAGAGAGAGGGAGAGAGAGAGGGAGAGTGAGTGAGGTGAGAGAGAGTGAGTGAGGGAGAGGTGGAGAGAGGGGGAGAGAGAGAGGGATAGAGAGTGAGTGAGGGAGAGTCAGGTGCGAGAGAGAGAGGGAGAGAGAGTAAGGGAGAGAGAGAGTAAGGGAGAGAGAGTGAGGTGAGAGAGGGTGAGGGAGAGAGAGTGAGGTGAGGGAGAGGGAGAGAGAGAGTAAGGGAGAGAGAGTGAGGTGAGAGAGAGAGAGGGAGAGAGAGAGTGAGAGAGAGGCTGGAGAGAGAGGAAGAGATCGGAGAGAGAGTTGGAGAGAGAGGGAGAGAGAGGGAGAAAGGGAGAGGTCAGAGAGGGAGCGAGGAGGAGAGAAGGAGAGAGAGGGAGAAAGGAAGAGAGAGAGAGAGGGAGCGAGGGAGAGAGAGGTGGCGAGAGAGGTGGAGAGAGATGATCATAGAGAAGAGTCCCCTCAGTCAACTAGTCCTGGGACTCAGTGAAGTAACCAGCAACACTAATAATAACCAGCCCCAGGACAGTGACACCCTAGCACAGAGAATTCAACCCAACACAATTATCACTAAACAAAAGGAAAAATACTTGACCTATTGGACAGAAACGACAAAAACCCAAAACAAACTTGAGTGCTATTTGGCCCTAAACAGACAATACACCATGGCTGAATACCTGACCATGGTAAAGGATAGCAAACTGAGAAAAACCTTGACAATGTACAGACTTAGTGAACATAGCCTGGCGATCGAAAAAGGCAGACACAGGCAGACCCGGCTGCCAAGAGAGGACAGGATATGCTCTCACTGCAGTCAGGGAGTGGTGGAGACAGAGATGCACTTCCTCACAACTTGCGGAAACTATCAGGACATGAGGGAGAATTTCTACCCAAAATTCATAAAAATATGCCCTGAATTGAAAAATTTGAATGACCTCCAAAAACTCCCATATCTATTGGGGGAACAGAGAAAATGTGTAACTATAATGGCAAACTATGTTACAGCTTGCAACAAGCAGAGGGACAACCAGTGACACATTAAATCTAAGAAAAGATTATATGCATATTATATGTGCATATATCTATTTATACATGGGTATACTTGTCTATACACTGTATGTCTAGATCGGTGTTCATGTGGTCAATCATACATGTATTTCTGTGCTTTGGCAACATAAGATGCATCTTGTCATCATGCCAATAAAGCAATTTGAATTGAATTGAATTGAGAGAGGTAGAGGGAGAGAGAGGTGGAGAGAGTGAGGTGAGAGAGAGAGAGTGAAGTGAGAGGGAGAGAGAGTGAGGTTGGAAAGAAAGAGAGAGAGCAAGGTGAGAGAGGGAGAGAGAGAGGGAGAGAGAGGCTGGAGAGAGAGGAAGAGATCGGAGAGAGAGTTGGAGAGCGAGGGAGAGAGAGGGAGAAAGGGAGAGGTCAGAGAGGGAGCGAGGAAGAGAGAAGGAGAGAGAGGGAGAAAGGAAGAGAGAGAGAGAGGGAGCGAGGGAGAGAGAGGTGGCGAGAGAGGTGGAGAGAGAGGTAGAGGGAGAGAGAGGCGGAGAGAGAGGTAGAGGGAGAGAGAGGTGGAGAGAGTGAGGTGAGAGAGAGAGAGGGAAAGTGAGAGGGAGAGAGAGTGAGGTTGGAGAGAGGGAGAGAGAGGGAGAGAGAGTGAGAGAGAGTGAGAGAGGGAGAGAGAGTGAGGTTGGAGAGAGAGAAAGTAAGGTGAGAGAGAGAGAGTAAGGTGAGAGAGAGAGGGGGAGAGAAAGAGAGAAAGGTGAGAGAGAGAGGGGGAGAGAGAGTGAGGGAGAGAGAGAGAGAGTGAGTTTGGAGAGAGAGAGAGTAAGGTGAGAGGGAGAGAGTAAGGTGAGAGAGAGAGGGGGAGAGAGAGAGAGAAAGGTGAGAGAGAGAAAGGTGAGAGAGAGTGAGGGAGCTCGGAAATAGAGAAGTGGAGATAAAAGTGGAGAGAGAGTTTCTCTGTGGCTTATGCACCTGTTTGAGATCATTATGGGGCAGCAAATCCTACAATTTATTTGAGGCTGGACCGTGATTCCGTGAAGTAAGTTGAAGGCAGTAGACTGAGTGAGGTGGAAGATCCCAGACTCTGTCCACATTGATTTTCTGTGTGGTTTTCAAGTGTGTGTGTGTGTCCTTATGAAGGAGGCAGCTTGGGTGATTATCTGTAATCACAGGCACTGAATAATTGGAATAGGTTTCGCAGGCAAACAGTCAGCTCTCCTTCTTAATGAAATGCCGGGGACGTTCCAGTGCAAACAAGGTGAGACCTGAAACAACAACCACAGTAATGGCCCTCATTACACCGGTCAGAGTGGTCACAGCACAGTCCTTCTGTAACGCTGATCGCCCGAGCTGGAAGTCACAGAGCCTTGGATAGAGTGCTATACATAGACTGGGGGAACAACTACCCCATCGCAGTCTCGGTGCACTCATTCTTAAATTCCGCATTGCCACTCCATGATTATCATCCATGAAAAGGCTTGACCCAGACAGTCTAAAGGTCTGGGTTGGTATTGTAGGATTCGCAAAATTGGATTTAATATCAATAAGGGTTCAATGGCAGAAGAGGCCGTGATTTTAAAGACTGTTTTAAAAGAAGCCCAGAAAAGGGGGCATGCAAAATGGCCGCCATACCATGTGATCAGCTTATTGGGACACTTTAAAATGGTTCCTGCGCAACCTCAGACAGATTTGTGGATTCAATCCACAGTAAGTTCTGGAAGCCGTTCCTGAGAGAACAAAACCAGACCCACACGTATGCATATGGATTAGATGCAGATCTAGTCAAGATCGGCCTGGAGACAGAGGCCATCAAAATGTTGCCCCAGACAAAAGGGGACAATTTCATATTCATGAGAACAGCACCCAGGACTAGATAACGAGATCAGCAGGCCATTAAAAACAATGGAGGCAATTTCAAACCAGAGATGGGCCTGTTACCAACCATTTAAGACATTTAAAATATAATAACTACCCCACTGTGCTCGCAGCCCGCCAAAATTAAAACAAAGACTAACCTGATTTTGGGCGGGAAGTGAAGCCTCTGGAAGAAAGGTATATCTGGGAAGACCTTTTCAGCAAGCTTGAGTTGGACACGCACTGGACGCAGGAGCAAACACTCGGGTCAGCTTGCAGGCTTGCAGTTGGCACACAGACATGCCGGGTTGGAGAGCTGGAAACACACAGCTTGAATCCGGACACCCAGAACAAGGAGCAGTCGATCGCAGGTGTTCCGCCCCGGGGAAGCACATCGGAAGATCATCGACCATCCCCGGGCCGTTGCCGGAACGAGAGGCCATCGACCCAGCTTGGGAGAAGAGACAAAAAAATAAAACCCCAAGCGAAGAAACCTTCCAGCCACCACGGCTCGGTAGAAGAGAGGAAAGGAACCTGAAGAAGCGATGGGAGCCAGCCCAAGGCTCCTCTAACCAGGGTCGAGCCGACGATCCTTGACCCCGCCGACATCCAGGCCCGCTGGTGTCCAGCTGCCCCCGACCCCCACCTCAGGAGAGAGGTGTGGCGCAGCTCGCATGGACTCCACGATCCACGTGGAGATGAGACGCCTGAAAGGACCAAGCACAGACTCGATTTCAAAACCTTGCACTTCCCAGTGGGATTGGTGAGCATGTTTCTGGCCCTCCACAATCAGATCTAGATAGGTTTAATAAGGGGGTGGATTTAAGGGTACAATTAACATGAGTTGTTGTCCCTCGATGTTCCGTGTGTTTCCTTATTTCATGATGATCTTTGTAGAGTATAAGATGCCTGTATTTGCCTTAGTTAGTATAATGTCATTATGATTTGTTTTGTGTTGTTTTTCCCTCCCATGTACTCCCTCATCTGCTTGCATTTGATTTGATAATTTTCCTTATGCAATAACATTTCATTTTGTTTCATCAAACTTGGTCTACATGAGTTTTCTCTACATTGTAGTTCCTGCGCCTTATTCCAGAGTATAGAATCTAAGGGGCGAGTGGGTCGAACCACTCAAGGTTTACTGTGCAAGAGAGAGAGGCCTCTAGAGAGAGAAACCTCAGGGAAGCCTCTGCAATCGAAAACCCCTTACAGAAAATGGCGACCGCGGCAGGACTCTGGCAGCAGGTTTGCAATGTAGTAGATCCAAGTTTGAATGGTCGAAATGCAATGGATGAGAGGATAGCGGTTTATGTCTTTGGCAAGGTAAATCTCACTAAACAGTGGATTTCCGATCTCTTGCTGGATGGGCGTCCGGTGGATGCAGCCATCAGGTGGACAGAGAGCAAAGAGCATAAGAAGTCAGTGGAGAAGGCAGTTTGGCTGGTCCAGGTCGTTGCAGCACAGGCAGCCAAGATCACAACCCAGGCAGCAGAGATAGAGGAAAAGGCAATGGGTGGGGAAAAACTCATCACAGCGCTTCACGCGCTGAATCAGGAACGCCAAGTGGTAGCTAGTCAGCATCAGGCTAGGATAGAGTACCTGGAGTGCCAGGTTACTGAGGCAAAGATTAATGAAACGAGGATACGGGAGAAAAGCGCCCGCCTCGCACAACAGCTAAGAGCGCAGGAGGAGAGAGTAGTGGAGGTCAAGGCAGCTTACAAGCTAGCCCTCGAGCATGGGTTTGAGAGCACAGACCACGGCCCCTGCCAAAAGACCATAGAGGACCTAAGAATGGCCCTGGTTAAGGCAAGAGGCATGGTGTGTCTCATCAGCCCGAAAGCCAGCCACATGGACTTTTTTAAGGAATCTAAACAGCCGATTCCAGCTGAGGTAATTGTGGTACCAGCCACCGAGCCCTCAGCTCCGCCGAGCTATAGTGAGACTTGGTTGGAAAAGGAGGGGGTAGCGAAAGAGGAGGTAGCCGAGGTGGAGTGTGAGGAAGAACCACTGGTAGCAAAGCCGGGACCGGCACCGATGTGTCCTGCTCGGCACCAGAGGTTCGGTCCCAACGCTGCCGATGGCAATGTCGGACCCCACCAGAACTGTTAGATCCATGGTTCAGTGGATAAATAATTACATGGATGCTGTACATAAACAAACAACAGGTCTTTACTGCAGGAGGGTCATCTCTAGACTGGGGTACAGAGGCATGCGCACAGCTTATATACCGGTGTGGTCACTGCCGGTACTGCAGTATACAGGAGCTGTAAAAAGTAGTTCTGACTTAAAGCACATACACTACAATTCCTCCCTTTTTAGATTAATAATACCCCCTTAATATTCAAATAACAATTACATTTTTACATGTACATTCAATAACAAAAGTCCATTTATAGATTCAGTCTTTGGGGTGGCTTCCTGACCCTTTCGGGATAGCGCCTTTCCGGAGGTTCTTGTTCTTGGTGCAGAGGCGATTCTGACCCCTTTTCATCGGGTAGTTCATCGGGTTCCACTGCTACTGGGTCTGAAGTAGATGCTATCGGTATGTCGGGTTCATCCCCAGGTACTCGAGACATGGGATTGACGCCTTCCTGTGACGCTAAGATCTGATCGACGTGGTATCTCACAATGTTCTCCCCGACATCCACTGTGTACATTAATGGCCCCTGCCTTGTACATATCGTTCCGGGTTGCCACTTCTCTGTTCGATAGTCACGGGCCAAGACTGTTTGCCCGACATTGAAGCTCCTTGTCGGCTTCTTGTTGATGTGCTGGAATTGTTTGTCCTCAACATTTCTTCGCACATTTGGTCTGAGCAAGTCCAGACAAGATCTCAACCTTCGGGTAAAGAACATCATGGCCGGGGTCTGGTTGGTAACTACATGTGTCGCGTTTTGGTAGGCTTATAAGAAATTGTCCATCTTATGCTGTAGTGGAATTTCCTCATCGCACATGGCCTTTATCGCCTTCTTAAAGGTTTGTACGAACCTCTCGGCCAATCCATTAGTGGCTGGATGATATGGGGCGGATATGTAATGCTTAACACCATTGTTCTTTAAGAACCTCCGGAACTCTTCAGACACAAACTGTGGTCCATTGTCAGAGCAAATCTGTTCAGGCAGCCCATTCCTGGCGAATATGGTTCGTAAGACTGTGATAGTTTTTTCTGTGGTGGTTGAGGACATTTTTATTACCTCTGGCCACTTTGAATGTGCATCCACCGCAATTAAAAACATCGAGTCAATAAAGGGACCAGCAAAATCAATGTGCACCCTTTGCCATGGAGATGAGTGCCAATCCCATGGATGTAGAGGGGCTGCTGGTGGGGCATTTTGGAACTTCTGGCATCCTGTACAGCTCTTGGTCATCTCTTCGATTTCTCTATCGATTCCCGGCCACCACACAAACGCTCTGGCTAAGTTTTTCATTTTTACCCCTCCCAGATGACCCCCATGAAGCCCATTGAGCACTCTATCCTTCAATTTGGGTAGAATTACTACTCTGGATCCAAACATCAAGGTTCCTCTGCACACTGACAGCTGTTCTCTTCTCGGCGAGAATGCTGGCAGCAGTGGTTCGCCATGTGCTGGCCATCCCTTCACCGTTAAATCATAGACCCGGGAGAGTGCCGGGTCATTTCGTGTTTCCTTTTCTATGTTTGCATTCGTCACAGGGAGACATTTGACTATAGTCGAGTGGAATAACTCCACTGGATCCACTGCCAGTTCTTCTTCCACGATCGGCAACGGTAGGCGCGACAATCCATCAGCATTCCCATGCTGTTTAGTTCCTTTGTACTTGATGTCATATTGGTGTGCCCCTAGGAAAAGGGACCACCTCTGAAGCCGTTGTGCCGTCATTATCGGTACGCCCTTCTGAGGGTTGAAAATGGAGATGAGAGGTTGATGATCAGTTAGTAGAGTAAATTTCTGACCGTGCAGGTAGTGATTGAACTTCTTCACCCCCCACAGCAGGCTGAGGGCCTCTCTGTCAATCTGGGCGTAGTTACGCTCGGCTGAAGTTAACGAGCGTGACGCAAAAGCTATCGGCCTCTCTGAACCATCAAGGAATTTATGTGACAGTACCGCCCCAATGCCGTAGGGAGACGCATCACACGCCAGTCTTATCGGTAGTGATGGGTTGTAGTGAGCCAATACTTCTCTTGAAGTGATTAGGTCCTTGCTCTTCTGAAAGGCCCGCTTACATTCATCGCTCCATTTCCATGCTACTCCCGTTCGTAGTAGGGCGTTCATTGGATGCAGAATTGTGGACAAATTCGGCAAAAGCTTATGGTAGTAATTCACCAATCTGAGGAATGACCTCAGTTGCGACACATTTTCAGGCGCTGGAGCATTAACTACCGCTTCAATTTTGTCAGGGGACTTATGCAACCCCTCTTCATCAATCACGTGGCCACAATACGATATCTGTTTCTTAAAAAACTCGCACTTGGGGCGATTGGCTCATAGCCCATGTTCACGCAGTCTAGTGAGCACCTGCTCTAGGTTGGCAAGGTGTTCACTGTCATCTTCACCTGTCACTAGGATGTCGTCCAAGTAACACTGAGTCCCTGGAATCCCTTGCAGGACTTGTTCCATCGCTCTTTGCCATATTGCCGGAGCTGATGCTACTCCGAATACCAGTCAATTATACTGGTAAAGACCTTTGTGAGTGTTTATCGTGAGATACTTCCTAGAGGATTCTTCAACCTCCATCTGCAAATATGCTTGTGCTAGGTCAATTTTTGCAAATCGCTTCCCTCCAGATAGTGAGGCGAAGATATCTTCTATCCTTGGAAGAGAATATTGTACTGTGTGTAGGACTGGGTTCACCGTCACCTTGAAGTCCCCACAGATGCGAACCTTCCTTGGCTCCTCAGACTTATTGTTTACCATTTTCTTCATGACAGGAACGATGGGTGTCGCCCACTCGCTCCAGTCTACCTTAGATAACACGCCTGCATTCTCCAGATTCTCCAGCTCTGCCTCGACGGCTGGGCGAATTGCATATGGTACCGGTCTTGCTTTGAAAAACTTGGGAATTGCATTCTCCTCTATTTTTATCGAGGCAGTTACGCCTTTAAGAGTGCCCAGTTCTTGTTGAAATACCTCTTTGGCGTCAGCTAAGATTGTTGACAATCGTCCAGTAGTGACGTCGTCATCCTTTTTATCAGCCACCGTCAGTGCCTGAATGGAGTGCCAGTCTAAACTTATCTTTCTGATCCATTCACATCCCAATAACGGTGGTCCACCATCTTGCAGAATGTAGAGATACAATTTCCGTATTTTCTTGCCGTTGTATTCGACAGGCACCCTTATTTTTCCTCTGGGGTATACTTTTTGCCCCGTATACGTCCTCAGGACAATGGATGTCTCTCTCAAGGGTATGTGTGAGAATAGCTGCTCGTAGTCTCGTCGATTCATGACGGTTAGAGCTGATCCTGTATCCAATTCCATTTTGACTTGGGAACCTGCTATCGTGAGGGTGACCCAAATGGTTCGGTGATCCTCTTTTGCGATTACGTTGTGAAGTTTGAGACAGCTTAATCTCTTGTTCCCGGATTCACTATCGCTCATCTGGTCTTCGGAACTACTGTCCGTCATCTTTTGTACTTTCCTGTACGGTTCCTTGGTAGCCTTTTTGTTGCCATTGGTCTTCTTCCCAGACCTGCAAACTCGTGCAATTTGTCCCATCTTTCCGCATTGCCTGCATAATTTGTCCTTGGACCAGCAGTCCTTCTGGTCATGGTTTGTTCTGCCGCAGCGATAACATTTTGCAAATCCCCATGTCATTTCGTGGGTGCCGTATTCCTGTGGCTTTTGTTGTATTTCCGCAGCTCCCCTTGCTGCTGCTTCGTACGATACTGCCACGCTGAAAGCCTTATCTAGCGTCAGCTCTTTCTCTGAGAGTAACCTCTTCTGGGTTCCTTCACTCAGGAGTCCACAGACAAATTTGTCCCGTAAGGTATCTGCCAGTCCTGCTCCGAACTGGCAGTGCTTTGATAGCTTGCATAGTTCTGTAAGGTAATCAGCATTGCTCTCATTTTTATGCTGATTTCTCCTGTGGAATTTAAATCTTTCTGCTATCAGCAGCGGTGCAGGATTTAGGTGTTCCTGTAGGATAGCAACAATTTCGTTAAAACTCTTCGCCTTCGGTTTGGCTGGAGTAATCAGGTCCCGCAATAGGCCGTACGTTTTTGCTCCCATTAAATTTAGCAATACCAATGCCTTTTTCTCATCGGCTATTTCGTTTGCCTTGCAATATACCTCGACTCTTTCCACATACGTGGTCCAGTCTTCTATTGCATTATCGAAGGCAGTGATATCGCCAGTCTTTGGCATCTTGAAAATCTAAGATGGCACCTCCCGCGCTTTGCCTTCGTCCCCGACGGATCAAAATGGCGCCTCCCGCGCTTTTCCTTCTTCCCTGCCGAGTTAAGATGGCGCCTCCCGCGCTTTTCCACCGCTGCCGCTGCTGCCAATGCTGTTGCTGGCGATTATATTTATTTTACTATCCTGTAATGGCGACGCCCTATGGTCTTCGCGCCTCCCCGATTGCTGCTGCCAACGCCGCTCTCCACGGTATTTTTATTTTTCTATCGCGCTTCAGTATTTGCTCCGTTAATTGAAGAACCGTTCCCGTTGTGGAGCGGACCCTCTGGGACACTTCCCTCCCTCTTCTTAGGTCCGAACGCTGCCTGGCTTCGAAGCACTGGCCGCGCCCTATATGCTCCACCCTCTCTCTCTCTCTTTGCTTCCCGACTCGCTGCCCGGCCCCGTTGCAGAGCCACCCGATCGAGCTCTAGCCCGCCGCAGCCCAGGAAGGATCAGTGCACTACCTGCCACCAGCCCGATTAGCTGGGAAACCACAGACTGGAGAACCAAGCCTGGCTCTCGACAGTCTCTCCTGCACTTTTCAATTCGATGATTTGGAGGGCGGTCGCCCACGGTCGACGCCCGTTTCTCGAGTTTCTTTGGATTATTATTTTTTTTTCTTTCTTCTGGCTTCGACCTTCAATAACATCGTCTGAGGTGCTGCTGAGTTGCAGGTAAGTTCCTTTCTTACTCGTCGCCAGTATTATGTCTGTGTATAATTGAGACACGGACTGCAGGAGTTGATTATAACAAGTCTTTACTGAATGGAGACAACCTGGAAACTGAAACTACAGAAGCCTGCTAGGACCTTTTATACAGGGGTGGTCACTGCCGGTACTGCAGTCTGAGACCAGTTATTCCCTTAAAAGTACATACACAACAGGGACCATCTTTGTAACCACTGTGCAGTCATTACTGGCACGCCCTTCTTAGGATTAAAGATGGAGACAAGTGGTTGGTGGTCAGTCAGCAAGGTGAACTTCTGCCCATGCAGATAATGGTTGAATTTTTTACTCCCCATACTAGGCTGAGGGCCTCCGTGTCAATCTGGGCATAGTTGCGCTCGGCTGAGGTTAGTGACCGAGACGCAAAGGCTACTGGCCTCCAACCCGTCTGGGAATTTGTGCGACAGCACCGCTCCAATGCTGTAAGGTGATGCATCACATGCCAAATGAATTGGTAGTGCTGGGTTGAAATGGGCCAACACCTCTTTTGATGTAATCAATTCTTTACACTTCTGGAAAGCTCGTCTACGTTCGTCATCCCACTTCCATGGTACCCCTGTTTGCAGTAGGGTGTTCAGCGGGTGTAATACCGTAGACAAATTTGGTAAGAACTTGTGGTAATAGTTTACCAGCCCGAGGAACGACCTCAGTTGTGACACATTTTCCGGTGCTGGAGCCTTGACTACTGCCTCAATCTTGTCAGGGGACTTATGTAACCCCTCTTCATCGATGACGTGGCCGCAATACGAGATCTGTTTCTGGAAAAACTCGCACTTGTGGCGATTAGCTCGTAGCCCATATTCCTTTAGTTGGCGAGCACCTTCTCCAAGTTAGCGAGGTGATCACCGTCATTTTTGCCCGTGACCAAGATGTCGTCCAAATAACACTGGGTTCCTGGAATCCTTTGCAGGACCTGATCCATCGCCCTTTGCCAGATAGCCGGAGCCGAGGCTACTCCAAACACCAGCCGGTTGTATTGATAGAGACTGCAATGGTCAATAACATGTCATTCTATAGTGGAAACTAGGTGGAGCCATACAGCTGTGTAGAGCTGTATATAGCTGTATGTATAAGACTACTCTACCCAGCTGTATGTATATTAAGACTACATTACCCATGAGGCACTAGGCTACCCACAAGGCAGCAGTCAAGATGGAAGCCTCTACAGATACTGTACCTAGTCCACATGTGCTCAATAAAAGTGTCCAGCAAAAGCTAGCTGTGTTCATAATAAGAATGTCTATTTATTAATGAACATAAGAGAGACCTTTATGGGTGTTGATCGTAAGGTATTGTTTCGAAGCTTCTTCTACCTCCATTTGCAAGTACGCCTGGGCTAGATCAATTTTGGTGAAGCGTTTACCACCAGATAGCAAGGCAAAAATATCCTCAATTCGTGGAAGCGGATATTGTACAGTGTGAAGGACTGGGTTCACTGTCACCTTAAAATCCCCACAGATGCGGACCTTCTTTGGTTCCCCAGGCGTATTACTCAACGACCTCTTCATTACAGGAACGATGGGTGTAGCCCACTCACTCCAGCCCACTTTGGACAGTACTCCTGAATGTTCCAACCCTTCCAGCTCTGCTTCAACCGCTGGTCTGATCGCATAAGGCATTGGTCTGGCCTTCAGAAACTTTGGGCTTGCATTATCCTCTATTTTAATTGTTGCTGTTATGCCTTTTAGTGTTCCGAGTCCCTCCTGGAACACTTCTTTTGCGTCAGTTAGCATTTTTGACAGTCGTCCAGGTGTGATGTCGTCATCCTTTTTGACCTCCACCTTCAGTGCCTGTATGGAATGCCAATCTAAATATATCTTCCGGATCCATTCACGTCCTAGCAGTGGTGGTCCTCCATTTGGCAATACATATATATCCATTTTAGGTATTTCCTGACCTTTATATGTCACTTTCACCCTTATTTTTCCTTTGGGGTAGACTTTTTGCCCCGTATACGTCTTCAAGACAATCTCTGTAGCTTTCAAGGGTATGTGTGAAAATAGCCGCTTGTAGTCTCTTTGATTTATGACTGTTAGAGCTGATCCTGTGTCCAATTCCATTTCCACTTGGACTCCGTCTATCTTGCGTATAACCCAGATAGTCTGGTGATCCTCCATTTCGTTTACATTATGTAGTTTCAGACAACCCAGCTCCTTGCTTCCGGAGTCTGTGTCACTTTTCTGTTCGTCTGAACCACTGTCCATCACCTGGTGTACTTTTTGTACTTCTCCTGTGGAGATTTCTTACTGTTGGTTTTCTTCCCAGACCTGCAGACTCTTGCTATGTGTCCTGCTTTCCCACACTGTCTGCACACTTGGTCCTTGAACCAACAATCTTTCTGGTCATGTGTTGTTCTGCCGCAGCGATAGCACTTCCCTGTTCCATAGGTCATTTCGTTGGTGCCATATTCTTGCGGTCTCCGTTGTATCTCTGCAGCGCCCCTTGCGGCTGCTTCGTGTGATACTGCCATATTGAAAGCTTTGTCCAGCGTAAGGTCCTTTTCTGATAGAAGCCGTTTCTGGGTTCCTTCACTTTGTAGCCCACACACAAACTTGTCCCTTAACATGTCTGCTAGTCCCGCTCCAAACTGGCAGTTTTTCGATAGCTTGCACAGTTCCGTCAGGTACTCAGCATTGCTTTCGTCTTTGTGTTGGTTCCTTTTATGGAACTTAAATCGTTCTGCTATCAGCAGCGGTGTGGGGTTTAAGTGGTCCTGTAGGATTTCTACTATGCTTTCAAAATTCTTGTTTACCGGCTTCTCTGGGGTTATTAGATTTTGCAGTAACCCATAAGTTTTTGCACCCATGGAATTTAACAGAACCAGTGCTTTATTAGCATCTGGCACTTCATTCGCCCTGCAGTGCACCTCAATATGTTCCACATATGTCGCCCAATCTTTGACTTCATTGTCGAATGTAGAGATACTGCCACTCTTCGGCATCCTTGGTTGTGCGTTAACTATCCCCAATGGTGCCTCCCGCGCTGCCCCTTCTTCTCCGCTGGCACAAAATGGCGTCTCCCGCGCTTTCCTTCCTTCCCGCGCTCGCCCGTCTTCTCCGCTGCGGCTTTGCAAAATGGCGTCTCCCGCGCTCTTCCTTCTTCTCCGTGGCTCAATGGCGCCTCCCGCGCTCTCCCTGCTTCTCCGCGGCTCAATGGCGCCTCCCGCGCTCTCCCTGCTTCTCCGCGGCTCAGTGGCGTCTCCCGCGCTCTCCCTGCTTCTCCACGGCTCAATGGAGTCTCCCCTTGCTTCGCCCCGTGGACCCTGATCAGCCCGTGATCCCTGGCTGTGCTCTGCGCGTTCTTCTCTTGATATTTGTCGACGCCGCTCCGTCTAGAACCCGGCTGTTTCTTACCCTCTCTCTCTCCGGTTTGCAGTATTTTTCCTCGACGCTGCTCGGTGATCAACCCCCGGCTGCGCCTTGCTCTCTTCACCCTCTTTCTTACCCCGTTGACGCTGCCTGGCTCTCTCTCTCTGCCGTCGGTCGGCTCCAGCCACCGCTGCTCGGGAAGGGTCTGCTCTGGACCTGTCGTCGGTCTCTTACTGCTCGTTGTGGCTGGGGAACCAAGCCCGGCTCTCCACAGCCTCCCCAGCGAAGTTGGATCTCTGCCTGACTGCTGGGCGGTTGCTCGCGGTCGACGCCCGTGTTCCTGGACTCGGCTATTTTTTTTTATGTTGCAGGTAGATTCGCATCAACACTCGTCGCCACTGTTAGATCCGTGGTTCAGTGGATAAATAATTACACGGATGCTGTACATAAACAAACAACAGGTCTTTACTGGAGGAGGGTCATCTCTAGACTGGGGTACAGAGGCATGCGCACAGCTTATATACCGGTGTGGTCACCGCCGGTACTACAGTATACAGGAGCTGTAAAAAGTAGTTCTGACTTAAAGCACATACACTACAAGAACCAGCTCGTGGTGCCCTATGCTGGCCCGCAATTAAGGTCCATGGTGAGCCACCTCACACGACTCACAGTAAAGGGAGGTCCCTCGATTCATTTCAGGGCGATAGAGGAAACAGCAGCCATTAACGACTGTGATGATCAGGAACAGGTCAAACTGTTGCTTTTCTCCCTGGATCCCACGATCCTTCAGTGCCTCTCAGAGGATAGCAAGAGGGGACGGAAAGGGTATATGGATCTCAGGGAGGAAGTTTTAGAAGTAATGGGAGTGGACGACGGTAGTCCGTTCGACCGTGTAGAAGGGACAGTGCAGCTATCTGGAGAACCCCCACGGGTTTTCGCAGAAAGGCTGTGGCCAGTATATCGACGCAGCTGTCCGGGTATGCCTGAACGGGCTTTATTGAGCAATGAACAGCGGGTTCATTGGCTCTGTTGCTTGGTCACCAACAGCTTGCCAGAGATACGGGCCCTAGCCAGGTCATGGTTTGATCCCCAAGGTCCCGGTGTCATGGAGGAGATGGTGCTCCGTCAGTTAAATGTAGCGCATAATAATTGTAGAGGTCAGGAAACACCACCCCAGAAGGGAAAGGTGCAAGAGGCAAAACCCGCAGCCCCAAGCAAGCAGGAGTGGCGTCAGGAGGGGAATCGCCCTGTCCAAGCCAAGCTCAATTGCTACGGGTGTGGGAAGGATGGACATTGGCGCAAGGACTGTAGAAATCCGTGGAAGGATAATAAAGGGAGATTTCCTGCAGCCCAAGCCCAATCCCAGACCGTCGCCCCAGCACCAGCCCAAACCCAAGCCGTAGCTCCTGCCCCAGCGCAAGGAGCTGGTGCAGTTATGAATACTGCTGCGATTGAGTCAATCATACAGACAATGCAGTCTCTGATGACCTCGCAGGGGAAAATAGTTGTTACCACCGGCCTTGTCGCTCCCGAACCTCCGATCGCTGTACCCAAATGACTAGAGTCAGCGCAGCCCGTCTACCTGTGTGCGCTGCGGTATGATGTATGGAGACGACCCCTCGTGGAGATGGAGGTGGAGGAGGTGAAGGGAACCTATCTGTTGGATACGGGAGCATCGTGCACCGTGATCCACGCAGATAACCCCACCGCCTCACCCCTGTCCACTAGGGTCCCATATCTTCTGTCGGGCTTCACGGGCGAAGAACAGGCTGGCGCACATTCCCTTCCCCTCTCCATTCGTTTAGGACCACTCCGCACCACATGGAAGTGTACCCTAATGAAGTGGGAGGTGGGAGGTGGAACGGGAGTCCTGGGGACTGATTTCTTGGTAGCCCACGGGATCCACGTGGACCTGAGAAATCATTGTCTCTGGGGAGAGGGTACGAGTGTGAAGGAGATAGAGAGTGTTAAGGAAACCCCTCCAAAGGCGCGGGTTGGCCGGCGAGAAGTAAAATTCTTGGGTCTAACCCTATGCGCTGGCGAGAGAACCGTAGACCAGGAGGACGAGCCGGAATCGGTGCAAGATCCACCGGTCTACATCACTCGCACAGTGGAGGTGTCCCGATGCAACAAGTGGTTTCGCATGAAGCGGTGCAAACTGTTTAAACCGGGTGCAAAAACATCAGCATCCGAAGCAAGGTCTGAGGATAAAGATCCTCAGCCTGAGGCGCGAGATGAGTCACAGACCACACAAGCTGGCGTTGTAGCCTGCTTGAAAGGAGGAGAGGACCCACCCACCTGGGGGGAGCTTTCTCCGATGGCCTGGGACTGGGACGAGGAGGAGCCCGAACAACAAGGTCCCGCCCTCGACATGATTCTGGAGGAGGTGGAGTCAGAGGACGGAGATCCCACCCTCGACTCGAGCGTGGGGGAGGTAGAAATTGGGGGCAGAGATTCTCCACCTGTAGGGACAGGTGAGGAGGAGCCGTCTGCCACAGGCCCAATTCCCGAAGGGGCGGAGCCTGAGGGGAGGGAGCCGAAGCCTACAGTCGTGGAAGAGCCACGGGCTGTGAGAGCTGAAGTCCCACCCGAAGGTCCACTCGCCAAGGGAGCCTTCCCGAATCCCAAAGGGGCGGAGCCTGAGGGAAGGGAGCCGAAGCCTACAGTCGTGGAAGAGCCACGGGCTGTGAGAGCTAAGGTCCCACCCGAAGGTCCACTCGCTAAGGGAGCCACGCCCAAAGTACCTTTTCGCAGGTCGACTCGAACGCCTCAGCCTGTAAAACCTTGGCCCGAGTCCCCCACCCCCAGTAGACGCCAACTTCATAAATCCGTGAAGAAACACAGTCCCCGGTTAGCAGCAAAAGGCTGCGGGGAACCCAAGCCACAGGTCACTGCAGCCCCGCCACAGGGAGCGGCAAGCTGCAGTCTGATCAGGGATTAGGCAAGCCGCCCGGGGACGGGCGGCGCTGTACATAAGTTTAGTTTAAGTTTAAGTTTAAGATGTGTAAATAATAAAATGATTAGAGTTTAAGTAGTTTTAAATCTGCCCAGTATGTGTGTTGTTTTGGATCGAGGTCGAAAGACCCGATCATGCCGTCACCTAAGCCAGAATTTCTTGGGAGCCTGGCTGTATTGTTTGATTTATTGCAGGAACCAGAAGAAAGATGTGAGGGATCCTCGTCGCGTTCGTAATGGCCGGATGGAGCTGGGCCTATCGGGGCCGCACCAAGGACTCCACCGTTTATGGGTGCTCTGGAAATAGAGGCCCCATCGCGACTGACGGAACCGGCTCACGGGACGCTGAAGAGACTGCTACCTACTTCCATGAAGGGAGATGGCCAGGCTGGCTGGGGTTGAACTCTTCGGAATACTCCAGCCAGACGGGGTCCGCATACAGGGAAACGTCTCTGATGTGCCCCAGGGTGCGGATCATTGCGCCCAGGATCAGCGTCACACAGAATCACAGAATCACAGAAACCCCACAGTGCAAAGAGAGGCCATTTCGGCCCATCGAGCCTGCACTGACACATATCCCACCCGATCCCCGTAACCCCTACACCAACACATATCCCACCCTATCCCCGTAACCCCACGTATTTAATCCCCCTAACACTAAGGGTCAATTTATCATAGCCAATCAACCTAACCTGCACATCTTTGGACTGTGGGAGGAAACCGGAGCACCCGGAGTAAACACACGCAAACACGGGAAGAATGTGCAAACTCCACACAGACAGTCGCCCGAGGCCGGATTCGAACCCGGGTCCCTGGCGCTGTGAGGCAACAGTGCTAACCAAGAAGATTTGCCTTGTTTGCCATGGAAGTGTACCTTTGGACCGTTGGTGGTGGCTGCGCAAGTTGAGCAGCACCATGAAGAACCCCACTGTGGACTGGGAGAGATTGGGTAATAACACCCATCGGACAATAACGGGAACTCACGGGGGGTTGAGTGTCTGTTGGGGCAAATGGTGGGAACCAGATGAGGGGATCTACATCTGTATGTGGGGTTCAGAATGCGCTTGCCCCACAGGCATCTCCATCTTTTTCCAAAGACAGTGGCAGGATGCGGGACAAGGAATGAGGTGGGACGTCAGCTCACAGGCGTGCGGAGTCCCATGCTCACAGATCCCAGTAAACACCACGGAGCTCATCACCTGACCCCGCAAGCCCCTGCCCACAGTTCCAGTAGCTAAAGCCCTCAAGGAAGGGTGCCCCACCACGACAAAGGGACCCGGGAACGGATTGGTATTGGTACCCACCGATCAGGTACTGTACCAAGGGGTCCACTACGCGGTGGCTTCGGTGATTTTAAATCTCACTGAGGTAAGATTGCCAGCGTGATGCCCCAGGGAAACGGAGCAATTATACCAGGTCCTGTTAACAAACATGTTTAAACAGTTTTACGAATTTGACTTTGCCGATGTCGACAGAGCCGAATTGTACACCACACCACATGAGGTCTTGGACAGAATAGGGAGGCAAAGAAGGGGTGCAGTAAATGATATTTTTACAGCTTTTAATCCAGGAACTTCCATCATCAACACACTGGATGACGTGGAGCTGCAAACCCAGATCAATGGTTTAAAAACACAGCTAAGAAAGATACTGACTGGTGAGAATAAGGTAGTGGGTTCTGAGTTACATGAGGACCAGGCCATGACACTAAACTTAAAAGAGATAATAGCGGAGCTGGAGAAACACGCCAGAACGGTAAATGCTCTCATCAGAGAGGATCGGAATGCGTCCGATCAGGCTGCGCAGAACGGAGCTTGTGTGCTATACGGGGCGTGGTTACTGGGCGAGGGCTGCAGTAATCTGGAGGATTTAAAGCAAGGCTTAGTCCCCTCCTGGATCAGCAACAAGCACCTCGCAGCCCTCCCACCCTTTTGAGAATACATTGAGTCCGTGCCAGCTCAGACTAGCTTCAGAGGCCTACCCAGTCCCAGTGGACTGTGGACGGTCTAATCACACCATTATGGGTATAGTGGTAAGAATGCCGGTGATGGGAAAGACAGCCAAACCCGCCCCGGTATACAGGGTGGAGAACATTGGAGTCATTCAGGGGGGTGCGCACATTCGCTACACGGGGGTCCCACCCTACGTCATTCGATGGGAGCATGCAATGATGGATACTGACCACTCGGGGTGCTGGAGCCGGGGAGCACACATCATCCTGTGTCCCCAGCACTTGAATGCCCATTCAAAACCACAGTGCGGGTTCAGAACTGCTGGCGTGAAGCCTATAAATTGCACCATGGAGGCAATGGCACAAGGCCATGTGCCCCCGCAGGTGGCATATATAGGAGGTGGGACATACTGTGTCACCACTGCAGCACCCCACTACCAGCATGGACAGCACGGTTGGTGTCCGGTGAGTGACAGCAGCTTCTGTTTCAAGCCCAGGGCAGAAGTTCAAGTGGCCCAAGAGCGAATTGTCCCCATTCCTGAACCTTCCACTGTTCACATCACTGTGAAAGAGAATTTCACCGACTTGCAGTGTTTTGTCGCACATTTTGGATATATCATTCCCCCTCTCCCTGAACACCTCACCAAGATATTAAAAGCCGTTGTCATTTCACAGAAACACTTCTACACACTGGAGCAGAAAACTTTAGAGATAGGGGCAGACATATTGGACATAGTGACCCCACCGTGGTGGGACCTGTTCACTAATATAGAAGTCCCTTCCTGGATTAGGATAGCCTCCCACATTCTTGTAGTGTGCCAGGTTGTCATTGTAGTTTATTTGTTGTTTGTACACTGTAAGAAGGTAAAACACTCGCAAAAGTATGAGAATAGAGGGGAATGGAGGGAGCATTATGTGTGGGTAGAAGAAGAGACACCCGTCTAGATTTTACTGCTTTGTATAAAGTTAAGGTTTTCCATCCCTCCTCTGTACTATTTTTGATATGTATTCACGTGTATCTTGAATTTTTCATGTATGTACTTTATTTTCTTATTGAAGTTTTATTAGATGTGATGTTATTATTAGAAAGTAATGTGTATGCACTAGGTGATGTAGGGGTAAAAGGACCCCCTCCACGCCTGGAAGTAAGTTGTTAGATTTTAACTCCAAGGTATTGCCATCTATAGATGCTTAATGTACACTAGATTTTTCTGAAATGGGAAATGCATGTGTCGTGGGGTCATAGATAGGTAAATACTGGGGATGGTTAGATTGTGGAAAGTCAGAAAATTTTGTTCACCCAGAATTATGATACTTCAAGCAAGTTACAGTATCATCAGGGGGGAGTGTAGGATTCACAAAATTGGATTTAATATCAATAAGGGTTCAATGGCAGAAGAGGCCGTGATTTTAAAGACTGTTTTAAAAGAAGCCCAGAAAAAGGGGCATACAAAATGGCTGCCATACCATGTGACCAGCTTATTGGGACACTTTAAAATGGCTCTTGGGTATATCTGTTACATTGAGGGGTGTGTGGAGTATCTGAGAGTGTCACAGTGAGGGGTGTGGTGTATATCAGAGAGTTACAGTGAGGGGTGTGGCTTTATCAGAGAGTGTTACAGTGAGCGGTGTGGTGTATATCAGAGAGAGTTACAGCGAGGGATGTGGGGTATATCAGAGAGTTACAGTGAGGGATGTGGGGTATATCAGAGAGAGTTACAGTGAGGTGTTTGGGATGTTTCAGAGAGAGTGTTACAGTGAGGGGTGTGAGGTATATCAGTGTTACAGTGAGGGGTGTGGGGTTTATCAGTGTTACAGTGAGGGTGTGGTGTGTTTCAGAGAGAGTTACAGTGAGGGGTGTGGCTTTATCAGAGAGAGTTACAGTGAGGGGTGTGGCTTTATCAGAGAGAGTTACAGTGAGGGGTGTGGGGTATATCAGAGAGTGTTACAGTGAGGGGTGTGGGGTATATCAGAGAGTGTTACAGTGAGGGGTGTGGCTTTATCAGAGAGAGTTACAGTGAGGGGTGTGGGGTATATCAGAGAGTGTTACAGTGAGGGGTGTGGCTTTATCAGAGAGTGTTACAGTGAGGGGTGTGGGGTATATCAGAGAGTGTTACAGTGAGGGGTGTGGCTTTATCAGAGAGAGTTACAGTGAGGGGTGTGGGGTATATCAGAGAGTGTTACAGTGAGGGGTGTGGGGTATATCAGAGAGTTACAGTGAGGGATGTGGGGTATATCAGAGAGAGTTACAGTGAGGTGTTTGGGATGTTTCAGAGAGAGTGTTACAGTGAGGGGTGTGGGGTTTATCAGTGTTACAGTGAGGGGTGTGGGGTTTATCAGTGTTACAGTGAAGGGTGTGGGGTTTATCAGTGTTACAGTGAGGGGTGTGGGGTTTATCAGTGTTACAGTGAGGGGTGTGGGTTTATCAGTGTTACAGTGAGGGGTGTGGGTTTATCAGTGTTACAGTGAGGGGTGTGGGTTTATCAGTGTTACAGTGAAGGGTGTGGGTTTATCAGTGTTACAGTGAAGGGTGTGGGTTTATCAGTGTTACAGTGAGGGGTGTGGGGTGTTTCAGAGAGTCTTACAGTGAGGAGTGTGGAGAGAAAAGGATAGACCGAATAATTACAGGCCAGTCAGCCTAACCTCCCTGGTGGGAAAATTATTGGAAAGAATTCTGAAGGACAGGATAAATCTTCATTTAGAAAGATACGGATTAATCAAGGATAGTCAGCACGGATTTGTTAAGGGGAGGTCGTGTCTGACAAACTTGATTGAATTTTTTGAGGAGGTAACAAGGAGGGTAGATGAGGGTAATGCATTTGATATAGTGTGTATGGACATTAGCAAGGCTTTTGATAAGGTTCCACATGGCAGACTGGTCACGAGGTTAAAAGCCCATGCGATCCAGGGCAAAGTGTCAATTGGATTCAAAACTGGCTCGGAGACAGGAAGCAGAGGGTAATGGTTCATGGGTATTTTTGTGACTGGAAGTCTGTTTCTAGTGGGGTTCCGCAGGGCTCAGCATTGGGTCCCCTGCTTTTTGTGGTATATATCAATGATCTAGACTTGAATATAGGGGGTGTGGTGGATCGCCACCTAAACGGGCGCAATCCACTTTTCCGTCCGTGGACAATAAATCGGGCACCTTGCCTTTAAGAAGCATGCTGCCTTTAAGGCATGACAAAGGAGCGGGCGTCGCCCTCAGTGTGTACTCAAAAGCGCGGGTGTCGCCCTCAGTCGGTTTTCGGGTTTAGCAGAGAGAGAGGCTGGGGCAGCCATCTCTCAAGAGAATGTAATAAAAGCCATGTGTTCCTCAGATCGGTTCGACCTCCACTCGTGTTCCGCGGCAGCCGCAACATTGGTGACCCCGACGCTCAGAACGTATTCCGAGCACTGCAATGGCGGACACGAACGCAGTTTCTGTGAAACTGCCGGAGTTTTGGGAAAACCAGCCCGAAGCCTGGTTCCTCCAAGCTGAGTCCCAATTCCGGCTGCGACACATCACCACAGATGGGACGAAGTATGACTACCTCGTCGCATCACTCGGTAGCTCCACAGTCACGAAGGTCTGGATAGCGCTGCAGAACTCACCAGAGGAGGGCAAGTATGCACATCTTAAGGCCGCGCTCCTTAAAAAATTTACGACCTCGACATACCAGCGAAACTGCCGCCTCCTCGACCTTCCAGGCCTCGGTGACGCCTCACCGTCAGACCTCCTCTCCCACATGCTCTCACTCACCGACGAGAGCCCACCCGGGTCCCTCTTCCGCACGCTGTTCATCCGCCAGCTACCTCCCAGCATCCGCCCAGCGATCGTGGCGTCCGACCTCACGGACCTAGAAGCCCTGGCCGATGAGGCCGACAAGCTGCTGTCCGCTCACTCCAGCCGCGACGTCGCTCCGGACCTGGCAGCCACAGCCTGGGCGCGCCCCTCACCGGCCACCACGCGGCCACAAGGCCCAGCCACGGGGCCCACGGGGCCTTCGCGCCCCACAAACCCGGGCTACTGTTACTACCACGCACGGTTCGGCGCCAGGGCACAACGGTGCACACCTCCCTGCTCCTTCAAGTCCGCCCCTGTACCAGCCCCCGCGATGGCCATGGGCCACGCGGGCTCCCTGCTGTACGTCACGGATGACAAAACCGGCCGCCGGTTCCTGTGCAACACTGGAGCTCAGCATAGCATCATCCCGGCCTCTGCCCTCGACATCCAAAAGGGCGAACGAGGACAGGCGCTGGCTGCCGCTAACGGCTCGGACATCCGGACGTACGGCACCCGCACAGTCACCCTCGACCTCGCTGGTCGCCGCTACCGATGGGAGTTCATCACTGCCAAGGTACTCTCCCCTCTCATCGGCGCAGACTTCCTGTGCGCCCACGGCCTACTGGTAGACATCCCTCGACACCGCCTCGTGGACATGAACACCATGTCCCCCATCCTGGGCGCCATGGCCACCCGTCAACCCGCCGACTTGGCGTCACAGTGCCACGCCCGGGCCACGGATGACTACTCGGCACTCCTGACCGAATTCCCAGCCCTCACCAACCCGACCTTCTCCGCGGAGGTCGCCAAACACGGGGTGGAACACTTCATCCCCACCACAGGCCCCCCAGTGTACGCCCACGCCCGCAGGCTGGACCCGGCCAAACTGGAGATCGCGCGGACCGAGTTTGCCACTATGGAACAGCTCGGCATCATCCGCCGCTCCAACAGTCCCTGGGCCTCCCCACTCCACATCGCCCCCAAACCAGGTGGGGGTTGGCACCCCTACGGGGATTACCGCCGCCTCACCGATGCCACCACCCCTGATCGGTACCCCGTGCCGCACATTCAGGACTTCTCGGCTAGACTGGCCAGCCGCTCAGTCTTTTCCAAAGTCGACCTGGTGCGCGGCTACCACCAAGTCCCCGTCCACCCCACGGACGTCCCCAAGACGGCCGTAATCACCCCCTTCGGGCTTTTCGAGTTCCTGCGGATGCCCTTCGGCCTCAAAAATGCGGCCCAGGCATTCCAACGGCTCATGGACTCGGTCCTTCGGGACCTGAAGTTCCTGTTCGTCTACCTGGACGACATCCTGGTAGCCAGTTCCTCCAAGCAGGAACACCTCGAACACCTTCGCATCCTGTTCCGGCGCCTCAGCGACCACGGGCTCATCCTCAGCCCAGCCAAGTGTCAGTTCGGCCTGGACAAGATCGACTTCCTCGGCCACCACATCACCCATGCTGGGGCCATTCCCCTGCCCACCAAGGTGCAGGCTGTCCAGCAATTTCCCCACCCCACCACCATCAAAGGACTCCAGGAGTTCCTTGGGATGGTGAATTTCTACAACTGCTTCATCCCCAAAGCGGCGTCCCTCATGAGGCTCCTGTATGAAGCCCTCCGGGGCAGGAGCGGCAAGATGGCGGTCGAATGGACGGTAGACGTATCAGCCGCCTTCAACTCCACCAAGACCGCGCTCGCCGACGCCACCCTGCTCGCGCACCCATGGCCCAATGCCAGAGTAGCTCTCACCACGGACGCCTCCGACCACGCGGTCGGCGCCGTGTACGAGCAGTGGGTCGACGGCGCCTGGCAACCACTTGCCTTCTTCAGCCGCCAACTACGCCCCCCAGAGGTCAAGTACAGCACCTTCGACCGCGAGCTCCTCGCGCTGTACCTGGCGGTCCGCCATTTTCGGTTTTTGCTGGAGGGCCACCCCTTCACTGCATTTGTCGACCACAAACCCCTGACATTCACAATGGCAAAGACAACCGACCCCTGGTCTGCCAGGCAGCAGCGCCAGCTCGCGGCAGTGTCCGAGTTCACCACGGACATCCAACACGTCTCCGGCCGAGACAACGTGTTAGCCGACTGCCTCTCCCGCCCCGCCATCCACGCCGCACACCTGGCAGTCGACTACGCTCAACTCGCAGCAGACCAGCTCACGGACCCTGATCTGCACTCCGCACCTACCAACCTACCAGGGCTACGCCTGGCCGACGTCGCCTGCGGCCCGACCGCAGTCACGGTCAAGTGCGACATATCCCTATCTCAACCTCGGCCCGTCGTCCCAGCGTCCTGGCGCCGCCGGGTATTCGAGATTCTCCACAACCTCTCCCACCCCGGCGCCCGCGCATCCATCAAATTGGTAGCCAACCGCTTTGTCTGGTGCGGCCTTCGCAAGGATGTGCGTACTTGGGCCAACTCCTGCCTAGCCTGCCAACGTGCCAAGGTGCAGCAACACACGAAAGCACCCCTCGAGGAGTTCACTGTCCCTTCACGTAGATTCGACCACATCCACGTGGACATCGTCGGGCCCCTGCCGCCGTCGCAAGGCCACACGCACTTGCTGACGATCGTCGACCGCACCACGCGCTGGCCCGAGGCAATTCCACTGACCTCTACCACCACCGCCGACATCACCAGAGCTCGTGTACGGCCAGCCGCTGCGCGTGCCCGGCGAGTTCCTGCCCATCGCCACAACACCCTGGTCAGCCGACCAGCAACGCCACGACTTCGCCTCACCGGCGCTACAGTTCGCCCCGGTGCCCATTGCCCAGCACGGCGAATCCACCTCACACGTCCCGCTAAGCCTGCACCAGGCACGGTTCGTTTTTGTCTGGCACGATGCCCACCGCGGACCCCTTCAACCCCCGTACGACGGGCCCTACAAAGTGCTACAGGCTGGGGACAAATTTTCCGACCTACAAGTGGGCGACAGGACGGAAAAAGTGTCGGTTGACCGACTCAAGCCAGCACACTCGGAGCCCGGTGAGCAGGTCCCAGTAGCTCGTCCACCGCCACGCGGCCGACCTGCCCTCAAGCCAGTACACCCGGCTGCTCCACGCCCGGCCATTCCACGTCCACCGGCGTCCTACAACAGCCGCTCCGGCCGGCCCATCAGACCGCCGCACCGTCTCATCCACACCTCCTAAGCGGATTCTGGGGGGAGCTGTGAGGCGGATCGCCACCTAAATGGGCGCAATCCACTTTTCCATCCGTGGACAATAAATCGGGCACCTTGCCTTTAAGAAGCATGCTGCCTTTAAGGCATGACAAAGGAGCGGGCGTCGCCCTCAGTGTGTACTCAAAAGCGCGGGTGTCGCCCTCAGTCGGTTTTCGGGTTTAGCAGAGAGAGAGGCTGGGGCAGCCACCTCTCAAGAGAATGTAATAAAAGCCATGTGTTCCTCAGATCGGTTCGGCCTCCATTCGTGTTCCGCGGCAGCCGCAACAGGGGTATGATTAAGAAGTTTGCAGATGATACTAAAATCGGCTGTGTGGTTGATACTGAAGAAGGAAGCTGTTGACTGCAGGAAGATATCAATAAATTGGTCAGGTGGGCAGAACAGTGGCAAATGGAATTCAATCCGGAGAAGTGTGAGGTAATGCATTTGGGGAGGGCTAACAAGGAAAGTGAATACACATTAAATGATAGGACATTGAGTAGTGTAGAGGAACAAAGGGAACTTGGAGTGCATGTCCACAGATCCCTGAAGGTTGCAGGCCAGGTAGATCAGGTGGTTAAGAAGGCATACAGAATGCTTGCCTTTATTAGCCGAGGCATAGAATACAAGAGCAGGGGGGTTATGCTTCAACTGTATAAAACCCTAGTTAGGCCTCAGCTGGAGTACTGCATGCAGTTCTGGTCACCACATTACAAGAAAGATGTGATTGCACTAGAGAGGGTACAGAGGAGATTTACAAGGATGTTGCCGGGAGTAGAGAATCTTAGCTATGAAGAAAGGTTGGATAGGCTGGGTCTGTTTTCCTTGGAATAGAGGAGGCTGAGGGGAGACCTTATTGAGGTGTATAAAATTATGAGGGGCCTAGATAAAGTGGATAGAAAGGACCTATTTCCCTTAGCAGAGGGGTCAAAAACCAGGGGTCACAGATTTAAAATAATTGGGGGAAGGTTTAGAGGGGATTTGAGGGGAAATTTCTTCACCCAGATGGTTGTGGGGGTCTGGAACTCACTGCCTGAAAGGGTGGTAGAGGCAGGAACCCTAACCACATTTAAAAAGTACTTGGATGTGCACTTGGGATGCTCTAACCTGCAGGGCTACGGACCAAGAGCTGGGAAGTGGGATTAGGCTGGGTAGCTCTTTGTTGGCCGGCGCGGACACGATGGACCGAAATGGCCTCATCAATGCTGTAACTTTCTATGATTCTATGATTCTATGGGGTATATCAAAGAGAGTTAAAGTGAATGGTGTGGAGTTTATCAGAGAGTTACTGTGAGGGGTGTAGGATATATCAGTGTTACAGTGAGGGGTGTGGAGTTTATCTGGGAGTGTTTAAGAAGGGAAGTAGACAAAAAGCTGGAAACTATAGACCAGTTAGTCTAACATCTGTGGTTGGCAAAATGTTGGGGGCCATTATTAAGGAAACAGTAACAGAGCATTTGGATAAACATAATTTAATAGGACAGAGTCAGCATGGTTTTATGAAGGGGAAGTCATGTTTGACAAATTTGCTCGAATTCTTTGAGGATGTAACATACAGGGTGGATAAAGGGGAACCAGTGGATGTAGTGCATTTGGACTTCCAAAAGGCATTTGACAAGATTCCACACAAAAAATTACTGATCAAGATAAGAAATCACGGGATTGGGGGTAATATACTGGCATGGGTGGAAGATTGGCTATCTAACAGAAAACAAAGAGTTGGGATAAATGGTTCATTCTCGGGCTGGCAAACAAACAAACAGTTCCAGCATATCAATAACAAGCCCACTCGGAGTTTTGAAATAGGACAACCGGTGTTAGCCAGGGACTATAAAAACGAGAAATGGCAATCTGGAACAATTCGGGCCAGACAAGGACCCCTGATGTACACGGTAGATGTTGGTGAAAATGTAATGCGACATCATGCTGACCAACTGGTGGGATCGAGAACAAGGGTCGAGCCCATGGTTACGACAGAGACAACCGTGGAGGAAGTTAGTGAACCTGAAGCATCTACCTCAGAAGTGAATATACCTGATGATGATGTCCTATCCATAGGGGATCAACTAGATGAGTCACCCCAGCAACGAGAACCAGAGACCCCTGAAAGGCGTTATCCGTCTCGGATCAGGAGGCCTCCTCAGAGACTGAATCTGTGAACTGTTTTTACATGAAGTTGTGTATATATGTTATTACTAGCTGAAGTGCCCGGCGGTGCCGAGGCTTTTTCGAGGGCATGTTGTTGTTGGAAGAGAGAGAGAGAGCGACTGGGGGGAAGAGAGAGAGCGACTGGGGGGAAGAGAGAGAGCGACTGGGGGGAAGAGAGGGAGGGGAGGGGTGGGGGGAAGAGAGGGAGGGGAGGGGAGGGGGAGGGGAGGGGGAGGGGAAGGGAGGGGGAGGGGGAGGGCGGGGAAGGGAGGGAGGGGGAGGGCGGGGAAGGGAGGGAGGGGGAGGGCGGGGAAGGGAGGGCGGGGGGAGGGGAGGGGGGGAGGGAGGGGGGGAAGGGAGGGCAGGGGAGGGGAAGGGAGGGCGGGGGGGAGGGGAAGGGAGGGCGGGGGGGAGGAAGGGCGGGGGGTGGAAGGGAGGGCGGGGGGGAAGGGCAGGGGAGGGGAGGGGGGGATGGAGGGCGGGGGGGGGGAGGGGAGGGAGGGCGGCGGGCGCCCCCCCCCCCCGAGGGTCGCGCCCCCCCCCGGAGGTGAAGACCGCCGATTGCGCGCGCAGCAGGAGCTGAGACGCGGCGTCTCTCTCGGCCGGCGGGCCCGGTTGCCAGAGCAACCGTGAAGCTGACCAAGCCAGAGAGAGAGACGCTGCGTCTCAGCTGCTCCTGCTGCGCGCGAGGCCCCCCCCCCGAGGGTCGCGGCCCCCCCCCCCCCCCCGAGGGTCGCGGCCCCCCCCCCCCCGAGGGTCGCGGCCGCCCCCCCCCTCCCCCCGAGGTGAAGACCGCCGATTGCGGCTGTGCGAGACGTCCGGCGGGCCCGGTTGCCAGGGTAACGCTGGACGCTCAGCAAGCCCCGGCAGAGAGAGACGTCTCAGCTCCTGCTGCGCGCGCACCCTAGCGGCGCTGGGCTGAGGCTCGGCCCTCCAGCCTTCGAGTGGGGCCGGGAGGTGCCTAGCTCGGGCGTGGGTGCGGAGGAGACGCCGAGGCTTCTAGGCCTACCTGGAAAAACGGGGAAAGGTAGGAAAATTAATGAGATTAGATAAGTTAATTACTTTCTAAATCATTTTTTTTTAAAACAATATGTGTTTTAAAAGCAACGTTTTTTTTTAAGACGCAGAAAGCGGGAAAAAGAAAGGAAAAGTTTGGAATCAAGATGGCGGCGACTCACCTCAGTTCAGAACGATAAAGCCCGGCCACACGCGCACCGATTGGCCCGGCGGCACACGTCAGCAACCCGGTGTACGATTGGTCGAGCTCGAGGTCACTCTGTCGCTAATGAGCGGATAATGAGATGCTAATGAGCGGAATGTTGAAGGTTTTTGGGATACCGCGGGCGCAATTTTAGCCCGGCCGAAACGTAAATACGCTTAAAACCGTCTCGGAATCGTAAGCTTTCTTTGGAGGTAACGCGCGCGTAGGTACGCCCTGTAACTTTCGAGTGCATACCCGCAATGCACACGCGATGACAGACAGACAGATAGACAGATAGACAGAAAGACAGAAAGACAGATAGACAGAATGACAGAATGACAGAAGTACCGATTTATATATATAGATGTTATGTTAAATGGGGAATATATGCTGTTAAGCTAAAAAGGGAGGATTGTGGTGTATGTAACCGTTCCACCTTTAAGAGAACTATTTTAAGAGATGCACTACTTTATCTTGGCTGCTGTATACTGTAATACCGGTGGTGACCACACCGGTATATAAGTGCTGTGTAATGATTTATTGGGCAGTTCAGCCTGACCTTCGACTAGTAAAGACCTGTTGAATTCTATCTGATATTGATGTGCCCCTAGGAAAAGGGACCATCTCTGGAGCCTCTGTGCTGTCATCACCGAAACACCCTTCTTAGGGTTAAAAATGGATACCAACGGCTGGTGGTCTGTCAGCAGTGTAAACTTCTGGCCCTGCAGGTAATGATTAAACTTCTTTACTCCCCACACAAGGCTGAGAGCCTCCCTATCTATCTGAGCATAGTTGCGCTCAGCGGAGGTCAATGATCTGGATGCAAATGCGACTGGCCTTTCCAAGCCATTTGGCAACTTGTGTGAGAGTACTGCTCCAATACCATAAGGAGAAGCATCACAAGCTAAACGAATAGGTAGCATTGGGTTGAAGTGAGCCAACACTTCCTCTGAGGTGATCAATGCCTTGCTTTTGCGAAAGGCCTTCTTACAGTCCTCGCTCCACTTCCATGGTACTTCTTTCTGCAAAAGAGCGTTCAGCGGGTGCAGCACCGTGGATAGATTTGGCAGAAACTTATGGTAATAGTTAATCAACCCTAGGAACGACCTCAACTGGGATACATTTTCCGGAGCGGGAGCCTTCACAACAGCTTCGATCTTGTCAGGTGACTTGTGCAGCCCCTCCTGGTCAATGACATGACCACAGTACGAGATCCGTTTCTGAAAGAACTCACATTTCTGGCGATTAACTCGAAGTCCATATTCCTTCAATCTGGTGAGCACCAGTTTCAAATTTGCAAGGTGTTCCTCATCGTCATCTCCTGTAATCAGGATATCGTCCAAGTAACATTGAGTGCTTGGAATTCCCTGTAATACCTGCTCCATGGCCCTCTGCCAAATTGCTGGAGCCGAAGCCACTCCAAAAACCAGTCTATTATATCGATACAAGCCTCTGTGCGTGTTGATTGTGAGATACTGGCGCGACTCTTCCTCAACTTCCATCTGTAAGTACGCTTGCGCCAGGTCTATCTTGGTGAAGTGTTTCCCGCCAGACAATGAAGCAAAGATATCCTCAATCCGCGGAAGCGGATATTGCACCGTGTGAAGCACCGGATTAACCGTGATCTTGAAGTCTCCACAGATGCGGACCTTCCCCGGTTCCCCTGGCTTGTTACTCGATGAATGCTTCATGACGGGAACAATGGGCGTGGCCCACTCACTCCAGTCCACCTTAGACAGTACTCCTGAACGTTCTAGCCCTTCCAGCTCAGCTTCCACAGCAGGTCGTATCGCATAAGGTACCGGTCTGGCTTTGAAAAATTTTGGGTTTGCATGTTCTGCAATCTTGATTTTTGCCGTAATTCCTCTCAGTGTTCCCAGTCCCTGTTGGAACACCTCTTTAGCCTCATCCAATATTCTGGACAATCGTTCAGGTTTGACATCTTTTTTTCCGGAATCTACCGTTATTGCTTTTAGGGAGTGCCAGTCCATATTTATTTTCCTGATCCACTCCCGTCCCAGAAGTGGTGGACCTCCCTCAGGTAGTACATATAAGTCCATTCCTTGGTGTTCTTTGCCCTTGTGTACCACCTTGACTTTTATCTTTCCGATGGGGTATACTCTTTGCCCCGTGTATGTCTGCAATACTATCTCTGTATCCCGTAGGGGAATATGTGTGAATAACCTTTTGTAATCTTGCTTATTCATGACCGTCAACGCCGATCCGGTGTCCAATTCCATCTTCACTTGGACTCCTGCTATCTGAAGTGTGACCCAGATAGTTTGTAGGTCAGCTTCCTTACTCACATTGTGAATTCTCACACTACCCAGTTCCTTGCTGTTGGAGACTGAATCCGAATTCTGTTCATCCGAACTCTTCTCAGCCACCTTATGTACCTTTCTGCACTTTTCCTGCGGTGACTTTTTGTTGCTGGTCTTCTTTCCTGACCGGCATACTTTAGCTATGTGACCAAGCTTGCCACATTTTCTACATTCCTGATTTTTAAACCAGCATTGGTTCTGATCGTGTGTTGTCTTTCCACAACGATAACATTTCGCTGTACCCAAAGCCATTTGATCTACGCTGAGTACCGCTGCCTTCAGCTGCATTTCCGCAGTGCCTCTCGCTGCGGCTTCGTGCGATGCTGCAATCGTGACAGCCTTATCAAGTGTAAGATCATTCTCTTCAAGCAGCCGCTTTTGTGTTCCTTCTTTCGACAATCCACACACGAATTTGTCTCTCAGTGCCTCTGTCAGTCTTTCCCCAAACTGACAGTATTTCGCTAGCTTACGCAGTTCAATTAAATACTCCGCGTTGCTTTCCTCTTTCAGTTGCGTTCTCGCATAAAATTTAAATCGTTCCGCTAACATCAGCGGTGTGGGGTTCAAATGATTTCTCAGGACAGCAACAATATTAGCGAAAGCCTGATCCGCCAGTTTAGCTGGTGATAGAAGATGCTTCAATAGCCCGTATGTCTTCGCACCCATTGAGTTTAGTAAGGTTAGTGCTTTATCTTCCTCTGATATTTTATTTGCCTTACAATAAATCTCTATGCGTTCTACATACGTGGCCCAATCTTCAACATCGGCATCGAAATCGTTGATGTTACCATGCTTAGGCATCCTCGCAATCTTCTTGAGAATCAAAAAGAAATTTTTATTTTATTTATTTTTCAAAATGGCAGTTTCCCGCGCTTGTCTTCTTCCCCCGCCGACGAAAATGGCGGCTTCCCGCGTTTGCCTTTCTCCCCCGCTGGCTGTAATGGCGATTGCCGTATTGCTGCGTTCGCCCTCCCCAGCGGTTCTCAAATCGTGCCTCCCAGCCCCTCTTGCAGTCCGGTCCTTTCCCCCGGCTGCGGCTGAGTTCTCCGCGGTTTTTAAAAAAATTTTTTATTATTTTTATTTTCTCCCGCGCCTCGCGGCCTCGGTAGCTGCCCGGCCTTTTTCCCCGGTCGCGGTCGAGCTCTCTCTCGACGCTGTTGCATCTCCCAGCCCGCTTGCAGCCCGATCTTTTACACCGGCTGCGTTTGCATTCACCGCGGCTCCCGTGCCTTACGCTGCCCCAGTCTCAGCGCCTCTGGCCCCGACTTCTGTCCGGCTCTTTTCCCCGGCCGTGGTCGAGTTCTCCGCCCTTATATCCTCCGTTTTTCCCTCCCCTACTTCACAGCCAACGTGGCCGACTTGCTGCTCATCGCTGATCGGCTTACCCACCACCGTGGTAGAAGGGATGATCACTGCCTGTTGCTGATGGAAGGCTTCGTGTCAGGATTCTTCCTTGCTCTTCAGACCCGAGTCGTTTCTCAGCAGGATGATGAGGGCGGATGCCTCTTCTTGACGCCCGTTAAACTGCCTTGGATATATCTCTGCCGCAGGGTAAGATCGTCATCGTCGCCACTGTTAAGTCTGTGTGTTCTAGTTATTGTTAATAAGAATCACTGCACACAGACCACAAGAATAAATTCAACAGGTCTTTACTAGTCGAAGGTCAGGCTGAACTGCCCAATAAATCATTACACAGCACTTATATACCGGGGTGGTCACCACCAGTATTATAGTATACAGCAGCCAAGATAAAGTAGTGCATCTCTTAAAATAGTTCTCTTAAAGGTGGAACGGTTACATACACCACAGTAACTAGTGGTGTTCTGCAGGGGTCAGTGCTGGGACCCCAACTCTTTACAATCTATATTAACGATTTGGGGGAAGGGACCGAGTGCAACATATCCAAGTTTGCCGACGATACAAAGATGGGAGGGAAAGCAATGAGTGAGGAGGACATAAAAAACCTGCAAAAGGACATAGACAGGCTAAGTGAGTGGGCAGAGATTTGGCAGATGCAAAATAATGTTGGAAAGTGTGAGGTTATGCACTTTGGCAGAAAAAATCAAAGAGCAAGTTATTATCTAAATGGAGAGAAACTGCAAAGTGCTACAGTACAAAGGGATCTGGGGGTCTTGGTGCATGAAACACAAAAAGGAAGTATGCAGGTGCAGCAGGTGATCAGGAAGGCCAATGGAATCTTGGCTTTTATTGCAAGGGGGATGGAGTATAAAAACAGGGAAGTCTTGCTGCAGTTATACAGGGTATTGGTGAGGCCACACCTGGAATACTGCGTGCAGTTTTGGTTTCCATATTTAAGAAAAGATATACTTGCTCTCGAGGCGGTTCAGAGAAATTCACTCGGTTGATTCCGGAGATGAGGGGGTTGACATATGAGGAAAGGTTGAGTAGGTTGGGACTCTACTCATTGGAGTTCAGAAGAATAAGAGGCAACCTTATCGAAACATATAAGATTGTGAGGGGGCTTGATCGGGTGGATGCGGGGAGGATGTTTCCACTGATGGGTGAGACTAGAACTAGGGGGCATAATCTAAGAATAAGGGGCTGCGCTTTCAAAACTGAGATGAGGAGAAACTTCTTCACTCAGAGGGTAGTAAATCTATGGAATTTGCTACCCCAGAGAGCTGTGGATGCTGCAAAATTAAATAAATTTAAAATGGAGATAGACAGTTTCCTAGCAGATAAGGGAATTAGGGGTTACAGGGAGAGGGCAGGGAAGTGGACGTGAGTATAGATTCAGATCAGCCATGATCCTATTGAATGGCGGAGCAGGCCTGAGGGGCCGTATGGCCTACTCCTGCTCCTACTTCTTATGTTCTTATGTTCTTATGTTCCAGTGAGGGGTGTGGGGTATATCACAAAGAGATACAGTGAGGGGTGTGGAGTATATCAGTGTTAGAGTGAGGGGTGTGGGGTATAGCAGTGTTAGAGTGAGGGGTGTGGGGTATAGCAGTGTTACAGTGAGGGGTGTGGGGTATATCAGAGAGTGTTTCCGTGATGGGTGTGGGGTTTATCAGAGAGTGTTACAGTGAGGGTGTGGGGTATATCAGAGAGTGTTTCAGTGAGGGGTGTGGGGTTTTTCAGAGAGTGTTTCAGTGAGGGGTGTGGGGTATATCAGAGAGAGTTACAGTGAGGGGTGTGGGGTGTATCCCTGTTACAGTGAAGGGGTGTGGGGTATATCATTGTTACATTGAGGGTTATGGGGTTTATCAGAGAGAGTTACAGTGAAGGGTGTGGGGCATATCAGAGAGAGTTACAGAGAGGTGCATGGGGTATATCAGAGAGTGTTTCAGTGAGGGGTGTGGGGTTTTTCAGAGAGTGATACAGTGAGGGGTGTGGGATATATCAGAGTGTTACAGTGAGTGGTGTGGGGTTTATCAGAGAGTGTTACAGTAAGGGGTGTGGGGTATATCAGAGTGTGTTATAGTGTGAGGTGTGGAGTATATCAGTGTTACAGTGAGGGGTGTGGAGTATATCAGTGTTAGAGTGAGGGGTGTGGGGTATATCAGAGTGTTACAGTGAGGGGAGTGGGGAATATCAGAGAGAGTTACAGTGAGGGGTGTGAGGTGTATCCCTGTTACAGTGAAGGGGTGTGGGGTATATCATTGTTAAATTGAGGGTTATGGGGTTTATCAGAGAGAGTTACAGTGAAGGGTGTGGGGTATATCAGAGAGAGTTACAGTGAGGAGTGTGGGGTATATCAGAGAGTGTTACAGTGAGAGGTGTCGGGTATATCAGAGAGTGTTATCGTGAGAAGTGTGGGGTATTTAAGAGTGTTTTACAGTGAGGGGTATGGGTATATCAGAGAGTTACAGTGAGGGGTGTGGCGTATATAAGAGAGTCTTCAGTGAGGGGTGTGGGGTATATCAGAAAGAGTTACAGTGAGGGGTGTGGGGTATATCAGAGTGTTACAGTGAGGGGTGTGGGGTACTTCAGTTTTACAGTGAGGGGTGTGGGGTATATCAGAGAGTGTTACAGTGAAGAGTGTGGGGTATATCAGTTTTACAGTGAAGGCTGTGTGGGGTATATCAGAGATTGTTACAGTAAAGGGTGTGTGGTATATCAGAGAATCATAAATTGAGGTATGTGCTGTATATCAGAGAGAGTTACAGTGAGGAGTGTGGGGTATATCAGAGAGAGTTACACTGAGGAGTGTGGGGTATATCAGAGATTGTTACAGTGAGGGGTGTGGGTGTGTCAGAGAGAGTTACAGTGAGTGGTGTGGGGTATATCAGAGGGTGTTTCAGTGAGGGGTATGGGGTATATCAGAGTGAAGGGTGTGGGGTATATCAGTGTTACAGTGAGGAGTGTGGGGTATATCAGTGTGTTACAGTGAGGGGTGTGGGAAATTCAGGGAGAGATACAGAGAGGGGCGTTGAGTATATCACTGTTACAGTGTGTGGTGTGGCATATATCGCTGTTACAGTGAGGGGTCTGGGGTGTATCAGAGATCGTTACAGTGGAGTTGTTACAGTGAGCAGTGAAATGTATATCTGAGAATCTTAAAGTGAGGAGTGTGGTGTATATCAGAGATTGTTACACTGAGGAGTGTGGGGTCTATCCAAGAGTGTTACAGTGAGGGGTGTGGGGTAAATCAGACAGTGTTACAGTGAGGAGTGTGGGGAATATGAGAGAGCTACAGTGAGGGGTGTGGGGTATATCTGAGATTGTTACTTTGAGGGGTGTGGGATATATCAGAGTGTTACAGTGAAGAGTGTGGGTTATATCAGTTATACAGTGAGCGGTGTGCGGTATATCAGAGATTGTTACATTGAGGGGTGTGGGGTATATCAGAGATTGTTACAGTGAGTGGTGTGGATGTGTCAGAGAGAGTTACAGTGGGTGGTGTGGGGTATATCAGAGTGTTACAGTGCAGAGTGTGCGGTATATCAGTTTTACAGTGCATGGTGTGGGGTATTTCAGAGAGTGTTACAGTGAGGAGGGTGGTGTATATCAGAGATAGTTACAGTGAGGAGTGTGGGGTATATCAGAGAGAGTTACAGTGAGGGGTGTGGGGTATAGCAGAGATAGTTACAGTGGGGGTGTGGGGTATATCAGAGATTGTTACATTGGGGTATATCAGAGAATCTTACACTGAGGAATGTGGATATAGCAGAGAGAGTTACAGTGAGGAGTGTGGGGTATATCAGAGATTGTTACATTGTGGGGTGTGGGTTACATCAGAGTGTGTTATAGTGAGGGGTGTGGGGTATATCAGAGATTGTTACATTGTGGTATATCAGGGAATCTTACAGTGAGGAATGTGGAATATAGCAGAGAGAGTTACAGTGAGGAGTGTGGGGTATATCAGAGATTGTTACATTGTGGGGTGTGGGTTATATCAGAGTGTGTTATAGTGAGGGGGTGGGTATATCAGAGATTGTTACATTGTGGGGTGTCGGGTGTATCAGAGAGTGTTATAGTGATGGGTGTGGGGTATATCAGAGTGAGTAACAGTGAGGGATGTGGGGTACATCAGGGTTACAGTGAGGGGTGTGGGGTTTATCTGGGAGTGTTGCAGTGAGGGGTTTGGGGATTATCATTGAGTGTTATAGTAAGGGATGTTGGGTATATCAGACAGTGTTACAGGAGGGGTGTGGTATTTACAGAGACTGTTACAGTGAGGGGTGTGGTGTATATCAGAAAGAGATACATGAGGAGTGTGGGGAATATCAGAGAGAGTTACAGTGAGGGGTGTGGGTATATCAGAGAGAGTTACAGTGAGGGGTATGGGTATATCAGAGAGAGTTACAGTGAGCGGATTGGTGTATAACAGAGAGTGTTACAGTGAGGTGTGTGGGGTATATCAGCGATTGTTACAGTGAGGGGTGTGGGGTATATCAGAGATTGTTACAGTGAGGGGAGTGGTGTATATCAGAGTATTACAGTGAAGAGTGTGGCGTATATCAGTTTTACAGTTAAGGGTGCGCGGTATATCAGCTTTACAGTGAGGGGTGTGGTGTATATTAGGGAGAGTTACAGTGTGGAGTGTGGGGTAAATCAGAGATTGTTACAGTGAGTGGTGTGGGGTATATCAGAGAGAGTTACAGTGAGGGATGTGGGGTATATCAGATTGTTACAGTGAGGGGTGTGGGGTATATCAGAGAATCTTACAGTGGGGGTGTGGGGTATATCCGAGATTGTTACAGTGAGGGGTGTGGGGTATATCAGAGAATCTTACAGTGAGGAGTGTGGGGTATATCAGAGATTGTTACAGTGAGGGGTGTGGGGTACATCAGAGTATTACAGTGAAGAGTGTGGGGTATGTCAGTTTTACAGTGAAGTGTGCGGGGTATATGAGCTTTACAGTGAGGGTTGTGGGGTGTATCAGAGAGAGTTACAGTGTGGAGTGAGGTGTATATCAGAGATTGTTACAGTGAGGGGTATGGGTATATCAGAGAGAGCTACAGTGAGTGGTGTGGGGTATATCAGAGAGTGTTACAGTGAGGGATGTGGGGTATATCAGATTGTTACAGTGAGGGGTGTGGGGTATATCAGAGAATCTTACAGTGAGGAGTGTGGGGTATATCAGGGATTGTTACAGTGAGGGGTGTGGGGTATATCAGTGTTACAGTGGCGGAGTGTGGGGTATATCAGAGATTGTTACATTGAGGGGTGTGGGGTATATCAGAGTGAGTTACAGTGAGGGGTGTGGCATATATCAGAGTGAGCTACAGTGAGGGATGTGGGGTATATCAGACAGAGTTACAGTGAGGGGTGTGGTGTATATCAGAGAGAGCTACAGTGAGTGGTGTGTTTATCAGAGTGAGTTACAGTGAGGGGTGTGAGGTATATCAGAGAGAGTTACAGTGAGGGCTGTGGGTTATATCAGAGAAGCTACAGTGAGTGGTGTGGTGTTTATCAGAGTGAGTTACAGTGAGGGGTGTGGGGTATATCAGAGAAAGCTACAGCGAGGTGTGTGGGGTATATCAGAGAGAGTGTTACAGTGAGGGCTGTGGGGTATATCAGAGAGAGCTACAGTGACGGGTGTGGTATATCAGAGAGAGTTACAGTGAGGGGTCTGGGGTATTTCAGAGAGTGTTACCGTGAGGGGCGTGGGTTATATCAGAGATTGTTACAGTGAGGGGTGTATCAGAGAATGTTATACTGAGGGGTGTGGGTTATATCAGAGATTGTTACAGTGAGGGGTGTGGGATATAGCAGTGTTACAGTGAGGGGTGTGGGGTTTATCTGGAAGTGTTACAGTGAGGGGTGTGGGGTATATCAGAGAGTTATAGTGAAGGGTGTTGGGTATATCACTGTTACAGTGAGTGTTGTGGCATATATCGCTGTTGCATGAGGGGTGTGAGGTATTTCAGAGAGAGTCATAGTGAGGGGTGTGGGGTATATCAGAGAGAGCTACAGTGAGGGGTGGGGGTATATCAGACAGAGTTACAGTGAGGGGTGTGGGGAATATAAGAGAGAGTTACATGAGGGGCGTTGTGTATATCACTGTTACAGTGTGTGGTGTGGCGTATATCGCTGTTGCATGAGGGGTGTGGGATTGATCAGAGAGTGTTACAGTGAGGGGTGTGGGGTATAGCAGAGAGTGTTATAGTGAGGGCTGTGAGGTATATTAGGAGTTTTTTTTTATTCATTGATGGGATGTGGGCGTCGCTGGCTAGGCCTGCATTTAGTGCCCATCCCTAATTGCCCTTGAGAAGATGGTGGTGAGCCGCCATCTTGAACCGCTGCAGTCCATATGGTGTAGGTACACCCACAATGCTGTTAGGGAGGGAGTTCCAGGATTTTGGCCCAGCGACAGTGAAGGAACGGCGATACAGGTCCAAGTCAGGATGGTGTGTGGCTTGGAGGGGAACTTGTAGGTGGTGATGTTCCCATGCGTCTGTTGCCCTTGTCCTTCTAAGTGGTAGATGTCGTAGGTTTGGAAGGTGCTGTTGAAGGAGCTTTGGCAAGTTGCTGCAGTGCATCTTGTAGATGGTACACACTGCAGCCACAGTGCGCCGGTGGTGGAGGGAGTGAATGTTGAAGGTGGATGGCGTGCCAATCAAGCGGGCTGCTTTATCCTGAATGGTGTCGAGCTTCTTGAGTGTTGTTGGAGCTGCACTCATCCAGGCAAGTGGAGAGTATTCCATCACACTCCTGACTTGTGCCTTGTAGATGGTGGAAAGGCTTTGGGGAGTCAGGAGGTGAGACACTCGCCGCAAAATTCCCAGCCTCTGGCCTGCTCTTGTAGCCACAGTATTTATATGGCTGGTCCAGTTCAGTTTCTGATCAATGGTAACCCCCAGGATGTTGATAGTGGGGGATTCAGTGATGGTAATGCCATTGAATGTCAAGGGGAGATGGTTAGAGTCTCGCTTGTTGGAGGGGTGTGGGGTTTATCGGTATTAATGTGAGGGGTGTGGGGTATATCAGAGAGTGTTACATTGAGAGGTGTGGGATATATCAGAGAGAGTTACAGTGAGGTGTGTGGGGTATATCAGAGAGTGTTATAGCGAGGGGTGTGGGGTATATCATAGAGTGTTACTGTGAGGGTTGTGGGGTGTTTCAGAGAATGTTACAGTGAGGGGAGTGGGTATATCAGAGAGACTTACAGTGAGAAGTATGGGGTATATCAGAAATTGTTACATTGAGGGGTGTGAGGTATATCAGTGTTACAGTGAGGGGTGTGGCGTATATATATATGTTTTATTATTCGTTTATGGAATCAGGCTTCGCTGGCAATGCCAGCGTTTATTGCCCATCCCTAGTTGCCCTTAAGAAGGTGGTGAGGAGCTGCCTCCTTGAACCGCTGCAGTCCGTGTGGTGAAGGTACTCCCACAGTGCTGTTAGGTAGGGAGTTCCAGGATTTTGATCCAGCGACGATGAAGGATCGGCGATATATTTCTAAGTCAGGATGGTGTGTGACTTGGAGGGGAACTTGGAGGTGGTGGTGTTCCCATGCGCCTGCAGCCCTTGTCCTTCTAGGTGGAAGAGGGCACGGGTTTGGGAGGTGCTGCCGAAGAAGCCAAGGCAAGTTGCTGCAGTGCATCTTGTAGATGGTACACACTGCAGCCACGGTACACCAGTGGTGGAGGGAGTGAATGTTTAAGGTGGTGGATGGGGTGCCAATCAAGCGAGTTGCTTTGTCCTGGATGGTGTCGAGCTTCTTCAGTGTTGTTGGAGCTGCAGTCATCCAGGCAAGTGGAGAGTATTCCATCACACCCCTGACTTGTGCCTTGTAAATGGTGGAAAGGCACTGGGGAGTCAGGAGGTGAGACACTCGCCGCAGAATACCCAGCCTCTGACCTGCTCTTGTTGCCACAGTAGTTATGTGGCTGGTCCAGTTAAGTTTCTGGTCAATGGTGATCCCCCAGGATGTTGATGGTGGGGGATTCGGCGATGGTAATGCCGTTGAATGTCAAGGGGCGGTGGTTAGACTGTCGCTTGTTGGAGATAGTCATTGCCTGGCACTTGTGTGGTGTGAATGTTACCTGCCACTTAGCATAAGCCTGAACATCGTCCAGGTCTTGTTGCAGGCGGGCATGGACTGCTTCATTATCTGAGAAGTTGTGAATGGCACTGAACACTGTGCAGTCATCAGCGAACATCCCCATTTCTGATCTTATGTTGGAGGGAAGGTCATTGATGAAGCATGAAGATGGTTGGGCCTAGGACACTGCCCTGAGGAACTCCTGCAGCGATGTCCTGGGGCTGTGATGATTGACCTTCAACCACCACAAACATCTTCCTTTGTACTAGGTATGACTCCAGCCAGTGGAGCGTTTTCCCCCTGATTCCCATTGACTTCAGTTTTACTAGGGCTCCTTGATGCGACATTTGGTCAAATGCTGCCTTGATATCAAGGGCAGTTACTCTCACCTCACCTCTGGAATTCAGCTCCTTTGTCCATGTTTGGACCAAGGCTGTAATGAGGTCGGGAGCCGAGTGGTCTTGGCGGAACCCAAACTGGGCATCAATGTGCAGGATATTGATGAGTAAGTGTCGCTTGATAGTCGATGACACCTTCCATCACTTTGCTGATGACTGAGAGTAGACTGATGGGGCGGTAATTGGCCGGGTCGGATTTGTCCTGCTTTATGTGGACAGGACATACAGTTTTCCACATTGTCGAGGAGATGCCAGTGTTGTAGTTGTACTGGAACAGCTTGGCTAGAGGCGCGGCTAGTTCTGGAGCACAAGTCTTCAGCATGACAGCCGGGATGTTGTCGGGGGCCCACAGCCTTTGCTGTATCCAATGCGCTCAGCCATTTCTTGATATCACATGGAGTGAATCGAATTGGCTGAAGACTGGCTTCTGTGGTGGTGGGGACCTCAGGAGGAGGCCGATATGGATCATCCACTCGGCACTTCTGACTGAAGATGGTTGCAAATGCTTCAGCCTTGTCTTTTGCACTCACGTGCTGAGCTCCCCCATCATTGAAGATGGGGATATTCTTGGAGCCTCCTCCTCCCATTAGTTGTTTAATGGTCCAACATCATTCACGACTCGACGTGGCAGGACTGCAGAGCTTTGATCTGATCCGTTGATTGTGGGATCACTTAGCCCTGTCTATAGCATGCTGCTTCCACTTTTTAGCATGCAGCTTCCCCAGGTTGGCACCTCATTTTTAGGTACGCCTGGTGCTGCTCCTGGCATGCTCTTCTACACTCCTTATTGAACCAGGGTTAGTCCCCTGGCTTGGTGGTAATGGTAGAGTGAGGGATATGCTGGGCCATGAGGTTACAGATTGTGGTGGAATACAATTCTGCTGCTGCTGATCGCCCACAGCGCCTCATGGATGCCCAGTTTTGAGCTGCTAGGTCTGTTCTGAATCTATCCCATTTAGCACGGTGGTAGTCCCACACAACACGATGGAGGGTGTTCTCAGTGTGAAGACGGGACTTCGTCTCCACAATGACTGTGCGGTGGTCACTGCTGCCAATGCTGTCATGGACAGATGCATCTGCGACAGGTAGATTGGTGAGGACGAGTTCAAGTAGGTTTTTCCCTCGTGTTGGTTCACTCACCACCTGTCACAGGCCCAGACTAGCAGTTATGTCCTTCAGGAATCAGCCAGCTCGGTCAGTAGTGGTGCTACCGAGCCACTCTTGGTGATGGACATTGAAGTCCCCCACGCAGAGTACATTCTGTGCACTTGCTACTCTCAGTGCTTCTTCCAAGTGGTGTTTAACATGGAGGAGTACTGATTCATCAGCTGAGGGAGGGCGGTAGGTGGTAATAAGCAGGAGGCTTCCTTGCCCATGCTTGACCTGAAGCCATGAGACTTCATGGGGTCCAGAGTCAATGTTGAGGAATCCCAGGGCCACTCCTTCCCGACTGTATACCACTGTGTCACCACCCCTGGTGGGTCTGTCCTGCCGGTGGGACAGGACATACCCAGGGATGGTGATGGAGGCGTTCGGGACATTGGCTGAAAGGTATGATTCTGTGAGTATGACTGTCAGGCTGTTGCATGACTAATCTGTGGGACAGCTCTCCCAATTTTGGCACAAGTCCCCAGATGTCGGTGAGCAGAAATTTGCAGGCTTGCCTGGGCTGGGTGTGCCGTTACTGTGTCCGGTGCCGAGGTCGATGCCAGGTGGTCCGTCCGGGTTCATTCTTATTATTTTGTTTTGTAGCGGTCAGTTACAACTGAGTGACTTGCTCGGCCATTTCAGAGGGCAGTTAAGAGTCAACCACATTGCTGTGGGTCTGGAGTCACATACAGGCCAGACCGGGTAAGGACGGCAGATTTCCGTCCCTAAAGGACATTAGTGAACCAGATGGGCTTTTACGACAATCCAATAGTTTCATGGTTATGATTACTGATACTAGCTTATTATTCCAGACTTATTAATTAACTGAATTTAAATATATATCAGAGAGAGTTACAGTGAGGGGTGTGGGGTATATCAGAGAGTGTTACAGTGAGGGGTGTGGGGTATATCAGAGAGAGTTACAGTGAGGGGTGTGTGGTATATCAGAGAGTGTTACAGTGAGGGGTGTGGGGTATATCAGAGAGAGTTACAGTGAGGGGTGTGGGGTATATCAGAGAGTGTTACAGTGAGGGGTGTGGGGTATATCAGAGAGTGTTACAGTGAGGGGTGTGGGGTATATCAGAGATTGATACAGTGAGGGGTGTGGGGTATATCAGAGATTGTTACGGTCAGGGGTGTGGGGTATATCAGAGAGAGAGTTACAGTGAGGGGTGTGGGGTATATCAGAGAGAGTTACAGTGAGGGGTGTGGGGTATATCAGAGAGAGTTACAGTAAGGGGTGTGGGGTATATCAGAGAGTGTTACAGTGAGGGGTGTGGGGTATATCAGAGAGAGTTACAGTGAGGGGTGTGGGGTATATCAGAGAGTGTTACAGTGAGGGGTGTGGGGTATATCAGAGATTGTTACAGTGAGGGGTGTGGGGTATATCAGTGTTACAGTGGCGGAGTGTGGGGTATGTCAGAGAGTGTTACAGTGAGGGGTGTGGGGTATATCAGAGATTGTTACGGTCAGGGGTGTGGGGTATATTAGAGATTGTTACAGTGAGGGGTGTGGGGTATATCAGTGTTACAGTGATGGCTGTGGGGTATATCAGAGAGAGTTACAGTGAGGACTGTGGGGTATATCAGAGATTGTTACAGTGAGGGATGTGGGGTATATCAGTGTTACAGTGAGGAGTGTGGGGTATATCAGAGATTGTTACAGTGAGGGGTGTGGGGTATATCAGAGAGTGTTGCAGTGAGGGGTGTGGGGTATATCAGAGAATCTTACAGTTAGGATTGTGGGGTATATCAGAGATCGTTACAGTGAGGGGTGTGGGGTATATCAGAGTATTACAGTGAAGAATGTGGGGTATATCAGTTTTATAGTGAAGGGTGCGGGGTATATCAGCTTTACACTGAGGTGTGTGGGGTATATCAGAGAGAGTTACAGTGTGGAGTGTGGGGTATATGAGAGATTGTTACAGTGAGGGGTGTGGGTATATCAGAGAGAGCTACAGTGAGTGGTGTGGGGTATATCAGACAGTGTTACAGTGAGGGATGTGGGGTATATCAGATTGTTACAGTGAGGGGTGTGGGGTATATCAGCGAATCTTACAGTGAGGGGTGTGGGGTATATCAGAGAGCGTTACAGTGAGGGGTGTGGGGTATATCAGAGAATCTTACAGTGAGGCATGTGGGGTATATCAGAGATTGTTACAGTGAGGGGTGTGGGGTATATCAGTGTTACAGTGGCGGAGTGTGGGGTATGTCAGTGATTGTTACAGTGAGGGGTGTGGGGTATATCAGTGTTACAGTGGCGGAGTGTGGGGTATATCAAACAGAGTTACAGTGAGGGGTGTGGTGTATATCAGAGAGAGTTACAGTGAGGGGTGTGGGGTATATCAGAGAGAGTTACAGTGAGGGGTGTGGGGTATATCAGAGAGAGTTACAGTGAGGGGTGTGGTGTATATCAGAGAGAGTTACAATGAGGGGTGTGGGGTATATCAGAGAGTGTTACAGTGAGGGCTGTGGGTTGTATCAGAGAGAGCTACAGTGAGGGGTGTGGGGTATATCAGAGAGTGTTACAGTGAGGGCTGTGGGTTATTTCAGAGAGTGTTACAGTGAGGGGTGTGGGGAATATAAGAGAGAATTACAGTGAGGGGCGTTGCGTATATCACTGTTACAGTGTGTGGCGTGGTGTATATCGCTGTTACAGTGAGGTGTATGGGGTGTATCAGAGAGTGTTACAGTGAGGTGTGTGGTGTTTCTCTGGGAGTGTTACAGTGAGGTGTGTGGTGTATATCAGAAAGAGATACAGTGAAGAGTGGCGTATATCAGAGTGTTATAGGGAGGGGTGTGGGGAATATCAGAGAGTTATAGTGAAGGGTGTTGTGTATATCATTGTTACAGTGAGTGGTGTGGCATATATCGCTGTTACATGAGGGGTGTGGGATTTATCAGAGAGTGTTACAGTGAGGGGTGTCCGGTATATTATAGAGTTACTGTGAGGGGTTTGGGGTATTTCAGAGAGAGCTACAGTGAGGGGTGTGGGGTATATCAAAGAGACTGCTACAGTGACGGGTGTGGCATATCAGAGAGAGCTACAGTGAGGGGTGTGGGGTATATCAGACAGAGTTACAGTGAGGGGTGTGGGGTATTTCAGGGAGCGTTACAGTGAGGGGTGTGGGGAATAAGAAGGCAAATGGTATGTTGGCCTTCATGGCGAGAGGATTCGCGTACAGGAGCAAGGATGTCTTGCTGCAGTTGTACAGGGCCTTGGTGAGACCACACCTTGAGTATTGTGTGCAGTTTTGGTCGTCTTATCTGAGGAAGGATTTTCTTGCCATGGACGGATTGCAGCAAAGATTCACCAGACTGATACCTGGGATGGCAGAAACGACGTATGAAGAGAGATTGGGTCGATTAGGCTTATATTCACTAGAGTTTAGAAGAATGAGAGGGGATCTCATTGAAACTTATAAAATTCTAACAGGACTAGACAGACTAGATGCAGGAAGGATGTTCCCGATGGCGGTGGAATCCAGAACCAGGGGTCACAATCTAAGGATAAGGGGTAAGCCATTTAGGGCTGAGATGAGGAGGAATTTCTTCACCCAGAGAGTGGTGAACCTGTGGAATTCTATACCACAGAAGGCAGTTGAGGCCAAATTATTAAATATATTCAAGAAGGAGTTAGATATATTTCTTAAGGCTAAAGGGATCAAGGGATATGGGGAGAAAGCAGGGACAGGGTACTGAATTTGGATGATCAGCCATGATCTCATTAAATGGCAGAACAGGCTCGAGGGGCCGAATGGCCTACTCCTGCTCCTATCTTCTATGTTTCTATGTATATCAGAGATTGTTACATTGAGGGGTGTGTGGTATATCAGTGTTACAGTGAGGAGTGTGGGGTATATCAGAGGTGTTACAGTGAGGGGTGTGGGGTATATCAGAGAGAGTTACAGTGAGGGGTGTGGGGTATATCAATATTACAGTGAGTGGTGTGGCACTGAAGAAGCCTCTGGAGTCCCCAGTATCAGCCATGCATTGTATTTCTAGGGACTTTTGAGACCACCAGTTGTTCTTCATTTCCCTTATTCTCTGCTGGACATCTGCCTTAACTCTAGCATGAACCTCTCTTTTGGCCTTGCTGCTGATGTTGTTTTGCCAGGCGCAGAAAGCTTTCCTTTTCCTTTCTATGAGCTGCTCAATTTCTGAGTCGTTCTCATCAAACCAGTCCTGATGTTTTCTGGACTTGAAACCGAGTATGTTCTGGGAGGTGTTGAGGATAGTGGCTTTCAGCAGTTCCCAATGTTCTCCAGTATCATGTGGGTATTCCTTTGGAAGACTTTACCTGATGGAATCCTGAAAGTACTGCTGTATGGCAGTGTCCTCAAGACATTCAGGCTTGAAATTCAGCTGTTTGCGCCAGCCGTTAGCGCCAGATTTCTGGCGCTATCCACTTAGCGCCCGGGCACCGCCGGATCTGCGCCTACGCCGAAATTCAGCTGGGCTTTAGCGCCGGCGCAAAGTGTTAGCGCCCGCTCAGCTGCGCGCGCATCTTATGACGTCATTCCGTCGTGCAACGCCGTTTGTGCGCTCCAAACCGGAAATTCAGTGGCGCCCGGCCGATGTGGGCGTGGCGCTGCTAAGAACTGTGAAATGGAACTCAACAGAGGCCCTGTGGGATTCGGGGAGCGCTAATTAAAGGGCACACCCACTCACCCATAAAAGCCAGCCATTTCGCTGCAATGACTTGACTGGTTTGGATTTCTGCACAGAGAGCAAGGCACAGAGATTACTGATTTCGGACACCATAGGAGAGGTATTTTTGGCTTCTAGCCAGTGCTTTGACATTTGCATCCTTGTGATTTTGCTGTTTGGAACTTTGTAATGGGGGCTGCATGGGGGGCCAACCCTCAGTTGCTACATTTTGTGCGAAGGGCTCGCAGACGCTTTGAGAGAGGGCCAGGCATGCCTAGACGCAGAGGGGCCATTAGGCGTCGCCAACGTAGGCCTTACCCAGTCAGGCAATACCGGGAGCAGGTCTCATATCTCACCATGACTGCGGCGCATTGTGTTAAGAGGCTGCGCTTCAGAAGGGAGGTGGTTGGAGAGATCTGCCAGCTGCTTCATGCAGATTTGCAGCCACAGCTCATGTCCAGGGCGTCTCTCTCGGTGGAAGTGAAGGTCACGGTGGCTCTCAGCTTTTATGCAAGCGGCTCCTTCCAAGCCGCTGCTGGGGACATTGCGAACATCTCCCAGTTCGCCGCGCATCGCTGCATCCGACAGGTCACCGAAGCACTTTTCGCGAGGAGGCACCAATTCATCTCCTTCCCCATGACCCAACACAAGCAGGAGCAGTGTGCAGTCGGATTTGCCAGGATCGCGGGCTTCCCCATGGTGCAGGGCGCCATTGACTGCACGCATGTGGCTATGCGGGCACTTATCCACAATGCCGAGCAATACCGCAACCGGAAGGGCTACCATTCCCTAAATGTGCAGCTGGTGTGTGACCACAGGCAGCGCATCCTAGCTGTCAATGCCCGCTTCCCAGGAAGCAGCCACGATGCCTTTATCCTGCGCCAGACTACTCTGGCTGACATGTTCCAGGCACAGCCTCCACCAAGGGGATGGCTTATCGGGGACAAGGGCTACCCTTTGTGCAGATGGCTCATGACCCCGCTCCGCGCGCCCAGGACCCCAGCGGAGCTGGCATACAACGAAAGCCATCAAGCCACAAGGAACCTAATAGAGCAAACGATAGGCGTCCTCAAGCAACGGTTCCGTTGCCTGGATCGTTCGGGCGGGTCTCTTCAGTATTCGCCGGATAGAGTCTCCCAGTTCGTCGTGGTGTGCTGCATGCTCCACAACCTGGCTATCCGCAGGACTCAGGCACTGCCACCTGACATTGCCCCACCACCTCAGGAGGACGAGCAGGAGGACCCTGAGGAGGAGGAGCACCAGGCCAGGAGGGAGCGACAAGGTCCAAGGGCCGTCCGCCGGGGGCTTATTGCTCGACACTTCTAGGCCCCCTGTCAGGGAATGGCCTGGGCCACTGAACGCAGCTGAAGGCAGCCGCTCCGCAAGCCCTCAGCCGGTTAACCCAACAACCACTTGAAACATGACACCTGCACATGGTGAATAAATAAACATCTTTATTTCAAAAACTCAGGGCCCTTCCCACATGGAAGAGCAAAACAGAGAAGACCCCCAAAAAACAGTCACAAACTTCTGTCACTCCCAAAACCTGGGGAGGACTAACAAAACATCACCATCCAAATGGCCTTCCTCACTGGCCTAACAAAAACAAGCCCCCCCCACAACACAAACACCCCCATAAAACCAAACAACATAATGCCCCCCAGAACAGAAGCCCCCGCATCACCCAAACCCTCGCTCAACACACTCTATTCGGTGTGGCGAGAGGGCGAGTCTGTCGACAGCCGTCTTTTGCCCCGGCCCGTCCTGCTGCTGCGCCTCAAGCTGGGCCGTGAGGCTGTGGCGAGGCTGGGGGAAGGATCTTCAGGGCGACAAGGCGTCTCGCCAGATGCCCTTGGGGGTCGGCCTACACGAGGGCGGGCCTGGGAGGGGCCGGCTGGTGGCTGCTGCAGCTGTGGGTGGCCCTCTTCACTGCCTGCAGCAGCTCCTTGCACCCTGGCTGGGGGAGTGGCAGGCTCGCCTGCACCAATGGGGACAAGGTGGGTGATGCCAGGCGCGCGCTGGTCGCCAGACACACGTGCACTCGGGCGGCCTGGCCGGGGAGCAAGCGCGCCAAACTGTTGGTCGCCAGACCGGTGTGCGGCAGCAGGGCGGCGGCTGGCCTGGCGACGCCTCCGCGCCAGTGCGAGGGTGGCAGAAGTCAGTGCCCCAACTGCGCCGGCATGTGCCCGCATCTGCAGTGCCATTGTCTGCCCAGCACCTCTCAGCTGGCGACTGGCGTGCTGCGCTGCCTCGAGTTGTTGCACCCCCCTCTCATGCGCTGCCACAAGGAGCTCCACCCCCCTGGCGTGCGCTGCTGCGAATTGCTCCAGGCCCCTGGCCTGGGATTGGCCGAAAGCCACCACACTTTGTGCGAGGCTTTCGATGGCGTGAGGCATCTGTGCCACCACCTCCATGAATTCGACGTGCCGCCGCTCCGACGCCGCCGACATCTCGTCCAGGAGGCGCACCTCCTGGGCGACGTCCGAGTCCGGACTGGAGGGCGCCTCCACCCTCTGGCCAGAAGGCTGGCGTGCCGCCGGAGCCTTGCCGCGTGCGGCCACGCCACTGGGACCAGGTTCTGCCCTCCCCTCCACCGCCTCCCCCCTCTGGGCAGAAGGCTGGCGTGCCGCCGGAGCCTTGCCACGTGCGTGCATGCCACTGGGACCAGGTTCGGGGCTCCCCTCCCCCGCCTCCCCCTGGCTCTCCGGCACGCCAGACGTCTCCCCTTCATTGCCATCTCCTGGAGCGGAGGAGGGTTCCCCCGAGGTGGCGCCTTCCTGCTGCTCCTCGACGTCCTCCTCCTCCGAGGGCCTGGCTGTCTGGGCTTCAGGGAGCACCTCCTCCTCACCAGCTGAAAGCAGGAAGGCACAAGTGTAGCTTTAGAGTGAGGACAGGCCGACAGCGAGGGAGGCCGCACTGGTGCATTATGCGCATTTTTCGGCCAGTGGGGAAGGATGTAGATCTGATGCGCGAGGGCAAGGAGAGAGGTGCACCCGGTCCTGTCCTTACCAGTGGGTTCCAGTATAGGGTCGGCGTCGCCGAGCGCCACAGGCCCAATCACCGGGTGACGCAGGAGTCGGGCCACCCTCTCTTCCAGAACCGTTAGCTCCTGGTAATCGCGAGGGCCTCCATCAGTGACACGCAGGCTCCTGGCGTTCCTCGCCAGCTTGGCCTGCAAGAGAAAGGAGGGCGTCTAAGTACAGTGTGGTGCCCCGTTGTTGTGTGTGAGTCCTCCCATGGTGGAATAGCTTGCACAGTGTGGTGCCCTGTTGCTGTGTGTGAGTCCTCCCATGGTGGAATAGCTTGCACAGTGTGGTGCCCTGTTGCTGTGTGTGAGGCCTCCCATGGTGGAATAGCTTGCACAGTGTGGTGCCCTGTTGCTGTGTGTGAGTCCTCCCATGGTGGAATAGCTTGCACAGTGTGGTGCCCTGTTGCTGTGTGTGAGGCCTCCCATGGTGGAATAGCTTGCACAGTGTGGTGCCCTGTTGCTGTGTGTGAGGCCTCCCATGGTGGAATAGCTTGCACAGTGTGGTGCCCTGTTGCTGTGTGTGAGTCCTCCCATGGTGGAATAGCTTGCACAGTGTGGTGCCCTGTTGCTGTGTGTGAGGCCTCCCATGGTGGAATAGCTTGCACAGTGTGGTGCCCTGTTGCTGTGTGTGAGGCCTCCCATGGTGGAATAGCTTGCACAGTGTGGTGCCCTGTTGCTGTGTGTGAGGCCTCCCATGGTGGAATAGCTTGCACAGTGTGGTGCCCTGTTGCTGTGTGTGAGGCCTCCCATGGCGGAATAGCTTGCACAGTGTGATAAGTGCAGAAAGAGCTATTGATTAACATGCAAGTGCCATTGCAGCGGCAGCAGGGCTGGGCATTAGACCTTTGATGTCCCTTTGGCCCTAATGGGAGGTGCACATGCAAGGATGAGGGGGACACTGGAAAGGGTACTCACCTTGACCAGCCGACATAGGTCATTGTATTTCTTGCGGCACTGGTCCGCACTCCTGGGAACATCGGAGTTGGAGGAGACCCTCCGGGCAATTTTGGTCCACGCCTCCCTGAACTGGCTCCTGGGAGCCTTCCTGCCACTAGCCGGGCACACGACCCGTCTTCTCTTGCGTACCCCATGAAGGAGCACACCCAGCGCATGCTCAGAGAACCGCTGGGCTCTTTCACGGGCCCTCTCCATGACCTCCAGGCGTTGATTTGGTACACAACCAGTCCTGAGGCCTAGTTGCAGGGCTACAGCATGCAGGGCGTGGCTGCAGTCAAAGTTGACCCTTCCCCCTTTAAGAGCTGGCCGGCGTCAGGGTGTCTGCTGACACTCACCACATGATCGCACCTGCGCTGCGCCCGGAATCAGCGTTATCAGGCCGCATCGCCGGATTAGCGCCTGAACACAGGGTTCCAACGCCTTTTGCAGCGCTCGGCCAAAAAGTTGGCCAAATCTACTGAATTTCGGCGAGCTCGCCTGCACTTTCCGGCGGCCGCTAAATTTGCCGAGCGCCCGACTTTAGCGCCGCAATAGCGTCCGAACTGAATTTCTAGGCCTCAATGTTTAATTTTGGCCGGAACTGCTTCTTCTGAGCACGTATCTTGGGCTTTAGTTTGAGGGACATAGTTGCTCGGATAAGGTGATGATCTGTCCAGCAGTCATCAGAGCTGAACATGGCCCTAGTGACCAGAACATCACGACGATCCCTTGCCCGTACAATGACATAGTCAATGAGATGCCACAATTTTGAGCGGGGGTGCCTCCAGGAGGTTTTGTACTTGTTTTTTTGTCGGAAGAAAGTGTTTGTGATTATGAGGTTGCACTCAGCACATTTAGTGTGAAGAAGTCGTCCGTTTGAGTTGGACTTTCCGATGCCCTCTTTTCCTATGATGCCTTTCCATAGTTGGTAATCCTGACCGACCCTGGCATTGAAGTCCCCAAGAAGAATGACTTTATCGTCTTTTGGGATACCAGACAAGGTTTTATCCAGGTCAGCATAGAAGATCTCCTTTACTTCATCTAGCGAATCCAGGGTGGGAGGGAGCGTAAGCACTCACAACTGTTGCCATCTGATTGTTGGCTAGGGTTAGACGCATTTTCATGAGGCGTTCATTGATTCCCACAGGAAATTCGGAGAGTTGGCTAACAAGTTCATTTTTGATGGCAAATCCAACTCCATGGATCCGGGGGTTTTCCGTCGGACAGTAGAATGTGTAACCCCCCTTCTCCTCCTTCAATTGACCTTCTTCTGCTAGTCGAGTTTCAGATAGGGCCGCTATATCAATCTTGCATCGTTTCAGCTCTCTGCATACGATGGCCGTCCTTCTCTCCGGTCGATCACTTGTTGCACTGTCTACTAGTGTCCGCACATTCCATGCTCCAAAGTTCAATTTTCTGTCTTTAGGACCACATTTTGGTGACCCCTCTGGATGCGGTATTCCAGACAGGGCGTTATTGTGGCAGGCTATTTTTGGGGCACCTTTTCTAGCCCCCTCCCTGCTCAGGATGAGCAGAGCGGATCCTAAATAGGGCTGCTCAGTCGTGGATGTAGCTGTCGGGGGGCCCCCCTGCCTCGATCCAGGAGCCCGACGACTGAATCAGACACCCACCGCCTAGTGTGCCAGCTTGTGATTAGGAGCTTCCAGACCTCACAATCCTGCCCCCATCACCACTTACTGATCGCCACAGGACTTTACGCTGGCGTGTTGTAGAGGTAAATGTAGATCCCGCTGAAGGACGCCTGTGCGTGGTATCTTTTAGCATGGGGTAGTTGGTGCACAGCCAGCCACCAAACGATCCTTGACAGAAAAGGGGCCAGGGTCCAGTGGCAAGGAAAAACCGAGACGACTGGAGACCCCTCTCTGCTGCAGCCTTCTTCCGCCTTCACAGCCGTTGTGGTGCTTCTCGCAGCCCCTGAACCAAAGTGACTCAGAGTTACCACCGTCATCCGCCTGTTCCACCGTTGAGGACTTGGTATGGATCGCACTTCGTCTGGAACCTCCCCCTTGACCTTACCGCCTTGGGTGACCCTGCCAAGAGCTGTGATCCCGACGACATCGCTCACAGGTTCATAGGTTCACGCAAGCCTCTCCACCACGACAAGGTGGCGATCCAAGGAAAGGCTGATACTGGGAACTCCAGAGGCTTCTTCAGTGCCACCAAGGCAGTTTTCGGACCAAGCTACCGTGGCTTAAACCCCTTACGCTCCAAGGACGGTTTAACTCTGCTCAAGGACAAGGAGGCAATTGACACAAGATGGAGGGAGCATTTTCAAGAACTGCTCAACTGACACAGTAGTGCAGATCTGGAGTCCATCAATCAATTACCGCAGAGACCAGAAAGGGAGGAAATGGGGGCACCCCCAAGCATTGTAGAAGTGCAGAATGCCATCAGGTCCATGAAAAACAACAAAGCTGCCGGCTCAGATGGGATTCCAGCAGAAATCCTTAAAAAAGGTGGCCCTGAGCTCCTGACACACATACATGCCTTCCTCCTAAAAATATAGCAGCAGGAAGAAATTCCACAAGATCTCAGAGACGCTTTGATTGTTACTATCTTTAAAAAAGGGGAAAAGTCGGTGTGTGGTAATTACCGAGGTATCTCCCTTCTTTCTTCCACAGGAAAAGTACTTGCCCGTGTCCTTGCTAACAGACTTTTGCCGTTATCTGAGGAGGTACTTCCGGAGTCGCAGTGTGGTTTCCGACCATCCAGAGGAACAGCTGATATGATCTTCACAGCACGTCAATTACAGGAGAAATGCCGTGAACAAAAGCAACCACTGTTCATAGCTTTCATAGACTTAACTAAAGCTTTTGACACCGTCCACCGCCAGACTTTATGGCATATCTTGTCTAAGCTTGGTTGCCCCGATAAATTCATCTTAGTTCTGAGGCTGCTGCATGACAACATGTCCGCAGCAGTTCTCAGCAGCAGCGGTTCTATTTCAGAGCCCTTTACAGTTGAGACAGGAGCAAAACAGGGCTGCATCATTGCTCCAACCCTTTTTGCAGTGTTCATCTCAGTTATCCTCCATCTCATCGGCAATGATCTGCCCACCGGAATTCAAATCCTTTGCCGTACGGATGGCTGACTTTTCAATCTCAACAGGCTTAAGGCCAAGAGCAAAGTCTCCATCACTACCATTATGGAGTTACAGTATGCAGATGATAACGCCATCACAGCTCTTTCCGAGCATGATCTACAAAACACCTTGAATGCTTTTTCTAGAGCCTACAAACTTCTGGGCCTCACCATGAATATAAAGAAAACCCAGGTGCTCCACCAGCCATCACCTAATCAGCTTGCAACTCCTCCCTCTATAAAGATTGATAATAACACCCTTGAAAATGTCAACACCTTTCCATATCTTGGTAGCCATTTATCCTCCAAAGCTGACATTGATTCTGAAATCCATCACCGCCTGAGTTGTGCAAGTGCAGCCTTTTCTAAACTGAGGAGGAGAGTCTTTGAAAATCATGACCTCCAAGTCCAAACTAAAATTCTTGTATACAAAGCCATCATCCTTCCCACCCTTTTATATGGAGCTGAAACCTGGACTACGTACAGTAGACATCTCAAAGCCTTAGAGCAATACCACCAATGCTCTCTACGCAAAATCTTGAGGGTCAGCTGGGAGGACAAGCGTACCAACTGGAGTATACTTGAAGAGGCCAATATCTACAGCATCACTACGCTCATCATGCAGCATCAACTCCGATGGATTGGACATGTCATTCGCATGTCAGACTCACATCTCCCAAAACAGGTTCTGTACTCCCAGTTGAAGGAAGGGCAGAGGTCTCCTGGTGGTCAAAGAAGCGTTACAAAGATAACATCAAAGTAATCCTTAAAAAGTTCCATATCGATATTAATAACTGGGAGGAAATCGCACTGGACAGAGACAACTGGAGAAAATGCATCCACAACGGTGTCGCACTACATGAAAAGAATCTCCAGCGTGCCGCTGAGGATAAACGCCAGCGCTGTAAGGAGAGACAACAACCTAAGAAGACCCATACTCCAGTCACTACCAATAGTCTTACATGCCCACATTGGCCTCCACAGCCACCTGAAGACCCACAAGTAGATGACTGATGAAGGACATACCATACTCGAATTCGAGTGGCCGCCGATGATGATGATGGTGTGGGGTATATCAGAGAGATTTACAGTGAGGGGTGTGGGGTATATCCGCGTTACAATGAGGTGTGTGGGGTACATCAGAGACTGTTAGCTCCAAACCTGGCATTGTCATTAAACCCGCTGACAAGGGTGGTGCTGTTGTTGTTTGGCGTACAGACCTCTACCTAGCGGAAGCTGAACGCCAACTCTCCGACACCTCCTCCTACCTCCACCTGGACCATGACCCCACTACCGAACATCAAACCACCATTTCCAAGACTGTCACTGACTTCATCTCCTCTGGAGATCTTCCCCCCGCTGCCACCAACCTCATAGTTCCCCAACCCCGCACAGCCCGCTTCTACCTCCTCCCCAAGATCCACAAACAGGACTGCCCTGGTAGACCCATCGTTTCAGCCTGTTCTTGCTCCACGGAACTTATCTCTTCCTATCTCAACTCTATCTTTTCTCCCCTTGTCCAGTCTCTTCCCACCTACATCCGCGACTCTTCGGACGCCCTCCGCCACGTTAACAGTTTCCAGTTTCCTGGCCCCAACCGCTTCCTTTTCACCATGGACGTACAATCCCTCTGCACCTCCATCCCCCACCAGGATGGCCTGGGGGCGCTCCGCTTCTTCCTTGAACAGAGGCCTGACCAGTCCCCATCCATCACCACCCTCCTCCGCCTGGCTGAACTTGATCTCACATTGAACAACTTCTCCTTTAACTCCACTCATTTCCTCCAAATTAAAGGTGTTGCCATGGGTACCCGCATGGGTCCTAGCTATGCCTGCCTTTTCGTGGGCTATGTGGAACACTCTTTGTTCCAGTCCTACTCAGGTCCCCTCCCTCACCTCTTTTTCCAGTACATTGATGACTGTATCGGTGCCGTTTCCTGCTCTCGCCCCGAACTGGTCAATTTCATTCACTTTGCCTCCAATTTCCACCCTTCCCTCACCTTCACATGGTCCATCTCTGACTCTGCCCTTCCCTTCCTCGACTTCTCCGTCTCCATCTCTGGGGATAGGTTATCAACCAATATTCACTACAAGCCCACTGACTCCCACAGCTACCTGGGCTACACTTCCTCCCACCCCGCCTCCTGTAAGGACTCTATTCCATTCTCCCAGTTTCTCCGCCTCCGCCGTATCTGCTCCGACGATGCCACCTTCCACACCAGTGCTTCCGACATGTCTTCCTTTTTCCGCAACCGAGGATTCCCCGCTACCCTGGTCGACACGGCCCTCGACCGTGTCCGTTCTATCTCATGCACTTCTGCCCTCACCCCTGCCCCTCCCTCCCGGAACCACGATAGGGTTCCCCTTGTCCTCACCTTTCACCCCACCAGCCTCCACATTCAACGGATCATCCTCCGCCATTTCCGCTACCTCCAAAGTGATCCCACCACCAAACACATCTTCCCCTCCCCTCCCCTTTCAGCATTCCGTAGGGACCGCTCCCTCCGAGACACCCTAGTCCACTCCTCTATCACCCCCAACAGCCCTTCCCCTTCGCCTGGCACCTTCCCGTGCAAGCGCAGGAGATGTAACACCTGCCCCTATACCTCCCCCCTTCCCACTGTCCAGGGCCCCAAACACCCCTTCCAGGTGAAACAGCGATTTACTTGTACTTCTTGCAATCTAGTATACTGTATTCGCTGCTCACGATGCGGTCTCCTCTACATTGGGGAGACCAAACACAGATTGGGTGACCGCTTTGTGGGATACCTCCGTTCAGTCCGTAAGGGTGACCCTGAGCTTCCGGTCGCCTGTCATTTTAATTCACCGCTCCACTCCCACTCGGACCTCACCGTCCTTGGCCTCTTGTATTGTTCCACGGAAGCTCAACGTAAACTCGAGGAACAGCAAATCATCTTCCGATTAGGCACTCTGCAGCCTTCCGGACTCAATATCGAGTTCAATAATTTCAGATCATAACCTCTGCCTCTCTTACGTTTTTCCTTTAAAATTTTTCCACCCCTTTGTTTTGGGTCCTCCTTTCACACCCCCCCCCCCTTTCCTTTTGTTTCTCTCTCTCACCTGGCAGCTGTCCTTATCCTGCCAATACACTTCACACCTAATCACAGCTGCCTTTTGTCTCCACGGGCCCATTACCATCTCATCTGGCTTCTAATACCTTTTATTGTCTCCTTTTCTTCTTTTGTTCGATCGAGCTTTGCCTTCAATCTTTTTTTCTTTCCAGTTTTGAAGAAGGGTTTCAACCCGAAACGTCAACTCAAATTTCTCTCCACTGATGTTGCCTGACCTGCTGAGTTTTTCCAGCATTCTCTGTTGTTATTTTGGATTTCCAGCATCTGCAGTATTTGGCTATCGTACTGTTACAGTGAGGGCTGTTGGGTATATCAGAGAGAGTTACAGTGAGGGGTGTGGGGTATATCAGAGAGTGCTACAGTGAGGGGTGTGGGGTATATCAGAGAGAGTTACAGTGAGGGCTGTTGGGTATATCAGAGAGAGTTACAGTGAGGGGTGTGGGGTATATCAGAGAGTGCTACAGTGAGGGGTGTGGGGTATATCAGAGAGAGTTACAGTGAGGGCTGTTGGGTTTATCAGAGAGAGTTACAGTGAGGGGTGTGGGGTATATCAGAGAGAGTTACAGTGAGGGCTGTTGGGTATATCAGAGAGAGTTACAGTGAGGGGTGTGGGGTTTATCAGTGTTACAGTGATGGGTGTGGAGTTTATCTGAGAGTGTTACAGTGAGCGGTGTGGGGTATATCAGAGAGAGTTACAGTGAGGGGTGTGGGGTATATCAGAGAGAGTTACACTGAGGAGTGTGGGGTATATCAGAGAGTTATAGTGAGGGCTGTGGGGTTTATCAGAGAGAGTTACAGTGAGGGGTGTGGGGTATATCAGAGAGAGTTACACTGAGGAGTGTGGGGTATATCAGAGAGTTACAGTGAGGGGTGTGGGGTTTATCAGAGAGTGTTACAGTGAGGGGTGTGGGGTATATCAGAGAGAGTTACAGTGAGGGCTGTTGGGTATATCAGAGAGAGTTACAGTGAGGGGTGTGGGGTTTATCAGTGTTACAGTGAGGGGTGTGGAGTTTATCTGAGAGTGTTACAGTGAGCGGTGTGGGGTATATCAGAGAGAGTTACAGTGAGGGGTGTGGGGTATATCAGAGAGAGTTACACTGAGGAGTGTGGGGTATATCAGAGAGTTATAGTGAGGGGTGTGGGGTTTATCAGAGAGGGTTACAGTGAGGGGTGTGGGGTATATCAGAGAGAGTTAAACTGAGGAGTGTGGGGTATATCAGAGAGTTACAATGAGGGGTGTGGGGTTTATCAGAGAGAGTTACAGTGAGGGGTGTGGGGTATATCAGAGAGAGTTACAGTGAGGGGTGTGGGGTATATCAGAGAGTGTTACAGTGAGGGGTGTGGGGTATATCAGAGAGTGTTACAGTGAGGGGTGTGGGGTATATCAGAGAGAGTTACAGTGAGGGGTGTGGGGTATATCAGAGAGTGTTACAGTGAGGGGCGTGGGTATATCAGAGAGTTACAGTGAGGAGTGTGGGGTATATCAGAGAGTTACAGTGAGGGGTGTGGGGTTTATCTGTGAGAGTTACAGTGAGGGGTGTGGGGTATATCAGAGAGAGTTACAGTGAGGGGTGTGGGGTATATCAGAGAGAGTTACAGTGAGGGGTGTGGGGTATATCAGAGAGTGTTACAGTGAGGGGTGTGGGGTATATCAGAGAGAGTTACAGTGAGGGGTGTGGGGTATATCAGAGAGTGTTACAGTGAGGTGTGTGGGGTTTATCAGAGAGAGTTACAGTGAGGGGTGTGGGGTATATCAGAGAGTGTTACAGTGATGGGTGTGGGGTATATCAGAGAGTGTTACAGTGAGGTGTGTGGGGTTTATCAGAGAGAGTTACAGTGAGGGGTGTGGGGTATATCAGAGAGTGTTACAGTGAGGGGTGTGGGGTATATCAGAGAGAGTTACAGTGAGGGGTGTGGGTATATCAGAGAGTTACAGTGAGGAGTGTGGGGTATATCAGAGTGTTACAGTGAGGGGTGTGGAGTTTACCTGTGAGTGTTACAGTGAGGGGTTTGGTGTTTATCTGAGAGTGTTACAGTGAGGGGTGTGGTGTTTATCTGAGAGTGTTACAGTGAGGGGTGTGGTGTTTATCTGAGAGTGTTACAGTGAGGGGTGTGGTGTTTATCTGAGAGATTTACAGTGAGGGGTGTGGGGTGTTTCAGAGAGAGTTACAGTGAGGGGTGTGGGGTGTTTCAGAGAGAGTTACAGTGAGGTGTAATGTATGTACCTTTAAGGGGAGAACTACTTTTTACAGCTCCTGTATACTCTAGTACCGGCAGTGACCACACCTGTATATAAACCCTGAGTAGTGATCTGTACACTTAGTTCTAGAGTAACCCTCATTCAGTAAACACCTGTTGAATCGTTCCCTGCAGTCTGTTGTCTGATTATTGAAGGACACAACATTAAGATACACGGACATAACATTGGTGACGACGCAGATTCGAACCAACCTGCAACTCTGCATCACCTCCCAGGGATTCGCTCCTGGAGAGCAGTGGAAGAAGGTCGAGTCCAGAAGCACGGGCATCGACCACGGGCAACCGCCCAGTCATCCAGCAGAGATTTGAGCATCGCAGGGGAGGCTGTCGAGAGCCAGGCTTGGCTTTCCAGTCATGGTGGTCCAGCAAAACGGGCTGGCAACAGGTACTGCGCAGACCCTTCCCGGACAGCGACGGGTTAGAGCCCGACCGAGCGGCACAGAAAAAGGGCGAGCAGCGTCGACGGGGGAGAGAGAGGGGGCAGAGCTCACAGGGCGCAGCCGGTGTTCAGGACCAAGCGCCGTCAACGGGGGAGAGAGACGAGAGAGAGCAGAGCGCAGCCGGTGTTCAAGGGCCGAGCAGCGTCAACGGGGGAGAGAGACGAGAGAGAGCAGAGCGCAACCAGTGTTCAAGGGCCGAGCAGCGTCAACGGGGGAGAGAGGCGCGCAGGAAAACATGAGGCGCTGCCATTGCCATGAGGACCGCAGAGAGTGGCGTTCGCAGCAGCGCAGGAGCAGCGCACGAAACCCACAGGGCGTCGCCATTTGCCACGAGGACCTCCGAGAGCGGCGTTGGCAGCAGCGCGGGAGAGGCCATTTTAAGCCGCAGTGGGGAAGAAAGGAAAGCGCAGGAGACGCCATTTTAAGCCAGTCTAACCACACCCAAAAATGCCGAAGAGTGGCAGTATCACAGCGTTCGACAATGAAGTCGAAGATTGGACGACATATGTCGAATGCATAGAAGTATACTGCAAGGCGAATGAAGTGCCAGATGACAAGAAAGTGCTGGTATTGTTGAATTCAATGGGTGCAAAAACGTATGGCTTACTACGAAACCTAGTAACCCCAGAGAAGCCAGTAGAAAAGGATTTTGAAAACATAGTGTCAATCCTACAGGACCACTTAAACCCCACACCGCTGCTGATAGCAGAAAGATTTAAGTTTCACAAAAGGAACCAGCATAAAGGTGAAAGTAATGCTGAGTATTTAACAGAACTGCACAAGCTATCGAAACACTGCCAGTTTGGAACGGGACGAGCAGATACTTTAAGGGACAAGTTTGTGTGTGGGCTTCAAAGTGAAGGAACCCAGAAACGGCTTCTATCAGAAAAGGATCTTACGCTGGACAAGGCTTTCAGCATTGCAGTATCACACGAAGAAGCAGCACAGGGCGCTGCAGAGATACAACGGAGACCGCAAGAATATGGCACAAATGAAATGTCATACGGAACAGTGAAGTGCTATCGCTGCGGCAGAACAACACACAACCATAATGATTGCTGGTTCAAGGACAAAGTGTGCAGACAGTGTGGAAAAGTAGGACACATAGCAAGAGTCTGCAGGTCGGGAAAGAAAACCAGCAGCAAGAAATCTCCACAGGAGAAGTACAAGAAGGTACATAAGGTGACGGAGAGTAGTTCAGACGAACAGAAGAGTGATACAGACTCCGGAAGCAAGGAGCTGGGTTGTCTGAAACTACATAATGTGATCAAAACGGAGGATCACCAAACTATCTGGGTCGCGCTCAAGATAGCAGGAGTCTAAGTGAAAATGGAATTGGACACAGGATCAGCCCTAACAGTCATAAACCGAAGGGACTACAAGCGGCTATTCTCACATATACCCTTGAGAGATACAAAGATTGTCTTGAAGACGTACATGGGGCAAAAAGTCTACCCCAAAGGAAAAATAAGGGTGAACGTTATATATAACGGCAAGGAAACACCAAAAATGGACCTATATGTATTGCCAGATGGAGGACCACTACTACAAGGACGTGAATGGATCCGGAAGATACAGCTAGATTGGCATTCCATACAGGCACTGACTGTGGCTGACAAAAAGTATGACGACGTCACACCTGGGCGACTGTCAAAGATCCTAACTGACGCGAAAGAAGTGTTCCAGCAAGGACTCGGAACACTAAAAGGCATGACAGCGATGATTAAAATTGAAGAAAACGCAAGCCCAAAATTTTTTAAGGCCAGACCGATACCTTATGCGATCTGCCCAGCCGTCGAAGCAGAGCTGGAGAGTATGGAACGTTCAGGTGTACTGTCCAAGGTAGACTGGAGCGAGTGGGCTACACCCATCGTCCCTGTGATGAAAAAGTCACGCCTGGGGAACCAAGGAAGGTTCGCATCTGTGGGGACTTTAAGGTAACAGTGAACCCGGTCCTTCACACCGTACAATATCCACTTCCGCGGATTGAAGATATTTTCGTCTCGCTATCTGGAGGGAAACGCTTCACTAAGATTGATCTGGCCCAGGCGTATCTGCAAATGGAGGTAGAAGAAGCATCAAAAAAATACCTCACAATCAACACCCATAAAGGTCTCTACCAATACAACCGGCTGGTATTTGGGGTAGCATCAGCTCCGGCTATTTGGCAGAGGGCAATGGAACAAGTCCTGCAAGGGATCCCAGGGACCCATTGTTATTTGGACGACATCCTGGTCACGGGCAAAAATGACAGTGATCACCTTGCCAACCTGGAGCAGGTGCTCACTAGATTGCAGGAATATGGGCTCCGAGCTAACCGCCCCAAATGCGAGTTTTTAGAAAACAGATCTCGTATTGTGGCCACGTTATCGATAAAGAGGGGTTACATAAGTCCCCAGAGAAGATTAAGGCAGTAGTCAAGGCTCCAGCACCGGAAAATGTGTCACAACTGAGGTCGTTCCTCGGGCTGGTAAACTACTACCATAAGTTCTTGCCAAATTTGTCTACAATACTACACCCACTGAACACCTTACTGCAAACTGGGGTGCCATGGAAGTGGAGTGACGAATGTAGACGAGCTTTCCAGAAGAGCAAAACACTAATCACATCGAAAGAGGTATTGGCCCATTACAACCCGGCATTACCAAGTCGGTTGGCATGTGATGCGTCACCCTACGGCATTGGAGCGGTGCTGTCGCACAAATTCTCGGACGGCTCAGAGAGGCCAATAGCCTTTGCGTCACGATCACTAATCTCAGCCGAGCGTAACTACACCCAGATTGACAGGGAGGCCCTCAGCCTAGTGTGGGGAGTGAAAAAGTTCAATCACTATCTGCACGGGCAGAAGTTCACCTTGCTGACTGACCACCAACCACTTGTCTCCATCTTTAATCCAAAGAAGGGCATTCTGATGATGACTGCGCAACGGCTACAAAGATGGTCCCTTTTTCTAGGGGCGCACCAATATGAAATCGAGTATAAGGGCACGAAACAGCATGGAAATGCTGATGAGCTATCACGCCTGCCACTGCCTACTGCGGAGGAAGCACCAGCAGTGGATCCTGTCGAAATATTTCCTTCGACTGTAATTGAATGCTTGCCAGTAACTAACGCTGGTATAGAGAAGGAGACCCGAAATGACCCGACACTTTCTCGGGTATATGATTTGACGGTGAAGGGATGGCCAGCACATGGCGACTCACTGTTGCCAGCATTCTCATCCAGAAGAGAACAGCTGTCAGTGTGCCGGGGGACCTTGATGTGTGGATCCCGAGTGGTAATTCCACCCAAGTTAAGGGAGAGAGTGCTCATTGAGCTTCACGAAGGTCATCTGGGAGGGGTAAAAATGAAAAGCCTAGCCAGGGCTTATGTGTGGTGGCCGGGAATTGATAAACAAATCGAGGACCTGACCAAGAGCTGCTCAGGATGCCAGAAAGTCCAAAATGCACCACCACAGGCCCCTCTACACCCATGGGAGTGGCCCTTATCTCCGTGGCAACAGGTGCATATTGATTTTGCTGGTCCATTCATGGGCTCAATGATTTTAATAGCCGTGGATGCTGTGGTAAACCACTGTTATACCTGTCTGTATGTGTATGTGTATTCCACTAGGTACAGGTCTGGACATGCCTCGGCTGACTCCTCCCACTATTCCAGGTATATAAGTGACTACCTCCCAGTCCCTTAGTATTCTGGACGGGTCGACCACTCAAGACTAGACCTTCATTCTTTAGTTAATAAAAGCCTGGTTGTTACTCGCTTAACCTCAGTCTTTTGAGTAATTGATGGCGCATCAATTTTATTAACTAAATTTTTTATAATGGAGAAGATCCTCACACCAGCATGCCTGGACCTGGACAGTCGGGAAGCGGACGCTTCCACCAAGTTTGCTCACTGGCTCATGTGCTTCGAGGCATTCCTGACTGCCTCCACTGCGGTCATAACGGATGCGAACAAACTGTCTGTCCTGATCTCCAAGGTGAACCACCGAGTGTTCTCAGTCATCCGGGACGCGACCTCGTACACAGCCGCCCTCCAGCTCCTCAAGACCCAGTACACGCGCCCTGTGAACGAAGTTTACGCCAGGCACCTCCTGGGGAGTCGCAAGCAGCAACCTGGGGAATCGACTGAGGGATACCTCCAAGCACTGTCCGTGCTTGGCCGGGCCTGTGGGTGTAAGGCGGTAACGTCCACTAAGTACACGGAGGAACTGATCCGGGATGCCTTCGTAGCGGGCCACAGGTCCAACTACACCCGACAGCGACTGCTGGAGCAAAGTGACTTCACCCTCGACAAAGCCTCCGAAATCGCACTAACGCTGGACGCAGCCTACCGGGGCATGGATGCCTACTCCTCTGCACCGTGGACGCCGCGGGGAACGACAACCTGGGACACGGTAGGGCATCCCCATAGCACCGTGCCACCCCAGCCACAGCCCAACAACGGCCCAACCACCGCAGCAGTGTCCCAAAGCCAGACAGCAGTATCCCAAGGCCAGAAATGCTACTTCTGTGGCCAGGCCAAACACCCCAGAGCGCGCTGCCCGGCGAAGAATGCGACCTGCTCGGGCTGCGGGAAAAAGGGACACTACGCTAGCGTCTGCAAGGCCAAAGCCACCCCGAATGCCAGCAGCGCCGCGTGTGGGCCGTGCGAGCCGCCATCTTGGGCCTCCAACAGCGCCGCATGTGGGCCGTGCGGGCCGCCATCTTGGGCCTCCCCAGCCATGTGCGAACCACCGCAGCAGCAGCCATCTTGGACGACTCCAGCCACATGGGAATCATGGACGCCGCCATCTTGGACACCAGCCGGGACGCAGCAGGCCGCCAACCCCCCCCATCTGATACCAGCAGCGACACACCGACCCATACGCTGGCCTCTGTTACGCTGGACCAAACGAGACCGCACCAACTAGCTCGGTCCAAAATGGACGTTAAAGTAAACGGCCATGCAATAAACTGCCTTTTTGACTCCGGGAGCACAGAGAGCTTCATCCACCCCGACACGGTGCGGCGTTGCTCTCTCCCTGTCCTGCCTGCGCACCAGCGGATTTCTATGGCCGCCGAGTCCCAGTCAGCGGACATTGGCGGCTACTGCGTGGTGACACTAGTAGTAGACGGGACTGTGTTCAATAATTTTAAACTCCTGGTCCTGCCCCAACTTTGCGCTGCCATTCTACTGGGGTTGGATTTCCAGTGCCACCTCAAAAGCGTTACGATGGCGTACGGTGGCCCCCTCCCCCCACTCACAGTCCGCAGCCAGCAGCCTCCAAATTGCCCGCCGCGCACCAGATGCAACCTCTCCACACTCAGAGTCCCACCCCCCCCACTGTTTGCTAACCTCACCCCCGACTGTAAGCCCATCGCCACAAAGAGCAGGCGATACAGTGCCGGGGACAGGGTTTTCATCAAAACCGAAGTGGAGCGGCTCCTGAAGGAGGGGATTATTGAGGGCAGCTCCAGCCCCTGGCGAGCCCAGGTTGTGGTCGTTAAGACCGGTGAGAAACAACGCCTGGTCATCGACTACAGCCAAACAATAAACCGCTACACCCTGCTGGACGCCTACCCACTCCCCCGCATAGCTGACATGGTCAACCAGATCGCGCAGTACCGCGTCTTTTCGACCATTGACCTGAAATCAGCGTACCACCAGCTCCCCATTCGCCCCGAAGACCGCCAGTATACTGCTTTTGAGGCAAACGGCCGCCTCTATCACTTCCTTAGGGTTCCCTTTGGCGTTACCAACGGGGTCTCCGTCTTCCAAAGGGAGATGGACCGGATGGTCGATCAAAACGCGCTGCAGGCCACTTTCCCTTACCTAGACAATGTGACCATCTGCGGCCATGACTTGCAGGACCATGACGCAAACCTCGAGAAATTCCTCCGCACCGCCCAACTCCTGAACCTGACATATAACAAGGAGAAGTGCATATTCCGCACAGGCCGCCTCGCTATCCTTGGCTGTGTTGTGGAACACGGGGTCATCGGTCCCGACCCGGACCGGATGTGTCCCCTTATGGAACTCCCACTGCCCCACTGCCTAAAAGCTCTGAAGAGGTGCCTAGGGTTTTTTTCCTACTACGCCCAGTGGGTCCCCTACTATGCAGACAAAGCCCGTCCGCTGATCAAATCCACCTCTTTTCCCCTGATGGCAGAGGCCCGCTCGGCCTTCCACCATATCAAGGAGGACATTGCCAAAGCCACCATGCATGCAGTGGACGAATCCATCCCCTTCCAGGTGGAAAGCAATGCGTCCGACTTCGCTCTGGCCGCCACCCTTAATCAGGCGGGGAGACCTGTGGCATTCTTCTCACGAACCCTCCAGGGCCCGGAGACCAGACACTCCGCGGTCGAGAAGGAGGCCCAGGCTATTATGGAGGCTGTGTGTCATTGGAGGCACTACCTGGCCGGAAAATGATTTACCCTGCTCACTGACCAGCGTTCAGTTGCTTTTATGTTCAACAACAAGCAGAGGGGCAAAATCAAAAATGACAAGATCTTGAGGTGGAGAATCGAACTTTCCACCTACAATTACGAGATCTTGTACCGGCCCGGGAAGCTCAATGAACCCCCGGATGCTCTATCGCGTGGCACCTGCGCCAGCGTGCAGATCGATAGACTGCGGGCCCTCCACAATGACCTCTGCCACCCGGGGGACACCAGGTTCTTCCACTTCATCAAGGCCCGCAACCTGCCTTACTCCATTGAGGAGGTCAGGACCATGACCAAGAACTGCCAAGTCTGCGCTGAGTGCAAACCGCACTTTTATAAACCTGACAGAGCCCACCTGATAAAAGCCACTCGCCCTTTCGAACGCCTGAGCGTCGATTTTAAAGGGCCTCTCCCCTCCTCCGACCGCAATGTGTACTTCCTCAACATCATTGACGAGTACTCCCGTTTCCCGTTCGCTATCCCCTGCCCGGACATGACCAGTGCCACGGTCATTAAATGTCTGAACAGCCTCTTCACCCTGTTCGGTTTCCCCAGCTATATCCATAGCGACCGGGGCTCATCGTTTATGAGCGACGAACTCCGCCAGTACCTGCTCGCTAGGGGTATAGCCACAAGCAGGACCACCAGTTACAACTCCCGGGGGAACGGACAGGTGGAAAGAGAGAATGCAACAGTTTGGAAGGCCGCCCTACTAGCCTTAAAGTCTAGGGGCCTTCCGACCTCCCGCTGGCAGGAGGTGCTCCCCGATGCGCTACACTCGATTCGGTCACTGCTCTGCACTGCCACCAATGCCACCCCTCACGAGAAAATGTTTGTCTTCCCAAGGAAGTCCACATCGGGGCAGCGTTACCGCCATGGCTGACGTCCCCAGGCCCGGTACTACTGAGAAGACACGTGAGGACCAATAAACCGGACCCCCTGGTCGAGAGGGTCGACCTCCTCCGCGCCAACCCCCAGCAGTACGCTTACATTGCATACCCGGACGGGCGGGAGGACACAGTCTCCATACGAGACCTCGCACCCTCGGGGACCGCTGTAACCCACTACCCATTACCACCCCCCCCCCACGACACCCTCGGGGACCGCTGTAACCTACTACCCATTACCACCCCCCCCCACGACCCGATATCCAACCCCAGCAGCCGGCTCGCCTTGGACCGTCACCCACGAGGACTACACTCCAGTGCCCCAGCCTACACGGGACGCGACGCCGGAAGCTCCACCACCCCTGCCGTCGCCACGTCGATCACAGCGGCAGACAAGACCTCCGGAGAGACTCCAATACACAAACTTTTAAATACACTTCACCCCGCCGGACTCATTTTTAAACAAGGGGTGAATGTGGTAAACCACTGTTATACCTGTCTGTATGTGTATGTGTATTCCACTAGGTACAGATCTGGACATGCCTCGGCTGACTCCTCCCACTATTCCAGGTATATAAGTGACTACCTCCCAGTCCCTTAGTATTCTGGATGGGTCGACCACTCGAGACTAGACCTTCATTCTTTAGTTAATAAAAGCCTGGTTGTTACTCGCTTAACCTCAGTCTTTTGAGTAATTGATGGTGCATCAGATGCGCACTCGAAATGGCCTGAGGTCATCAAAATGTCCTCCACCACCACGGAGAAAACTATTGCAGTCCTACGGACCATTTTTGCCAGGAACGGCTTGCCAGAAGAGATTTCCTCCGACAACGGACCACAGTTTGTGTCCGAAGAGTTCCGGAGGTTCTTGAAAAAGTATGGGGTAAGGCATTACACATCCGCCCCGTATCATCCAGCCACAAATGGATTGGCTGAGAGGTTCGTACAAACCTTTAAGAAGGCAATAAAGGCAATGTACAATGACAACATCCCGCTGCAGCACAAGGTGGACAATTTCCTGTTCGCCTACCGGAATGCGACACATGCAGTCACCAACCAGGCCCCAGCCATGATGTTCTTTAACCGAAGGTTAAGAGCTCGCCTGGATTTGCTCAGACCAAACGTATGAAGAGATGTTGAGAGTAAGCAATTCCAGCACATCCATGAGAAGCCAACAAGGAGCTTCAATGTAGGGCAACCAGTCTTGGCCTGCGACTACTGAACAGAAAAATGGCAGCCAGGAACGATATGCACACGGCAGGGCCCACTAATGTACACAGTGGACGTTGGGGAGAGCATCGTGAGACGCCATGCTGACCAGATCCTAGAGTCACAGGAACAAGTCAACCCCATGCCTCGCCCATACGTACCTGGTGATGAACCCGACGTACAGGTAGCATCTACCCCAGAAACAGTAGCATCGGAAGCTGATGAACCAACCGACGACAGGGGGCCAGAATCGCCTCCGCACCAAGAGCAAGACACTCGGGAAAGGCGCTATCCAGAAAGGATCAGGAAACCTCCCCAAAGACTGAATTTATAAATAGACTATTTTCAGCTAATGTTGCATGTTAAAAGTGTTAATTGTAATTAGTTTAATATTTAATTGTTAAATGAGTGTTATGGTACTGTTAATCTAAAAGGGGAGGAATTGTAACGTATGTACCTTTAAGGGGAGAACTACTTTTTACAGCTCCTGTATACTGTAGTACTGGCAGTGACCACACCTGTATATAAACCCTGAGTAGTGATCTGTACACTTAGTTCTAGAGTAACCCTCATTCAGTAAACACCTGTTGAATCGTTCCCTGCAGTCTGTTGTCTGATCATTGAAGGACACAACATTAAGATACACGGACATAACATGAGGGGTTTGGTGTGTTTCAGAGAATCTTACAGTGAGGGGTGTGGAATGTTTCAGAGAGTCTTAATATAAGGGGTGTGGGGTATATCGGAGAGAGTTACTGTGACGTGTTTGGGGTGTTTCCGAGAGTGTTAAAGTGAGGTGTGTGGGGTTTATCAGATAGTGTTATAGTGAGTGGTGTGGGGTTTTCAGATAGTGTTATAGTGAGTGGTGTGGGGTTTTTCCGAGAGTCCGAGAGAGTTACAATGAGGAGTGTGGAAATAATCAGAGAGTTACTGTGAGGGGTGTGGGGTATATCAGAGAGTTACAATGAGGGGTGTGGGGTTTATCAGAAAGTGTTACAGTGAGGGGTGTGGGGTTTATCAGAGTGTGTTACAGTGAGGGGTGTGGAGTATATGCGTGTTACAGTGAGGGGTGTGTGGTGTATATCAGAGAGAGTTACAGTGAGGGGTGTGGGGTATATCAGAGAGAGTTACAGTGAGGGGTGTGGTGTATATCAGTGAGAGTTACAGTGATGGGTGTGGAGTTTATCTGTGAGTGTTACAGTGAGGGGTGTGGAGTATATGAGTGTTACAGTGAGGGGTGTGTGGTATATCAGAGAGAGTTACAGTGAGGGGTGTGGTGTATATCAGAGAGGCAGACCAGGCTGCCAAGAGAAGACAGGATATGCTCTCATTGCAGTCAGGGAGTAGTTGAGACAGAGATGCACTTCCTCACAGCCTGTGGAAAATATCAGGGCATCAGGGAGAATTTCTACCAAAAATTCTCACAAATATGCCCTGAATTCAGAAATCTGAATGACAACCAAAAACTCCCATTCCTACTGGGGGAGGAGAGAAGCTGTGTAACACTGGCGGCACACTATGTTACAGCTTGCCATGAACAGAGGGACAACCAGTAAACTAAGACAAGAGTATATATAAACAAGGCGAATGTATATCTATAAACTCAGGGATATACCTGTTTATACACTGTATGAATAGAACCGCGTTTATGCGTTCAACCATAAATGTATTTTGATGCTTTGGCAACATAAGAGGTACCTTATCATGCCAATAAAGCGATTTGAATTGTGAATTGTGAATTGAGAGTTACAGTGAGGGGTGTGGTGTATATCAGTGTTACAGTGAGGGGCGTGATGTTTATCTGAGAGTGTTACAGTGAGGGGTGTGGTGTTTATCTGAGAATGTTACAGTGAGGGGTGTGGTGTTTATCTGAGAGTGTTACATTGAGGGGTGTGGTGTTTATCTGAGAGTGTTACAGTGATGGGTGTGGTGTGTTTCAGAGAATCTTACAGTGAGGGGTGTGGAATGTTTCAGAGAGTCTTAATGTAACGGGTGTGGGGTATATCAGACAGAGTTACTGTGACGTGTTTGGGTGTTTCAGAGAGTGTTAAAGTGAGGTGCGTGGTATTTATCAGATAGTGTTATAGTGAGTGGTGTGGGGTTTTTCCGAGCGTCCGAGAGAGTTACAGTGAAGAGCATGAGATTTATCATAGAGTTACTGTGAGGGGTGTGTCTATATCAGAAAGAGATACAGTGAGGGGTGTGGAGTATATCAGAGAGTTACAATGAGGGGTGTGGTGTATATCACTGTTACAGTGAGGGGTGTGGGGGTTATCAGAGAGTGTTACAGTGAGAGGTGTGGGGCATATCAGAGAGAGTTACAGTGAGGGGTGTGGGGTGTATCGGAGAGTTACAGTGAGGGGTGTGGGTTATATCAGACAGAGTTACAGTGAGGGGTGTGGGGCATTTCAGAGAGTGTAACAGTGAGGGGTGTGGGGTTTATCAGAGAGTGTTACACTGAGGGGTGTGGGGTATATCAGAGAGTGTTACAGTGAGGGGTGTGGGATTTATCAGAGAGAGTTACAGTGAGGGGTGTGGGGTTTATCAGAGAGAGTTAAAGTGAGGGGTGTGGGGTATATCAGAGAGAGTTACAGTGAGGGGTGTGGGGTATATCAGTGTTACAGTGAGGGGTGTGGGGTATATCAGAGAGAGTTAAAGTGAGGGGTGTGGGGTATATCAGAGAGAGTTACAGTGAGGGGTGTGGGGTATATCAGTGTTACAGTGAGGGGTGTGGAGTTTATCTGTGAGTGTTACAGTGAGGGGTGTGGTGTTTATCTGAGAGTGTTACAGTGAGGGGTTTGGGGTTTATCAGAGTGTTACAGTGACGGGTGTGGGGTATATCAGGGAGAGTTACAGTGAGGGGTGTGGGGTATATCAGTGTTACAGTGAGGGGTGTGGAGTTTATCTAAGAGTGTTACAGTGAAGGTTGTGGTGTTTAACGGAGAGAGTTACAGTGAGGGGTTTGGGGTGTTTCAGAGAGAGTTACAGTGAGGGGTTTGGGGTGTTTCAGAGAAGCTTACAGTGAGGGGTGTGGAATGTTTCAGAGAGTCTTAATGTAAGGGGTGTGGGGTATATCAGACAAAGTTACTGTGACGTGTTTGGGGTGTTTCAGAGAGTGTTAAAGTGAGGTGTGTGGGGTTTATCAGATATTGTTGTAGTGAGTAGTGTAGGGTTTTTCCGAGAGTCCGAGAGAGTTACAGTGAAGGGCGTGGGATTTATCAGAGAGTTACTGTGAGGGGTGTGTCTATATCAGAAAGAGATACAGTGAGGAGTGTGGAGTATATCAGAGAGTTACAATGAGGGGTGTGGTGTATATCACTGTTACAGTGACGGGTGTGGGGCATATCAGAGAGTGTTATACTGAGCCATGGTGTGGAGATGCCGGTGTTGGACTGAGGTGGACAAATGTAAGAAATCACACAACACCAGGTTATAGTCCAACAGCTTTATTTGAAATCACAAGCTTTCGGAGCGCTGCTCCTTCGTCAGGTGAAGTGGAGAGATGCATAAAAACACAGCTTATATAGTCAGAGAATAATGTCAGATGTTTACTTGTAATCTTTCTAACTGCCAATTATCACACCTCGGCAGAGAGATAATCACAGCAATCAAAGGGGTAAATGGTGTCCCAACAGGTCAGTCAGGAAAACATTACATCAAAGAGCAACGAGGTGGGGTCACAAGAGGTCAAATGTTGCAGATGCTGGGGTCTGTATGAAAAACAAAAAAACAGTCAAAAATCATTTTTTTTGCTGGAAATCACAGCAGCTCCGGCCGCATCTGTGTGGAGAGAACAAACCAATGACGACTCGAGTCTGGATGACCCTACGTCAGGTGGGGTTACACGTAGCGTGACATGAACCCAAGATCCCGGTTCAGGCCGTCATCATGGGTGCGGAACTTGGCTATCAGTTTCTGCTCGATGATTTTGCGTTGTCGGTCCTGCAACATTTGACCCCTTGTGACCCCACCTCATTGCTCTTTGATGTAATGTTTCCCTGACTGACCTGTTTGGACACCATTTACACCTTTCATTGCTGTGATTATCTCTCTGCCGAGGTGTGATAAATGGCAGTTAGAAAGATTACCTGTAAACATCTGACATTATTCTCTGACTATATAAGTTGTGTTTTTATGCATCTCTCCACTTCACCTGACGAAGGAGCAGCGCTCCGAAAGCTTGTGATTTCAAATAAAGCTGTTGGACTATAACCTGGTGTTGTGTGATTTCTTACATTTGTCCACCCCAGTCCAACACCGGCATCTCCACACCATGGCTACTATCGACACCACAAACTGCCGGCTCAAAGTGGAGAGGATCTCCAAGAAGATCGCGCATATTGACACAGACATCAAGTTTCTACAGAGATGCAAGAAAGCAGACAAGATCCCGAAAGGACTACAGATCACGAACCCACTCAAGCCGACCTACAACACAGACTACGCTGAGAGACTCTGCCGTCGTACCTCTCGCACACTCCTCAACCATCTCGTACACCAGCTCTACAGCAGACGCCACAACCTCGAAACCGAGATGGAGTCCATGTTCTCAGCCTGTGCTCAGGACACAGCAGACCAGCTACGAGATACCGCCAAACAGATGAGGCAACGGAACTACGCTGCCTACATGCACACCAAGAACAGGAAGCTTGAGAAACTCGGCATCACCAGCAGCAGCAACCAAGCCTCTCCCGGTACCACGGTTGAAACCACACGGAAGTCCATCGTCAACCTGTCCGACCACACCCTTCAACCAGACAAAACTGAAGTTCTCAGCCGAGGGCTCAATTTCTGCCCCACCACCAAAATGGACCCCATCGGTCTCGCGGCAGACACAGAGGAATTCATCAGGAGAATGAGGCTCCGGGAATTCTTCCACAAATCCCAAGATGTCAGCAGCGAACCCAATGAGACAATCAATGATCTGGACCAGCAGACAGGGATCCGCAGTGCAGCAACCGAAGAAGAAAGAGTCAAATTGGACCCCTCCGGAGGGTCGCTGCCCTAAGCTTGACATGTATGCTCAAGCTGTCAGGAGATGCATCAACGCCAGATTCATCAGCCGCACTCACAAGACAGTCCAGAATGTCACCCGAGCACAACGCAATGCCATCCACGCTCTCAAGACCAACCGCAACATCGTCATCAAACCAGGAGGACAAAGGAGGAGCCATCGTCATAAAGAACAGAACAGACTATTGCAAAGAAGCATACCGACAACTGGACAACCAGGAACACTACAGACAGTTACCCGCAGATCCGACCAAAGAACACACCCGCCAACTCAACAGACTGATCAAGACCTTCGATCCAGACCTTCAAAGCATCCTACGCGCTCTCATCCCACGTACTCTCCGCGTGGGAGACTTCTACTGCCTCCCAAAGATACACAAAGCCAACACACCCGGACGTCCTATCGTATCAGGCAACGGAACCCTGTGTGAGAACCTCTCTGGATACGTCGAGGGCATCCTGAAACCCATCGTACAGGGAACCCCCAGCTTCTGTCGTGACACTACAGACTTCTTACAGAAACTCAGCACCCACGGACCAGTCGAACCAGGAACACTCCTCGCCACGATGGACGTCTCGGCACTCTACACCAGTATCCCCCACGATGACGGCATCGCTGCGACAGCCTCAGTACTCAACACCAACAACAGCCAATCTCCAGACGCCATCTACAACTCATCCGCTTCATCCTTGACCACAATGTCTTCACCTTCGACAACCAGTTCTTTACCCAAACACACGGAACAGCCATGGGGACCAAATTCGCACCCCAATATGCCAACATCTTCATGCACAAGTTCGAGCAAGACTTCTTCGCTGCACAGGACCTCCAACCAACGCTATACACCAGATACATCGACGACATTTTCTTCCTATGGACCCACGGCGAAGAATCACTGTAAAGACTATACAATAACATCAACAACTTCCATCCCACCGTCAAACTCACCATGGACTACTCCTTAGAATCGGTTCCATTCTTGGACACACGGACCTCCATCAAAGACGGACACCTCAGCACTTCACTCTACCGCAAGCCCACGGACAACCTCACGATGCTCCACTTCTCCAGCTTTCACCCTAACCACGTTAAAGAAGCCATCCCCTATGGACAAGCCCTGCGAATACACAGGATCTGCTCAGACGAGGAGGAACGCGATGGACACCTACAGACGCTGAAAGACGCCCTCGTAAGAACGGGATGTGACGCTCGACTCGTCGATCGACAGTTCCGACGGGCCACAGTGAAAAATCGCATGGACCTCCTCAGAAGACAAACACGGGACACAACCAACAGAGTACTCTTCGTCGTCCAGTACTTCCCCGGAGCGGAGAAACTATGCCATGTTCTTCGCAGCCTTCAACATGTCATCGATGATGACGAACACCTCACTAAGGCCATCCCCACGTCTCCACTACTCGCCTTCAAACAGCCGCCTAACCTCAAACAGACCATCGTTCGCAGCAAATTACCCAGCTTTCAGGAGAACAGCGACCACGACACCGCACAACCCTGCCACAGCAACCTCTGCAAGACATGCCAGATCATCAACACAGATACCATCATCACACGTGAGGACACCACCCACCAGGTACATGGTACATACTCATGTGACTCGGCCAACGTTGTCTACCTCATACATTGCAGGAAAGGATGCCCCGGAGCATGGTACATCGGCAAGACCATGCAGACACTGCGACAACGGATGAACGGACACCGCGCAACAATCGCCAGGCAGGAGTGTTCCCTCCCAGTCGGGGAACACTTCAGCAGTCAAGGACATTCAGCCTCCGATCTTCTGGTAAGCATTCTGCAAGGCGGCCTTTGAGACACTCGACAACGCAAAATCATCGAGCAGAAACTGATAGCCAAGTTCCGCACCCATGAGGACGGCCTGAACCGGGATCTTGGGTTCATGTCACGCTATATGTAACTCCACCTGACGTAGGGTCATCCAGACTAGAGTCATCGTTGGCTTGTTCTCTCCACACAGATGCGGACGGAGCTGCTGTGATTTCCAACAAAAAAAATGTTTTTTGACTGTTCTTTTGTTTTTCATACAGACCCCAGCTTCTGCAACATTTGACCCCTTGTGACCCCACCTCATTTCCCTTTGATGTAATGTTTTCCTGACTGACCTGTTTGGACACCATTCACACCTTTGATTGCTGTGATTATCTCTCTGCCAAGGTGTGATAAATGGCAGTTAGTAAGATTACCTGTAAACATCTGACATTATTCTCTGACTATATAAGCTGTGTCTTTATGCATCTCTCCACTTCACCTGACGAAGGAGCAGCGCTCCGAAAGCTTGTGATTTCAAATAAAGCTGTTGGACTATAACCTGGTGTTGTGTGATTTCTTACATTTGTTATAGTGAGGGGTGTGGGGTATAACAGAGAGAGTTACAGTGAGGGGTGTGGGGTTCATCATAGAGTGTTACAGTGAGGAGTGTGGGGTATATCAGAGAGTGTTATAGTGAGGGGTGTGGGGTATATCAGAGTGAGTTACAGTAAGGGGTCTGGGGTATATCAGACAGAGATACAGTGAGTGGTGTGAGGTATATCAGAGATTGTTACAGTGAGGGGTGTGGTGTATATCAGAGAGTGTTACAGTGAGGAGTGTGGGGTATATCAGAGAGTGTTACAGTGAGGAGTGTGGCGTATATCAGTGAGTGTTACAGTGAGGGGTGTGGGGTATATCAGAGAGTGTTACTGTGAGGGGTGTGGGGTATATCAGAAAGTGTTACTGTGAGTGGTTTGGGGTATTTGAGAGAGGGTTACAGTAAGGGGTGTGGGGTTTATCCGAGAGATTTAGTGAGGGGTGTGGGGTATTTCAGAGAGTGTTACAGGGAGGGTGTGGGGTATTTCAGAGCGTGTTACAGTGAGGGGTGTGGGGTTTATCCGAGAGAGATAGTGAGGGGTGTGGGGTATTTCAGAGAGTATTACAGGGAGGGTGTGGGGTATTTCAGAGAGTGTTAAAGTGAGGGGTGTGGGGTTTATCCGAGGGAGTTAGTGAGGGGTGTGGGTATATCAGAAAGTGTTACAGTGAGGGGTGTGGGTATATCAGAGAGAGTATCCGTGAGGGGTGTGGGTATATCAGAGAGTGTATCAGTGAGGGGTGTGGGTATATCAGAGAGTGTATCCGTGAGGGGTGTGGGTATATCAGAGAGTGTATCAGTGAGGGGGGTGGGTATATCAGAGAGTATTACAGTGAGGGGTGTGGGTATATCAGAGAGTGTTACTGTGAGTGGTGTGGGTATATCAGAGAGTGTATCAGTGAGGGGTGCGGGGTATATCAGTGTTACAGTGAGGTGTGTGTGGTATATCAGTGTTACAGTCAGGGGTGCGCTATATATCAGAGAGTGTTACAGTGAGGGATGTGGGGTATCTCAGAGAGTGTTACAGTGAGGGGTGTGGGGTATATCTGAGTGCTACAGTGAGGGGTGTGGGGTATATCAGAGAGTGTTACAGTGAGGGGTGCGGGTTTATCAGAGATTGTTACAATGAGGGGTGTGGGTTATATCAGAGAGTGTTACGATGAGGGGTGTGGGTATATCAGAGAGTGTTACAGTGAGGGGTGTGGGTTATATCAGAGAATGTTGCAGTGAGGGGTGTGGGGTATTTCAGAGAGTGTTACAGTGAGGGGTGTGAGGTAAATCAGTGTGACAGTGAGGGTTGTGGGGTATATGAGGGAGTGTTACAGTGAGGAGTGTCATGTATATCAGAGATTGTTGCAGTCAGAGGTGTGGGGTATATCAGTGTTACCGTGAGGGATGTGGTGTATATGAGGGAGTGTTACAGTGAGGGGTGTGGGGTATATCAGTGTTACAGTGAGGGATGTGGGGTATATGAGGGAGTGTTACAGTGAGGGGTGTGGGGTATTTCAGAGAAACTTACAGTGAGGTGTGTGGGGTATATCAGAGATTGTAACAGTGAGGGGTTTGGGGTATAAAAGAGAGTGTTACAGTGAGAGGTGTGGGAATATCAGAGAGTGTTACAGTGAGGGGTGTGGGGTATATCAGAGAGTGTTACAGTGAGGGGTATGTGTATATCAGAGGGTGTTACAGTGTGGAGTGTCGGGTATATCAGAGAGTGTTACAGTGAGGAGTGTGGCCTATATCAGAGAGTGTTACAGTGAGGGGTGTGGTGTTTTTCAGAGTGAGTTAGGGTGAGGGGTGTGGGTATATCAGAGTGTGTTACTTTGAGGGGTTTGGGGTATATCAGAGAGTGTTACAGTGAGGGGTGTGGGGTATATCAGAGAGTGTCACAGTGAGGGATGTGGGGTATATCAGAGAGTGTTACAGTGAGGTGTGTGGGGTATATCAGAGAGTGTTACAGTGAGGGGTGTGGCATATATCAGAGAGTGTTACAGTGAGGGGTGTGGGGTATACCAGAGAGTATTACAGTGAGGGGTGTGGGGTATATCAGAGAGTGTTACAGTGAGGTGTGTGGGGTATATCAGAGAGTGTTACAGTGAGGGATGTGGGGTATATCAGAGAGTGTTACAGTGAGAGGTGTGGGGTATATCAGAGAGAGTTACAGTGAGGTGTGTGGGGTATATCAGAGAGGGTTACAGTGAGGGGTGTGGGGCATATCAGAGTGTGTCACAGTGAGGGGTGTGGGGTATATCAGAGAGTGTTACAGTGAGGGGTGTGGGGTATATCAGAGAGTGTTACAGTGAGGGATGTGGGGTATATCAGAGAGAGTTACAGTGAGGGGTGTGAGGTATATCAGAGAGTGTTACAGTGAGGTGTGTGGGGTATATCAGAGAATGTTCCAGTGAGGGGTGTGGGGTATATCAGAGTGTTTCAGTGATGTGTGGGGGGTATATCAGAGAGTGTTACAGTGAGGGGTGTGGGGTATATCAGAGAGTTACAGTGAGGGGTGTGGGGTATATCAGAGAGAGTTACAGTGAGGTGTGTGGGTATATCAGAGAGAGTTAGAGTGAAGGGTGTAGGGTATATCAGAGAGTTACAGTGAGGGGTGTGGGGTATATCAGAGAGAGTTACAATGAGGTGTGTGGGTATATAAGGGAGAGATACAGTGAGGGGTGTGGGGTATATCAGAGAGTTACAGTGAGGGGTGTGGGGTATATCAGAGAGTGTTACAGTGAGGTGTGTGGGGTATATCAGAGAGTGTTACAGTGAGGGGTGTGGGGTATATCAGAGAGTGTTACAGTGAGGAGTGTGGGGTATATCAGAGAGAGTTACAGTGAGGGGTGTAGAGAGTGTTACAGTGAGGGGTGTGGGGTATATCAGAGTGAGTTACAGTGAGGTGGACAACAGTTACAGTGGACAACCAGTAAACCTAAGAAAAGAGTATATACAAATTATACGAATGTATATTTATACACTCAGGGATATATCTGTTTATACACTGTATGAATAGAACTGCGTTTATGTGTTCAACCATAAATGTTTTTTGATGCTTTGGCAACATAAGATGTACCTTATCATGCCAATAAAGCGATATGAATTGAATTGAATTGAGTGTTACAGTGAGGGTTGTTGGGTAAATCAGAGAGTGTTACAGTGAGGGGTGTGGGGTATATCAGAGAGTGTTACAGTGAGGGGTGTGGGGTATATCAGAGAGTGTTACAGTGAGGGGTGTGGGGTATATCAGAGAGAGTTAAGTGAGGGGTGTGGGATGATTCAGAGAGGCTTAATGTAAGGGGTGTGGAGTATATCAGAGAAAGTTACAGTGAGGGGTGTGGGGTATATCAGAGAGTTACAGTGAGGGATGTGGGGTACATCAAAGAGTTTTACAGTGAGTGGTGTGTGGTATATCAGAGTCTGTTGCAGTGAGGTGTGTGGGTATATCAGAGAGTGTTACAGTGAGGGGTGTGGGGTATATCAGAGAGTGTTACAGTGAGGGGTGTGGGGTATATCAGAGAGTTACAGTGAGGGGTGTGGGGTATATCAGAGAGTGTTACAGTGAGGGGGGTGGGTATATCAGAGAGTGTTACAGTGAGGGGTGTGGGGTATATCAGAGAGTTACAGTGAGGGAAGTGGGGTATATCAGAGTGTGTTGCAGTGAGGTGTGTGGGTATATCAGAGAGTGTTACAGTGAGGGGTGTGGGGTTTATCAGAGAGTGTTACAGTGAGGGGTGTGGGGTATATCAGAGTGTGTTACAGTGAGGGGTGTGGGGTATATCAGAGTGTGTTACAGTGAGGGGTGTGGGTATATCAGAGAGTGTTACAGTGAGGAGTGTGGGGTATATCAGAGAGTGTTACAGTGAGGGGTGTGGGGTATATCAGAGAGTTTCAGTGAGGAGTGTGGGGTATATCAGAGAGTGTTACAGTGAGGGGTGTGGGTATATCAGAGAGTGTTACAGTGAGGGGTGTGGGTATATCAGAGAGTTACAGTGAGGGGTGTGGATATATCAGAGAGTTACAGTGAGGGGTGTGGGGTATATCAGAGAGTGTTACAGTGAGGGGTGTGGGTATATCAGAGAGTGTTACAGTGAGCGGTGTGGGATATATCAGAGAGTGTTACAGTGAGGGGTGTGGGTATATCAGAGAGTGTTACAGTGAGGGGTGTGGGGTATATCAGAGAGTTACAGTGAGGGGTGTGGGTATATCAGGGAGTGTTACAGTGAGGGGTGTGGGGTATATCAGAGTGTGTTACTGGGAGGGGTGTGGGGTATATCAGAGAGTGTTACAGTGAGGTGTGTGGGTATATCAGAGAGTGTTACAGTGAGGGGTGTGGGTACATCAGAGAGTGTAACAGTGAGGTGTGTGGGTATATCAGAGAGTGTTACAGTGAGGGGTGTGGGTATATCAGAGAGTGTTACAGTGAGGGGTGTGGGTATATCAGAGAGTGTTACAATGAGGGGTGTGGGGTTTATCAGAGAGTGTTACAGTGAGGGGTGTGGGTACATCACAGAGTTGCAGTGAGGGGTGTGGCGTATATCAGAGTGTGTCAGAGTGAGGGGTTTGATGGGACAGTTTAGAGGGAGCTTTACTCTGTATCTAACCCGTGCTGTCCCTGTCCTGGAAGTGTCTGATGGGACAGTGTAGAGGCAGCTTTACTCTGCATCTAACCCGTGCTGTACCTGCCCTGGGAGTGTTTGATGGGACAGTGTAGAGGGAGCTTGACTATGTATCTAACCCATGCTGTACCTGCCCTGGGAGTGTTTGATGGGACAGTGTAGAGGGAGCTTTATTCTGTATCTAACCCTTGCTGTACCTGCCCTGGGAGTGTTTCATGGGAGAGTGTAGAGGGAGCTTTACTCTGTATCTAACCCATGCTCTACCTGACCTGGGAGTGTTTCAGGGACAGTGTAGAGGGAGCCTTACTCTGTATCTAACCCGTGCTGCACCTGCCCTGGGAGTGTTTGATGGGACAGTGTAGAGGGAGATTTACTCTGCATCTAACCCGTGCTGTAGCTGCCCTGGGAGTGTTTGATGGGACAGTGTAGAGGGAGCTTTACTCTGTATCTAACTCGAGCTGTACCTGCCCTGGGAGTGTTTGATGCGGCAGTGTAGAGGGAGCTTTACTCTGTATCTAACCCGTGCTGTACCTGCCCTGGGAGTGTATGATGGGACAGTGTAGAGGGAGCTTTACTCTGTATCTATCCCGTGCTCAACCTGCCCTGCGAGTGTTTGATGGGGCAGTGTAGAAGGAGCTTTACTCTGTATCTAACCCGTGCTGTACCTGCCCTGGGAGTGTTTGATGGGACAGTGCAGAGGGAACTTTACTCTGTATCAACCCGTGCTGTACCTGCCCTGGGAGTGTTTGATGGGACAGTGTAGAGGGAGCTTTACTCTGTATCTAACCCGTGCTGTACCTGCCCTGGGAGTGTTTCAGGGACAGTGTAGAGGGAGCTTTACTCTGCAGCTAACCCATGCTGTATCTGCCCTGGGAGTGTTTGATGGGACAGTGTAGAGGAGCTTTACTCTGTATCTAACCCGTGCTGTACCTGCCCTGGGAGTGTTTGATGGGACAGTGCAGAGGGAACTTTACTCTGTATCAACCCGTGCTGTACCTGCCCTGGGAGTGTTTGATGGGACAGTGTAGAGGGAGCTTTACTCTGTATCTAACCCGTGCTGTACCTGCCCTGGGAGTGTATGATGGGACAGTGTAGAGGGAGCTTTACTCTGTATCTATCCCGTGCTCAACCTGCCCTGCGAGTGTTTGATGGGGCAGTGTAGAAGGAGCTTTACTCTGTATCTAATCCGTGCTGTACCTGCCCTGGGAGTGTTGGCCGGGACAGTGTAGAGGGAGCTTTACTCTGTATCTAACCTGTTCTGTACCTGCCCTGGGAGTGTTTCATGGACAGTGTAGAGGGAGCTTTACTCTGTATCGAACCGATGCCGTACCTGCCCTGGGAGTGTTTGATGGGACAGTGTAGAAGGAGCTTTGCTCTGTTTCTAACCCGTGTTGTACCTGCCCTGGGAGTGTTTCATGGGACAGTGTAGAGGGAGTTTTACCCTGTATCTAACCCACGCTATGCCTGCCCTGGGAATGTTTGATGGGGCAGTGTAGAGGGCGCTTTACTCTGTATCTAACCGATGCTGTACCAGCCCTGGGAGTGTTTGATGGGACAGTGTAGGGGGAGATTTACTCTGTATCTAACCCATGCTGCACCTGCCCTGGGAGTGTATGATGGGGCAGTGGAGAGGGAGCTTTACTCTGTATCTAACCCGTGCTGTAGCTGCCCTGGGACTTTTTCCGGGGCAGTGTAGAGGGAGCTTTACTCTGTATCTAACCCGTGCTGTACCTGCCCTGGGAGTGTTTGATGGGACAGTGTAGAAGGAGCTTTGCTCTGTTTCTAACCCGTGTTGTACCTGCCCTGGGAGTGTTTGATGGGACAGTGTAGAGGGAGTTTTACTCTGTATCTAACCAACGCTATGCCTGCCCTGGGAATGTTTGATGGGGCAGTGTAGAGGGAGCTTTACTCTTTATCTAACCCGTGCTCTACCTGCCCTGGGAGTGTTTGATGGGACAGTGTAGAGGGAGCTTTACTCTGTATCTAACCCATGCTGTACCTGCCCTGGGAGTGTTTGATGGGACAGTGTAGGGGGAGCTTTACTCTGTATCTAACCCGTGCTGTACCTGCCCTGGGAGTGTTTGATGGGAAAGTGTAGAGGGAGCTTTACTCTGTATCTAACCCGTGCTGTACCTGCCCTGGGAGTGTATGGTGGGACAGTGCAGCGGAGGTTTACTTTGTATCTAACCCGTGCTGTTCCTGCGCTGGGAGTGTTTGATGGGACAGTGTAGAGGAAGCTTTACTCTGTATCTAACCCGTGCTGTACCTGCCCTGGGAGTGTTTGATGGGACAGTGTAGAGGGTGATTTACTCTGTATCTAACTCGAGCTGTACCTGCCCTGGGAGTGTTTGATGCGGCAGTGTAGAGGGAGCTTTACTCTGTATCTAACCCGTGCTGTACCTGCCCTGGGGGTGTTTGATGGGACAGTGTAGGGGGAGCTTTACTCTGTATCTAACCCATGCTGCACCTGCCCTGGGAGTGTATGATGGGGCAGTGCAGAGGGAGCTTTACTCTGTATCTAACCCGTGCTGTAGCTGCCCTGGGACTGTTTCAGGGACAGTGTAGAGGGGCCTTTACTCTGTATCTAACCCGTGCTGTACCTGCCCTGGGAGTGTTTGATGGGACAGTGTAGAGGGAGCTTTACTCTGTATCTAACCCGTGCTGTACCTGCCCTGGGAGTGTATGATGGGACAGTGCAGCGGGGCTTTACTATGTATCTCACCCGTGCTGTTCCTGCCCTGGGAGTGTTTGATGGCACAGTGTAGAGGAAGCTTTACACTGTATCTAACCCATGCTGTTCCTGACCGGGAGTGTTTGATGGGACAGTGCAGAGGGAGCATTACTCTGTATCTAACCCGTGCTGTACCTGCCCTGGGAGTGTTTGATGGGACATTGTAGATGGAGCTTTACTCTGCATCTAACCCGTGCTGTACCTGGTCTCGGAGTGTTTGATGGGACAGTGTAGCTGGAGCTTTACTCTGTATCTAGCCCGTGCTGTACCTGACCTGGGAGTGTTTGATGGGACAGTTTAGAGGGAGCTTTACTCTGGATCTAACCCGTGCTGTACCTGACCTGGGAGAGTTTGATGGGACAGTGTAGAGGGAGCTTTCCTCTGTATCTAACCCGTGCTATACCTGCCCTGGGAGTGTTTGATGGGACAGTGTAGAGGGAGCTTTACTCTGTATCTAACCCGTGCTGTACCTGCCCTGGGAGTGATTGATGGGACAGTGTAGAGGGAGCTTTACACTGTATCTAACCCGTGCTGTACCTGATCTGGGAGTGTTTGATGGGATACTGTAGAGCTCCGGAGCTTTATTCTGTATCTAACCCGTGCTGTACCTGCCCTGGGAGTGTTTGATGCGACAGTGTAGAGGGAGCTTTGCACTGTATCTAACCCGTGCTGTACCTGACCTGGGAGTGTTTCAGGGACAGAGTAGAGGGAGCATTACTCTGTATCTAAACCGTGCTGTACCTGACCTGGGAGTGCTTCAGGGACCGAGCAGAGGGAACTTTACTGTGTATCTATCCTGTTCTGTACCTGCCCTGGGAGTGTTTCAGGGACAGTGTGGAGGGAGCTTTACTCTGTATCTAACCCGTGCTGTACCTGCCCTGGGAGTGTTTGATGGGACAGTGTAGAGGGAGATTTACTCTGTATCTAACTCGTGCTGTACCTGCCCTGGGAGTGTTTGATGGGGCAGTGTAGAGGGAGCTTTACTCTGTATCTAACCCGTGCTCTACGTGCCCTGGGGGTGTTTGATGGGACAGTGTAGATAGAGATTTACTCTGTATCTAACTCGTGCTGTACCTGCCCTGGGAGTGTTTGATGGGACAGTGTAGAGGGAGATTTACTCTGTATCTAACTCGTGCTGTACCTGCCCTGGGAGTGTTTGATGGGGCAGTGTAGAGGGAGCTTTACTCTGTATCTAACCCGTGCTCTACGTGCCCTGGGGGTGTTTGATGGGACAGTGTAGATGGAGCTTTACTCTGTATCTAACCCGTGCTGTCCCTGCCCTGGGAGTGTTTGATGGGACAATATCGAGGGAGCTTTACTCAGTATCTAACCCGTGATGTACCTGCCCTGGGAGTGTTTGATGGGACAGGGTAGAGGGAGCTTTACTCTGTATCAACCCGTGCTGTACCTGCACTGGGAGTGTTTGATGGGACAGTGTAGAGGGAGCTTTACTCTGTATCTAACCCGTGCTGCACCTGCCCTGCGAGTGTTTGATGGGGCAGTGTAGAAGGAGCTTTACTCTGTATCTAACCCGTGCTGTACCTGCCCTGGGAGTGTTGGCCGGGACAGTGTAGAGGGAGCTTTACTCTGTATCTAACCCGTGCTGTACCTGCCCTGGGAGTGTTTGATGGGACTGTGTAGAAGGAGCTTTGCTCTGTTTCTAACCCGTGTTGTACCTGCCCTGGGAGTGTTTGATGGGACAGTGTAGAGGGAGTTTTACTCTGTATCTAACCCACGCTATGCCTGCCCTGGGAATGTTTGATGGGGCAGTGTAGAGGGAGCTTTACTCTGTATCTAACCCATGCTGTACCTGCCCTGGGAGTGTTTGATGGGACAGTGTAGAGGGAGCTTTACTCTGAATCTAACCCATGCTGCACCTGCCCTGGGAGTGTATGATGGGTCAGTGGAGTGGGAGCTTTACTCTGTATCTAACCCGTGCTGTAGCTGCCCTGGGACTGTTTCAGGGGCAGTGTAGAGGGAGCTTTGCTCTGTTTCTAACCTGTGTTGTACCTGCCCTGGGAGTGTTTGATTGGACAGTGCAGAGGGAGTTTTACTCTGTATCTAACCCACGCTATGCCTGCCCTGGGAATGTTTGATGGGGCAGTGTAGAGGGAGCTTTACTCTGTATCTAACCCGTGCTGTACCTGGCCTGGGAGTGTTTGATGGGACAGTGTAGGGGGAGCTTTACTCTGTATCTAACCCGTGCTGTACCTGCCCTGGGAGTGTTTGATGGGACAGTGTAGAGGGAGCTTTACTCTGTATCTAACCCGTGCTGTACCTGCCCTGGGAGTGTATGGTGGGACAGTGCTGCGGAGGTTTACTCTGTATCTAACCCGTGCTGTTCCTGCCCTGGGAGTGTTTGATGGGACAGTGTAGATGGAGCTTTACTCTGTATCTAAACCGTGCTTTCCCTGGTCTCGGAGTGTTTGATGGGACAGTGTAGATGGTGCTTTACTCTGTATCTAACCCGTGCTGTACCTGACCTGGGAGTGTTTGATGGGACAGTGTAGAGGGAGATTTACTCTGTATCTAACCCGTGCTGAACCTGACCTGGGAGTGTTTGATGGGACAGTGTAGAGGGAGCTTTACTCTGTACCAAACCCATGCTGTTCCTGCCCTGGGAGTGTTTGATGGGATAGTGTAGAGGGAGCTTTACTCTGTATCTAACCCATGCTGTTCCTGACCGGGAGTGTTTGATGGGACAGTGCAGAGGGAGCTTTACTCTGTATCTAACCCGTGCTGTACCTGCCCTGGGAGTGTTTGATGGGACATTGTAGATGGAGCTTTACTCTGTATCTAACCCGTGCTGTACCTGGTCTCGGAGTGTGTGATGGGACAGTTTAGCTGGAGCTTTACTCTGTATCTAACCCGTGCTGTACCAAACCTGGGAGTGTTTGATGGGACAGTTTAGCGGGAGCTTTACTCTGGATCTAACCCGTGCTGTACCTGACCTGGGAGTGTTTGATGGGACAGTGTTGAGGGAGCTTTCCTCTGTATCTAACCCGTGCTATACCTGCCCTGGGAGTGTTTGATGGGACAGTGTAGAGGGAGCTTTACTCTGTATCTAACCCGTGCTGTACCTGCCCTGGGAGTGATTGATGGGAGAGTGTAGAGGGAGCTTTACTCTGTATCTAACCCGTGCTGTACCTGCCCTGGGAATGTTTGATGGGAAAGTGTAGAGGGAGCTTTACTCTGTATCTAACCCATGCTGTACCTGTCCTTGGAGTGTTTGATGAGACAGTGTAGAGGGAGCTTTACTCTGTATCTAACCCATGCTGTACCTGACCTGGGAGTGTTTCACGTACAGTGTAGAGCGAGCTTTACTCTGTTTCTAACCCATGCTGTACCTGACCTGGGAGTGTTTCACGGACAGTGTAGAGGGAGCTTTACTCTGTATCTAACCCGTGCTGTGCCTGTCCTTGGAGTCTTTGATGGGACAGTGTAGAGGGAGCTTTACTCTGTATCTAACCCGTGCTGTACCTGCCCTGGGAGTGTTTGATGGGACATTGTAGATGGAGCTTTACTCTGTATCTAACCCGTGCTGTCCCTGGTCTCGGAGTGTTTGATGGGACAGTGTAGAGGGAGCTTTACTCTGTATCTAACCCGTGCTGTACCTGCCCTGGGAGTGCTTGCTGGGACAGTGTAGAGGGAGCTTTAATCTGTATCTGACCCATGCTGTACCTGCCCTGGGAGTGTTTGATGGGACAGTGTAGAGGGAGCTTTACTCTGTATCTAACCTATGCTGTACCTGCCCTGGGAGTGTTTGATGGGACAGTGTAGAGGGAGCTTTCTTCTGTATCTAACCCATGCTGTGCCTGCCCTGGGAATGTTTGATTGGACAGTGTAGAGGGAGCTTTACATTGTATCTAACCCATGCTGTACCTGCCCTGGGAGTGTTTCAGGGACAGTGTAGAGGGAGCTTTACTCTGTATCAAACCCGTGCTGTATCGACCCTGGGAGTGTTTGATGGGACAGCGCAGAGGGAGCTTTACTCTGTATCTAACCCGTGCTGTACCTGTCCTTGGAGTGTTTCATGTGACAGTGCAGAGGGAGCTTTGCTCTGTATCTAACCCGTGCTGTACCTGCCCTGGGAGTGATGGATGGGACGGTGTAGAGGGAGCTTTACTATGTATCTAACCCGTGCTGTACCTGCCCTGAGAGTGTTTGATGGGACAGTGTAGAGGGAGATTTACTCTGTATCTAACTCGAGCTGTACCTGCCCTGGGAGTGTTTGATGCGGCCGTGTAGAGGGAGCTTTACTCTGTATCTAACCCGTGCTGTACCTGCCCTGGGGGTGTTTGATGGGTCAGTGTAGAGGGAGTTTTACTCTGTATCTAACCCATGCTGTACCTGCCCTGGGAGTGTCTCATGCGACAGTGTTGAGGGAACTTTAGCTGTATCAAACCCGTGCTGTACCTGCCCTGGGTGTGTTTGATGGGACAGTGTCGAGGGAGCTTTACTCTGTATCTAACCCATGCTGTACCTGCCCTGGGAGTGTTTGATGGGACAGAGTAGAGGGAGCATTACTCTGTATCTAACCCGTGCTGTACCTGACCTGGGAGTGTTTAAGGGACAGTGTAGAGGGAGCTTTACTCTGTATCTATCCTGTTCTGTACCTGCCCTGGGAGTGTTTCAGGGACAGTGTAGAGGGAGCTTTGCTCTGTATCTAACCCGTGCTGTACCTGACCTGGGAGTGTTTCAGGGAAAGTGTAGAAGGAGCTTTACTCTGTATCTAACCCGTGCTGTACCTGCCATGGGAATGTTTGATGGGAAAGTGTAGATGGAGCTTTACTATGTATCTAACCCGTGCTGTACCTGCCCTGGGAGTGTTTGATGGGACAGTGTAGAGGGAGATTTACTCTGTATCTATCTCATGCTGTACCTGCCCTGGGAGTGTTTGATGGGGAAGTGTAGAGGGAGCTTTGCTCTGTGTCTAACCCGTGCTGTACGTGCCCTGGGGGTGCTTGATGGGACAGTGTAGAGGGAGCTTTACTCTGTATCTAACCCATGCTGTACCTGCCCTGGGAGTGTTTGATGGGACAGTGTAGAGGGAGCTTTACTCTGTATCTAACCCATGCTGTACCTGCCCTGGGAGTGTTTGATGCGACAGTGTAGAGGGAGCTTTACACTGCATCTAACCCGTGCTGTTCCTGACCTGGGAGTGTTTCAGGGACCGTGTAGAGGGAACTTTACTCTGTATCTATCCTGTTCTGTACCTGCCCTGGGAGTGTTTCAGGGACAGTGTAGAGGGAGCTTTACTCTGTATCTAACCCGTGCTGTACCTGCCCTGGGGGTGTTTGATGGGACGGTGTAGAGGGAGATTTACTCTGTATCTAACTCGTGCTGTACCTGCCCTGGGAGTGTTTGATGGGACAGTGTAGAGGGAGATTTACTCTGAATCTAACCCGTGCTGTACCTGCCCTGGGAGTGATTGATGGGACGGTGTAGAGGGAGCTTTACTATGTATCTAACCCGTGCTGTACCTGCCCTGAGAGTGTTTGATGTAACAGTGTAGAGGGAGCTTTACTCTGTATCTAACCCGTGCTGTACCTGCCCTGGGGGTGTTTGATGCGACAGTGTAGAGGGACCTTTACTCTGTATCTAACCCATGCTGTACCTGCCCTGGGAGTGTTTGATGCGACAGTGTTGAGGGAACTTTACTCTGTATCAAACCCGTGCTGTACCTGCCCTGGGTGTGTTTGATGGGACAGTGTAGAGGGAGCTTTACTCTGTATCTAACCCATGCTGTACCTGCCCTGGCAGTGTTTGATGGGACAGAGTAGAGGGAGCATTACTCTGTATCTAACCCGTGCTGTGCCTGACCTGGGAGTGTTTCAGGGACAGTGTAGAGGGAGCTTTACTCTGTATCTATCCTGTTCAGTACCTGCCCTGGGAGTGTTTCAGGGACAGTGTAGAGGGAGCTTTACTCTGTATCTAACCCGTGCTGTACCTGACGTGGGAGTGTTTCAGGGACAGTGTAGAAGGAGCTTTACTCTGTATCTAACCCGTGCTGCACCTGCCCTGGGAGTCTTTGATGGGAAAGGGTAGAGGGAGCTTTACTATGTATCTAACCCGTGCTGTACCTGCCCTGGGAGTGTTTGATGGGACAGTGTAGAGGGAGATTTACTCTGTATCTATCTCGTGCTGTACCTGCCCTGGGAGTTTTTGATGGGGAAGTGTAGAGGGAGCTTTACTCTGTGTCTAACCCGTGCTGTACGTGCCCTGGGGGTGTTTGATGGGACAGTGTAGAGGGAGCTTTACTCTGTATCTAACCCATGCTGTACCTGATCTGGGACTGTTTGATGGGATACTGTAGAGCTCCGGAGCTTTACTCTGTATCTAACCTGTGCTGTACCTGCCCTGGGAGTGTTTGATGGGACAGTGTAGAGGGAGATTTACTCTGTATCAAACCCGTGCTGTACCTGCCCTGGGGGTGTTTGATGGGACAGTGTAGAGGGAGCTTTACTCTGTATCTAACCCATGCTGTACCTGCCCTGGGAGTGTTTGATGGGACAGTGTAGAGGGAGCTTTACACTGTATCTAACCCGTGCTGTACCTGCCCTGGGGGTGTTTGATGGGACAGTGTAGAGGGAGCTTTACACTGTATCTAACCCATGCTGTACCTGCCCTGGGGGTGTTTGATGGGACAGTGCAGAGGGAGCTTTACTCTGTATCTAACCCGTGCTCTACCCGCCCTGGGGGTGTTTGATGGGACAGTGTAGAGGGAGCTTTACACTGTATCTAACCCGTGCTGTACCTGACCTGGGAGTGTTTCAGGGACAGACTAGAGGGAGCATTACTCTGTATCTAAACCGTGCTGTACCTGACCTGGGAGTGTCTCAGGGACAGAGTAGAGGGAACTTTACTCTGTATCTATCCTGTTCTGTACCTGCCCTGGGAGTGTTTCAGGGACAGTGTAGAGGGAGCTTTACTCTGTATCTAACCCGTGCTGTACCTGCCCTGGGAGTGTTTGATGGGACAGTGTAGAGGGAGATTTACTCTGTATCTAACTCGTGCTGTACCTGCCCTGGCAGTGTTTGATGGGGCAGTGTAGAGGGAGCTTTACTCTGTATCTAACCCGTGCCCTACGTGCCCTGGGGGTGTTTGATGGGACAGTGTAGATGGAGCTTTACTCTGTATCTAACCCATGCTGTTCCTGACCTGGGAGTGTTTGATGGGACACTGTAGAGCTCCGAAGCTTTACTCTGTATCTAACCCGTGCTGTACCTGCCCTGGGAGTGTTTGATGGGACAGTGTAGATGGAGCTTTACTCTGTAACAAACCCGTGCTGTACCTGCCCTGGGAGTGTTTGATGGGACAGTGTAGAGGGAGCTTTACTCTGTATCTAACCCGTGCTGTACCTGCCCTGGGAGTGTTTGATGGGACAGTGTAGAGGGAGCTTTACTCTGTATCTAACCCATGCTGTACCTGCCCTGGGAGTGTTTGATGGGACAGTGTAGAGGGGGCTTTACTCTGTATCTAACCCATGCTGTGCCTGCCCTGGGAGTGTTTGATGGGACAGTGTAGAGGGAGCTTTACTCTGTATCTACCCCATGCTGTTCCTGCCCTGGGAGTGTTTCAGGGACAGTGTAGAGGGAGCTTTACTCTGTATCTAACCCGTGCTGTACCTACCCTGGGAGTGTTTGATGGGACAGTGCAGAGGGAGCTTTGCTCTGTATCTAACCCATGCTGTACCTGACCTGGGCGTGTTTGATGGAACAGTGTAGAGGGAGCTTTACCCTATATCTAACCCGTGCTGTACCTGCCCTGGGTGTGTTTGATGGGACAGTGTAGAGAGAGCCTTACTCTGTATCAAACCCGTGCTGTACCTGCCCTGAGAGTGTTTGATGGGACAGTGTAGAGGGAGCTTTACTCTGTATGTAACCCGTGCTGTACCTGCCCTGGGAGTGTTTGATGGGACAGTGTAGAGGGAGCTTTACTCTGTATCTAACCCATGCTGTACCTGCCCCGGGAGTGTTTGATGTGACAGTGTAGACGGAGCTTTACTCTGTATCTAACCTATGCTGTACCTGACCGGGAGTGTTTGATGGGACAGTGCCGAGGGAGCTTTACTCTGTATCTAACCCGTGCTGTACCTGACCTGGGAGTGTTTGATGGGAGAGTGTAGAGGGAGCTTCACTCTGTATCTAGACCGTGCTGTACCTGCCCTGGGAGTGTTTGATGTGACAGTGTAGAGGAAGCTTTTCTCTGTATCTAACCCGTGCTGTACCTGACCTGGGAGTGTTTGATGGGACAGTGTAGAGGGAGATTTACTCTGTATCTAACCCGTGCTGTACCTGCCCTGTGAGTGTTTGATGGGACAGTGTAGAGGGAGCTTTACTCTGTATCTAACCCGTGCTGTACCTGCCCTGGGAGTGTTTGATGGGACAGTGTAGAGGAGCTTTACTCTGTATCTAACCCGTGCTGTACCTGCCCAGGGAGTGTTTGATGGGACAGTGCAGAGGGAACTTTACTCTCTATCTAACCCGTGCTGTACCTTCCCTGGCAGTGTTTGATGGGACAGTGTAGAGGGAGCTTTACTCTGTATCTAACCCGTGCTGTACCTGCCCTGAGAGTGTTTGATCGGAGAGTGTAGAGGGAGCTTTACTCTGTATCTAACCCGTGCTGTACCTGCCCTGGGAGTGTTTGATGGGACAGTGTAGAGCGAGCTTTACTCTATATCTAACCCGTGCTGTACCTGCCCTGGGAGTTTTCGATGGGACAGTGTAGAGGGAGCTTTACTCTGTATCTAACCCATGATGTACCTGACCTGGGAGTGTTTGATGGGACAGTGTAGAGGGAACTTTAATCTGTATCTAACCCGTGCTGTACCTGCCCTGGGAGTGTTTGATGAGACAGTGTAGAGGGAGCTTTACTCTGTTTCTAACTCATGCTGAACCTGCCCTGGGAGTGTTTGATGGGACAGTGTAGAGGAGCTTTACTCTGTATCTAACCCGTGCTGTACCTGCCCTGGGAGTTTTTGATGGGACAGTGCAGAGGGAACTTTACTCTGTATCTAACCCGTGCTGTACCTGCCCTGGGAGTGTTTGATGGGACAGTGTAGAGGGAGCTTTACTCTGTATCTAACCCGTGCTGTACCTGCCCTGGGTGTGTTTGTTGGGACAGTGTAGATGGAGCTTTACTCTGTATCTAACCCGTGCTGTACCTGACATGGGAGTGTTTGATGGGAGAGTGTAGAGGGAGCTTTACTCTGTATCTAACCCATGCTGTACCTGACCGGGAATGTTTGATGGGACAGTGCAGAGGGAGCTTTTCCTCTGTATCTAACACGTGCTGTACCTGCCCTGGGAGTGTTTGATGGGACAGTGTAGAGGGAGCTTCACTCTGTATCTAACCCATGCTGTACCTGCCCTGGGAGTGTTTGATGGGACAGTGTAGAGGGAGGTTTACTCTGTAGCTAACCCATGATGTACCTGCCCTGGGAGTGTTTGATGGGATAGTGTACAGGGAGCTTTACTCTGTATCTAACCCGTGCTGTACCTGGTCTCGGAGTGTTTGATGGGACATTGTAGATTGAGCTTTACTCTGTATCTAACCCGTGCTGTACCTGACATGGGAGTGTTTGATGGGAGAGTGTAGAGGGAGCTTTACTCTGTATCTAACCCATGCTGTACCTGCCCTGGGAGTGTTTGATGGGACAGTGTAGACGGAGCTTTACTCTGTATCTAACCTATGCTGTACCTGACCGGGAGTGTTTGATGGGACAACGCCGAGGGAGCTTTACTCTGTATCTAACACGTGCTGTACCTGCCCTGGGAGTGTTTGATGGGAGAGTGTAGAGGGAGCTTCACTCTGTATCTAACCCATGCTGTACCTGCCCTGGGAGTGTTTGATGTGGCAGTGTAGAGGAAGCTTTTCTCTGTATCTAAGCCGTGCTGCACCTGCCCTGGGAGTGTTTGATGGGACATTGTAGATGGAGCTTTACTTTGTATCTAACCTGTGCTGTACCTGGTCTCGGAGTGTTTGATGGGACAGTGTAGATGGAGCTTTACTCTGTATCTAACCCGTGCTGTACCTGACCTGGGAGTATTTGATGGGACAGTGTAGAGGGAGCTTTACTCTGTATCTAACCCGTGCTGTACCTGACCTGCGAGTGTTTGATGGGACAGTGTAGAGGGAGCTTTACTCTGTATCTAACCCGTGCTGTACCTGCCCTGAGAGTGTTTGATGGGACAGTGTAGAGGGAGCTTTAATCTGTATCTAACCCGTGCTGTACCTGATCTGGGAGTGTTTGATGGAACAGTGTAGAGGAAGCTTTACTCTGTATCTAACCCATGCTGTGCCTGCCCTGGGTGTGTTTGATGGGGCAGTGCAGAGGGAGCTTTACTCTGTATCTAACCCGTGCTGTACCTGCCCTGGGAGTTTTTGATGGGACAGTGTAGAGGGAGCTTTACTCTGTATCTAACCCTTGCTGTACCTAACCTGGGAGTGTTTGATGCGACAGTGTCGAGGGAGCTTTGCTCTGTATCTAACCCGTGCTGTACCTGCCCTGGGAATGTTTGATGGGACAGTGTAGAGGGAGCTTTACTCTGTATCTAACTCATGCTGTACCTGCCCTGGGAGTGTTTGATGGGACAGTGTAGAGGAGCTTTACTCTGTATCTAACCCGTGTTGTACTTGCCCTGGGAGTGTTTGATGGGACAGTGCAGAGGGAACTTTACTCTGTATCTAACCCGTGCTGTACCTGCCCTGGGAGTGTTTGATGGGACAGTGTAGAGGGATCTTTACTCTGTATCTAAACCGTGCTGTACCTGCCCTGGGACTGTTTGCTGGGACAGTGTAGAGGGAGCTTTACTCTGTATCTAACCCGTGCTGTACCTGCCTCGGAGTGTTTGATGGGACAGTGTAGATGGAGCTTTACTTTGTATCTAACCCGTGCTGTACCTGACCTGGGAGTTTTTGATGGGGCAGTGTAGAGGGAACTTTACTCTGTATCTTACCCGTGCTGTACCTGACCTGGGAGTGTTTGATGGAACAGTGTAGAGGGAGCTTTATTCTGCATGTAACCCATGCTGTGCCTGCCCTGAGTGTGTTTGATGGGACAGTGTAGACGGAGCTTTACTCTGTATCTAACCCATGCTGTACCTGACCGGGAGTGTTTGATGGGACAGTGCAGAGGGAGCTATACTCTGTATCTAACCCGTGCTGTACCTGCCGTGGGAGTGTTTGATGGGACAGTGTAGAGGAAGCTTCACTCTGTATCTAACCCATGCTGTACCTGCCCTGGGAGTGTTTGATGGGACAGTGTAGAGGGAGCTTTACTCTGTATCTAACCCGTGCTGTACCTGGTCTCGGAGTGTTTAATGGGACATTGTAGATTGAGCTTTACTCTGTATCTAACCCGTGCTGTACCTGCCCTGGGAGTGTTTGATGGGACAGTGTAGAGGGAGCTTTACTCTGTATCTAACTCATGCTGTACCTGCCCTGGGAGTGTTTGATGGGACAGTGTAGAGGAGCTTTACGCTGTATCAAACCCGTGCTGTACCTGCCCTGGGAGTGTTTGATGGGACAGTGCAGAGGGAACTTTACTCTGTATCTAACCCGTGCTGTACCTGCCCTGGGAGTGTTTGAAGGGACAGTGTAGAGGGAGCTTTACTCTGTATCTAGCCCGTGCTGTACCTGCCCTGGGAGTGTTTGATGGGACAGTGTAGAGGGAGCTTTACTCTGTATCTAACCCGTGCTGTACCTGCCCTGGGAGTGTTTGATGGGACAGTGTAGATGGAGCTTTACTCTGTATCTAACCCGTGCTGTTCCTGATCTGGGAGTTTTTGATGGGGCAGTGTAGAGGGAACTTTACTCTGTATCTAACCCGTGCTGTACCTGACCTGGTAGTGTTTGATGGAACAGTGTAGAGGGAGCTTTACTCTGCATCTAACCCATGCTGTGCCTGCCCTGAGTGTGTTTGATGGGACAGTGTAGAGGGAGCCTTACTCTGTATCTACCCCATGCTGTACCTGGCCGGGAATGTTTGATGGGACAGTGTAGAGGGAGCTTCACTCTGTATCTAACCCATGCTGTACCTGCCCTGGGAGTGTTTGATGGGACAGTGTAGAGGGAGCTTTACTCTGTATCTAACCCGTGCTGTACCTGGTCTCGGAGTGTTTGATGGGACATTGTAGATTGAGCTTTACTCTGTATCTAACCCGTGCTGTACCTGACATGGGAGTGTTTGATGGGAGAGTGCAGAGGGAGCTTTACTCTGTATCTAACCCATGCTGTACCTGCCCTGGGAGTGTTTGATGTGACAGTGTAGACGGAGCTTTACTCTGTATCTAACCTATGCTGTACCTGACCGGGAGTGTTTGATGGGACAGTGCCGAGGGAGCTTTACTCTGTATCTAACCCGTGCTGTACCTGACCTGGGAGTGTTTGATGGGAGAGTGTAGAGGGAGCTTCACTCTGTATCTAGCCCGTGCTGTACCTGCCCTGGGAGTGTTTGATGTGACAGTGTAGAGGAAGCTTTTCTCTGTATCTAAGCCGTGCTGTACGGGCACTGGGAGTGTTTGATGGGACATTGTAGATGGAGCTTTACTTTGTATCTAACCCGTGCTGTACCTGGTCTCGGAGTGTTTGATGGGACAGTGTAGATGGAGATTTACTCTGTATCTAACCCGTGCTGTACCTGACCTGGGAGTGTTTGATGGGACAGTGTAGAGGGAGCTTTACTCTGTATCTTACCCGTGCTGTACCTGACCTGGGAGTGTTTGATGGGACAGTGTAGAGGGAGCTTTACTCTGTATCTAACCCGTGCTGTACCTGCCCTGAGAGTGTTTGATGGGACAGTGTAGAGGGAGCTTTAATCTGTATCTAACCCGTGCTGTACCTGACCTGGGAGTGTTTGATGGAACAGTGTAGAGGAAGCTTTACTCTGTATCTAACCCATGCTGTGCCTGCCCTGGGGGTGTTTGATGGGACAGTGCAGAGGGAGCTTTACTCTGTATCTAACCCGAGCTGTAGCTGCCCTGGGAGTTTTTGATGGGACAGTGTAGAGGGAGCTTTACTCTGTATCTAACCCTTGCTGTACCTGACCTGGGAGTGTTTGATGGGACAGTGTAGAGGGAGCTTTACTCTGTATCTAACCCGTGCTGTACCTGCCCTGGGAGTGTTTGATGGGACAGTGTAGAGGAAGCTTTACTCTGTATCTAACTCATGCTGTACCTGCCCTGGGAGTGTTTGATGGGACAGTGTAGAGGTGCTTTACTCTGTATCTAACCCGTGTTGTACCTGCCCTGGGTGTGTTTGATGGGACAGTGCAGAGGGAACTTTACTCTGTATCTAACCCGTGCTGTACCTGCCCTGGGAGTGTTTGATGGGACAGTGTAGAGGGAGCTTCACTCTGTATCTAACCCATGCTGTACCTGCCCTGGGAGTGTTTGATGGGACAGTGTAGAGGGAGCTTTACTCTGTATCTAACCCGTGCTCTACCTGCCCTGGGAGTGTTTGATGGGACAATGTAGATGGAGCTTTACTCTGTATCTAACCCGTGCTGTCCCTGACCTGGGAGTTTTTGATGGGACAGTGTAGAGGGAACTTTACTCTGTATCTAACCCGTGCTGTACCTGACCTGGGAGTGTTTGATGGAACAGTGTAGAGGGAGCTTTACTCTGCCTCTAACCCATGCTGTGCCTGCCCTGAGTGTGTTTGATGGGACAGTGTAGAGGGAGCTTTACTCTGTATTTAACCCATGCTGTACCTGACCGGGAGTGTTTGATGGGACAGTGCAGAGGGAACTATACTCTGTATCTAACCCGTGCTGTACCTGCCCTGGGAGTGTTTGATGGGACAGTGTAGAGGGAGCTTCACTCTGTATCTAACCCATGCTGTACCTGCCCTGGGAGTGTTTGATGGGACAGTGTAGAGGGAGCTTTACTCTGTATCTAACCCGTGCTGTACCTGGTCTCGGAGTGTTTGATGGGACATTGTATATTGAGCTTTACTCTGTATCTAACCCGTGCTGTACCTGACCTGGGAGTGTTTGATGGGAGAGTGTAGAGGGAACTTTACTCTCTATCTAACCCGTGCTGTACCTGACCTGGGAGTGTTTGATGGGACAGTGTAGAGTGAGATTTACTCTGTATCTAACCCATGCTGTACCTGCCCTGGGAGTGTTTGATGGGACAGTGCAGACGGAGCTTTACTCTGTATCTAACCTATGCTGTACCTGACCGGGAGTGTTTGATGGGAGAGTGTAGAGGGAGCTTCACTCCGTATCTAACCCATGCTGTACATGCCCTGGGAATGTTTGATGTGACAGTGCAGAGGAAGCTTTTCTCTGTATCTAACCTGTGCTGTACCTGCCCTGGGAGTGTTTGATGGGACATTGTAGATGGAGCTTTACTTTGTATCTAACCCGTGCTGTACCTGGTCTCGGAGTGTTTGATGGGACAGTGTAGATGGAGCTTTACTCTGTATCTAACCCGTGCTGTACCTGACCTGGGAGTGTTTGATGGGACAGTGTAGAGGGAGCTTTACTCTGTATCTAACCCGTGCTGTACCTGACCTGGGAGTGTTTGATGGGACAGTGTAGAGGGAGCTTTACTCTGTATCTAACCCGTGCTGTACCTGCCCTGAGAGTGTTTGATGGGACAGTGTAGAGGGAGCTTTACTGTGTATCTAACCAGTGCTGTACCTGACCTGGGAGTGTTTGATGGAACAGTGTAGAGGGAGCTTTACTCTGTATCTAACTCATGCTGAACCTGCCCTGGGAGTGTTTGATGGGACAGTGTAGAGGAGCTTTACTCTGTATCTAACCCGTGCTGTACCTGCCCTGGGAGTGTTTGATGGGACAGTGCAGAGGGAACTTTACTCTGTATCTAACCCATGCTGTACCTGCCCTGGGAGTGTATGATGGGACAGTGTAGAGGGAGCTTTACTCTGTATCTAACCCGTGCTGTACCTGCCCTGGGAGTGTTTGATGGGACAGTGTAGAGGGACCTTTACTCTGTATCTAACCCGTGCTGTACCTGCCCTGGGAGTGTTTGATGGGACAGTGTAGAGGGAGCTTTACCCTGTATCGAACCCGTGCTGTACCTGCCCTGGGAGTGTTTGTTGGGACAGTGTAGAGGGAGCTTTACTCTGTATCTAACCCGTGCTGTACCTGCCCTGGGAGTGTTTGATGGGACCGTGTAGATGGAGCTTGACTCTGTATCTAACCCGTGCTGTACCTGATCTGGGAGTTTTTGATGGGACAGTGCAAAGGGAACTTTACTCTGTATCTAACGCGTGCTGTACCTGACCTGGGAGTGTTTGATGGAACAGTGTAGAGGGAGCTTTACTCTGCATCTATCCCATTCTGTGCCTGCCCTGAGTGTGTTTGATGGGACAGTGTAGAGGGAGCTTTACTCTGTATCTAACCCATGCTGTACCTGACCTGGGAGTGTTTGATGGGACAGTGTAGAGGGAGCTTTACTCTGTATCTAACCCGTGCTGTACCTGCCCTGGGAGTGTTTGATGGGGCAGTGTAGAGGGAGCTTTGCTCTGTATCTAACTCATGCTGTACCTGCCCTGGGAGTGTTTGATGGGACATTGTAGATGGAGCTTTACTTTGTATCTAACCCGTGCTGTACCTGGTCTCGGAGTGTTTGATGGGACATTGTAGATTGAGCTTTACTCTGTATCTAACCCGTGCTGTACCTGACATGGGAGTGTTTGCTGGGAGAGTTTAGAGGGAGCTTTACTCTGTATCTAACCCATGCTGTACCTGCCCTGGGAGTGTTTGATGGGACAGTGTAGACGGAGCTTTACTCTGTATCTAACCTATGCTGTACCTGACCGGGAGTGTTTGATGGGACAGTGCCGAGGGAGCTTTACTCTGCATCTAACCCGTGCTGTACCTGCCCTGGGAGTGTTTGATGGGAGAGTGTAGAGGGAGCTTCACTCTGTATCTAACCCATGCTGTACCTGCCCTGGGAGTGTTTGATGTGACAGTGTAGAGGAAGCTTTTCTCTGTATCTAAGCCGTGCTGTACCTGCCCTGGGAGTGTTTGATGGGACATTGTAGATGGAGCTTTACTTTATATCTAACCCGTGCCGTACCTGGTCTCGGAGTGTTTGATGGGACAGTGTAGATGGAGCTTTACTCTGTATCTCACCCGTGCTGTACCTTACCTGGGAGTGTTTGATGGGACAGTGTAGAGGGAGCTTTACTCTGTATCTAACCCGTGCTGTACCTGACCTGGGAGTGTTTGATGGGACAGTGTAGAGGGAGCTTTACTCTGTATCTAACCCGTGCTGTACTTGCCCTGAGAGTGTTTGATGGGACAGTGTAGAGGGAGCTTTAATCTGTATCGAACCCGTGCTGTACCTGACCTGGGAGTGTTTGATGGAACAGTGTAGAGGGAGCTTTACTCTGTATCTAACCCATGCTGTGCCTGCCCTGGGTGTGTTTGATGGGACAGTGCAGAGGGAGCTTTACTCTGTATCTAACCCGTGCTGTACCTGCCCTGGGAGTTTTTGATGTGACAGTGTAGAGGGAGCTTTACTCTGTATCTAACCCTTGCTGTACCTGACCTGGGAGTGTTTGATGGGACAGTGTAGAGGGAGCTTTACTCTTTATCTAACCCGTGCTGTACCTGCCCTGGGAGTGTTTGATGGGACAGTGTAGAGGGAGCTTTACTCTGTATCTAACTCATGCCGTACCTGCCCTGGGAGTGTTTGATGGGACAGTGTAGAGGTGCTTTACTCTGTATCTAACCCGTGTTGTACCTGCCCTGGGAGTGTTTGATGGGACAGTGCAGAGGGAACTTTACTCTGTATCTAACCCGTGCTGTACCTGCCCTGGGAGTGTTTGATGGGACAGTGTCGAGGGAGCTTTACTCTGTATCTAAACCGTGCTGTACCTGCCCTGGTAGTGTTTGATGGGACAGTGTAGAGGGAGCTTTACTCTGTATCTAACCCGTGCTGTTCCTGCCCTGGGAGTGTTTGATGGGACAGTGTAGATGGAGCTTTACTCTGTATCTAACCCGTGCTGTACCTGACCTGGGAGTTTTTGATGGGACAGTGTAGAGGGAACTTTACTCTGTATCTAACCCGCGCTGTACCTGACCTGGGAGTTTTTGATGGGACAGTGGCGAGGGAACTTTACTCTGTATCTAACCCATGCTGTACCTGACCGGGAGTGTTTGATGGGACAGTGCAGAGGGAGCTATACTCTGTATCTAACCCGTGCTGTACCTGCCCTGGGAGTGTTTGATGGGACAGTGTAGAGGGAGCTTCACTCTGTATCTAACCCATGCTGTACCTGCCCTGGGAGTGTTTGATGGGACAGTGTAGAGGGAGCTTTACTCTGTATCTAACCCGTGCTGTACCTGGTCTCGGAGTGTTTGATGGGACATTGTAGATTGAGCTTTACTCTGTATCTAACCCGTGCTGTACCTGACCTGGGAGTGTTTGATGGGAGAGTGTAGAGGGAACTTTACTCTCTATCTAACCCGTGTTGTACCTGACCTGGGAGTGTTTGATGGGACAGTGTAGAGGGAGATTTACTCTGTATCTAACCCATGCTGTACCTGCCCTGGGAGTGTTTGATGGGACAGTGTAGACGGAGCTTTACTCTGTATCTAACCTATGCTGTACCTGACCGGGAGTGTTTGATGGGACAGTGCCGAGGGAGCTTTACTCTGTATCTAACCCGTGCTGTACCTGCCCTGGGAGTGTTTGATGGGAGAGCGTAGAGGGAGCTTCACTCTGTATCTAACCCATGCTGTACCTGCCCTGGGAGTGTTTGATGTGACAGTGTAGAGGAAGCTTTTCTCTGTATCTAACCCGTGCTGTACCTGCCCTGGGAGTGTTTGATGGGAAATTGTAGATGGAGCTTTACTTTGTATCTAACCCGTGCTGTACCTGGTCTCGGAGTGTTTGATGGGACAGTGTAGATGGAGCTTTACTCTGTATCTAACCCGTGCTGTACCTGACCTGGGAGTGTTTGATGGGACAGTGTAGAGGGAGCTTTACTCTGTATCTAACCCGTGCTGTACCTGCCCTGGGAGTGTTTGATGGGACAATGTAGATGGAGCTTTACTCTGTATCTAACCCGTGCTGTCCCTGACCTGGGAGTTTTTGATGGGACAGTGTAGAGGGAACTTTACTCTGTATCTAACCCGTGCTGTACCTGACCTGGGAGTGTTTGATGGAACAGTGTAGAGGGAGCTTTACTCTGCCTCTAACCCATGCTGTGCCTGCCCTGAGTGTGTTTGATGGGACAGTGTAGAGGGAGCTTTACTCTGTATCTAACCCATGCTGTACCTGACCGGGAGTGTTTGATGGGACAGTGCAGAGGGAACTATACTCTGTATCTAACCCGTGCTGTACCTGCCCTGGGAGTGTTTGATGGGACAGTGTAGAGGGAGCTTCACTCTGTATCTAACCCATGCTGTACCTGCCCTGGGAGTGTTTGATGGGACAGTGTAGAGGGAGCTTTACTCTGTATCTAACCCGTGCTGTACCTGGTCTCGGAGTGTTTGATGGGACATTGTATATTGAGCTTTACTCTGTATCTAACCCGTGCTGTACCTGACCTGGGAGTGTTTGATGGGAGAGTGTAGAGGGAACTTTACTCTCTATCTAACCCGTGCTGTACCTGACCTGGGAGTGTTTGATGGGACAGTGTAGAGTGAGATTTACTCTGTATCTAACCCATGCTGTACCTGCCCTGGGAGTGTTTGATGGGACAGTGCAGACGGAGCTTTACTCTGTATCTAACCTATGCTGTACCTGACCGGGAGTGTTTGATGGGAGAGTGTAGAGGGAGCTTCACTCCGTATCTAACCCATGCTGTACATGCCCTGGGAATGTTTGATGTGACAGTGCAGAGGAAGCTTTTCTCTGTATCTAACCTGTGCTGTACCTGCCCTGGGAGTGTTTGATGGGACATTGTAGATGGAGCTTTACTTTGTATCTAACCCGTGCTGTACCTGGTCTCGGAGTGTTTGATGGGACAGTGTAGATGGAGCTTTACTCTGTATCTAACCCGTGCTGTACCTGACCTGGGAGTGTTTGATGGGACAGTGTAGAGGGAGCTTTACTCTTTATCTAACCCGTGCTGTACCTGACCTGGGAGTGTTTGATGGGACAGTGTAGAGGGAGCTTTACTCTGTATCTAACCCGTGCTGTACCTGCCCTGAGAGTGTTTGATGGGACAGTGTAGAGGGAGCTTTACTGTGTATCTAACCAGTGCTGTACCTGACCTGGGAGTGTTTGATGGAACAGTGTAGAGGGAGCTTTACTCTGTATCTAACTCATGCTGAACCTGCCCTGGGAGTGTTTGATGGGACAGTGTAGAGGAGCTTTACTCTGTATCTAACCCGTGCTGTACCTGCCCTGGGAGTGTTTGATGGGACAGTGCAGTGGGAACTTTACTCTGTATCTAACCCATGCTGTACCTGCCCTGGGAGTGTTTGATGGGACAGTGTAGAGGGAGCTTTACTCTGTATCTAACCCGTGCTGTACCTGCCCTGGGAGTGTTTGATGGGACAGTGTAGAGGGACCTTTACTCTGTATCTAACCCGTGCTGTACCTGCCCTGGGAGTGTTTGATGGGACAGTGTAGAGGGAGCTTTACCCTGTATCTAACCCGTGCTGTACCTGCCCTGGGAGTGTTTGTTGGGACAGTGTAGAGGGAGCTTTACTCTGTATCTAACCCGTGCTGTACCTGCCCTGGGAGTGTTTGATGGGACAGTGTAGAGGGAGCTTTACTCTGTATCTAACTCGTGCTGTACCTGGTCTCGGAGTGTTTGATGGGACATTGTAGATTGAGCTTTACTCTGTATCTAACCCGTGCTGTACCTGACCTGGGAGTGTTTGATGGGAGAGTGTAGAGGGAACTTTACTCTCTATCTAACCCGTGTTGTACCTGACCTGGGAGTGTTTGATGGGACAGTGTAGAGGGAGATTTACTCTGTATCTAACCCATGCTGTACCTGCCCTGGGAGTGTTTGATGGGACAGTGTAGACGGAGCTTTACTCTGTATCTAACCTATGCTGTACCTGACCGGGACTGTTTGATGGGACAGTGCCGAGGGAGCTTTACTCTGTATCTAACCCGTGCTGTACCTGCCCTGGGAGTGTTTGATGGGAGAGCGTAGAGGGAGCTTCACTCTGTATCTAACCCATGCTGTACCTGCCCTGGGAGTGTTTGATGTGACAGTGTAGAGGAAGCTTTTCTCTGTATCTAACCCGTGCTGTACCTGCCCTGGGAGTGTTTGATGGGAAATTGTAGATGGAGCTTTACTTTGTATCTAACCCGTGCTGTACCTGGTCTCGGAGTGTTTGATGGGACAGTGTAGATGGAGCTTTACTCTGTATCTAACCCGTGCTGTACCTGACCTGGGAGTGTTTGATGGGACAGTGTAGAGGGAGCTTTACTCTGTATCTAACCCGTGCTGTACCTGCCCTGGGAGTGTTTGATGGGACAATGTAGATGGAGCTTTACTCTGTATCTAACCCGTGCTGTACCTGCCCTGGGAGTGTTTGATGGGACAGTGTAGAGGGAGCTTTACTCTGTATCTAACCCGTGCTGTACCTGGTCTCGGAGTGTTTGATGGGACATTGTAGATTGAGCTTTACTCTGTATCTAACCCGTGCTGTACCTGACCTGGGAGTGTTTGATGGGAGAGTGTAGAGGGAACTTTACTCTCTATCTAACCCGTGTTGTACCTGACCTGGGAGTGTTTGATGGGACAGTTTGGAGGGAGATTTACTCTGTATCTAACCCATGCTGTACCTGCCCTGGGAGTGTTTGATGGGACAGTGTAGACGGAGCTTTACTCTGTATCTAACCTATGCTGTACCTGACCGGGAGTGTTTGATGGGACAGTGCCGAGGGAGCTTTACTCTGTAGCTAACCCGTGCTGTACCTGCCCTGGGAGTGTTTGATGGGAGAGCGTAGAGGGAGCTTCACTCTGTATCTAACCCATGCTGTACCTGCCCTGGGAGTGTTTGATGTGACAGTGTAGAGGAAGCTTTTCTCTGTATCTAACCCGTGCTGTACCTGCCCTGGGAGTGTTTGATGGGAAATTGTAGATGGAGCTTTACTTTGTATCTAACCCGTGCTGTACCTGGTCTCGGAGTGTTTGATGGGACAGTGTAGATGGAGCTTTACTCTGTATCTAACCCGTGCTGTACCTGACCTGGGAGTGTTTGATGGGACAGTGTAGAGGGAGCTTTACTCTGTATCTAACCCGTGCTGTACCTGCCCTGGGAGTGTTTGATGGGACAATGTAGATGGAGCTTTACTCTGTATCTAACCCGTGCTGTCCCTGACCTGGGAGTTTTTGATGGGACAGTGTAGAGGGAACTTTACTCTGTATCTAACCCGTGCTGTACCTGACCTGGGAGTGTTTGATGGAACAGTGTAGAGGGAGCTTTACTCTGCCTCTAACCCATGCTGTGCCTGCCCTGAGTGTGTTTGATGGGACAGTGTAGAGGGAGCTTTACTCTGTATCTAACCCATGCTGTACCTGACCGGGAGTGTTTGATGGGACAGTGCAGAGGGAACTATACTCTGTATCTAACCCGTGCTGTACCTGCCCTGGGAGTGTTTGATGGGACAGTGTAGAGGGAGCTTCACTCTGTATCTAACCCATGCTGTACCTGCCCTGGGAGTGTTTGATGGGACAGTGTAGAGGGAGCTTTACTCTGTATCTAACCCGTGCTGTACCTGGTCTCGGAGTGTTTGATGGGACATTGTATATTGAGCTTTACTCTGTATCTAACCCGTGCTGTACCTGACCTGGGAGTGTTTGATGGGAGAGTGTAGAGGGAACTTTACTCTCTATCTAACCCGTGCTGTACCTGACCTGGGAGTGTTTGATGGGACAGTGTAGAGTGAGATTTACTCTGTATCTAACCCATGCTGTACCTGCCCTGGGAGTGTTTGATGGGACAGTGCAGACGGAGCTTTACTCTGTATCTAACCTATGCTGTACCTGACCGGGAGTGTTTGATGGGAGAGTGTAGAGGGAGCTTCACTCCGTATCTAACCCATGCTGTACATGCCCTGGGAATGTTTGATGTGACAGTGCAGAGGAAGCTTTTCTCTGTATCTAACCTGTGCTGTACCTGCCCTGGGAGTGTTTGATGGGACATTGTAGATGGAGCTTTACTTTGTATCTAACCCGTGCTGTACCTGGTCTCGGAGTGTTTGATGGGACAGTGTAGATGGAGCTTTACTCTGTATCTAACCCGTGCTGTACCTGACCTGGGAGTGTTTGATGGGACAGTGTAGAGGGAGCTTTACTCTGTATCTAACCCGTGCTGTACCTGACCTGGGAGTGTTTGATGGGACAGTGTAGAGGGAGCTTTACTCTGTATCTAACCCGTGCTGTACCTGTCCTGAGAGTGTTTGATGGGACAGTGTAGAGGGAGCTTTACTGTGTATCTAACCAGTGCTGTACCTGACCTGGGAGTGTTTGATGGAACAGTGTAGAGGGAGCTTTACTCTGTATCTAACTCATGCTGAACCTGCCCTGGGAGTGTTTGATGGGACAGTGTAGAGGAGCTTTACTCTGTATCTAACCCGTGCTGTACCTGCCCTGGGAGTGTTTGATGGGACAGTGCAGAGGGAACTTTACTCTGTATCTAACCCATGCTGTACCTGCCCTGGGAGTGTTTGATGGGACAGTGTAGAGGGAGCTTTACTCTGTATCTAACCCGTGCTGTACCTGCCCTGGGAGTGTTTGATGGGACAGTGTAGAGGGACCTTTACTCTGTATCTAACCCGTGCTGTACCTGCCCTGGGAGTGTTTGATGGGACAGTGTAGAGGGAGCTTTACCCTGTATCTAACCCGTGCTGTACCTGCCTTGGGAGTGTTTGTTGGGACAGTGTAGAGGGAGCTTTACTCTGTATCTAACCCGTGCTGTACCTGCCCTGGGAGTGTTTGATGGGACAGTGTAGAGGGAGCTTTACTCTGTATCTAACCCGTGCTGTACCTGGTCTCGGAGTGTTTGATGGGACATTGTAGATTGAGCTTTACTCTGTATCTAACCCGTGCTGTACCTGACCTGGGAGTGTTTGATGGGAGAGTGTAGAGGGAACTTTACTCTCTATCTAACCCGTGTTGTACCTGACCTGGGAGTGTTTGATGGGACAGTGTAGAGGGAGATTTACTCTGTATCTAACCCATGCTGTACCTGCCCTGGGAGTGTTTGATGGGACAGTGTAGACGGAGCTTTACTCTGTATCTAACCTATGCTGTACCTGACCGGGAGTGTTTGATGGGACAGTGCCGAGGGAGCTTTACTCTGTATCTAACCCGTGCTGTACCTGCCCTGGGAGTGTTTGATGGGAGAGCGTAGAGGGAGCTTCACTCTGTATCTAACCCATGCTGTACCTGCCCTGGGAGTGTTTGATGTGACAGTGTAGAGGAAGCTTTTCTCTGTATCTAACCCGTGCTGTACCTGCCCTGGGAGTGTTTGATGGGAAATTGTAGATGGAGCTTTACTTTGTATCTAACCCGTGCTGTACCTGGTCTCGGAGTGTTTGATGGGACAGTGTAGATGGAGCTTTACTCTGTATCTAACCCGTGCTGTACCTGACCTGGGAGTGTTTGATGTGACAGTGTAGAGGAAGCTTTTCTCTGTATCTAACCCGTGCTGTACCTGCCCTGGGAGTGTTTGATGGGAAATTGTAGATGGAGCTTTACTTTGTATCTAACCCGTGCTGTACCTGGTCTCGGAGTGTTTGATGGGACAGTGTAGATGGAGCTTTACTCTGTATCTAACCCGTGCTGTACCTGCCCTGGGAGTGTTTGATGGGACAGTGTAGAGGGAGCTTTACTCTGTATCTAACCCGTGCTGTACCTGCCCTGGGAGTGTTTGATGGGACAATGTAGATGGAGCTTTACTCTGTATCTAACCCGTGCTGTCCCTGACCTGGGAGTTTTTGATGGGACAGTGTAGAGGGAACTTTACTCTGTATCTAACCCGTGCTGTACCTGACCTGGGAGTGTTTGATGGAACAGTGTAGAGGGAGCTTTACTCTGCCTCTAACCCATGCTGTGCCTGCCCTGAGTGTGTTTGATGGGACAGTGTAGAGGGAGCGTTACTCTGTATCTAACCCATGCTGTACCTGACCGGGAGTGTTTGATGGGACAGTGCAGAGGGAACTATACTCTGTATCTAACCCGTGCTGTACCTGCCCTGGGAGTGTTTGATGGGACAGTGTAGAGGGAGCTTCACTCTGTATCTAACCCATGCTGTACCTGCCCTGGGAGTGTTTGATGGGACAGTGTAGAGGGAGCTTTACTCTGTATCTAACCCGTGCTGTACCTGGTCTCGGAGTGTTTGATGGGACATTGTATATTGAGCTTTACTCTGTATCTAACCCGTGCTGTACCTGACCTGGGAGTTTTTGATGGGACAGTGTAGAGGGAACTTTACTCTGTATCTAACCCGCGCTGTACCTGACCTGGGAGTTTTTGATGGGACAGTGTCGAGGGAACTTTACTCTGTATCTAACCCATGCTGTACCTGACCGGGAGTGTTTGATGGGACAGTGCAGAGGGAGCTATACTCTGTATCTAACCCGTGCTGTACCTGCCCTGGGAGTGTTTGATGGGACAGTGTAGAGGGAGCTTCACTCTGTATCTAACCCATGCTGTACCTGCCCTGGGAGTGTTTGATGGGACAGTGTAGAGGGAGCTTTACTCTGTATCTAACCCGTGCTGTACCTGGTCTCGGAGTGTTTGATGGGACATTGTAGATTGAGCTTTACTCTGTATCTAACCCGTGCTGTACCTGACCTGGGAGTGTTTGATGGGAGAGTGTAGAGGGAACTTTACTCTCTATCTAACCCGTGTTGTACCTGACCTGGGAGTGTTTGATGGGACAGTGTAGAGGGAGATTTACTCTGTATCTAACCCATGCTGTACCTGCCCTGGGAGTGTTTGATGGGACAGTGTAGACGGAGCTTTACTCTGTATCTAACCTATGCTGTACCTGACCGGGAGTGTTTGATGGGACAGTGCCGAGGGAGCTTTACTCTGTATCTAACCCGTGCTGTACCTGCCCTGGGAGTGTTTGATGGGAGAGCGTAGAGGGAGCTTCACTCTGTATCTAACCCATGCTGTACCTGCCCTGGGAGTGTTTGATGTGACAGTGTAGAGGAAGCTTTTCTCTGTATCTAACCCGTGCTGTACCTGCCCTGGGAGTGTTTGATGGGAAATTGTAGATGGAGCTTTACTTTGTATCTAACCCGTGCTGTACCTGGTCTCGGAGTGTTTGATGGGACAGTGTAGATGGAGCTTTACTCTGTATCTAACCCGTGCTGTACCTGACCTGGGAGTGTTTGATGGGACAGTGTAGAGGGAGCTTTACTCTGTATCTAACCCGTGCTGTACCTGCCCTGGGAGTGTTTGATGGGACAATGTAGATGGAGCTTTACTCTGTATCTAACCCGTGCTGTCCCTGACCTGGGAGTTTTTGATGGGACAGTGTAGAGGGAACTTTACTCTGTATCTAACCCGTGCTGTACCTGACCTGGGAGTGTTTGATGGAACAGTGTAGAGGGAGCTTTACTCTGCCTCTAACCCATGCTGTGCCTGCCCTGAGTGTGTTTGATGGGACAGTGTAGAGGGAGCTTTACTCTGTATCTAACCCATGCTGTACCTGACCGGGAGTGTTTGATGGGACAGTGCAGAGGGAACTATACTCTGTATCTAACCCGTGCTGTACCTGCCCTGGGAGTGTTTGATGGGACAGTGTAGAGGGAGCTTCACTCTGTATCTAACCCATGCTGTACCTGCCCTGGGAGTGTTTGATGGGACAGTGTAGAGGGAGCTTTACTCTGTATCTAACCCGTGCTGTACCTGGTCTCGGAGTGTTTGATGGGACATTGTATATTGAGCTTTACTCTGTATCTAACCCGTGCTGTACCTGACCTGGGAGTGTTTGATGGGAGAGTGTAGAGGGAACTTTACTCTCTATCTAACCCGTGCTGTACCTGACCTGGGAGTGTTTGATGGGACAGTGTAGAGTGAGATTTACTCTGTATCTAACCCATGCTGTACCTGCCCTGGGAGTGTTTGATGGGACAGTGCAGACGGAGCTTTACTCTGTATCTAACCTATGCTGTACCTGACCGGGAGTGTTTGATGGGAGAGTGTAGAGGGAGCTTTACTCTGTATCTAACCCGTGCTGTACCTGACCTGGGAGTGTTTGATGGGACAGTGTAGAGGGAGCTTTACTCTGTATCTAACCCGTGCTGTACCTGCCCTGAGAGTGTTTGATGGGACAGTGTAGAGGGAGCTTTACTGTGTATCTAACCAGTGCTGTACCTGACCTGGGAGTGTTTGATGGAACAGTGTAGAGGGAGCTTTACTCTGTATCTAACTCATGCTGAACCTGCCCTGGGAGTGTTTGATGGGACAGTGTAGAGGAGCTTTACTCTGTATCTAACCCGTGCTGTACCTGCCCTGGGAGTGTTTGATGGGACAGTGCAGAGGGAACTGTACTCTGTATCTAACCCATGCTGTACCTGCCCTGGGAGTGTTTGATGGGACAGTGTAGAGGGAGCTTTACTCTGTATCTAACCCGTGCTGTACCTGCCCTGGGAGTGTTTGATGGGACAGTGTAGAGGGACCTTTACTCTGTATCTAACCCGTGCTGTACCTGCCCTGGGAGTGTTTGATGGGACAGTGTAGAGGGAGCTTTACCCTGTATTTAACCCGTGCTGTACCTGCCCTGGGAGTGTTTGTTGGGACAGTGTAGAGGGAGCTTTACTCTGTATCTAACCCGTGCTGTACCTGCCCTGGGAGTGTTTGATGGGACCGTGTAGATGGAGCTTGACTCTGTATCTAACCCGTGCTGTACCTGATCTGGGAGTTTTTGATGGGACAGTGCAAAGGGAACTTTACTCTGTATCTAACGCGTGCTGTACCTGACCTGGGAGTGTTTGATGGAACAGTGTAGAGGGAGCTTTACTCTGCATCTATCCCATTCTGTGCCTGCCCTGAGTGTGTTTGATGGGACAGTGTAGAGGGAGCTTTACTCTGTATCTAACCCATGCTGTACCTGACCTGGGAGTGTTTGATGGGACAGTGTAGAGGGAGCTTTACTCTGTATCTAACCCGTGCTGTACCTGCCCTGGGAGTGTTTGATGGGACAGTGTAGAGGGAGCTTTACTCTGTATCTAACTCATGCTGTACCTGCCCTGGGAGTGTTTGATGGGACAGTGTAGCGGTGCTTTACTCTGTATCTAACCCGTGTTGCACCTGCCCTGGGAGTGTTTGATGGGACAGTGTAGAGGGAGCTTTACTCTGTATCTAACCCGTGCTGTACCTGACCTGGGAGTGTTTGATTGGACAGTGTAGAGGGAGCTTCACTCTGTATCTAACCCATGCTGTACCTGCCCTGGGAGTGTTTGATGTAACAGTGTACAGGAAGCTTTTCTCTGTATCTAAGCCGTGCTGTACCTGCCCTGGGAGTGTTTGATGGGACATTGTAGATGGAGCTTTACTTTGTATCTAACCCGTGCTGTACCTGGTCTCGGAGTGTTTGATGGGACATTGTAGATTGAGCTTTACTCTGTATCTAACCCGTGCTGTACCTGACATGGGAGTGTTTGCTGGGAGAGTTTAGAGGGAGCTTTACTCTGTATCTAACCCATGCTGTACCTGCCCTGGGAGTGTTTGATGGGACAGTGTAGACGGAGCTTTACTCTGTATCTAACCTATGCTGTACCTGACCGGGAGTGTTTGATGGGACAGTGCCGAGGGAGGTTTACTCTGCATCTAACCCGTGCTGTACCTGCCCTGGGAGTGTTTGATGGGAGAGTGTAGAGGGAGCTTCACTCTGTATCTAACCCATGCTGTACCTGCCCTGGGAGTGTTTGATGTGACAGTGTAGAGGAAGCTTTTCTCTGTATCTAAGCCGTGCTGTACCTGCCCTGGGAGTGTTTGATGGGACATTGTAGATGGAGCTTTACTTTATATCTAACCCGTGCTGTACCTGGTCTCGGAGTGTTTGATGGGACAGTGTAGATGGAGCTTTACTCTGTATCTAACCCGTGCTGTACCTTACCTGGGAGTGTTTGATGGGACAGTGTAGAGGGAGCTTTACTCTGTATCTAACCTGTGCTGTACCTGACCTGGGAGTGTTTGATGGGACAGTGTAGAGGGAGCTTTACTCTGTATCTAACCCGTGCTGTACCTGCCCTGAGAGTGTTTGATGGGACAGTGTAGAGGGAGCTTTAATCTGTATCGAACCCGTGCTGTACCTGACCTGGGAGTGTTTGATGGAACAGTGTAGAGGGAGCTTTACTCTGTATCTAACCCATGCTGTGCCTGCCCTGGGTGTGTTTGATGGGACAGTGCAGAGGGAGCTTTACTCTGTATCTAACCCGTGCTGTACCTGCCCTGGGAGTTTTTGATGTGACAGTGTAGAGGGAGCTTTACTCTGTATCTAACCCTTGCTGTACCTGACCTGGGAGTGTTTGATGGGACAGTGTAGAGGGAGCTTTACTCTTTATCTAACCCGTGCTGTACCTGCCCTGGGAGTGTTTGATGGGACAGTGTAGAGGGAGCTTTAGTCTGTATCTAACTCATGCCGTACCTGCCCTGGGAGTGTTTGATGGGACAGTGTAGAGGTGCTTTACTCTGTATCTAACCCGTGTTGTACCTGCCCTGGGAGTGTTTGATGGGACAGTGCAGAGGGAACTTTACTCTGTATCTAACCCGTGCTGTACCTGCCCTGGGAGTGTTTGATGGGACAGTGTCGAGGGAGCTTTACTCTGTATCTAAACCGTGCTGTACCTGCCCTGCTAGTGTTTGATGGGACAGTGTAGAGGGAGCTTTACTCTGTATCTAACCCGTGCTGTTCCTGCCCTGGGAGTGTTTGATGGGACAGTGTAGATGGAGCTTTACGCTGTATCTAACCCGTGCTGTACCTGACCTGGGAGTTTTTGATGGGACAGTGTAGAGGGAACTTTACTCTGTATCTAACCCGCGCTGTACCTGACCTGGGAGTTTTTGATGGGACAGTGTCGAGGGAACTTTACTCTGTATCTAACCCATGCTGTACCTGACCGGGAGTGTTTGATGGGACAGTGCAGAGGGAGCTATACTCTGTATCTAACCCGTGCTGTACCTGCCCTGGGAGTGTTTGATGGGACAGTGTAGAGGGAGCTTCACTCTGTATCTAACCCATGCTGTACCTGCCCTGGGAGTGTTTGATGGGACAGTGTAGAGGGAGCTTTACTCTGTATCTAACCCGTGCTGTACCTGGTCTTGGAGTGTTTGATGGGACATTGTAGATTGAGCTTTACTCTGTATCTAACCCGTGCTGTACCTGACCTTGGAGTGTTTGATGGGAGAGTGTAGAGGGAACTTTACTCTCTATCTAACCCGTGTTGTACCTGACCTGGGAGTGTTTGATGGGACAGTGTAGAGGGAGATTTACTCTGTATCTAACCCATGCTGTACCTGCCCTGGGAGTGTTTGATGGGACAGTGTAGACGGAGCTTTACTCTGTATCTAACCCGTGCTGTACCTGCCCTGGGAGTGTTTGATGGGAGAGCGTAGAGGGAGCTTCACTCTGTATCTAATCCATGCTGTACCTGCCCTGGGAGTGTTTGATGTGACAGTGTAGAGGAAGCTTTTCTCTGTATCTAACCCGTGCTGTACCTGCCCTGGGAGTGTTTGATGGGAAATTGTAGATGGAGCTTTACTTTGTATCTAACCCGTGCTGTACCTGGTCTCGGAGTGTTTGATGGGACAGTGTAGATGGAGCTTTACTCTGTATCTAACCCGTGCTGTACCTGACCTGGGAGTGTTTGATGGGACAGTGTAGAGGGAGCTTTACTCTGTATCTAACCCGTGCTGTACCTGACCTGGGACTGTTTGATGGGACAGTGTAGAGGGAGCTTTACTCTGTATCTAACCCGTGCTGTACCTGCCCTGAGAGTGTTTGATGGGACAGTGTAGAGGGAGCTTTACTCTGTATCTAACCCGTGCTGTACCTGCCCTGGGAGTGTTTGATGGGATAGTGTAGAGGGAGCTTTACTCTGCATCTAACCCGTGCTGTACCTGCCCTGGGAGTGTTTGAAGGGACAGTGTAGATGGAGCTTGACTCTGTATCTAACCCGTGCTGTACCTGATCTGGGAGTTTTTGATGGGACAGTGCAAAGGGAACTTTACTCTGTATCTAACGCGTGCTGTACCTGACCTGGGAGTGTTTGATGGAACAGTGTAGAGGGAGCTTTACTCTGCATCTATCCCATTCTGTGCCTGCCCTGAGTGTGTTTGATGGGACAGTGTAGAGGGAGCTTTACTCTGTATCTAACCCATGCTGTACCTGACCTGGGAGTGTTTGATGGGACAGTGTAGAGGGAGCTTTACTCTGTATCTAACCCGTGCTGTACCTGCCCTGGGAGTGTTTGATGGGACAGTGTAGAGGGAGCTTTACTCTGTATCTAACTCATGCTGTACCTGTCCTGGGAGTGTTTGATGGGACAGTGTAGCGGTGCTTTACTCTGTATCTAACCCGTGTTGCACCTGCCCTGGGAGTGTTTGATGGGACAGTGTAGAGGGAGCTTTACTCTGTATCTAACCCGTGCTGTACCTGACCTGGGAGTGTTTGATTGGACAGTGTAGAGGGAGCTTCACTCTGTATCTAACCCATGCTGTACCTGCCCTGGGAGTGTTTGATGTAACAGTGTACAGGAAGCTTTTCTCTGTATCTAAGCCGTGCTGTACCTGCCCTGGGAGTGTTTGATGGGACATTGTAGATGGAGCTTTACTTTGTATCTAACCCGTGCTGTACCTGGTCTCGGAGTGTTTGATGGGACATTGTAGATTGAGCTTTACTCTGTATCTAACCCGTGCTGTACCTGACATGGGAGTGTTTGCTGGGAGAGTTTAGAGGGAGCTTTACTCTGTATCTAACCCGTGCTGTACATGCCCTGGGAGTGTTTGATGGGACAGTGTAGACGGAGCTTTACTCTGTATCTAACCTATGCTGTACCTGACCGGGAGTGTTTGATGGGACAGTGCCGAGGGAGCTTTACTCTGCATCTAACCCGTGCTGTACCTGCCCTGGGAGTGTTTGATGGGAGAGTGTAGAGGGAGCTTCACTCTGTATCTAACCCATGCTGTACCTGCCCTGGGAGTGTTTGATGTGACAGTGTAGAGGAAGCTTTTCTCTGTATCTAAGCCGTGCTGTACCTGCCCTGGGAGTGTTTGATGGGACATTGTAGATGGAGCTTTACTTTATATCTAACCCGTGCTGTACCTGGTCTCGGAGTGTTTGATGGGACAGTGTAGATGGAGCTTTACTCTGTATCTAACCCGTGCTGTACCTTACCTGGGAGTGTTTGATGGGACAGTGTAGAGGGAGCTTTACTCTGTATCTAACCCGTGCTGTTCCTGCCCTGGGAGTGTTTGATGGGACAGTGTAGATGGAGCTTTACTCTGTATCTAACCCGTGCTGTACCTGACCTGGGAGTTTTTGATGGGACAGTGTAGAGGGAACTTTACTCTGTATCTAACCCGCGCTGTACCTGACCTGGGAGTTTTTGATGGGACAGTGTCGAGGGAACTTTACTCTGTATCTAACCCATGCTGTACCTGACCGGGAGTGTTTGATGGGACAGTGCAGAGGGAGCTATACTCTGTATCTAACCCGTGCTGTACCTGCCCTGGGAGTGTTTGATGGGACAGTGTAGAGGGAGCTTCACTCTGTATCTAACCCATGCTGTACCTGCCCTGGGAGTGTTTGATGGGACAGTGTAGAGGGAGCTTTACTCTGTATCTAACCCGTGCTGTACCTGGTCTCGGAGTGTTTGATGGGACATTGTAGATTGAGCTTTACTCTGTTTCTAACCCGTGCTGTACCTGACCTGGGAGTGTTTGATGGGAGAGTGTAGAGGGAACTTTACTCTCTATCTAACCCGTGTTGTACCTGACCTGGGAGTGTTTGATGGGACAGTGTAGAGGGAGATTTACTTTGTATCTAACCCATGCTGTACCTGCCCTGGGAGTGTTTGATGGGACAGTGTAGACGGAGCTTTACTCTGTATCTAACCTATGCTGTACCTGACCGGGAGTGTTTGATGGGACAGTGCCGAGGGAGCTTTACTCTGTATCTAACCCGTGCTGTACCTGCCCTGGGAGTGTTTGATGGGAGAGCGTAGAGGGAGCTTCACTCTGTATCTAACCCATGCTGTACCTGCCCTGGGAGTGTTTGATGTGACAGTGTAGAGGAAGCTTTTCTCTGTATCTAACCCGTGCTGTACCTGCCCTGGGAGTGTTTGATGGGAAATTGTAGATGGAGCTTTACTTTGTATCTAACCCGTGCTGTACCTGGTCTCGGAGTGTTTGATGGGACAGTGTAGATGGAGCTTTACTCTGTATCTAACCCGTGCTGTACCTGACCTGGGAGTGTTTGATGGGACAGTGTAGAGGGAGCTTTACTCTGTATCTAACCCGTGCTGTACCTGACCTGGGACTGTTTGATGGGACAGTGTAGAGGGAGCTTTACTCTGTATCTAACCCGTGCTGTGCCTGCCCTGGGTGTGTTTGATGGGACAGTGCAGAGGGAGCTTTACTCTCTATCTAACCCATGCTGTACCTGACCGGGAGTGTTTGATGGGACAGTGAAGAGGGAGCTTTACTCTGTATCTAACCCGTGCTGTACCTGCCCTGGGAGTGTTTGATGGGATAGTGTAGAGGGAGCTTTACTCTGCATCTAACCCGTGCTGTACCTGCCCTGGGAGTGTTTGAAGGGACAGTGTAGATGGAGCTTTGCTCTGTATCTAACCCGTGCTGTACCTGGTCTCGGAGTGTTTGATGGGACATTGTAGATTGAGCTTTACTCTGTATCTAACCCGTGCTGTACCTGACCTGGGAGTGTTTGATGGGAAAGTGTAGAGGGAGCTTTACTCTCTATCTAACCCGTGCTGTACCTGACCTGGGAGTGTTTGATGGGACAGTGTAGAGGCAGATTTACTCTGTATCTACCCCATGCTGTACCTGCCCTGGGAGTGTTTGATGGGACAGTGTAGACGGAGCTTTACGCTGCATCTAACCTATGCTGTACCTGACCGGGAGTGTTTGATGGGAGAGTGTAGAGGGAGCTTCACTCTGTATCGAACCCATGCTATACCTGTCCTGGGAGTGTTTGATGGGACAGTGTAGAGGAAGCTTTTCTCTGTATCTAACCCGTGCTGTACCTGCCCTGGGAGTGTTTGATGGGACATTGTAGATGGAGCTTTACTTTGTATCTAACCCGTGCTGTACCTGGTCTCGGAGTGTTTGATGGGACAGTGTAGATGGAGCTTTACTCTGTATCTAACCCGTGCTGTACCTGACCTGGGAGTGTTTGATGGGACAGTTTAGAGGGAGCTTTACTCTGTATCTAACCCGTGCTGTACCTGACCTGGGAGTGTTTGATGGGACAGTGTAGAGGGAGCTGTTCTCTGTATCTAACCCGTGCTGTACCTGCCCTGAGAGTGTTTGATGGGACAGTGTAGAGGGAGATTCACTCTGTATCTAACCCATGCTGTACCTGCCCTGGGAGTGTTTGATGGGACAGTGTAGAGGGAGCTTTACTCTGCATCTAACCCGTGCTGTACCTGCCCTGGGAGTGTTTGATGGGACAGTGTAGATGGAGCTTTACTCTGTGTCTTACCCGTGCTGTACCTGGTCTCGGAGTGTTGGATGGGACAGTGTAGATGGAGCTTTACTCTGTATCTAACCCGTGCTGTACCTGACCTGGGAGTGTTTGATGGGACAGTGTAGAGGGAGCTTTACTCTCTATCTAACCCGTGCTGTACCTGACCTGGGAGTGTTTGATGGGAAAGTGTAGAGGGAGCTTTACTCTGTATCTAACCCATGCTGTACCTGCCCTGGGAGTGTTTGATGGGACAGTGTAGACGGAGCTTTACTCTGTATCTAACCCATGCTGTACCTGACCGGGAGTGTTTGATGGGACAGTGCAGAGGGAGCTTTACTCTGTATCTAACCCATGCTGTACCTGCCCTGGGAGTGTTTGATGGGACAGTGTAGAAGGAGCTTCACTCTGTATCTAACCCATGCTGTACCTGCCCTGGGAGTGTTTGATGGGCCAGTGTAGAGGAAGCTTTACTCTGTATCTATCCCGTGCTGTACCTGCCCTGGGAGTGTTTGATGGGACATTGTAGATGGAGCTTTACTCTGTATCTAACCCGTGCTGTACCTGGTCTCGGAGTGTTTGATGGGACAGTGTAGATGGAGCTTTACTCTGTATCTAACCCGTGCTGTACCTGACCTGGGAGTGTTTGATAGGACAGTGGCGAGGGAGCTTTACTCTGTATCTAACCCGTGCTGTACCTGACCTGGGAGTGTTTGATGGGACAGTGTAGAGGGAGGTTTACTCTGTATCTAACCCATGGTGTACCTGCCCTGGGAGTGTTTGATGGGACAGTGTAGAGGGACTGTTACTCTGTATCTAACCCATGCTGTACCTGACCGGGAGTGTGTGATGGGACAGTGCAGAGGGAGCTTTACTCAGTATCTAACCCATGCTGCACCTGCCCTGGGAGTGTTAGATGGGACAGTGTAGAGGGAGCTTTACTCTTTATCTAACCCGTGCTGTACCTGACCGGGAGTGTTTGATGGGACAGTGTAGAGGGAGCTTTTCTCTGTATCTAACCCGTGCTGTACCTGACCTGGGAATGTTTGATGGGACAGTGTAGAGGGAGCTTTACTCTGTATCTAACCCGTGCTGTGCCTGACCGGGAGTGTTTGATGGGACAGTGTAGAGGGAGCTTTACTCTGTATCTAACCCGTGCTGTACCTGCCCTGGGAGTGTTTGATGGGACAGTGTAGAGGGAGCTTTACTCTGTATCTAACCCGTGCTGTGCCTGACCGGGAGTGTTTGATGGGACAGTGTAGAGGGAGCTTTACTCTGTATCTAACCCGTGCTGTACCTGCCCTGGGAGTGTTTGATGGGACAGTGTAGAGGGAGCTTTACTCTGTATCTAACCCGTGCTGTACGTGCCCTGGGAGTGTTTCAGGGACAGTCTTCCATTCCCCAACACTCACATCAAAGATTGTACTTCATTGACTGTAATGTCCTGAGGTCGCGAGGTGTGCTATATAAACGCAAATAACTTGTATCGATCTTTTCTCACCCACCTTGATGGCTGCAAATCTGCATTGAAACATCTGGATTGTAAACAGTAGCATGTACCAGAACAGGAGACATTTGATTTAGGGGGAGGTTACGGAGAAAATGAACTCTTTCAAGCAGCAGGACATCAAACTCGTGCCTTTCAATTACTCGCAACCACAGACTAGGAAAACCGGAGAAAAGAATGTGTGTGTTAGAGCCGGGAGTTGGCAAGATCCCAGTGTAAACAGTGACTGGGTGGCACTGCCACCTGGGACTGAGCTCAGAGCTTCTCTGTACTCCTACTCTACTTCTCTCATTTTCCTCTTTTTGGTGCATATTCCCCTCCTCTATCTCCCTTCCCCCCCCCCCACCCCCACCACCGTTGATTCTTTCTCTCTCACATGGCAGCTGTCCTTCATTCTGTCAGTGCCATTTACACTTCATCTAGAGCCATCTTTTGTTTCTTAACTTGTCCCATTACCATCTCCTTTTTCCTCGCACCATCATCCCTTTTGTCTCTTAATCTCTCCTGCCTTCCATCCTATCACAGACCTTCCCTTTTGTTCTTTCCTCCCCTCCCCCCTTTCCCTGCTCCTGCACTTGCTTAAAAACCTGTTCCATCTCCAGCTTTTTCCAATTGTGACGAAGGGTCATCGACCCGAAACGTTAACTCTGTTTCTCTCTCCACAGATGCTGCCTGACCTGCTGAGTATTTCCAGCATTTTCTGTTTTTATTTCAGATTTCCAGCATCCGCAGTATTTTGCTTTTGTACCGTTGTACAGCTCCAGCAGTTTTGGTTACCGGCTGTGGTTACTGGCTGTGGTTACCGGCTGTGGTTACCGGCTGTGGTTACCGGCTGTGGTTACCGGCTGTGGTTACCGGCTGTGGTTACCAGCTGTGGTTACTGGCTGGCACTGCGTCGAAATACGGTAGCATAGTGGTTATATTATTGGACTAGTAATCCCAAGGCCTGGACTAATGATCCGGAGACATGAGATCAAATCCCACCACGGCAGTTGGGGAATTTAAATTCCGTTAATTAAATAAATTACTCGTATCAGTGGTAGTGACCATGAAACTATTGGATTGTCCTAAAAACCCAACTGGTTCATTAATGCCCTTTAGGGAAGGAAACCTCTCATCATTACCTATATGTGACTTCAGAGCCACAGCAACGTGGTTGGCTCTTAACTGGCCTCTGAAATGGTGATGTTGTATCAAACACGCTACGACAAACTATATTAAGAATAAAACCAGCCGGACCACCCAGCATCAACCTGGGCACCGGACACGACAAAGGCATACCCAGCCCAGTTCACCCTACAAAGTCCTCCTTATGAACATCTGGGGACTTGTGCCAAAATTGGGAGAGTTATCCCACAGACAAGTCAAGCAACAGCCTGACATAGTCATACTCAGAGAATCATACCTTTCAGCCAACACACTGTAAGGTTTCGCAAAATTTTGGAAATTTCTGCAGCCCCCAAAGATTATTTGATTAAAAGAAAACCTGGTTGAAATGTACCTTAAAAACCCAGGGCATCAAAAATGGCTGTCAGGCCTCACGGCAGAAGACAAAGGCAGCCTGTCTGAACATCTCCCATCACTGAATGAAGTACTTGAGGTACTTAAAACTGCCAATCAGCTGCAGTTTAGGAAGTTCAACAGAGGAACAAAAGGATTGTTTGTTTACAGGAGCTCTCTACAATGTTGACTCAAGGGCTTAAGTACTTAAAGCTGTCAATCAGTTGCGGTTGAGCGGTGATCACAAGACAATGGATTGTTTATAAAGCACTTGAGTGCTGTTGACTGAACACTTAAGGATTTGTTTGTCCAGCACTTGAGACATTTTAAACTGAGCACAAACCAGTTTAAACAAATGGGAAACACATTCAAACCCCTTACAGTCAATTTGCGACAGATCGGTCCCTTTAGTATAGCCCAGATACATCCAGATTTTGGCGCGAAGATAACGGCTCCCAATGGGGTATAAAGATAGCCCCTCAGGAAGCCATTCTCTCTCTCTCTGCTGCCTTGCTTCCGATGCCCTGCCTACAAGAGGAACAGCTCAACAGCCCACTCAAAGAAGTGGAATACCTGCAGTTACTTTTGAATTACTGGGGTATCTCTACTTTGGGGCGGTGAAGAATCTAAGACAGACCGCAGGGGCATGGAGCAGGCATTCACTGGTGAGCATAAGCTTTCTGGCCCATTACAAGGCAACCTAGATAGGTATTAGGGGTGGGAATTAAAGGGAAATGTTGTTAAATTTTAATTTTAGTCAATTTTCCCTCGATGTGTCCGTTTCTCCTCCCCGTTAAGCAAAGGTGTGCTGTATTAAGTAAAAGTGTGCTGTATTCATCATTATTTTCAATTTAATTTTTATTTCAATAAATACTGGTCTTCTTTGCACCCAACCACGAGTCTCGTTTTGTCTACATCGCTACTGAAATAAGTCCGGTGGTCAGAACCAGAAAAGGGAGCGATTTGAAACCGCACGGGGCCTGGAGCAGCTCAGATACTTCTGACTGGCCAGAGACAAACCCCAGGGGCAACCAAAACCACACCCCACCTAACCTTGCCCCCCCCCCTTTTCTACACCACCATCCCTGGTCTCATGACATCAGATCAAACATGGGCAAGGAACTCTCATGCTGATGAATCAGTACTCCACCATGTTGAACACCATGTACTCCGGGAGGGAGACTTCAATGTCCTTCACCGAGAGTGGCTCGGTGGCACCACTACTGGCTGAGCTCTGTAGGTTAGAGCTGCCAGACTGGGCCTGCGACAGGTGTAAGAGAAGCAGCAGGAGGGAAAAATCTACTTGACCACGTTGTCACCAATCTACCTGTCCCAGATGCATTTGTGCATGACAGTATTGGTAGGATTGACCACTGTACAGTCCTTGTGGAGAGGAAGTCCCATCTTCACACTGAGGACACACTCCATCATGTTGTGCGGCATGACCACCGTGATAAATGGGTTAAATCCAGAACAGATCTAGCAGCTCAAAACTGGGCATCCATGAGGCGCTGTGGGATATTAGCAGCAGATCTGTATTCCACTACAATCTGTAACCTCACTCTACCATTACCATCAAGCCAGGGGACCAACCCTGGTTCAATAAGGAGTGTAGAAGAGCATGCCAGGAGCAGCACCAGGCATACCTAAAAATGAGGTGCCAACCTTGGGTAGCTGCAACATAGGATGCTAAAAAGCTGCATGCTAAAAAGCGGAAACAGCATGCTACAGACAGGGCTAAGCGATCCCACAACCAACGGATCAGATCAAAGCTCTGCAGTCCTGCCACATCCAGTCGTAAATGGTGGTGGACCATTAAACAACTAACGGGAGGAGGAGGCTGAATATCCCCACCCTCAATGATGGTGGAGCCCAGCACGTGAGTGCAAAAGACAAGGCTGAAGCATTTGCAACCATTTTCAGCCAGAAGTGCCGAGTGGATGATCTATCTCAGCCTACTCCTGAAGTCTCCACCATCTTGGATGCCAGTCTTCAGCCAATTCGATTCACTCCATGTGATATCAAGAAACGGCTGAGAGCACTGGATACAGCAATGGCTATGGGCCCTGACAATCCCGGCTGCAGTGCTGAAGACTTGTGCTCCCGAACTAGCCGTGCCTCTAGCCAAGCTGTTCCAACACTGGCATCTATCCGACAATGTGGAAAATTGCCTAGGTATGTCCCATCCACAAAAGGCAGGACAAATCCAATTTGGCCAATTATCAGTCTACTCTCGATTATCAGGAAGGTGTCATTGACAGTGTTATCAAGCTGCACTTACTCACTGATGCCCAGTTTGTGTTCCACCAGGACCACATGGCTCCCGACCTCATTACAGCCTTGGTCCAAACATGGACAAAAGAGCTGAATTTCAGAGGTGAGGTGAGAGTGACTGCCCTTGACATCAAAGCAGCATTTGACAGAGTGTGGCACCAAGGAGCCCTAGTAAAATTGAAGTCAGGGGAAAAACTGGCTGGAGTCATACCTAGCACAAAGGAAGATGGTTGTGGTTGTTGGAGGCCAATCATCACAGCCCCAGAACATCACTGCAGGAGTTCCTCAGGGCAGTGTCCTAAGCCCAATCATCTTCAGCTGCTTCATCAATGGCTTTCCCTTCATCATAAGGTCAGAAGTGGGGATGTTCGCTGATGACTGCACAGTGTTCAGTTCCATTCGCAACTCCTCAGATAATGAAGCAGTCCATGCCCACATGCAACAAGACCTGGATGACATTCAGGCTTGGGCTGATAAGTGGCAGGTAACATTCACGCCACACAAGTGCCAGGCAATGACCATCTCCAACAAGAGACAGCCTAACCGCCTCCTCTTGACATTCAATGGCATTACCATCATCGAATCCCCCACCAGCAACATCCTGGAGTTGGGGGGGGTGGTCACCATTGACCAGAAACTTTACTGCACCAAACACATAAATACTGTGGCTACAAGAACAGGTCAAAGACTGGGTTAAATAAAAACTGAAAATGCTGGAAATACTCAGCAGGTCAGGCAGCATCTATGGAGAGAGAAACAGAGTTAACGTTTCAGGTCGATGACCCTTCATCAGAGACTGAGTATCCTGGAACTCCCTCCCTAACAGCACTGTGGGAGCATCTTCACCACACGGACTGCAGCGGTTCAAGAGGGCAGCTCACCACCACCTCCTCACAGGCTATTAGGGATGGGCAATAGATGCCGACCTTGCCAGCGACGCCCACATCCCATGAATGAATTTTTAAAAAGAGATTGGCGCGCCGCAAACGTTTGCAAAAATTAGGTTAATTTCCAGAGCGATAGAATAGAAAAGCAGAGAAGTTATGTATAGAATTTTAAAGAAATAATAGAGGTCTTTAAAATAATGAATGGTTTTGATAGAGTAGACACAGAGAGCGTTCCCACTCGTGGGGAAGAGCAAAACTAGAGGCCATCAATATAAGATAGTCACCAAGAAATCCAATAGGGAATTCAGAAGAAACTTCTTTACCCAGAGAGTGGTGAGAATGTGGAACTCGCTACCACAGGGAGTGGTTGAGGTGAATAGTATAGATGCACTTCAGGGAAGCTGGATAAACACATGAGGGAGAAAGGAATAGAAGGGTACGCTGACAGGGTGAGATGAAGAAGGGTGGGAGGAGGCTGGTGTGGAGCATAAACACCGGCACAGACCAGTTGGGCCGAATGGCCTGTTCCTGTGCTGTGAATTCTATGTAAGTCTATGGGCAATTGAGGGGCAATGGTGACAGTGGTGAAGAGTCATTGGGCTTACTATTCTAGATGTTGTGGTTGGGCCCCAGTCAGACATACCCTTCACCGGTACTTTTAAATCAATGGCACGTTTTCCAACACCTGCTCTCCGCATCTTTCCACTAAAGCTGCCAGCTGGTTATTCTAGAAGATTCCTCGGCAGAGGTGGGTGCAAGGCACTGATTAAAATGTGCCCGAGTCCAAGCTGTGGTGAGCTGAACCCTCACCGAATGTAGGATCATCGGTCACGGTAAACACCGGACCGACAGTTCTGGTGTAACTTTTCACCGGCAACCTTCGACCTGCAACCTTGAACTTGAAATCTTTGGTCTTTAACCAGCACCCATCAACGCGTAAACCTGTGACCTGCAACCTTTAATCTGTAACCTTTAACCTGTTTTATGCGACCCATAAAATACAAGGCGCAACCTTGACCGTGGCTCAGTGAGCAGCCACTCTCACCTCTGAGTCAGAAGGTTGTGGGTTCAAGTCCCCACTCCAGGGACTTAAGCACAAAAAACTAGGCTGACATTCCCAGTGCAGTACTGAGGGAGTGCTGCACTGTCTTTAGAACGAGGCGTTAAACCGAGGCCCCGTCTGCTCGCTCAGGTGGACGTAAAACATCCTGTGGCACTGTTTGAAGAAGAGCAGGGGAGTTATCTGTCGCTCTTCTGTCTTCCTCGTCTCTTGTTCCTGCTCTACGCTCTCCTGTATTTCCCATCCCAATCTTCTCTTCCCTTTTATAGAGTCATAGAGTTATACAGCACAGAAAGAGGCCCTTCAGCCCATCGTGTCCGCGCCGGCCATCAAGCCCTGTCTATTCTAATCCCATTTTCCAGCACTTGGTCCGTAGCCTTGTATGCTATGGCGTTTCAATTGCTCATCTAAATGCTTCTTGAATGTTGTGAGAGTTCCTGCCTCTACCACCCTTTCAGGCAGTGAGTTCCAGATTCCAACCACCCTCTGGGTGAAAAAGTTTTTCCTCAGATCCCCTCTAAACCTCCTGTCCCTTACCTTGAAACTGTGCCCCCTTATTATTGACCCCTCTACTAAGGGGGAAAGTTCCTTTCTATCTACCCTATCTATGCCCCTCATAATTTTGTACACCTCAATCAGGTCCCCCCTCCGCCTTCTCTGCTCTAAGGAAAACAACCCCAGCCTGTCCAGTCTCTCTTCATAGCTGAAGCACTCCAGCCCAGGTAACATCCTGGTGAATCTCCTCTGCACCCTCTCCAATGCAATCACATCCTTCCTATAGTGTGGTGACCGGAACTGCACACAGTATTCCAGCTGTGGCCTAACCAGCGTTCTGTACAGCTCCATCATAACCTCCCTGCTCTTATATTCTATGCCTCGGCTAATGAAGGCAAGTATCCCATATGCCTTTTTTACCACCTTATCTACCTGTCCTGCTGCCTTCAGGGATCGATGTACATGCACACCCAGATCCCTCTGCCCCTCCATCTTTCCTAGGGTCCTACCATTCATTGTGTATTCCCTTGCCTTGTTAGTCCTCCCAAAATGCATCACCTCACACTTTTCAGGGTTAAATTCCATTTGCCACTGTTCTGCCCATCTGACCAACCCATCTATATCGTCTTGTAGCCTGAGGCTTCCCTCCTCGCTATTTACCACTCCACCAATTTTCGTGTCATCTGTGAACTTACTGATCATACCTCCTACATTCATATCGAAATCATTAATGTACACGACAAACAGCAAAGGACCCAAAACCGATCCCTGCAGTACGCCACTGGACACAGGCTTCCAGTCACAAAAACAATCTTCGATCATCACCCTCTGCCTCCTGCCACTAAGCCAATTTTGGATCCAATGTGTCAAATTGCCCTGGATCCCATGGGCTCTTACCTTCTTGACCGTTCTCCCATGCAGGACTTTGTCAAAAGACTTACTGAAGTCCACGTAGACTACATCAACTGCACTACCCTCATCCACACACCTAGTCACCCCCACTGTAGGCCGCCCGTGGGATCCTTCATAACCGGCATCAACGCTGCTCCGTGATCGCTCGTCCAGAGGCACAGTACAAGTGGGGTGAGTCCATCGTTTCTCCCCCTCTCGCTGAAACCCACCTCCTTCCTCCTACTCTCTCTTTCCTTCAACCCTTTTATTCATCTCTCCCCTCTTCTCCTGCACCTCCCCCATCTGTTGTGATCACCGGCACCGGGATGATTATTATTTTATTCCGTGTCTTTTACAGTGTCACAGTGGAGCAGTGAGCTTGCCAACCCCTTGACATTGTACTGTGCTCAGAGAATGGGCATTCAACTGTCGGGAGCAAGCCGATCATAACAATTACCCTCCAGGGTGTCTTCTTCTCTCACATGCTCTGTCCAGAGAGAATATTCCAGGGAGTCTGAAAAAACAGCAGGCTTTACATTGCCACGAAGGTCTATCAAACAAAGCTCCCCCGCGCATCCTCCCACCTGGTCCCTAGTCTCAGTGGGCAGCGCTCTCGCCTCTGAGTCAGAAGGTCGTGGGTTCAAGTCCCACTCCAGAGCCTTTGGCTCAAAATCCAGGCTGACGCTCCCAGTGCAATGCTGAGCGTGCGCCGCACTGCCGGAGGTGCCGTCTTCGGATGAGACGTTAAAAACCGAGGCCCTGTCTGCTCTCTCCGGTGAACCACAAACATCCTGTGGCACTGTTCGAAGAAGAGCAGGGGAGTTATCCCCGGTGCCCTGGCCAATATTTATCCCTCAACGAACATCACTAAAACAGATTATCTGGTCATTATCACACTGCTGTGTGTGGGAGCTTTCTGTGCGCAAATTGGCTGCTGCGTTTCCCACATTACAACAGTGACTACACTTCAAAAGTACTTCATTGGCTGTAAAGCATTCGGGATGTCCTGCGGTCGTCCCAGGCTCTGCAAATGCAAGTTCCTCCTTTTTCTGTTTCAAGCTCACTCACCCGAGTTCAGGGCAGGGATGCTGCGGATTCCTTTGAGTTCGGGGGGGGCTGTGGGTCCCCTCGATATCGGGGGGTGCAGGAGATTCCCTCAGGTTCGAGGGAAGGGTATGGGGGGTTCCCTCGAATTCGGGGGGAGGGGCCGGGGGCCTCTCTAGTTCGGGGGGTGGGGCCAGGGGTCTCTCTAGTTTGGGGGGAGGGGCCGGGGGTCTCTCTAGTTCGGGGGGAGGGGCCGGGGGTCTCTCTAGTTCGGGAGGAGGGGCCGGGGGTCTCTCTAGTTCGGGGGGAGGGGCCGGGGGTCTCTAGTTCGGGGGGAGGGGCCGGGGGTCTCTCTAGTTCGGGGGGAGGGGCCGGGGGTCTCTCTAGTTCGGGGGGAGGGGCCGGGGGTCTCTCTAGTTCGGGGGGAGGGGCCGGGGGTCTCTCTAGTTCGGGGGGAGGGGCCGGGGGTCTCTCTAGTTCGGGGGGAGGGGCCGGGGGTCTCTCTAGTTCGGGGGAAGGGGCCGGGGGTCTCTCTAGTTCGGGGGGAGGGGCCGAGGGGCTCTCTAGTTCGGGGGGAGGGGCCGGGGGTCTCTCTAGTTCGGGGGGAGGGGCCGCGGGTCTCTCTAGTTCGGGGGAGGGGCCGGGGGTCTCTCTAGTTCGGGGGGAGGGGCCGGGGGTCTCTCTAGTTCGGGGGAGGGGCTGGGGGTCTCCCTAGTTCGGGGGGAGGGGCCGGGGGTCTCTCTAGTTCGGGGGGAGGGGCCGGGGGTCTCTCTAGTTCGGGGGGAGGGGCCGGGGGACTCTCTAGTTCGGGGGGAGGGGCCGGGGGTCTCTCTAGTTTGGGGGAGGGGCCGCGGGTCTCTCTAGTTCGGGGGAGGGGCCGGGGGTCTCTCTAGTTCGGGGGGAGGGGCCGGGGGTCTCTAGTTCGGGGGGAGGGGCCGGGTCTCTCTAGTTCGGGGGGAGGGGCCGGGGGTCTCCCGAGTTCGGGGGGAGGGGCCGGGGGTCTCTCTAGGTCGGGGGGAGGGGCCGGGGGTCTCTCTAGTTCGGGGGGAGGGGCCGGTGGTCTCTAGTTCGGGGGGAGGGGCCAGGGGTCTCTCTAGTTCGGGGGGAACGGCCGGGGGTCTCTCTAGTTTGGGGGAGGGGCCGGGGGTCTCTCTAGTTCGGGGGGAGGGGCCGGGGGTCTCTCTAGTTTGGGGGAGGGGCCGGGGGTCTCTCTAGTTCGGGGGGAGGGGCCGGGGGTCTCTCTAGTTCGGGGGGAGGGGCCGGGGGTCTCTCTAGTTCGGGGGGAGGGGCCGGGGGTCTCTCTAGTTCGGGGGGAGGGGCCGGGGGTCTCCCTAGTTCGGGGGGAGGGGCCGGGGGTCTCTCTAGTTCGGGGGGAGGGGCCGGGGGTCTCTCTAGTTCGGGGGGAGGGGCCGGGGGTCTCTATTTCGGGGGAAGGGGCCGGGGGTCTCTCTAGTTCGGGGGAGGGGCCGGGGGTCTCTCTAGTTCGGGGGGAGGGGCCGGGGGTCTCTCTAGTTCGGGGGGAGGGGCCGGGGGTCTCTCTAGTTCGGGGGGAGGGGCCGGGGGTCTCTCTAGTTCGGGGGGAGGGGCCGGGGGTATCTCTAGTTCGGGGGGAGTGGCCGGGGGTCTCTCTAGTTCGGGGGGAGGGGCCGGGGGTCTCTCTAGTTCGGGGGGAGGGGCTGGGGGTCTCCCTAGTTCGGGGGGAGGGGCCGGGGGTCTCTCTAGTTCAGGGGGAGGGGCCGGGGGTCTCTCTCGTTCGGGAGGAGGGGCCGGGGGTCTCTCTAGTTCGGGGGGAGGGGCCGGGGGTCTCTCTAGTTCGGGGGGAGGGGCCGGGGGTCTCTCTAGTTCGGGGGAGGGGCCGGGGGTCCCTCTATTTTGGGGGGAGGGGCCGGGGGTCTCTCTTGTTCGGGGGGAGGGGCCGGGGGTCTCTCTAGTTCGGGGGGAGGGGCCGGGGGTCTCTCTAGTTTGGGGGAGGGGCCGGGGGTCTCTCTAGTTCGGGGGGAGGGGCCGGGGGTCTCTCTAGTTCGGGGGGAGGGGCCGGGGGTCTCTCTAGTTCGGGGGGAGGGGCCGGGGGTCTCTCTAGATCGGGGGGAGGGGCCGGGGGTCTCTCTAGTTCGGGGGGAGGGGCCGGGGGTCTCTCTAGTTCGGGGGGAGGGGCCGGGGGTCTCTCTAGTTCGGGGGGAGGGGCCGGGGGACTCTCTAGTTTGGGGGGAGGGGCCGGGGGTCTACCTAGTTCGGGGGGAGGGGCCGGGGGTCTCTCTAGTTTGGGGGGGGGGCCGGGGGTCTCTAGTTCGGGGGGAGGGGCCGGGGGTCTCTCTAGTTCGGGGGGAGGGGCCGGGGGTCTCTCTAGTTCGGGGGGAGGGGCCGGGGGACTCTCTAGTTCGGGGGGAGGGGCCGGGGGTCTCTCTAGTTCGGGGGGAGGGGCCGGGGGTCTCTCTAGTTTGGGGGGAGGGGCCGGGGGTCTCTCTAGTTCGGGGGGAGGGGCCGGGGGTCTCTCTAGTTCGGGGGGGAGGGGCCGGGGGTCTCTCTAGTTCGGGGGGAGGGGTCGGGGGTCTCTCTAGTTTGGGGGGAGGGGCCGGGGGTCTCTCTAGTTCTGGGGGAGGGGCCGGGGACTCTAGTTCGGGGGGAGGGGCCGGGGGTCTCTCTAGTTCGGGAGGAGGGGCCGGGGGTCTCTCTAGTTTGGGGGGAGGGGCCGGGGGTCTCTCTAGTTTGGGGGGAGGGGCCGGGGGTCTCTCTAGTTCGGGGGGAGGGGCCGGGGGTCTCTCTAGTTCGGGAGGAGGGGCCGGGGGTCTCTCTAGTTCGGGGGGAGGGGCCGGGGGTCTCTCTAGTTTGGGGGAGGTGCCGGGGGTCTCTCTAGTTCGGGGGAGGGGCCGAGGGTCTCTCTAGTTTGGGGGGAGGGGCCGGGGGTCTCTCTAGTTCGGGGGGAGGGGCCGGGGGTCTCTCTAGTTCGGGGGAGGGGCCAGGGGTCTCTCTAGTTCGGGGGGAGGGGCCGGGGGTCTCTCTATTTCGGGGGAGGGGCCGGGGGTCTCTAGTTCGGGGGGAGGGGCCGGGGGTCTCTCTTGTTCGGGGGGAGGGGCCGGGGGTCTCTCTAGTTCGGGGGGAGGGGCCGGGGTTCTCTCTAGTTCGGGGGGAGGGGCCGGGGGACTCTCTAGTTCGGGGGGAGGGGCCGGGGGTCTCTCTAGTTCGGGGGAGGGGCCGGGGGTCTCTCTAGTTCGGGGGGAGGGGCCGGGGGTCTCTCTAGTTCGGGGGGAGGGGCCGGGGGTCTCTCTAGTTCGGGGGGAGGGGCCGGGGTCGCTAGTTCGGGGGGAGGGGCCGGGGGTCTCTCTAGTTCGGGGGGAGGGGCCGGGGGTCTCTCTAGTTCAGGGGGAGGGGCCGGGGGTCTCTCTAGTTCGGTGGGAGGGGCCAGGGGTCTCTCTAGTTCGGGGGGAGGGGCCGGGGGTCTCTCTAGTTCGGGGCGAGGGGCCGGGGGTCTCTCTACTTTGGGGGGCGGGGCCGGGGGTCTCCCTAGTTCGGGGGGGGCCGGGGGTCTCTCTAGTTCGGGGGAGGGGCCGGTGTCTCTCTAGTTCGGGGGGAGGGGCCGGGGGTCTCTCTAGTTCGGGGGGAGGGGCTGGGGGTCTCTCTAGTTCGGGGGGAGGGGCCGGGGGTCTCTCTAGTTTGAGGGGAGGGGCCGGGGGTCTCTCTAGTTCGGGGGGAGGGGCCGGGGATCTCTCTAGTTCGGGGGGAGGGGGCCGGGGGTCTCTCTAGTTCGGGGGGAGGGGCCGGGGGTCTCTCTAGTTCGGGGGAGGGGCCGGGGGTCTCTCTAGTTCGGGGGGAGGGGCCGGGGGTCTCTCTAGTTTGGGGGGAGGGGCCGGGGGTCTCTCTAGTTCGGGGGGAGGGGCCGGGGGTCTCTCTAGTTTGGGGGCAGGGGCCGGGGGTCTCTCTAGTTCGGGGGGAGGGGCCGGGGGTCTCTAGTTCGGGGGGAGGGGCCGGGGGTCTCTCTAGTTCGGGGGGAGGGGCCGGGGGTCTCTCTAGTTCGGGGGGAGGGGCCGGGGGTCTCTCTAGTTCGGGGGGAGGGGCCGGGGGTCTCTCTAGTTCAGGGGGAGGGGCCGGGGGTCTCCCTTGTTCGGGGGAGGGGCCGGGGGTCTCTCTATTCGGGGGGAGGGGCCGGGGGTCTCTCTAGTTCGGGGGGAGGGGCCGGGTCTCTCTAGTTCGGGGGGAGGGGCCGGGCTCTCTCTAGTTCGGGGGGAGGGGCCGGGGGTCTCTCTAGTTCGGGGGAGGGGCCGGAGGTCTCTCTAGTTCGGGGGGAGGGGCCGGGTCTCTCTAGTTCGGGGGGAGGGGCCGGGGGTCTCTCTAGTTCGGGGGGAGGGGCCGGGGGTCTCTCTAGTTCGGGGGGAGGGGCCGGGGGTCTCTCTAGTTCGGGGGGAGGGGCCGGGGGTCTCTCTAGTTCGGGGGGAGGGGCCGGGGGTATCTCTAGTTCGGGGGGAGTGGCCGGGGGTCTCTCTAGTTCGGGGGGAGGGGCCGGGGGTCTCTCTAGTTCGGGGGGAGGGGCCGGGGGTCTCCCTAGTTCGGGGGGAGGGGCCGGGGGTCTCTCTAGTTCAGGGGGAGGGGCCGGGGGTCTCTCTCGTTCGGGAGGAGGGGCCGGGGGTCTCTCTAGTTCGGGGGGAGGGGCCGGGGGTCTCTCTAGTTCGGGGGGAGCGGCCGGGGGTCTCTCTAGTTCGGGGGAGGGGCCGGGGGTCCCTCTATTTCGGGGGGAGGGGCCGGGGGTCTCTCTTGTTCGGGGGGAGGGGCCGGGGGTCTCTCTAGTTCGGGGGGAGGGGCCGGGGGTCTCTCTAGTTTGGGGGAGGGGCCGGGGGTCTCTCTAGTTCGGGGGGAGGGGCCGGGGGTCTCTCTAGTTCGGGGGGAGGGGCCGGGGGTCTCTCTAGTTCGGGGGGAGGGGCCGGGGGTCTCTCTAGATCGGGGGGAGGGGCCGGGGGTCTCTCTAGTTCGGGGGGAGGGGCCGGGGGTCTCTCTAGTTCGGGGGGAGGGGCCGGGGGTCTCTCTAGTTCGGGGGGAGGGGCCGGGGGACTCTCTAGTTTGGGGGGAGGGGCCGGGGGTCTACCTAGTTCGGGGGGAGGGGCCGGGGGTCTCTCTAGTTTGGGGGGGGGGCCGGGGGTCTCTAGTTCGGGGGGAGGGGCCGGGGGTCTCTCTAGTTCGGGGGGAGGGGCCGGGGGTCTCTCTAGTTCGGGGGGAGGGGCCGGGGGACTCTCTAGTTCGGGGGGAGGGGCCGGGGGTCTCTCTAGTTCGGGGGGAGGGGCCGGGGGTCTCTCTAGTTTGGGGGGAGGGGCCGGGGGTCTCTCTAGTTCGGGGGGAGGGGCCGGGGGTCTCTCTAGTTCGGGGGGGAGGGGCCGGGGGTCTCTCTAGTTCGGGGGGAGGGGTCGGGGGTCTCTCTAGTTTGGGGGGAGGGGCCGGGGGTCTCTCTAGTTCGGGGGGAGGGGCCGGGGACTCTAGTTCGGGGGGAGGGGCCGGGGGTCTCTCTAGTTCGGGAGGAGGGGCCGGGGTCTCTCTAGTTTGGGGGGAGGGGCCGGGGGTCTCTCTAGTTTGGGGGGAGGGGCCGGGGGTCTCTCTAGTTCGGGGGGAGGGGCCGGGGGTCTCTCTAGTTCGGGAGGAGGGGCCGGGGGTCTCTCTAGTTCGGGGGGAGGGGCCGGGGGTCTCTCTAGTTTGGGGGAGGTGCCGGGGGTCTCTCTAGTTCGGGGGAGGGGCCGAGGGTCTCTCTAGTTTGGGGGGAGGGGCCGGGGGTCTCCCTAGTTTGGGGGGAGGGGCCGGGGGTCTCTCTAGTTCGGGGGAGGGGCCAGGGGTCTCTCTAGTTCGGGGGGAGGGGCCGGGGGTCTCTCTATTTCGGGGGAGGGGCCGGGGGTCTCTAGTTCGGGGGGAGGGGCCGGGGGTCTCTCTTGTTCGGGGGGAGGGGCCGGGGGTCTCTCTAGTTCGGGGGGAGGGGCCGGGGTTCTCTCTAGTTCGGGGGGAGGGGCCGGGGGACTCTCTAGTTCGGGGGGAGGGGCCGGGGGTCTCTCTAGTTCGGGGGAGGGGCCGGGGGTCTCTCTAGTTCGGGGGGAGGGGCCGGGGGTCTCTCTAGTTCGGGGGGAGGGGCCGGGGGTCTCTCTAGTTCGGGGGGAGGGGCCGGGGTCGCTAGTTCGGGGGGAGGGGCCGGGGGTCTCTCTAGTTCGGGGGGAGGGGCCGGGGGTCTCTCTAGTTCAGGGGGAGGGGCCGGGGGTCTCTCTAGTTCGGTGGGAGGGGCCAGGGGTCTCTCTAGTTCGGGGGGAGGGGCCGGGGGTCTCTCTAGTTTGGGGGGAGGGGCCGGGGGTCTCTCTAGTTTGGGGGGCGGGGCCGGGGGTCTCCCTAGTTCGGGGGGGGCCGGGGGTCTCTCTAGTTCGGGGGAGGGGCCGGTGTCTCTCTAGTTCGGGGGGAGGGGCCGGGGGTCTCTCTAGTTCGGGGGGAGGGGCTGGGGGTCTCTCTAGTTCGGGGGGAGGGGCCGGGGGTCTCTCTAGTTTGAGGGGAGGGGCCGGGGGTCTCTCTAGTTCGGGGGGAGGGGCCGGGGATCTCTCTAGTTCGGGGGGAGGGGGCCGGGGGTCTCTCTAGTTCGGGGGGAGGGGCCGGGGGTCTCTCTAGTTCGGGGGAGGGGCCGGGGGTCTCTCTAGTTCGGGGGGAGGGGCCGGGGGTCTCTCTAGTTTGGGGGGAGGGGCCGGGGGTCTCTCTAGTTCGGGGGGAGGGGCCGGGGGTCTCTCTAGTTTGGGGGCAGGGGCCGGGGGTCTCTCTAGTTCGGGGGGAGGGGCCGGGGGTCTCTAGTTCGGGGGGAGGGGCCGGGGGTCTCTCTAGTTCGGGGGGAGGGGCCGGGGGTCTCTCTAGTTCGGGGGGAGGGGCCGGGGGTCTCTCTAGTTCGGGGGGAGGGGCCGGGGGTCTCTCTAGTTCAGGGGGAGGGGCCGGGGGTCTCCCTTGTTCGGGGGAGGGGCCGGGGGTCTCTCTAGTTCGGGGGGAGGGGCCGGGGGTCTCTCTAGTTCGGGGGGAGGGGCCGGGTCTCTCTAGTTCGGGGGGAGGGGCCGGGCTCTCTCTAGTTCGGGGGGAGGGGCCGGGGGTCTCTCTAGTTCGGGGGAGGGGCCGGAGGTCTCTCTAGTTCGGGGGGAGGGGCCGGGTCTCTCTAGTTCGGGGGGAGGGGCCGGGGTCTCTAGTTCGGGGGGAGGGGCCGGGGGTCTCTCTAATTCGGGGGGAGCGGCCGGGGGTCTCTCTAGTTTGGGGGGAGGGGCCGGGGGTCTCTCTAGTTCGGGGGGCGGGGCCGGGGGTCTCTCTAGTTCGGGGGGAGGGGCCGGGGGTCTCTCTAGTTCGGGGGGAGGGGCCGGGGGTCTCTCTAGTTCGGGGGGAGGGGCCGGGGGTCTTTAGTTCGGGGGAGGGGCCGGGGGACTCTCTAGTTCGGGGGGAGGGGCCGGGGGTCTCTCTAGTTCGGGGGGAGGGACCGGGGGTCTCTCTAGTTCGGGGGGAGGGGCCGGGGGTCTCTCTAGTTCGGGGGGAGGGGCCGGGGGTCTCTCTAGTTCGGGGGGAGGAGCCGGGGGTCTCTCTAGTTCGGGGGGAGGGGCCGGGGTCTCTAGTTCGGGGGGAGGGGCCGGGGGTCTCTCTAGTTCGGGGGGAGGGGGCCGGGGGTCACTCTAGTTCGGGGGGAGGGGCCGGGGGTCTCTCTAGTTCGGGGGGAGGGGCCGGGGCGTCTCTAGTTCGGGGGAGGGGCCGGGGGTCTCTCTAGTTCGGGGGGAGGGGCCGGGGGTCTCTCTAGTTCGGGGAGAGGGGCCGGGGTCTCTCTAGTTCGGGGGAAGGGGCCGGGGGTCTCTCTAGTTCGGGGATAGGGGCCGGGGGTCTCTCTAGTTCGGGGGGAGGGGTCGGGGGTCTCCCTAGTTCGGGGGGAGGGGCCGAGGGTCTCTCTAGTTCGGGGGGAGGGGTCGGGGGTCTCTCTAGTTCGGGGGGAGGGACCGGGGGTCTCTCTAGTTCGGGGGGAGGGGCCGGGGGTCTCTAGTTCGTGGGGAGGGGCCGGGGGTCTCTCTAGTTCGGGGGGAGGGGCCGGTGGTCTCTAGTTCGGGGGAGGGGCCGGGGGTCTCTCTAGTTCTGGGGGAGGGGCCGGGGTTCTCTAGTTCGGGGGGAGGGGCCGGGGGTCTCTCTAGTTCGGGGGGAGGGGCCGGTGGTCTCTAGTTCGGGGGAGGGGCCGGGGGTCTCTCTAGTTCGGGGGGAGGGGCCGGGGGTCTCTCTAGTTCGGGGGGAGGGGCCGGGGGTCTCTCTAGTTCGGGGGAAGGGGCCGGGGGTCTCCCTAGTTCGGGGGGAGGGGCCGGGGGTCTCTCTAGTTCGGGGGGAGGGGCCGGGGGTCTCTCTAGTTCGGGGGGAGGTGCCGGGGGTCTCTCTAGTTCGGGGGGAGGGACCGGGGGTCTCTCTAGTTCGGGGGAAGGGGCCGGGGGTCTCCCTAGTTCGGGGGGAGGGGCCGGGAGTCTCTAGTTCGGGGGGAGGGGCCGGGGGCCTCTCTAGTTTGGGGGGAGGGGCCGGGGGTCTCTCTAGTTCGGGGGGAGGGGCCGGAGGGCTCCCTAGTTCGGGGGGAGGGGCCGGGGGGATCTCTAGTTCGGGGGGAGGGGCCGGGGGTCTCTCTAGTTTGGGGGGAGGGGCCGGGGGTCTCTCTAGTTCGGGGGGAGGTGCCGGGGGTCTCTCTAGTTCGGGGGGAGGGGCCGGGAGTCTCTAGTTCGGGGGAGGGGCCGGGGGTCTCTCTAGTTCGGGGGGAGGGGCCGGGGGTCTATCTAGTTCGGGGGGAGGGGCCGGGGGTCTCTCTAGTTCGGGGGGAGGGGCCGGGGGTCTCTAGTTCGGGGGGAGGGGCCGGGGGTCTCTCTAGTTCGGTGGGAGGGGCCGGGGGGTCTCTAGTTCGGGGGAGGGGCCGGGGGTCTCTCTAGTTCGGGGGGAGGGGTCGGGGGTCTCTCTAGTTCGGGGGGAGGGGCCGGGGGTCTCTCTAGTTCGGGGGGAGGGGCCGGGTGTCTCTCTAGTTCGGGGGGAGAGGCCGGGGGTCTCTCTAGTTTGGGGGGAGGGGCCGGGGGTCTCTCTAGTTCGGGGGGAGGGGTCGGGGGTCTCTCTAGTTCGGGGGGAGGGGCCGGGGGTCTCTCTAGTTCGGGGGGAGGGGCCGGGGGTCTCTCTGGTTCGGGGGGAGGGGCCGGGAGTCTCTCTAGTTCGGAGGGAGTGGCCGGGGGTCTCTCTAGTTCGGGGGGAGGGGCCGGGGGTCTCTATAGTTCGGGGGGCGGGGCCGGGGGTCTCTCTAGTTCGGGGGGAGGGGCCGGGGTCTCTCTAGTTCGGGGGAAGGGGCCGGGGGTCTCTCTAGTTCGGGGGGAGGGGCCGGGGGTCTCTCTAGTTCGGGGGAGGGGCTGGGGGTCTCTCTAGTTTGGGGGGAGGGGCCGGGGGTCTCTCTAGTTCGGGGGGAGGGGCCGGGGGTCTCCCTAGTTCGGGGGGAGGGGCCGGGGGTCTCTCTAGTTCGGGTGGAGGGGCCGGGGGTCTCTCTAGTTCGGGGGGAGGGGTCGGGGGTCTCTCTAGTTCGGGGGGAGGGGCCGGGGGTCTCTCTAGTTCGGGGGGAGGGGCCGGTGGTCTCTAGTTCGGGGGAGGGGCCGGGGGTCTCTCTCGTTCGGGGGGAGGGGCCGGGCGTCTCTCTAGTTCGGGGGGAGGGGGCCGGGGGTCTCTAGTTCGGGGGGAGGGGCCGGGGGTCTCTCTAGTTCGGGGGAAGGGGCCGGGGGTCTCCCTAGTTCGGGGGGAGGGGCCGGGGGTCTCTCTAGTTCGGGGGGAGGGGCCGGGGGTCTCTCTAGTTCAGGGGGAGGGGCCGGGGGTCTCTCTAGTTCGGGGGGAGAGGCCGGGGGTCTCTCTAGTTCGGGGTGAGGGGCCGGGGGTCTCTCTAGTTCGGGGGGAGGGGCCGGGGGTCTCTAGTTCGGTGGGAGGGGCCGGGGGTCTCTCTAGTTTGGGGGGAGGGGCCGGGGGTCTCTCTAGTTCGGGGGGAGGGGCCGGGCGTCTCCCTAGTTCGGGGGGAGGGGCCGGGGGTCTCTCTAGTTCGGGGGGAGGGGCCGGGGGGATCTCTAGTTCGGGGGGAGGGGCCGGGGGTCTCTTTAGTTCGGGGGGAGGGGCCGGGGGTCTCTCTAGTTCGGGGGGAGGGGCCGGGGGTCTCGCTAGTTCGGGGGGAGGGGCCGGGGGTCTCTAGTTCGGGGGGAGGGGCCGGGGGTCTCTATTTCGAGGGGTGGGGCCGGGGGTCTCTCTAGTTCGGGGGGCGGGGCCGGGGGTCTCTCTAGTTCGGGGGGAGGGGCCGGGGGTCTCTCTAGTTCGGGGGGAGGGGCCGGGAGTCTCTCTCGTTCGGGGGGAGGGGCCGGGGGTCTCTCTAGTTCGGGGGGAGGGGCCGGGGGTCTCTAGTTCGGGCGGCGGGGCCGGGGGTCTCTCTAGTTCGGGGGGAGGGGCCGGGGGTCTCTCTAGTTCGGGGGGAGGGGTCGGGGGTCTCTAGTTCGGGGGGAGGGGCCGGGGGTCTCCCTAGTTCGGGGGGAGGGGCCGGGAGTCTCTCTAGTTCGGGGGGAGGGGCCGGGGGTCTCTCTAGTTCGGGGGGAGGGGCCGGGGGTCTCTCTAGTTAGGGGGGAGGGGCCGGGGGTCTCTCTAGTTTGGGGGGAGGGGCCGGGTGTCTCTCTAGTTCGGGGGGTGGGGCCGGGGGTCTCTAGTTCGGTGGAGGGGCCGGCGGTCTCTCTAGTTCGGGGGGAGGGGCCGGGGGTCTCTCTAGTTCAGGGGAGGGGCCGGGGGTCTCTCTAGTTCGGGGGGAGGGGCCGGGGGTCTCTCTAGTTCGGGGGGAGGGGCCGGGGGTCTCTCTAGTTCGGGGGGAGGGACCGGGGGTCTCTCTAGTTCGGGGGGCGGGGCCGGGGGTCTCTCTCATTCGGGGGAAGGGGCCGGGGGTCTCTCTCGTTCGGGGGGAATGGCCGGGGGTCTCTCTAGTTCGGGGGGAGGGGCCGGGGGTCTCCCTAGTTCGGGGGGAGGGGCCGGAGGTCTCTCTAGTTCGGGGGAGGGGCCGGGGGTCTCTCTAGTTCGGTGGGAGGGGTCGGGGTTCTCTCTAGTTCGGGGGGAGGGGCCGGGGGTCTCTAGTTCGGGGGGAGGGGCCGGGGGTCTCTCTAGTTCGGGGGGAGGGGCCGGGGGTCTCTAGTTTGGGGGAGGGGCCGGGAGTCTCTCTAGTTCGGGGGAAGGGTCCCGGGGTCTCCCTAGTTCGGGGGGAGGGGCCGGGGGTCTCTCTAGTTCGGGGGGAGGGGCCGGGGGTCTCTCTAGTTCGGGGGGAGGGGCCGGGGGTCTCTCTAGTTCGGGGGGAGGGGCCGGGTGTCTCTCTAGTTCGGGGGAGGGGCCGGGGGTCTCTCTAGTTCGGGGGGAGGGGCCGGGGGTCTCTCTAGTTCGGGGGGAGGGGCCGGGGGTCTCTCTAGTTCGAGGGGAGGGGCCGGGGGTCTCCCTAGTTCGGGGGGAGGGGCCAGGGGTCTCTCTAGTTTGGGGGGAGGGGCCGGGGGAATCTCTAGTTCGGGGGGAGGGGCCGGGGGTCTTTCTAGTTTGGGGGGAGGGGCCGGGGGTCTCTCTAGTTTGGGGGGAGGGGCCGGGGGTTTCTCTAGTTCGGGGGGAGGGGCCGGGGGTCTCTCTAGTTCGGGGGGAGGGGCCGGGGGTCTCTCTAGTTCGGGGGGAGGGGCCGGGTCTCTCTAGTTTGGGGGGAGGGGCCGGGGGTCTCTCTAGTTCGGGGGGAGGGGCCGGGGGTCTCTCTAGTTCGGGGGGAGGGGCCGGGGGTCTCTCTAGTTCGGGGGGAGGGGCCGGGGGGTCTCTTTAGTTCGGGGAAGGGGCCGGGGGTCTCTCTAGTTCGGGGGAGGGGCCGGTTGTCTCTCTAGTTCGGGGGGAGGAGCCGGGGGTCTCTCTAGTTTGGGGGGAGGGGCCGGGGTCTCTCTAGTTCGGGGGGAGGGGCCGGGGGTCTCTAGTTCGGGGGGAGGGGCCGGGGGTCCCTCTAGTTCGGGGGGAGGGGCCGGGGGTCTCTCTAGTTCGGGGGGAGGGGCCGGGGGTCTCTCTAGTTTGGGGGGAGGGGCCGGGGGTCTCTCTAGTTCGGGGGGAGGGGCCGGGGTCACTAGTTCGGGGGGAGGGACCGGGGGTCTCTCTAGTTCGGGGGTAGGGGCCGGGGGTCTCTCTAGTTCGGGGGGAGGGGCCGGGGGTCTCTCTAGTTCGGGGGGAGGGGCCGGGGGTCTCTCTAGTTCGGGGGGAGGGGCCGGGGGTCTCTCTAGTTCAGGGGGAGGGGCCGGGGGTCTCTCTAGTTTGGGGGAGGGGCCGGGTGTCTCTCTAGTTCGGGGGGAGGGGCCGGGGGTATCTCTAGTTCGGGGGGAGGGGCCGGGGGTCTCTCTAGTTCGGGGGAAGGGGCCGGGGGTCTCCCTAGTTCGGGGGGAGGGGCCGATGGTCTCTCTAGTTCAGGGGGAGGGGCCGGGGGTCTCTCTCGTTCGGGGGGAGGGGCCGGGGGTCTCTCTAGTTCGGGGGGAGGGGCCGGGGGTCTCTCTAGTTTGGGGGGAGGGGCCGGGGTTCTCTCTAGTTCGGGGGGAGGGGCCGGGGGTCTCCCTAGTTCGGAGGGAGGGGCCGGGGGTCTCTCTAGTTCGGGTGAGGGGCCGGGGGTCTCTCTAGTTCGGGGGGAGGGGCCGGGGGTCTCTCTAGTTCGGGGGGAGGGGCCGGGGGTCTCTCTAGTTCGGGGGGAGGGGCCGGGGGTCTCTCTAGTTCGGGTGAGGGGCCGGGGGTCTCTCTAGTTCGGGGGGAGGGGCCGGGGGTCTCTCTAGTTCGGGGGGAGGGGCCGGGGGTCTCTCTAGTTCGGGGGGAGGGGCCGGGGGTCTCTCTAGTTCGGGGGAGGGGCCGGGGGTCTCTCTAGTTCGGGGGGAGGGGCCGGGGGTCTCTCTAGTTCGGGGGGAGGGGCCGGGGGTCTCTCTAGTTCGAGGGGAGGGGCCGGGGGTCTCCCTAGTTCGGGGGGAGGGGCCAGGGGTCTCTCTAGTTTGGGGGAGGGGCCGGGGGTCTCTCTAGTTCGGGGGGAGGGGTCGGGGGTCTCTCTAGTTCGGGGGGAGGGGCCGGGGGTCTCTCTAGTTTGGGGGAGCGGCCGGGGGTCTCTCTAGTTCGGGGGGAGGGGCCGGGGGTCTCTCGACTTCGGGGGGAGGGGCCGGGGTTCTCCCTAGTTCGGGGGGCGGGGCCGGGGGTCTCTCGAGTTCGGGGGGAGGGGCCGGGGGGCTCTCTAGTTCGGGGGGAGGGGCCGGGGGTCACTCTAGTTCGGGGGGAGGGGCCAGGGGACTCTCTAGTTCGGGGGGAGGGCCCGGGGGTCTCTCTAGTTTGGGGGGAGGGGCCGGGGGACTCTCTAGTTCGGGGGGAGGGGCCGGGGATCTCTCTAGTTCGGGGGGAGGGGCCGGGGGTCTCTCTAGTTCGGGGGGAGGGGCCGGGGGTCTCTCTAGTTCGGGGGGAGGGGCCGGGGGTCTCTCTAGTTCGGGGAGAGGGGCCGGGGGTCTCTCTAGTTCGGGGGGAGGGGCCGGGGGTCTCTCTAGTTCGGGGGGAGGGGCCGGGGGTCTCTCTTGTTCGGGGGGAGGGGCCGGGGGTCTCTCCAGTTCGGGGGGAGGGGCCGGGGGTCTCTCTAGTTCGGGGGAGGGGCCGGGGGTCTCTCTAGCTCGGGGGAGGGGCCGGGGGACTCTCTAGTTCGGGGGGAGGGGCCGGGGGTCTCTCTAGTTCGGGGGGAGGGGCCGGGGGTCTCTCTATTTCGGGGGGAGGGGCCGGGGGTCTCTCTAGTTCGGGGGGAGGGGCCGGGGGTCTCTCTAGTTCGGGGGGAGGGGCCGGGGGTCTCTCTAGTTCGGGGGGAGGGGCCGGGGGTCTCTCTAGTTCGGGGAGAGGGGCCGGGGGTCTCTCTAGTTCGGGGGGAGGGGCCGGGGGTCTCTCTAGTTCGGGGGGAGGGGCCGGGGGTCTCTCTTGTTCGGGGGGAGGGGCCGGGGGTCTCTCTAGTTTGGGGGAGGGGCCGGGGGTCTCTCTAGCTCGGGGGAGGGGCCGGGGGTCTCTCTAGTTCGGGGGGAGGGGCCGGGGGTCTCTCTAGTTCGGGGGGAGGGGCCGGGGGTCTCTCTAGTTCGGGGGGAGGGGCCGGGGGTCTCTCTAGTTCGGGGGGAGGGGCCGGGGATCTCTCTAGTTCGGGGGGAGGGGCCGGGGGTCTCTAGTTCGGGGGGAGGGGCCGGGGGGCTCTCTAGTTCGGGGGGAGGGGCCGGGGGTCTCTAGTTCGGGGGGAGGGGCCGGTGGTCTCTAGTTCGGGGGGAGGGGCCGGAGGTCTCTAGTTCGGTGGGAGGGGCCGGGGGTCTCTAGTTCGGGGGGAGGGGCCGGAGGCCTCTAGTTCGGGGGGTGGGGCCGGGGGTCTCTCTAGTTCGGGGGGAGGGGCCGGGGGTCTCTAGATCGGGGTGAGGGGCCGGGGGTCTCTCTAGTTTGGGGGAGGGGCGGGGGTCTCTCTCGTTCGGGGGAGGTGCCGGGGGACTCTCTAGTTCGGGGGGAGGGGCCGGGGGTCTCTCTAGTTCGGGGGGAGGGGCCGGGGGTCTCTCTAGTTCGGGGGAGGGGCCGGGGGTCTCTCTAGTTCGGGGGAGGGGCCGGGGGCTCTCTAGTTCGGGGGGAGAGGCCGGGGGTCTCTCTTGTTCGGGGGAGGGGCCGGAGGTCTCTAGTTCGGGAGGAGGGGCCGGGGGTCTCTCTAGTTCGGGGGGAGGGGCCGGGGGTCTCTCTAGTTCGGGGGAAGGGGCCGGGGGTCTCTAGTTCGGGGGGAGGGGCCGGGGGTCTCCCTAGTTCGGGGGGAGGGGCCGGGGGTCTCTCTAGTTCGGGGGGAGGGGCCGGGGGTCTCTCTAGTTCGGGGGAGGGGCCGGGGGTCTCTCTAGTTCGGGGGGAGGGGCCGGGGGTCTCTCTAGTTCGGGGGAGGTGCCGGGGGTCTCTCTAGTTCGGGTGGAGGGGCCGGGGGTCTCTCTAGTTCGGGGGGAGGGGCCGGGGGTCTCTCTAGTTCGGGGGAGGGGCCGGGGGTCTCTCTAGTTCGGGGGGAGGGGCCGGGGGTCTCTCTAGTTTGGGGGTAGGGGCCGTGGTTCTCTCTAGTTCGGGGGGAGGGGCCGGGGGTCTCTAGTTCGGGGGGAGGTGCCGGGGGTCTCTAGTTTGGGGGGAGGGGCCGGGGGTCTCTAGTTCGGGGGGAGGGGCCGGGGGTCTCTAGTTCGGGGGGAGGGGCCGGGGGTCTCCCTAGTTCGGGGGGAGGGGCCGGGAGTCTCTCTAGTTCGGGGGGAGGGGCCGGGGGTCCCTCTAGTTCGGGGGGAGGGGCCGGGGGTCTCTCTAGTTCGGGGGGAGTTGCCGGGGGTCTCTCTAGTTCGGGGGGAGGGGCCGGGGGGTCTCTCTAGTTCGGGGGGAGGGGCCGGGGGTCTCTCTAGTTCGGGGGGAGGGGCCGGGGGTCTCTCTAGTTCGGGGGGAGGGGCCGGGGGTCTCTCTAGGTCGGGGGGAGGGGCCGGTGGTCTCTCTAGTTCGGGGGGAGGGGCCGGGGGTCTCTCTAGTTCGGGGGGAGGGGCCGGGGGTCTCTCTATTTCGGGGGGAGGGGCCGGGGTTCTCTAGTTCAGGGGAGGGGCCGGGGGTCTCTCTAGTTCGGGGGGAGGGGCCGGGGGTCTCTCTAGTTCGGGGGGAGGGGCCGGGGGTCTCTCTAGTTCGGGGGAAGGGGCCGGGAGTCTCTCTAGTTCGGGGGAGGGGCTGGGGGTCTCTCTAGTTCGGGGGGAGGGGCCGGGGGTCTCTCTAGTTCGGTGGGAGGGGCCGGGGGTCTCTCTAGTTCGGGGGGAGGGGCCGGGGGTCTCTCTAGTTCGGGGGGCGGGGCCGGGGGTCTCTCTAGTTCGGGGGAAGGGGCCGGGGGTCTCCCTAGTTCGGGGGGAGGGGCCGGGGGTCTCTCTAGTTCGGGGGGAGGGGCCGGGGGTCTCTCTAGTTCGGGGGGAGGGGTCGGGGGTCTCTCTAGTTCGGGGGGAGGGGCCGGGGGTCTCTCTAGTTCGGGAGGAGGGGCCGGGGGTCTCTCTAGTTCGGGGGGAGGGGCCGGGGGTCTCTAGTTCGGGGGGAGGGGCCGGGGGTCTCTCTAGTTCGGGGGAGGGGCCGGGGGTCTCTCTAGTTCGGGGGGCGGGGCCGGGGGTCTCTCTAGTTCGGGGGGAGGGGCCGGGGGTCTCTCTAGTTCGGGGGGAGGGGCCGGGCGTCGCTCTAGTTCGGGGGGAGGGGCCGGGGGTCTCTCTAGTTCGGGGGGAGGGGCCGGGGATCTCTCTAGTTCGGGGGGAGGGGCCGGGGGTCTCTAGTTCGGGGGGAGGGGCCGGGGGTCTCTCTAGTTCGGGGGGAGGGGCCGGGGGTCTCTAGTTCGGGGGGAGGGGCCGGGAGTCTCTAGTTCGGGGGGAGGGGCCGGAGGTCTCTAGTTCGGTGGGAGGGGCCGGGGGTCTCTAGTTCGGGGGGAGGGGCCGGAGGCCTCTAGTTCGGGGGGAGGGGCCGGGGGTCTCTCTAGTTCGGGGGGAGGGGCCGGGGGTCTCTAGTTCGGGGGGAGGGGCCGGGGGTCTCTCTAGTTTGGGGGAGGGGCGGGGGTCTCCCTAGTTCGGGGGAGGGGCCGGGGGTCTCTCTAGTTCGGGGGGAGGGGCCGGGGGTCTCTCTAGTTCGGGGGGAGGGGCCGGGGGTCTCTCTAGTTCGGGGGGAGGGGCCTGGGGTCTCTCTAGTTCGGGGGGAGGGGCCGGGGGTCTCTCTAGTTTGGGGGAGGGTCCGGGGGTCTCTCTAGTTCAGGGGAGGGGCCGGGGGCTCTCTAGTTCGGGGGGAGGGGCCGGGGGTCTCTCTTGTTCGGGGAGAGGGGCCGGTGGTCTCTCTAGTTCGGGGGGAGGGGCCGGGGGTCTCTCTAGTTCGGGGGGAGGGGCCGGGGGTCTCTCTAGTTCGGGGGGAGGGGCCGGGGGTCTCTCTAGTTTGGGGGAGGGGCCGGGGGTCTCTCTAGTTCAGGGGAGGGGCCGGGGGCTCTCTAGTTCGGGGGGAGGGGCCGGGGGTCTCTAGTTCGGGAGGAGGGGCCGGGGGTCTCTCTAGTTCGGGGGGAGGGGCCGGGGGTCTCCCTAGTTCGGGGGGAGGGGCCGGGGGTCTCTCTAGTTCGGGGGGAGGGGCCGGGGGTCACTCTAGTTCGGGGGAGGGGCCGGGGGTCTCTCTAGTTCTGGGGGAGGGGCCGGGTGTCTCGCTAGTTCGGGGGAGGGGCCGGGGGTCTCTCTAGTTCGGGGGGAGGGGCCGGGGGTCTCTCTAGTTCGGGGGAGGGGCCGGGGGTCTCTCTAGTTCGGGGGAGGGGCCGGGGGTCTCTCTAGTTCGGGGGGAGGGGCCGGGGGTCTCACTAGTTTGGGGGGAGGGGCCGGGGTTCTCTCTAGTTCGGGGGAGGGGCCGGGGGTCTCTAGTTCGGGGGGAGGGGCCGGGGGTCTCCCTAGTTCGGGGGGAGGGGCCGGGTGTCCCTCTAGTTCGGGGGGAGGGGCCGGGGGTCCCTCTAGTTTCGGGGGGAGGGGCCGGGGGTCTCTCTAGTTCGGGGGGAGGGGCCGGGGGTCTCTCTAGTACGGGGGGAGGGGCCGGGGGGTCTCTCTAGTTCGGGGGCAGGGGCCGGGGGTCTCTCTAGTTCGGGGGGAGGGGCCGGGGGTCTCTCTAGTTCGGGGGGAGGGGCCGGGGGTCTCTCTAGTTCGGGGGGAGGGGCCGGTGGTCTCTCTAGTTCGGTAGGAGGGGCCGGGGGTCTCTCTAGTTCGGGGGGAGGGGCCGGGGGTCTCTCTATTTCGGGGGGAGGGGCCGGGGGTCTCTAGTTCGGGGGGAGGGGCCGGGGGTCTCTCTAGTTCAGGGGAAGGTGCCGGGAGTCTCTCTAGTTCGGGGGAGGGGCTGGGGGTCTCCCTAGTTCGGGGGGAGGAGCCGGGGGTCTCTCTAGTTTGGTGGGAGGGGCCGGCGGTCTCTCTAGTTCGGGGGGAGGGGCCGGGGGTCTCTCTAGTTCGGGGGGAGGGGCCGGGGGTCTCTCTAGTTTGGGGGAGGGGCCGGGGGTCTCTCTAGTTCGGGGGGAGGGGCCGGGGGTCTCTCTAGTTCGGGGGGAGGGGCCGGGGGTCTCTCTAGTTCGGGGGGAGGGGCCGGGAGTCTCTAGTTCGGGGAGGGGCCGGGGGTCTCTAGTTCGGGGGGAGGGGCCGGGGGTCTCTCTAGTTCGGGGGGTGGGGCCGGGGGTCTCTCTAGTTCGGGGGGAGGGGCCGGGGGCCTCTCTAGTTCGGGGAGAGGGGCCGGGGGTCTCTCTAGTTCGGGGGGAGGGGCCAGGGGTCTCTCTAGTTCGGGGGGCGGGGCCGGGGGTCTCTCTAGTTCGGGGGAAGGGGCCCGGGGGTCTCCATAGTTCGGGGGGAGGGGCCGGGGGTCTCTCTAGTTCGGGGGAGGGGCCGGGGGTCTCTCTAGTTCGGGGGGAGGGGTCGGGGGTCTCTCTAGTTCGGGGGGAGGGGCCGGGGATCTCTCTAGTTCGGGGGGAGGGGCCGGGGGTCTCTCTAGTTTGGGGGGAGGGGCCGGGGGTCGCTCTAGTTCGGGGGGAGGGGCCGGGGGTCTCTAGTTCGGGGGAGGGGCCGGGGGTCTCTCTAGTTCGGGGGGAGGAGCCGGGGGTCTCTCTAGTTCGGGGGAAGGGGCCCGGGGTCTCCCTAGTTTCGGGGGGGAGGAGCCGGGGGTCTCTCTAGTTCGGGGGAAGGGGCCCGGGGTCTCCCTCGTTCGGGGGGAGGGGCCGGGGGTCTCTCTAGTTCGGGGGGAGGGGCCGGGGGTCTCTCTAGTTCGGGGGGAGGGGCCGGGGGTCTCTCTAGTTCGGGGGGAGGGGCCGGGGGTCTCTCTAGTTCGGGGGGAGGGGCCGGGGGGTCTCTAGTTCGGGGGGGAGGGGCCGGGAGTCTCTAGTTCGGGGGGAGGGGGCCGGAGGTCTCTAGTTCGGGTGGGAGGGGCCGGGGGTCTGTAGTTCGGGGGGAGGGGCCGGAGGCCTCTAGTTCGGGGGGAGGGGGCCGGGTGTCTCTCTAGTTCGGGGGGGAGGGGCCGGGGGGTCTCTAGTTCGGGGGGAGGGGCCGGGGGTCTCTCTAGTTTGGGGGAGGGGCGGGGTCTCTCTAGTTCGGGGGGAGGGGCCGGGGGTCTCTCTAGTTCGGGGGGGAGGGGCCGGGGGTCTCTCTAGTTCGGGGGGAGGGGCCGGGGGGTCTCTCTAGTTCGGGGGGAGGGGCCGGGGGTCTCTCTAGTTCGGGGGGAGGGCCGGGGGTCTCTCTAGTTTGGGGAGGGGCCGGGGGTCTCTCTAGTTCAGGGGAGGGGCCGTGGGCTCTCTAGTTCGGGTAAGGGGCCGGGGGTCTCTAGTTCGGGAGGAGGGGCCGGGGGTCTCTCTAGTTCGGGGGGAGGGGGCCGGGGGTCTCCCTAGTTCGGGGGGAGGGGCCGGGGGTCTCTCTAGTTCGGGGGGAGGGGCCGGGGGTCACTCTAGTTCGGGGGAGGGGCCGGGGGTCTCTCTAGTTCCGGGGGAGGGGGCCGGGTGTCTCGCTAGTTCGGGGGAGGGGCCGGGGGTCTCTCTAGTTCGGGGGGAGGGGCCGGGGTCTCTCTAGTCGGGGGGGAGGGGGCCGGGGGTCCTCTCTAGTTCGGGGGGAGGGGCCGGGGGTCTCTCTAGTTCGGGGGGAGGGGCCGGGGGTCTCACTAGTTTGGGGGGAGGGGCCGGGGTTCTCTCTAGTTCGGGGGGAGGGGCCGGGGTTCTCTAGTTCGGGGGGAGGGGCCGGGGGTCTCCCTAGTTCGGGGGGAGGGGCCGGGAGTCCCTCTAGTTCGGGGGGAGGGGCCGGGGGTCCTCTAGTTCGGGGGGAGGGGCCGGGGGTCCTCTCTAGTTCGGGGGGAGGGGCCGGTGGTCTCTCTAGTACGGGGGGAGGGCCGGGGGGTCTCTCTAGTTCGGGGGCAGGGGCCGGGGGTCTCTCTAGTTCGGGGGGAGGGGCCGGGGGTCTCTCTAGTTCGGGGGGAGGGGCCGGGGGTCTCTCTAGTTCGGGGGGAGGGTCCGGTGGTCTCTCTAGTTCGGGGGGAGGGGCCGGGGGTCTCTCTAGTTCGGGGGGAGGGGCCGGGGGTCTCTCTATTTCGGGGGAGGGGCCGGGGGTCTCTAGTTCGGGGGGAGGGGCCGGGGGTCTCTCTAGTTCGGGGGAAGGGGCCGGGAGTCTCTCTAGTTCGGGGGAGGGGCTGGGGGTCTCTCTAGTTCGGGGGGAGGAGCCGGGGGTCTCTCTAGTTCGGTGGGAGGGGCCGGCGGTCTCTCTAGTTCGGGGGGAGGGGCGGGGGTCTCTCTAGTTCGGGGGGAGGGGCCGGGGGTCTCTCTAGTTTGGGGGGAGGGGCCGGGGGTCTCTCTTGTTCGGGGGGAGGGGCCGGGGGTCTCTCTAGTTCGGGGGGGAGGGGCCGGGGGTCTCTCTAGTTCGGGGGGAGGGGCCGGGAGTCTCTAGTTCGGGGGAGGGGCCGGTGGTCTCTAGTTCGGGGGGAGGGGCCGGGGGTCTCTCTAGTTCGGGTGTGGAGGGGCCGGGGGTCTCTCTAGTTCGGGGGGAGGGGCCGGGGGTCTCTAGTTCGGGGGGAGGGGCCGGGAGTCTCTAGTTCGGTGGGAGGGGCCGGAGGTCTCTAGTTCGGTGGGAGGGGCCGGGGGTCCTCTAGTTCGGGGGGAGGGGCCGGAGGCCTCTAGTTCGGGGGGAGGGGCCGGCTCTAGTTCGGGGGGAGGGGCCGGGGGTCTCTAGTTCGGGGGGAGGGGCCGGGGGTCTCTCTAGTTTGGGGGAGGGGCGGGGGTCTCTCTAGTTCGGGGGAGGGGCCGGGGGTCTCTCTAGTTCGGGGGGGAGGGGCCGGGGGTCTCTCTAGTTCGGGGGGAGGGGCCGGGGGTCTCTCTAGTTCAGGGGAGGGGCCGGGGGTCTCTCTAGTTCGGGGGGAGGGGCCGGGGGTCTCTCTAGTTTGGGGGAGGGGCCGGGGGTCTCTCTAGTTCAAGGGAGGGGCCGTGGGCTCTCTAGTTCGGGGGGAGGGGCCGGGGGTCTCTCTTGTTCGGGGGAGGGGCCGGGGTTCTCTAGTTCGGGAGGAGGGGCCGGGGGTCTCTCTAGTTCGGGGGGAGGGGCCGGGGGTCTCCCTAGTTCGGGGGGAGGGGCCAGGGGTCTCTCTAGTTCGGGGGGAGGGGCCGGGGGTCACTCTAGTTCGGGGGAGGGGCCGGGGGTCTCTCTAGTTCCGGGGGAGGGGCCGGGTGTCTCGCTAGTTCGGGGGAGGGGCCGGGGGTCTCTCTAGTTCGGGGGGAGGGGCCGGGGGTCTCTCTAGTTCGGGGGGAGGGGCCGGGGGTCTCTCTAGTTCGGGGGAGGGGCCGGGGGTCTCCCTAGTTCGGGGGGAGGGGCCGGGAGTCCCTCTAGTTCGGGGGGAGGGGCCGGGGGTCCCTCTAGTTCGGGGGGGAGGGGCCGGGGGTCTCTCTAGTTCGGGGGGAGGGGCCGGTGGTCTCTCTAGTACGGGGGGAGGGGCCGGGGGGTCTCTCTAGTTCGGGGGCAGGGGCCGGGGGTCTCTCTAGTTTGGGGGGAGGGGCCGGGGGTCTCTCTAGTTCGGGGGGAGGGGCCGGGGGTCTCTCTAGTTCGGGGGGAGGGGCCGGTGGCCTCTCTAGTTCGGGGGGAGGGGCCGGGGGTCTCTCTAGTTCGGGGGGAGGGTCCGGGGGTCTCTCTATTTCGGGGGGAGGGGCCGGGGGTCTCTAGTTCGGTGGGTGGGGCCGGGGGTCTCTCTAGTTCGGGGGAAGGGGCCGGGAGTCTCTCTAGTTCGGGGGAGGGGCTGGGGGTCTCTCTAGTTCGGGGGGAGGAGCCGGGGGTCTCTCTAGTTCGGTGGGAGGGGCCGGCGGTCTCTCTAGTTCGGGGGGAGGGGCCGGGGGTCTCTCTAGTTCGGGGGGAGGGGCCGGGGGTCTCTCTAGTTTGGGGGAGGGGCCCGGGGTCTCTCTAGTTCGGGGGGAGGGGCCGGGGGTCTCTCTAGTTCGGGGGGAGGGGCCGGGGGTCTCTCTAGTTCGGGGGGAGGGGCCGGGAGTCTCTAGTTCGGGGGAGGGGCCGGGGGTCTCTAGTTCGGGGGGAGGGGCCGGGGGACTCTCTAGTTCGGGGGGAGGGGCCGGGGGTCTCTCTAGTTCGGGGGGAGGGGCCGGGGGTCTCTCTAGTTCGGGGGGAGGGGCCGGGGGTCTCTCTAGTTCGGGGGGAGGGGCCGGGGGTCTCTCTAGTTCGGGGGGAGGGGCCGGGAGTCTCTAGTTCGGGGGAGGGGCCGGGGGTCTCTAGTTCGGGGGGAGGGGCCGGGGGTCTCTCTAGTTCGGGGGGTGGGGCCGGGGGTCTCTCTAGTTCGGGGGGAGGGGCCGGGGGTCTCTCTAGTTCGGGGGGAGGGGCCGGGGGTCTCTCTAGTTCGGGGGGAGGGGCCAGGGGTCTCTCTAGTTCGGGGGGCGGGGCCGGGGGTCTCTCTAGTTCGGGGGAAGGGGCCGGGGGTCTCCATAGTTCGGGGGGAGGGGCCGGGGGTCTCTCTAGTTCGGGGGGAGGGGCCGGGGGTCTCTCTAGTTCGGGGGGAGGGGTCGGGGGTCTCTCTAGTTCGGGGGGAGGGGCCGGGGATCTCTCTAGTTCGGGGGGAGGGGCCGGGGGTCTCTCTAGTTCGGGGGGAGGGGCCGGGGGTCGCTCTAGTTCGGGGGGAGGGGCCGGGGGTCTCTAGTTCGGGGGAGGGGCCGGGGGTCTCTCTAGTTCGGGGGGAGGAGCCGGGGGTCTCTCTAGTTCGGGGGAAGGGGCCCGGGGTCTCCCTAGTTCGGGGGGAGGAGCCGGGGGTCTCTCTAGTTCGGGGGAAGGGGCCCGGGGTCTCCCTAGTTCGGGGGGAGGGGCCGGGGGTCACTCTAGTTCGGGGGGAGGGGCCGGGGGTCTCTCTAGTTCGGGGGGAGGGGCCGGGGGTCTCTCTAGTTCGGGGGGAGGGGCCGGGGGTCTCTCTAGTTCGGGGGGAGGGGCCGGGGGTCTCTAGTTCGGGGGGAGGGGCCGGGAGTCTCTAGTTCGGGGGGAGGGGCCGGAGGTCTCTAGTTCGGTGGGAGGGGCCGGTGGTCTGTAGTTCGGGGGGAGGGGCCGGAGGCCTCTAGTTCGGGGGGAGGGGCCGGGTGTCTCTCTAGTTCGGGGGGAGGGGCCGGGGGTCTCTAGTTCGGGGGGAGGGGCCGGGGGTCTCTCTAGTTTGGGGGAGGGGCGGGGGTCTCTCTAGTTCGGGGGAGGGGCCGGGGGTCTCTCTAGTTCGGGGGGGAGGGGCCGGGGGTCTCTCTAGTTCGGGGGGAGGGGCCGGGGGTCTCCCTAGTTCGGGGGGAGGGGCCGGGGGTCTCTCTAGTTCGGGGGGAGGGGCCGGGGGTCTCTCTAGTTTGGGGGAGGGGCCGGGGGTCTCTCTAGTTCAGGGGAGGGGCCGTGGGCTCTCTAGTTCGGGGGAGGGGCCGGGGGTCTCTAGTTCGGGAGGAGGGGCCGGGGGTCTCTCTAGTTCGGGGGGAGGGGCCGGGGGTCTCCCTAGTTCGGGGGGAGGGGCCGGGGGTCTCTCTAGTTCGGGGGGAGGGGCCGGGGGTCACTCTGGTTCGGGGGAGGGGCCGGGGGTCTCTCTAGTTCCGGGGGAGGGGCCGGGTGTCTCGCTAGTTCGGGGGAGGGGCCGGGGGTCTCTCTAGTTCGGGGGGAGGGGCCGGGGGTCTCTCTAGTCGGGGGGAGGGGCCGGGGGTCTCTCTAGTTCGGGGGAGGGGCCGGGGGTCTCTCTAGTTCGGGGGGAGGGGCCGGGGGTCTCACTAGTTTGGGGGGAGGGGCCGGGGTTCTCTCTAGTTCGGGGGGAGGGGCCGGGGTTCTCTAGTTCGGGGGGAGGGGCCGGGGGTCTCCCTAGTTCGGGGGGAGGGGCCGGGAGTCCCTCTAGTTCGGGGGGAGGGGCCGGGGGTCCCTCTAGTTCGGGGGGAGGGGCCGGGGGTCTCTCTAGTTCGGGGGGAGGGGCCGGTGGTCTCTCTAGTTCGGGGGGAGGGGCCGGGTGTCTCTCTAGTTCGGGGGGAGGGGCCGGGGGTCTCTCTATTTCGGGGGGAGGGGCCGGGGGTCTCTAGTTCGGGGGGAGGGGCCGGGGGTCTCTCTAGTTCGGGGGAAGGGGCCGGGAGTCTCTCTAGTTCGGGGGAGGGGCTGGGGGTCTCTCTAGTTCGGGGGGAGGAGCCGGGGGTCTCTCTAGTTCGGTGGGAGGGGCCGGCGGTCTCTCTAGTTCGGGGGGAGGGGCCGGGGGTCTCTCTAGTTCGGGGGGAGGGGCCGGGGGTCTCTCTAGTTTGGGGGAGGGGCCGGGGGACTCTCTAGTTCGGGGGGAGGGGCCGGGGGTCTCTCTAGTTCAGGGGGAGGGGCCGGGGGTCTCTCTAGTTCGGGGGGAGGGGCCGGGAGTCTCTAGTTCGGGGGAGGGGCCGGTGGTCTCTAGTTCGGGGGGAGGAGCCGGGGGTCTCTCTAGTTCGGTGGGAGGGGCCGGCGGTCTCTCTAGTTCGGGGGGAGGGGCCGGGGGTCTCTCTAGTTCGGGGGGAGGGGCCGGGGGTCTCTCTAGTTTGGGGGAGGGGCCGGGGGTCTCTCTAGTTCGGGGGGAGGGGCCGGGGGTCTCTCTAGTTCAGGGGGAGGGGCCGGGGGTCTCTCTAGTTCGGGGGGAGGGGCCGGGAGTCTCTAGTTCGGGGGAGGGGCCGGTGGTCTCTAGTTCGGGGGGAGGGGCCGGGGGTCTCTCTAGTTCGGGGGGAGGGGCCGGGGGTCTCTCTAGTTCGGGGGGAGGGGCCGGGGGTCTCTAGTTCGGGGGGAGGGGCCGGGAGTCTCTAGTTCGGGGGGAGGGGCCGGAGGTCTCTAGTTCGGTGGGAGGGGCCGGGGGTCTCTAGTTCGGGGGGAGGGGCCGGAGGCCTCTAGTTCGGGGGGAGGGGCCGGGTGTCTCTCTAGTTCGGGGGGAGGGGCCGGGGGTCTCTAGTTCGGGGGGAGGGGCCGGGGGTCTCTCTAGTTTGGGGGAGGGGCGGGGGTCTCTCTAGTTCGGGGGAGGGGCCGGGGGTCTCTCTAGTTCGGGGGGGAGGGGCCGGGGGTCTCTCTAGTTCGGGGGGAGGGGCCGGGGGTCTCTCTAGTTCGGGGGAGGGGCCGGGGGTCTCTCTAGTTCGGGGGGAGGGGCCGGGGGTCTCTCTAGTTTGGGGGAGGGGCCGGGGGTCTCTCTAGTTCAAGGGAGGGGCCGTGGGCTCTCTAGTTCGGGGGGAGGGGCCGGGGGTCTCTCTTGTTCGGGGGAGGGGCCGGGGGTCTCTAGTTCGGGAGGAGGGGCCGGGGGTCTCTCTAGTTCGGGGGGAGGGGCCGGGGGTCTCCCTAGTTCGGGGGGAGGGGCCAGGGGTCTCTCTAGTTCGGGGGGAGGGGCCGGGGGTCACTCTAGTTCGGGGGAGGGGCCGGGGGTCTCTCTAGTTCCGGGGGAGGGGCCGGGTGTCTCGCTAGTTCGGGGGAGGGGCCGGGGGTCTCTCTAGTTTGGGGGGAGGGGCCGGGGGTCTCTCTAGTTCGGGGGGAGGGGCCGGGGGTCTCTCTAGTTCGGGGGAGGGGCCGGGGGTCTCCCTAGTTCGGGGGGAGGGCCGGGAGTCCCTCTAGTTCGGGGGGAGGGGCCGGGGGTCCCTCTAGTTCGGGGGGAGGGGCCGGGGGTCTCTCTAGTTCGGGGGGAGGGGCCGGTGGTCTCTCTAGTACGGGGGGAGGGGCCGGGGGGTCTCTCTAGTTCGGGGGCAGGGGCCGGGGGTCTCTCTAGTTTGGGGGGAGGGGCCGGGGGTCTCTCTAGTTCGGGGGGAGGGGCCGGGGGTCTCTCTAGTTCGGGGGGAGGGGCCGGTGGTCTCTCTAGTTCGGGGGGAGGGGCCGGGGGTCTCTCTAGTTCGGGGGGAGGGTCCGGGGGTCTCTCTATTTCGGGGGGAGGGGCCGGGGGTCTCTAGTTCGGTGGGTGGGGCCGGGGGTCTCTCTAGTTCGGGGGAAGGGGCCGGGAGTCTCTCTAGTTCGGGGGAGGGGCTGGGGGTCTCTCTAGTTCGGGGGGAGGAGCCGGGGGTCTCTCTAGTTCGGTGGGAGGGGCCGGCGGTCTCTCTAGTTTGGGGGGAGGGGCCGGGGGTCTCTCTAGTTCGGGGGGAGGGGCCGGGGGTCTCTCTAGTTTGGGGGAGGGGCCCGGGGTCTCTCTAGTTCGGGGGGAGGGGCCGGGGGTCTCTCTAGTTCGGGGGGAGGGGCCGGGGGTCTCTCTAGTTCGGGGGGAGGGGCCGGGAGTCTCTAGTTCGGGGGAGGGGCCGGGGGTCTCTAGTTCGGGGGGAGGGGCCGGGGGACTCTCTAGTTCGGGGGGAGGGGCCGGGGGTCTCTCTAGTTCGGGGGGAGGGGCCGGGGGTCTCTCTAGTTCGGGGGAAGGGGCCGGGGGTCTCCCTAGTTCGGGGGGAGGGGCCGGGGGTCTCTCTAGTTCGGGGGGAGGGGCCGGGGGACTCTCTAGTTCGGGGGGAGGGGTCGGGGGTCTCTCTAGTTCGGGGGGAGGGGCCGGGGGTCTCTCTAGTTCGGGAGGAGGGGCCGGGGGTCTCTCTAGTTCGGGGGCGGGGCCGGGGGTCTCTCTAGTTCGGGGGGAGGGGCCGGGGGTCTCTGTCGTTCGGGGGGAGGGGCCGGGGGTCGCTCTAGTTCGGGGGGAGGGGCCGGGGGTCTCTCTAGTTCGGGGGGAGGTGCCGGGGATCTCTCTAGTTCGGGGGGAGGGGCCGGGGGTCTCTAGTTCGGGGGGAGGGGCCGGGGGTCTCTCTAGTTCGGGGGGAGGGGCCGGGGGGCTCTCTAGTTCGGGGGGAGGGGCCGGGGGTCTCTAGTTCGGGGGGAGGGGCCGGGGGGCTCTAGTTCGGGGGGAGGGGCCGGAGGTCTCTAGTTCGGTGGGAGGGGCCGGGGGTCTCTAGTTCGGGGGGAGGGGCCGGAGGCCTCTAGTTCGAGGGGAGGGGCCGGTGGTCTCTCTAGTTCGGGGGGAGGGGCCGGGGGGTCTCTAGTTCGGGGGGAGGGGCCGGGGTTCTCTCTAGTTTGGGGGAGGGGCGGGGGTCTCTCTAGTTCGGGGGAGGGGCCGGGTGTCTCTCTAGTTCGGGGGGAGGGGCCGGGGGTCTCTCTAGTTCGGGGGGAGGGGCCGGGGGTCTCTCTAGTTCGGGGGAGGGGCCGGGGGTCTCTCTAGTTCGGGGGAGGGGCCGGGGGCTCTCTAGTTCGGGGGGAGGGGCCGGGGGTCTCTCTTGTTCGGGGGAGGGGCCGGGGGTCTCTAGTTCGGGAGGAGGGGCCGGGGGTCTCTCTAGTTCGGGGGGAGGGGCCGGGGGTCTCCCTAGTTCGGGGGGAGGGGCCGGGGGTCTCTCTAGTTTGGGGGGAGGGGCCGGGGGTCACTCTAGTTCGGGGGAGGGGCCGGGGGTCTCTCTAGTTCGGGGGGAGGGGCCGGGTGTCTCTCTAGTTCGGGGGAGGGGCCGGGGGTCTCTCTAGTTCGGGGGGAGGGGCCGGGGGTCTCTCTAGTTCGGGGGGAGGGGCCGGGGGTCTCTCTAGTTCGGGGGGAGGGGCCGGGGGTCTCTCTAGTTCGGGGGGAGGGGCCGGGGGTCTCTCTAGTTCGGGGGAGGGGCCGGGGGTCTCTCTAGTTCGGGGGGAGGGGTCGGGGGTCTCTCTAGTTCGGGGGGAGGGGCCGGGGGTCTCTCTAGTTCGGGGGGAGGGGCCGGGGGTCTCTCTAGTTCGGGAGGAGGGGCCGGGGGTCTCTCTAGTTCGGGGGGCGGGGCCGGGGGTCTCTCTAGTTCGGGGGGAGGGGCCGGGGGTCTCTCTAGTTCGGGGGGAGGGGCCGGGGGTCGCTCTAGTTCGGGGGGAGGGGCCGGGGGTCTCTAGTTCGGGGGAGGGGCCGGGGGTCTCTCTAGTTCGGGGGGAGGAGCCGGGGGTCTCTCTAGTTCGGGGGAAGGGGCCCGGGGTCTCCCTAGTTCGGGCGGAGGGGCCGGGGGTCTCTCTTGTTCGGGGGGAGGGGCCGGGGGTCTCTCTAGTTCGGGGGGAGGGGCCGGGGGTCTCTCTAGTTCGGGGGGAGGGGCCGGGGTTCTCTCTAGTTCGGGGGGAGGTGCCGGGAGTCTCTAGTTCGGGGGGAGGGGCCGGAGGTCTCTAGTTCGGTGGGAGGGGCCGGGGGTCTCTAGTTCGGGGGGAGGGGCCGGAGGCCTCTAGTTCGGGGGGAGGGGCCGGGTGTCTCTCTAGTTCGGGGGGAGGGGCCGGGGGTCTCTAGTTCGGGGGGAGGGGCCGGGGGTCTCTCTAGTTTGGGGGAGGGGCGGGGGTCTCTCTAGTTCGGGGGAGGGGCCGGGGGTCTCTCTAGTTCGGGGGGGAGGGGCCGGGGGTCTCTCTAGTTCGGGGGGAGGGGCCGGGGGTCTCTCTAGTTCGGGGGAGGGGCCGGGGGTCTCTCTAGTTCGGGGGGAGGGGCCGGGGGTCTCTCTAGTTTGGGGGAGGGGCCGGGGGTCTCTCTAGTTCAGGGGAGGGGCCGTGGGCTCTCTAGTTCGGGGGGAGGGGCCGGGGGTCTCTCTTGTTCGGGGGAGGGGCCGGGGGTCTCTAGTTCGGGAGGAGGGGCCGGGGGTCTCTCTAGTTCGGGGGGAGGGGCCGGGGGTCTCCCTAGTTCGGGGGGAGGGGCCGGGGGTCTCTCTAGTTCGGGGGGAGGGGCCGGGGGTCACTCTAGTTCGGGGGAGGGGCCGGGGGTCTCTCTAGTTCCGGGGGAGGGGCCGGGTGTCTCGCTAGTTCGGGGGAGGGGCCGGGGGTCTCTCTAGTTCGGGGGGAGGGGCCGGGGGTCTCTCTAGTTCGGGGGGAGGGGCCGGGGGTCTCTCTAGTTCGGGGGAGGGGCCGGGGGTCTCCCTAGTTCGGGGGGAGGGGCCGGGAGTCCCTCTAGTTCGGGGGGAGGGGCCGGGGGTCCCTCTAGTTCGGGGGGAGGGGCCGGGGGTCTCTCTAGTTCGGGGGGAGGGGCCGGTGGTCTCTCTAGTACGGGGGGAGGGGCCGGGGGGTCTCTCTAGTTCGGGGGCAGGGGCCGGGGGTCTCTCTAGTTTGGGGGGAGGGGCCGGGGGTCTCTCTAGTTCGGGGGGAGGGGCCGGGGGTCTCTCTAGTTCGGGGGGAGGGGCCGGTGGTCTCTCTAGTTCGGGGGGAGGGGCCGGGGGTCTCTCTAGTTCGGGGGGAGGGGCCGCGGGTCTCTCTATTTCGGGGGGAGGGGCCGGGGGTCTCTAGTTCGGTGGGTGGGGCCGGGGGTCTCTCTAGTTCGGGGGAAGGGGCCGGGAGTCTCTCTAGTTCGGGGGAGGGGCTGGGGGTCTCTCTAGTTCGGGGGGAGGAGCCGGGGGTCTCTCTAGTTCGGTGGGAGGGGCCGGCGGTCTCTCTAGTTCGGGGGGAGTGGCCGGGGGTCTCTCTAGTTCGGGGGGAGGGGCCGGGGGTCTCTCTAGTTTGGGGGAGGGGCCCGGGGTCTCTCTAGTTCGGGGGGAGGGGCCGGGGGTCTCTCTAGTTCGGGGGGAGGGGCCGGGGGTCTCTCTAGTTCGGGGGGAGGGGCCGGGAGTCTCTAGTTCGGGGGAGGGGCCGGGGGTCTCTAGTTCGGGGGGAGGGGCCGGGGGACTCTCTAGTTCGGGGGGAGGGGCCGGGGGTCTCTCTAGTTTGGGGGGAGGGGCCGGGGGTCTCTCTAGTTCGGGGGGAGGGGCCGGGGGTCTCTCTAGTTCGGGGGGAGGGGCCGGGGGTCTCTCTAGTTCGGGTGAGGGGCCGGGGGTCTCTCTAGTTCGGGGGGAGGGGCCGGGGGTCTCTCTAGTTTGGGGGGAGGGGCCGGGGGTCTCTCTAGTTCGGGGGGAGGGGCCGGGGGTCTCCCTAGTTCGGGGGGAGGCGCCGGGAGTCTCTCTAGTTCGGGGGAGGGGCCGGGGGTCTCTCTAGTTCGGGGGGCGGGGCCGGGGGTCTCTCTAGTTCGGGGGAAGGGGCCGGGGGTCTCCCTAGTTCGGGGGGAGGGGCCGGGGGTCTCTCTAGTTCGGGGGGAGGGGCCGGGGGTCTCTCTAGTTCGGGGGGAGGGGTCGGGGGTCTCTCTAGTTCGGGGGAGCAGCCGGGGGTCTCTCTAGTTCGGGAGGAGGGGCCGGGGGTCTCTCTAGTTCGGGGGGCGGGGCCGGGGGTCTCTCTAGTTCGGGGTGAGGGGCCGGGGGTCTCTCTAGTTCGGGGGGAGGGGCCGGGGGTCGCTCTAGTTCGGGGGGAGGGGCCGGGGGTCTCTAGTTCGGGGGAGGGGCCGGGGGTCTCTCTAGTTCGGGGGGAGGAGCCGGGGGTCTCTCTAGTTCGGGGGAAGGGGCCCGGGGTCTCCCTAGTTCGGGGGGAGGGGCCGGGGGTCTCTCTAGTTCGGGGGGAGGGGCCGGGGGTCTCTCTAGTTCGGGGGGAGGGGCCGGGGGTCTCTCTAGTTCGGGGGGAGGGGCCGGGGTTCTCTCTAGTTCGGGGGGAGGGGCCGGGGGTCTCTCTAGTTCGGGGGGAGGGGCCGGGGATCTCTCTAGTTCGGAGGGAGGGGCCGGGGGTCTCTAGTTCGGGGGTAGGGGCCGGGGGTCTCTCTAGTTCGGGGGGAGGGGCCGGGGGGCTCTCTAGTTCGGGGGGAGGGGCCGGGGGTCTCTAGTTCGGGGGGAGAGGCCGGGGGTCTCTAGTTCGGGGGGAGGGGCCGGAGGTCTCTAGTTCGGTGGGAGGGGCCGGGGGTCTCTAGTTCGGGGGGAGGGGCCGGAGGCCTCTAGTTCGGGGGGAGGGGCCGGGGGTCTCTCTAGTTCGGGGGGAGGGGCCGGGGGTCTCTAGTTCGGGGGGAGGGGCCGGGGGTCTCTCTAGTTTGGGGGAGGGGCGGGGGTCTCTCTAGTTCGGGGGAGGGGCCGGGGTTCTCTCTAGTTCGGGGGGAGGTGCCGGGGGTCTCTCTAGTTCGGGGGGAGGGGCCGGGGGTCTCTCTAGTTCGGGGGAGGGGCCGGGGGTCTCGCTAGTTCGGGGGAGGGGCCGGGGGCTCTCTAGTTCGGGGGGAGGGGCCGGGGGTCTCTCTTGTTCGGGGGAGGAGCCGGGGGTCTCTACTTCGGGAGGAGGGGCCGGGGGTCTCTCTAGTTCGGGGGAAGGGGCCGGGGGTCTCCCTAGTTCGGGGGGAGGGGCCGGGGGTCTCTCTAGTTCGGGGGGAGGGGCCGGGGGTCACTCTAGTTCGGGGGAGGGGCCGGGGGTCTCTCTAGTTCGGGGGGAGGGGCCGGGGGTCTCTCTAGTTCGGGGGAGGGGCCGGGGGTCTCTCTAGTTCGGGGGGAGGGTCCGGGGGTCTCTCTAGTTCGGGGGGAGGGGCCGGGGGTCTCTCTAGTTCGGGGGAGGGGCCGGGGGTCTCTCTAGTTCGGGGGGAGGGGCCGGGGGTCTCTCTAGTTTGGGGGGAGGGGCCGGGGTTCTCTCTAGTTCGGGGGGAGGGGCCGGGGGTCTCCAGTTCGGGGGGAGGGGCCGGGGGTCTCCCTAGTTCGCGGGGAGGGGCCGGGAGTCTCTCTAGTTCGGGGGGAGGGGCCGGGGGTCCCTCTAGTTCGGGGGGAGGGGCCGGGGGTCTCTCTAGTTCGGGGGGAGGTGCCGGGGGTCTCTCTAGTTCGGGGGGAGGGGCCGGGGGGTCTCTCTAGTTCGGGGGGAGGGGCCGGGGGTCTCTCTAGTTCGGGGGGAGGGGCCGGGGGTCTCTCTAGTTCGGGGGGAGGGGCCGGGGGTCTCTCTAGTTCGGGGGGAGGGGCCGGTGGTCTCTCTAGTTCGGGGGGAGGGGCCGGGGGTCTCTCTAGTTCGGGGGGAGGGGCCGGGGTCTCTCTATTTCGGGGGGAGGGGCCGGGGGTCTCTAGTTCGGGGGAGGGGCCGGGGTTCTCTCTAGTTCGGGGGGAGGGGCCGGGGGTCTCTCTAGTTCGGGGGGAGGGGCCGGGGGTCTCTCTAGTTCGGGGGAAGGGGCCGGGAGTCTCTCTAGTTCGGGGGAGGGGCTGGGGGTCTCTCTAGTTCAGGGGGAGGGGCGGGGGGTCTCTCTAGTTCGGTGGGAGGGGCCGGGGGTCTCTCCAGTTCGGGGGGAGGGGCCGGGGGTCTCTCTAGTTCGGGGGGCGGGGCCGGGGGTCTCTCTAGTTCGGGGGAAGGGGCCGGGGGTCTCCCTAGTTCGGGGGGAGGGGCCGGGGGTCTCTCTAGTTCGGGGGGAGGGGCCGGGGGTCTCTGTAGTTCGGGGGGAGGGGTCGGGGGTCTCTCTAGTTCGGGGGGAGGGGCCGGGGGTCTCTCTAGTTCGGGAGGAGGGGCCGGGGGTCTCTCTAGTTCGGGGGCGGGGCCGGGGGTCTCTCTAGTTCGGGGGGAGGGGCCGGGGGTCTCTGTCGTTCGGGGGGAGGGGCCGGGGGTCGCTCTAGTTCGGGGGGAGGGGCCGGGGGTCTCTCTAGTTCGGGGGGAGGTGCCGGGGATCTCTCTAGTTCGGGGGGAGGGGCCGGGGGTCTCTAGTTCGGGGGTAGGGGCCGGGGGTCTCTCTAGTTCGGGGGGAGGGGCCGGGGGGCTCTCTAGTTCGGGGGGAGGGGCCGGGGGTCTCTAGTTCGGGGGGAGGGGCCGGGGGGCTCTAGTTCGGGGGGAAGGGCCGGAGGTCTCTAGTTCGGTGGGAGGGGCCGGGGGTCTCTAGTTCGGGGGGAGGGGCCGGAGGCCTCTAGTTCGAGGGGAGGGGCCGGGGGTCTCTCTAGTTCGGGGGGAGGGGCCGGGGGGTCTCTAGTTCGGGGGGAGGGGCCGGGGTTCTCTCTAGTTTGGGGGAGGGGCGGGGGTCTCTCTAGTTCGGGGGAGGGGCCGGGTGTCTCTCTAGATCGGGGGGAGGGGCCGGGGGTCTCTCTAGTTCGGGGGGAGGGGCCGGGGGTCTCTCTAGTTCGGGGGAGGGGCCGGGGGTCTCTCTAGTTCGGGGGAGGGGCCGGGGGCTCTCTAGTTCGGGGGGAGGGGCCGGGGGTCTCTCTTGTTCGGGGGAGGGGCCGGGGGTCTCTAGTTCGGGAGGAGGGGCCGGGGGTCTCTCTAGTTCGGGGGGAGGGGCCAGGGGTCTCCCTAGTTCGGGGGGAGGGGCCGGGGGTCTCTCTAGTTTGGGGGGAGGGGCCGGGGGTCACTCTAGTTCGGGGGAGGGGCCGGGGGTCTCTCTAGTTCGGGGGGAGGGGCCGGGTGTCTCTCTAGTTCGGGGGAGGGGCCGGGGGTCTCTCTAGTTCGGGGGGAGGGGCCGGGGGTCTCTCTAGTTCGGGGGGAGGGGCCGGGGGTCTCTCTAGTTCGGGGGGAGGGGCCGGGGTCTCTCTAGTTCGGGGGGAGGGGCCGGGGGTCTCTCTAGTTCGGGGGAGGGGCCGGGGGTCTCTCTAGTTCGGGGGGAGGGGTCGGGGGTCTCTCTTGTTCGGGGGAGCAGCCGGGGGTCTCTCTAGTTCGGGAGGAGGGGCCGGGGGTCTCTCTAGTTCGGGGGGGCGGGGCCGGGGGTCTCTCTAGTTCGGGGGGAGGGGCCGGGGGTCTCTCTAGTTCGGGGGGAGGGGCCGGGGGTCGCTCTAGTTCGGGGGGAGGGGCCGGGGGTCTCTAGTTCGGGGGAGGGGCCGGGGGTCTCTCTAGTTCGGGGGGAGGAGCCGGGGGTCTCTCTAGTTCGGGGGAAGGGGCCCGGGGTCTCCCTAGTTCGGGGGGAGGGGCCGGGGGTCTCTCTAGTTCGGGGGGAGGGGCCGGGGGTCTCTCTAGTTCGGGGGGAGGGGCCGGGGGTCTCTCTAGTTCGGGGGGAGGGGCCGGGGTTCTCTCTAGTTCGGGGGGAGGGGCCGGGAGTCTCTAGTTCGGGGGGAGGGGCCGGAGGTCTCTAGTTCGGTGGGAGGGGCCGGGGGTCTCTAGTTCGGGGGGAGGGGCCGGAGGCCTCTAGTTCGGGGGGAGGGGCCGGGTGTCTCTCTAGTTCGGGGGGAGGGGCCGGGGGTCTCTAGTTCGGGGGGAGGGGCCGGGGGTCTCTCTAGTTTGGGGGAGGGGCGGGGGTCTCTCTAGTTCGGGGGAGGGGCCGGGGGTCTCTCTAGTTCGGGGGGGAGGGGCCGGGGGTCTCTCTAGTTCGGGGGGAGGGGCCGGGGGTCTCTCTAGTTCGGGGGAGGGGCCGGGGGTCTCTCTAGTTCGGGGGGAGGGGCCGGGGGTCTCTCTAGTTTGGGGGAGGGGCCGGGGGTCTCTCTAGTTCAGGGGAGGGGCCGTGGGCTCTCTAGTTCGGGGGGAGGGGCCGGGGGTCTCTCTTGTTCGGGGGAGGGGCCGGGGGTCTCTAGTTCGGGAGGAGGGGCCGGGGGTCTCTCTAGTTCGGGGGGAGGGGCCGGGGGTCTCCCTAGTTCGGGGAGAGGGGCCGGGGGTCTCTCTAGTTCGGGGGGAGGGGCCGGGGGTCACTCTAGTTCGGGGGAGGGGCCGGGGGTCTCTCTAGTTCCGGGGGAGGGGCCGGGTGTCTCGCTAGTTCGGGGGAGGGGCCGGGGGTCTCTCTAGTTCGGGGGGAGGGGCCGGGGGTCTCTCTAGTTCGGGGGGAGGGGCCGGGGGTCTCTCTAGTTCGGGGGAGGGGCCGGGGGTCTCCCTAGTTCGGGGGGGAGGGGCCGGGAGTCCCTCTAGTTCGGGGGGAGGGGCGGGGGTCCCTCTAGTTCGGGGGAAGGGGGCCGGGGGTCTCTCTAGTTCGGGGGGTGGGGCCGGTGGTCTCTCTAGTACGGGGGGAGGGGCCGGGGGGTCTCTCTATTTCGGGGGGCAGGGGCCGGGGGTCTCTCTAGTTTGGGGGGAGGGGCCGGGGGTCTCTCTAGTTCGGGGGGAGGGGCCGGGGGTCTCTCTAGTTCGGGGGGAGGGGCCGGTGGTCTCTCTAGTTCGGGGGGAGGGGCCGGGGGGGTCTCTCTAGTTCGGGGGGAGTGGCCGGGGGTCTCTCTATTTCGGGGGAGGGGCCGGGGGTCTCTAGTTCGGTGGGTGGGGCCGGGGGTCTCTCTAGTTCGGGGGAAGGGGCCGGGAGTCTCTCTAGTTCGGGGGAGGGGCTGGGGGTCTCTCTAGTTCGGGGGGAGGAGCCGGGGGGTCTCTCTAGTTCGGTGGGAGGGGCCGGCGGTCTCTCTAGTTCGGGGGGAGGGGCCGGGGGTCTCTCTAGTTCGGGGGGAGGGGCCGGGGGTCTCTCTAGTTTGGGGGAGGGGCCCGGGGTCTCTCTAGTTCGGGGGGAGGGGCCGGGGTCTCTCTAGTTCGGGGGGAGGGGCCGGGGGTCTCTCTAGTTCGGGGGGAGGGGCCGGGAGTCTCTAGTTCGGGGGGAGGGGCCGGGGGTCTCTAGTTCGGGGGGAGGGGCCGGGGGACTCTCTAGTTCGGGGGGGAGGGGCCGGGGGTCTCTCTAGTTCGGGGGGAGGGGCCGGGGGTCTCTCTAGTTCGGGGGGAGGGGCCGGGGGTCTCTCTAGTTCGGGGGGAGGGGCCGGGGTCTCTCTAGTTCGGGTGAGGGGCGGGGGTCTCCCTAGTTCGGGGGGAGGCGCCGGGAGTCTCTCTAGTTCGGGGGAGGGGCCGGGGGTCTCTCTAGTTCGGGGGGCGGGGCCGGGGGTCTCTCTAGTTCGGGGGAGGGGCCGGGGGTCTCCTAGTTCGGGGGGAGGGGCCGGGGGTCTCTCTAGTTCGGGGGAGGGGCCGGGGGTCTCTCTAGTTCGGGGGGAGGGGTCGGGGGTCTCTAGTTCGGGGAGCAGCCGGGGGTCTCTCTAGTTCGGGAGGAGGAGCCGGGGGTCTCTCTAATTCGGGGGGCGGGGCCGGGGGTCTCTCTAGTTCGGGGGGAGGGGCCGGGGGTCTCTCTAGTTCGGGGGGAGGGGCCGGGGGTCGCTCTAGTTCGGGGGGAGGGGCCGGGGGTCTCTAGTTCGGGGGAGGGGCCGGGGGTCTCTCTAGTTCGGGGGGAGGAGCCGGGGGTCTCTCTAGTTCGGGGGAAGGGGCCCGGGGTCTCCCTAGTTCGGGGGGAGGGGCCGGGGGTCTCTCTAGTTCGGGGGGAGGGGCCGGGGGTCTCTCTAGTTCGGGGGGAGGGGCCGGGGGTCTCTCTAGTTCGGGGGGAGGGGCCGGGGTTCTCTCTAGTTCGGGGGGAGGGGCCGGGGGTCTCTCTAGTTCGGGGGGAGGGGCCGGGGATCTCTCTAGTTCGGAGGGAGGGGCCGGGGGTCTCTAGTTCGGGGGTAGGGGCCGGGGGTCTCTCTAGTTCGGGGGGAGGGGCCGGGGGGCTCTCTAGTTCGGGGGGAGGGGCCGGGGGTCTCTAGTTCGGGGGGAGAGGCCGGGGGTCTCTAGTTCGGGGGGAGGGGCCGGAGGTCTCTAGTTCGGTGGGAGGGGCCGGGGGTCTCTAGTTCGGGGGGAGGGGCCGGAGGCCTCTAGTTCGGGGGGAGGGGCCGGGGGTCTCTCTAGTTCGGGGGGAGGGGCCGGGGGTCTCTAGTTCGGGGGGAGGGGCCGGGGGTCTCTCTAGTTTGGGGGAGGGGCGGGGGTCTCTCTAGTTCGGGGGAGGGGCCGGGGTTCTCTCTAGTTCGGGGGGAGGTGCCGGGGGTCTCTCTAGTTCGGGGGGAGGGGCCGGGGGTCTCTCTAGTTCGGGGGAGGGGCCGGGGGTCTCTCTAGTTCGGGGGAGGGGCCGGGGGCTCTCTAGTTCGGGGGGAGGGGCCGGGGGTCTCTCTTGTTCGGGGGAGGAGCCGGGGGTCTCTACTTCGGGAGGAGGGGCCGGGGGTCTCTCTAGTTCGGGGGAAGGGGCCGGGGGTCTCCCTAGTTCGGGGGGAGGGGCCGGGGGTCTCTCTAGTTCGGGGGGAGGGGCCGGGGGTCACTCTAGTTCGGGGGAGGGGCCGGGGGTCTCTCTAGTTCGGGGGGAGGGGCCGGGGGTCTCTCTAGTTCGGGGGAGGGGCCGGGGGTCTCTCTAGTTCGGGGGGAGGGTCCGGGGGTCTCTCTAGTTCGGGGGGAGGGGCCGGGGTTCTCTCTAGTTCGGGGGGAGGGGCCGGGGGTCTCTCTAGTTTGGGGGGAGGGGCCGGGGTTCTCTCTAGTTCGGGGGGAGGGGCCGGGGGTCTCCAGTTCGGGGGGAGGGGCCAGGGGTCTCCCTAGTTCGGGGGGAGGGGCCGGGAGTCTCTCTAGTTCGGGGGGAGGGGCCGGGGGTCCCTCTAGTTCGGGGGGAGGGGCCGGGGGTCTCTCTAGTTCGGGGGGAGGTGCCGGGGGTCTCTCTAGTTCGGGGGGAGGGGCCGGGGGGTCTCTCTAGTTCGGGGGGAGGGGCCGGGGGTCTCTCTAGTTCGGGGGGAGGGGCCGGGGGTCTCTCTAGTTCGGGGGGAGGGGCCGGGGGTCTCTCTAGTTCGGGGGGAGGGGCCGGTGGTCTCTCTAGTTCGGGGGGAGGGGCCGGGGGTCTCTCTAGTTCGGGGGGAGGGGCCGGGGTCTCTCTATTTCGGGGGGAGGGGCCGGGGGTCTCTAGTTCGGGGGAGGGGCCGGGGTTCTCTCTAGTTCGGGGGGAGGGGCCGGGGGTCTCTCTAGTTCGGGGGGAGGGGCCGGGGGTCTCTCTAGTTCGGGGGAAGGGGCCGGGAGTCTCTCTAGTTCGGGGGAGGGGCTGGGGGTCTCTCTAGTTCAGGGGGAGGGGCGGGGGGTCTCTCTAGTTCGGTGGGAGGGGCCGGGGGTCTCTCCAGTTCGGGGGGAGGGGCCGGGGGGTCTCTCTAGTTCGGGGGGCGGGGCCGGGGGTCTCTCTAGTTCGGGGGAAGGGGCCGGGGGTCTCCCTAGTTCGGGGGGAGGGGCCGGGGGTCTCTCTAGTTCGGGGGGAGGGGCCGGGGGTCTCTCTAGTTCGGGGGGAGGGGTCGGGGGTCTCTCTAGTTCGGGGGAGGGGCCGGAGGTCTCTAGTTCGGTGGGAGGGGCCGGGGGTCTCTAGTTCGGGGGGAGGGGCCGGAGGCCTCTAGTTCGAGGGGAGGGGCCGGGGGTCTCTCTAGTTCGGGGGGAGGGGCCGGGGGGGTCTCTAGTTCGGGGGGAGGGGCCGGGGTTCTCTCTAGTTTGGGGGAGGGGCGGGGGTCTCTCTAGTTCGGGGGAGGGGCCGGGTGTCTCTCTAGTTCGGGGGGAGGGGGCCGGGGGTCTCTCTAGTTCGGGGGGAGGGGCCGGGGGTCTCTCTAGTTCGGGGGAGGGGCCGGGGGTCTCTCTAGTTCGGGGGAGGGGCCGGGGGCTCTCTAGTTCGGGGGGAGGGGCCGGGGGTCTCTCTTGTTCGGGGGAGGGGCCGGGGGTCTCTAGTTCGGGAGGAGGGGCCGGGGGTCTCTCTAGTTCGGGGGGAGGGGCCGGGGGTCTCCCTAGTTCGGGGGGAGGGGCCGGGGGTCTCTCTAGTTTGGGGGGAGGGGCCGGGGGTCACTCTAGTTCGGGGGAGGGGCCGGGGGTCTCTCTAGTTCGGGGGGAGGGGCCGGGTGTCTCTCTAGTTCGGGGGAGGGGCCGGGGGTCTCTCTAGTTCGGGGGGAGGGGCCGGGGGTCTCTCTAGTTCGGGGGGAGGGGCCGGGGGTCTCTCTAGTTCGGGGGGAGGGGCCGGGGGTCTCTCTAGTTCGGGGGGAGGGGCCGGGGGTCTCTCTAGTTCGGGGGAGGGGCCGGGGGTCTCTCTAGTTCGGGGGGAGGGGCCGGGGGTCTCTCTAGTTTGGGGGGAGGGGCCGGGGTTCTCTCTAGTTCGGGGGGAGGGGCCGGGGGTCTCTAGTTCGGGGGAAGGGGCCGGGGGTCTCTCTAGTTCGGGGGGAGGGGCCGGGTGTCTCTCTAGTTCGGGGGGAGGGGCCGGGGGTCTCTCTCGTTCGGGGGGAGAGGCCGGGGGCCTCTCTAGTTCGGGGGGCGGGGCCGGGGGTCTCTCTAGTTCGGGGGGAGGGGCCGGGAGTCTCTCTAGTTCGGGGGGAGGGGCCGGGGGTCCCTCTAGTTCGGGGGGAGGGGCCGGGGGTCTCTCTAGTTCGGGGGGAGGGGCCGGGGGTCTCTCTAGTTCGGGGGAGGGGCCGGGGGGTCTCCCTAGTTCGGGGGGAGGGGCCGGGGGTCTCTCTAGTTCGGGGGGAGGGGCCGGGGTTCTCTCTAGTTCGGGGGGAGGGGCCGGGGGTCTCTCTAGTTCGGGGGGAGGGGCCGGTGGTCTCTCTCGTTCGGGGGGAGGGGCCGGGGGTCTCCAGTTCGGGGGGAGGGGCCAGGGGTCTCCCTAGTTCGGGGGGAGGGGCCGGGAGTCTCTCTAGTTCGGGGGGAGGGGCCGGGGGTCCCTCTAGTTCGGGGGGAGGGGCCGGGGGTCTCTCTAGTTCGGGGGGAGGTGCCGGGGGTCTCTCTAGTTCGGGGGGAGGGGCCGGGGGGTCTCTCTAGTTCGGGGGGAGGGGCCGGGGGTCTCTCTAGTTCGGGGGGAGGGGCCGGGGGTCTCTCTAGTTCGGGGGGAGGGGCCGGGGGTCTCTCTAGTTCGGGGGGAGGGGCCGGTGGTCTCTCTAGTTCGGGGGGAGGGGCCGGGGGTCTCTCTAGTTCGGGGGGAGGGGCCGGGGTCTCTCTATTTCGGGGGGAGGGGCCGGGGGTCTCTAGTTCGGGGGAGGGGCCGGGGTTCTCTCTAGTTCGGGGGGAGGGGCCGGGGGTCTCTCTAGTTCGGGGGGAGGGGCCGGGGGTCTCTCTAGTTCGGGGGAAGGGGCCGGGAGTCTCTCTAGTTCGGGGGAGGGGCTGGGGGTCTCTCTAGTTCAGGGGGAGGGGCGGGGGGTCTCTCTAGTTCGGTGGGAGGGGCCGGGGGTCTCTCCAGTTCGGGGGGAGGGGCCGGGGGTCTCTCTAGTTCGGGGGGCGGGGCCGGGGGTCTCTCTAGTTCGGGGGAAGGGGCCGGGGGTCTCCCTAGTTCGGGGGGAGGGGCCGGGGGTCTCTCTAGTTCGGGGGGAGGGGCCGGGGGTCTCTCTAGTTCGGGGGGAGGGGTCGGGGGTCTCTCTAGTTCGGGGGGAGGGGCCGGGGGTCTCTCTAGTTCGGGAGGAGGGGCCGGGGGTCTCTCTATTTCGGGGGCGGGGCCGGGGGTCTCTCTAGTTCGGGGGGAGGGGCCGGGGGTCTCTGTCGTTCGGGGGGAGGGGCCGGGGGTCGCTCTAGTTCGGGGGGAGGGGCCGGGGGTCTCTCTAGTTCGGGGGGAGGTGCCGGGGATCTCTCTAGTTTGGGGGGAGGGGCCGGGGGTCTCTAGTTCGGGGGGAGGGGCCGGGGGTCTCTCTAGTTCGGGGGGAGGGGCCGGGGGGCTCTCTAGTTCGGGGGGAGGGGCCGGGGGTCTCTAGTTCGGGGGGAGGGGCCGGGGGGCTCTAGTTCGGGGGGAGGGGCCGGAGGTCTCTAGTTCGGTGGGAGGGGCCGGGGGTCTCTAGTTCGGGGGGAGGGGCCGGAGGCCTCTAGTTCGAGGGGAGGGGCCGGGGGTCTCTCTAGTTCGGGGGGAGGGGCCGGGGGGTCTCTAGTTCGGGGGGAGGGGCCGGGGTTCTCTCTAGTTTGGGGGAGGGGCGGGGGTCTCTCTAGTTCGGGGGAGGGGCCGGGTGTCTCTCTAGTTCGGGGGGAGGGGCCGGGGGTCTCTCTAGTTCGGGGGGAGGGGCCGGGGGTCTCTCTAGTTCGGGGGAGGGGCCGGGGGTCTCTCTAGTTCGGGGGAGGGGCCGGGGGCTCTCTAGTTCGGGGGGAGGGGCCGGGAGTCTCTCTAGTTCGGGGGGAGGGGCCGGGTGTCTCTCTAGTTCGGGGGGAGGGGCCGGGGGTCTCTCTCGTTCGGGGGGAGAGGCCGGGGGCCTCTCTAGTTCGGGGGGCGGGGCCGGGGGTCTCTCTAGTTCGGGGGGAGGGGCCGGGAGTCTCTCTAGTTCGGGGGGAGGGGCCGGGGGTCCCTCTAGTTCGGGGGGAGGGGCCGGGGGTCTCTCTAGTTCGGGGGGAGGGGCCGGGGGTCTCTCTAGTTCGGGGGAGGGGCCGGGGGGTCTCCCTAGTTCGGGGGGAGGGGCCGGGGGTCTCTCTAGTTCGGGGGGAGGGGCCGGGGTTCTCTCTAGTTCGGGGGGAGGGGCCGGGGGTCTCTCTAGTTCGGGGGGAGGGGCCGGTGGTCTCTCTCGTTCGGGGGGAGGGGCCGGGGGTCTCCAGTTCGGGGGGAGGGGCCAGGGGTCTCCCTAGTTCGGGGGGAGGGGCCGGGAGTCTCTCTAGTTCGGGGGGAGGGGCCGGGGGTCCCTCTAGTTCGGGGGGAGGGGCCGGGGGTCTCTCTAGTTCGGGGGGAGGTGCCGGGGGTCTCTCTAGTTCGGGGGGAGGGGCCGGGGGGTCTCTCTAGTTCGGGGGGAGGGGCCGGGGGTCTCTCTAGTTCGGGGGGAGGGGCCGGGGGTCTCTCTAGTTCGGGGGGAGGGGCCGGGGGTCTCTCTAGTTCGGGGGGAGGGGCCGGTGGTCTCTCTAGTTCGGGGGGAGGGGCCGGGGGTCTCTCTAGTTCGGGGGGAGGGGCCGGGGTCTCTCTATTTCGGGGGGAGGGGCCGGGGGTCTCTAGTTCGGGGGAGGGGCCGGGGTTCTCTCTAGTTCGGGGGGAGGGGCCGGGGGTCTCTCTAGTTCGGGGGGAGGGGCCGGGGGTCTCTCTAGTTCGGGGGAAGGGGCCGGGAGTCTCTCTAGTTCGGGGGAGGGGCTGGGGGTCTCTCTAGTTCAGGGGGAGGGGCGGGGGGTCTCTCTAGTTCGGTGGGAGGGGCCGGGGGTCTCTCCAGTTCGGGGGGAGGGGCCGGGGGTCTTCTCTAGTTCGGGGGGAGGGGCCGGGGGTCTCTCTAGTTTGGGGGAGGGTCCGGGGGTCTCTCTCGTTCGGGGGGAGGGGCCGGGGGTCTCTCTAGTTCGGGGGGAGGGGCCGGGGGTCTCTCTAGTTCGGGGGAGGGGCCGGGGGTCTCTAGTTCGGGGGGAGGGGCCGGGGGTCTCTCTAGTTCGGGGGGAGGGGCCGGGGGTCTCTTTAGTTCGGGGGGAGGGGCCGGGGGTCTCTCTAGTTCGGGGGGCGGGGCCGGGGGTCTCTCTAGTTTGGGGGAAGGGGCCGAGGGTCTCCCTAGTTCGGGGGGAGGGACCGGGGGTCTCTCTAGTTCGGGGGGAGGGGCCGGGGATCTCTCTAGTTCGGGGGGAGTGGTCGGGGGTCTCTCTAGTTCGGGGGGAGGGGCCGGGGGTCTCTCTAGTTCGGGAGGAGGGGCCGGGGGTCTCTCTAGTTCGGGGGGCGGGGCCGGGGGTCTCTCTAGTTTGGGGGGAGGGGCCGGGGGTCTCTCTAGTTCGGGGGGAGGGGCCGGGGGTCGCTCTAGTTCGGGGGGAGGGGCCGGGGGTCTCTAGTTCTGGGGAGGGGCCGGGGGTCTCTCTAGTTCGGGGGGAGGAGCCGGGGGTCTCTCTAGTTCGGGGGAAGGGGCCCGGGGTCTCCCTAGTTCGGGGGGAGGGGCCGGGGGTCTCTCTAGTTCGGGGGGAGGGGCCAGGGGTCTCTCTAGTTCGGGGGGAGGGGCCGGGGGTCTCTCTAGTTCGGGGGGAGGGGCCGGGGGTCTCTCTAGTTCGGGGGGAGGGGCCGGGGGTCTCTCTAGTTCGGGGGGAGGGGCCGGGGGTCTCTAGTTCGGGGGGAGGGGCCGGGGGTCCCTCTAGTTCGGGGGGAGGGGCCGGGGGTCTCTCTAGTTCGGGGGGAGGGGCCGGGGGTCTCCCTAGTTCGGGGGGAGGGGCCGGGGGGCTCTCTAGTTCGGGGGGAGGGGCCGAGGGTCTCTCTAGTTCGGGGGGAGGGGCCGGGGGTCTCTCTAGTTCGGGTGGAGGGGCCGGGGGTCTCTCTAGTTCGGGGGGAGGGGCCGGGGGTCTCTCTAGTTCGGGGGGAGGGGCCGGGGGTCTCTCTAGTTCGGGGGGAGGGGCCGGGGGTCTCTAGTTCGGGGGGAGTGGCCGGGGGTCTCTCTAGTTCGGGGGGAGGGGCCGGGGGTCTCTCTAGTTCGGGGGGAGGGGCCGGGGGTCTCTCTAGTTCGGGGGGAGGGGCCGGGTGTCTCCCTAGTTCGGGGGGAGGGGCTGGGGGTCTCTCTAGTTCGGGGGGAGGGGCCGGGGGTCTCTCTAGTTCGGGGGGAGGGGCCGGGGGTCTCCCTAGTTCGGGGGGCGGGGCCGGGGGTCTCTCTAGTTCGTGGGGAGGGGCCGGGGGTCTCCCTAGTTCGGGGGGAGGGGCCGGGGGTCTCTCTAGTTCGGGGGGAGCGGCCGGGGGTCTCTCTAGTTCGGGGGGAGGGGCCGGGGGTCTCCCTAGTTCGGGGGGAGGGGCCGGGGGTCTCTCTAGTTCGGGGGGAGGGGCCGGGTCTCTCTAGTTCGGGGGGACGGGCCGGGGGTCTCTCTAGTTCGGGGGGAGGGGCCGGGGGTCTCTCTAGTTCGGGTGGAGGGGCCGGGGGTCTCTCTAGTTCGGGGGAGGGGCCGGGGGTCTCTCTAGTTCGGGGGGAGGGGCGGGAGCTCTTTAGTTCGGGGGGAGGGGCTGGGGCTCTCTCTAGTTCGGGGGAGGGGCCGGGGGTCTCTCTAGTTCGGGGGGAGGGGCCGGGGGTCTCTCTAGTTCGGGGGGAGGGGCCGGGGGTCTCTCTAGTTCGGGGGGAGGGGCCGGGGGTCTCTAGTTCGGGGGGTGGGGCCGGGGGTCTCTCTAGTTCGGGGGGAGGGGCCGGGGGTCTCTCTAGTTCGGGGCGAGGGGCCGGGGATCTCTAGTTCGGGTGGAGGGGCCGGGGGTCTCTCTAGTTCGGGGGGAGGGGCCGGGGGTCTCTCTAGTTCGGGGGAGGGGCCGGGGGTCTCTAATTCGGGGGAGGGGCCGGGGGTCTCTAGTTTGGGGGGAGGGGCCGGGGGTCTCTCTAGTTCGGGGGGAGGGGCCGGGGCTCTCTCTAGTTCGGGGGGAGGGGCCGGGGGTCTCTCTAGTTCGGGGGGAGGGGCCGGGGGTCTCTCTAGTTCGGGGGGTGGGGCCGGGGTTCTCTAGTTTGGGGGGAGGGGCCGGGGGTCTCTCTAGTTCGGGGGGAGGTGCCGGGGGTCTCTCTAGTTCGGGGGGAGGGGCCGGGGGTCTCTCTAGTTCGGGGGGAGGGGCCGGGGGTCTCTCTAGTTCGGGGGGAGGGGCCGGGTCTCTCTAGTTCGGGGGGAGGGGCCGGGGTTCTCTTGTTCGGGGGGAGGAGCCGGGGGTCTCTCTAGTTCGGGGGGAGGGGCCGGGGGTCTCTCTAGTTCGGGGGGAGGGGCCGGGGGACTCTCTAGTTCGTGGGGAGGGGCTGGGGGTCTCTCTAGTTCGGGGGGAGGGGCCGGGGGACTCTCCAGTTCGGGGGGAGGGGCCGGGGGTCTCTCTAGTTCGGGGGGAGGGGCTGGCGGTCTCTCTCGTTCGGGGGGAGGGTCCGGGGGTCTCTCTAGTTCGGGGGGAGGGGCCGGGGGTCTCTCTAGTTTGGGGGGAGGGGCCGGGTCTCTCTAGTTCGGGGGGAGGGGCCAGGGGTCTCTCTAGTTCGGGGGGAGGGGCCGGGGGTCTCTCTAGTTCGGGGGGAGGGGCCGGGGGTCTCTCTAGTTCGGGGGGAGGGGCCGGGGGTCTCTCTAGTTCGGGGGGAGGGGCCGGGGGTCTCTCTAGTTCGGGGGGAGGGGCCGGGGGTCTCTCTAGTTCGGGGGGAGGGGCCGGGGGTCTCTCTAGTTCGGGGGGCGGGGCCGGGGGTCTCTCTAGTTCGGGGGGAGGGGCCGGGGGTCTCTCTAGTTTGGGGGGAGGGGCCGGGGGTCTCTCTAGTTCGGGGGGAGGGGCCGGGGGTCTCCCTAGTTCGGGGGGAGGGGCCGGGGGTCTCTCTAGTTCGGGGGAGGGGCCGGCGGTCTCTCTAGTTCGGGGGGAGGGGCCGGGGGTCTCTCTAGTTCGGGGGGAGTGGCCGGGGGTCTCCCTAGTTCGGGGGGAGGGGCCGGGGTCTCTAGTTCGGGGGGAAGGGCCGGGGGTCTCTCTAGTTCGGGGGGAGGGGCCGGGGGTCTCTCTAGTTCGGGGGGAGGGGTCGGAGGTCTCTAGTTCGGGGGGAGGGGCCGGGGGTCTCTGTATTTCGGGGGGAGGGGCCGGGGGTCTCTCTAGTTTGGGGGGAGGGGCTGGGGGTCTCTCTAGTTCAGGGGGAGGGGCCGGGGGTCTCTCTAGTTCGGGGGAGGGGCCGGGGGTCTCTCTAGTTTGGGGGGAGGGGCCGGGGGTCTCTCTAGTTCGGGGGGAGGGGCCGGGGGTCTCTCTAGTTCGGGGGAGGGGCCGGGTGTCTCTCTAGTTCGGGGGGAGGGGGCCGGGGGTCTCTCTAGTTCGGGGGGCGGGGCCGGGGGTCTCTCTAGTTCGGGGGGAGGGGCAGGGGGTCTCTCTAGTTCGGGGGGAGGGGCCAGGGGTCTCTCTAGTTCGGGGGGAGGGGCCGGGGGTCTCTCTAGTTCGGGGGCAGGGGCCGGGGGTCTCTCTAGTTCGGGCGAGGGGCCGGGGGTCTCTCTAGTTCGGGGGGCGGGGCCGGGGGGTCTCTCTAGTTTGGGGGGAGGGGCCGGGGGTCTCTCTAGTTCGGGGGGAGGGGCCGGGGGTCTCTCTAGTTCGGGGGGCGGGGCCGGGGGTCTCTCTAGTTCGGGGGGAGGGGCCGGGGTTCTCTCTAGTTCGGGGGGAGGGGCCGGGGGCCTCTCTAGTTCGGCGGAGGGGCTGCAAAAGAGCGAGCAAGGGGCCTCCACATCTGCTGAAGCCACATGGAAGCACCACGTAGGAGCACGCGTCAGAGGAAGATAAAGCACAAGTAGTCATAAGGGTAGTCACTTGGGTGCTGTGTTGTTTTGTTTTTGGACCAGCCATCATTGTGATTGAATCATGAAGTGTTTTGATGGCAAACTTTTGAAGTTGTGGCCTGTGTCATTTAGCAAATGGGACTTTCACATTGAGGGCTTAGGGCGCCTTGCGATTATCAGAATGGTGGTCAGAGTGACAGGATTCCGTAGGTTCATCTCCATTGTCGATGATCTGATAAGAAGGAGCAAGACTAAAGTGTTTGATTGTGCAGGCTAAGCAAATCTAACCAGGATTAGTGTGTCCCTTGCATCCCGGGCAGCAATATGGTGGTGCTCTGGCGCCTTCTGGCCTGTGCATCTTCAGGTAGGTTACTAGCAGCTTGGCGCTCCTGTTGATGTTCCTGCTGTTGGTGCTGCTGTTGCTCATGGTTCTACTGCTGCCGCGGCTGGGCTTCATCCGAATCTGATGTCCAGGAGGAAAGGAATTAAATGATCGCCATGCTTCTGGTATATGCCTCAGTTGAGGAAGTGCTTCGTCAAGGTGGGGAGAGGGGTTTCCAAGGTGGTCACACTGGAGATGGGTGTCAGGCTCCAAACTTCCACAACACTGAGTATGCCTGCTAAAAGTTCCCCCAGACCTGAAACAACAATGTTCTGCCGCCTGCAAACGATCATCGGTGAAAACTCCTTTGTAATGGTGGAGCTGCAGCAGTTCGTAAGCAATCCACTAGTGAGGCCACCAGGATTATCTGGCGTGTTCCAGAGGAGGCATGTAGGATGGTGGAAATGTGTTAAAATCAGAAAGGCCTCTCAAAATGGGATTATAGAGGCAATTAAGTGGTTGTTAAGGGCCTTAAGGGCCTATCCCCCCTCTTGGAGGCAGGATGGAAAGCGGGTCAGAAAACACGCCGTCGGGAAAATTGCTCGGAGGCGGGATGGAGGCGGGGATGGGCCCGCCCGCCAGTTTTGGCAATTTTAACAACTCGCATGCCTCCAAACCCGCCTCCTCGGGGCTGGGAAAATTGAGCCCCTTGTTGGAAACGAATGAAGTTCAGAAAATAACATTTTTGGGATAGAGGGTATGAGTAATTTGAGACATGAAATGTGGTAAGTGTAACATGTTGGGGAGGAACAGCTGACTTTGGACCAATGGTTCCCGAAGCTCTCCACCACTGAGGGCAGTTTCTTGTGTCATGTGTGGGCTGTAGAGGCACTAAAAAGAATATAGAAGCACTGGAGAAGGCATTTGAACCGCGAGCTGGTTTTGGGTGGGCTTGTGGGGGGCGGAGGGTGATGAGGGGAAGGGGCAAGTGTGAAACGCATTCGCTGGCCTAAGTTTCAGGCCCGGGGTATTTTAGCATCCACTGGGTTGGGCAGATGCAGGCCCGAAGTGGGCAGAGAGGAGACCTCAAAAAGATTGACAAGGATGATACCAGAACTGAGAGGTTATAACTATCAGGAAAGATTGAACAGACTGGGGCTCTTTCCTCTAGAAAAGAGAAGACTGAGGGGTGACCTGATAGAGGTCTTTAAGATTATGAAAGGGTTCGATAGGGTAGACGTAGGGAAGGTGTTCCTACTTGCAGGGGTGACCATAATTTGGGCCCATAAGTATAAGCTAGTCACTAATAAATCCAATAGGGAATTCAGGAGAATCTTCTTTACCCAGAGAGTGGTGAGAATGTGGAACTCGCTACCACAGGGAGTGATTGAGGTGAGTCGCACAGTCACATTTAAGGGGAAGCTAGATAAACATGTGAGGGAGAAAGGGATATGTTGATGGGGTGAGATGAAGAGGGGTGGGAGGAGGCTCGTGTGGAGCATAAACACCGGCATAGACCTGATGGGCCGAATGGCCTGTTTCCGTGCTGTGAATTCTATGTCATTCTATGGGTCTGTTGTAGACTGATTGATAGCGATTGATTGCTATGATTAGTCAACAACTCCATTACCAGGATGGTAGAAGATAAACGAGATGGACCTTGGCCTGTTTACGTCTATGAATTCCTAAGTTCATTCCATTAATGCCAATGGTTAGAAAGTCACCGGCAGTTACCCGCGGTGGGTAAGATCACAGAGATGGCTGCTGAAAATCCCGCTCCTGGAGTTTGTGGGACAGGATGTAATTCGTGAAGACATAGAAAGATACGTGGTGTCTCAGGGGATTGGTGGACTGCTAACAGAGAGGTCAATAACCAGGGGGCATAGATTTAAAGTAATTTGTGGAAGGTTTAGAGGGGAGTTGAGGAGAAATTTTTTCACCCAGAGGGCAGTAGGGGTCTGGAAAGCACTGCCTGAAAGGGTGATAGAGGCAGAAACCCTCATCGCATTTAAAAAGTACTTGGATATGCACTTGAAGTGCCGCAAAGCTACGGACCAAGAGCTGGAAAGTGGGATTAGGCTGGATGGCTCTTTTTCGACCGGCGCAGACACGATGGGCCGAATGGCCTCCTTCTGTGCCGTAAATTTCTATGGTTATATGATTCTATGAGACATAGAATTTACAGCACAGAAACAGGCCATTCGGCCCAACTGGTCCATGCCAGTCATTATGCTCCATACCAGCCTCCTCCCACTCTCTACTTCATCGCACCCTGTCGGTATATCAGTGTTGGGGACAAAGTGTAAACGCGACTCTTAATGCTGGAAACCAGTTCCGATGCAGGGTCTATACCCAGAGCATTAACTCTGTTTCTCTCTCCACAGAGGTTAGGTACCTCCAGCATTTTCTGATTTTTGTTTTATAAAAGCACAGGTTGTGCCTGTCGAATAACATTTTTGAGAATAATCAGAGGGTGCGTGGAGAAGGGGCAAGCAATGGTTAATGTACACCAGGGATTTTCAGAAGGCACTTGACGAAGTGCCACAAAAGAGACTTGAGGCAATCATCCCATTGCTGTCTGTGGGATCTTGCTATGCACAAATTGGTTTGCTGCGTTGCCGACATTACAACAGTGACGACATTTCACTGGGACGTCCCGAGGTTGTGAAAGGCGCTGTAGAAATGCAAGTCTTTTCTGGATAGATGAACCCATATGGGAGAAGTAGTCTTCTTTGTCCATAATGATCTCAAATCAAATCAAATCAAATCAACTTTTATTGTCATTGTTAGTGCACAAGTGCAGTACAACGAAATGTACGCTTGCGGCTCCTGAGAGTGTACAATTTGGATTAGGACACTTAAACATTTCAACATACATTTGTACATATATATTAGCATAAATATGACCATAATAAAGTGCATCGGCAGATGTGCAGGCTTTAGTATTTATTTGTGCAGTTCAGTAGGGTGACAGCCCTGGGAAAGAAGCTGTTCCTAAATCTGGTCGTACGGGTGCGAATGCATCTGTAGCGTCTTCCAGATGGTAGGAGGGCGAACAGACTGTGGCTGGGGTGGGTAGGGTCTTTGATGATGGACCGTGCCCTCCGTAGGCAGCGTTTCTGATATATATGTTCTATGGTCGGTAGCCGGGTGCCGGTAATGCGTCGGGCAGTTTTGACTACCCGCTGCAGGGCTTTCCGGTCATGGGAGCTACAGCTGCCGTACCATACCGTGACACAGTTGGTAACCAGGAGACGTGGACACAGGATTTTCATGGATTGAAAATTGGTTAACAGACAGGAAACAGAGAGTAGGAATAAATGGGTCTTTTTCGGGGTGGCAGGCGGTGACTAGTGGGGTACCGCAGGGATCAGTGCTTGGGCTCCAGCTATTCACAATATATATCAATGATTTGGATGAGGGGACCAAATGTAATATTTACAAGTTTGCTGACGACATGAAACTAGGAGGGATTATGAGTTGTGAGGAGGATGCAAAGAGGCTTCAAGGCAATTTAGACAAGTTGAGTGAATGGGCAAATACATGGCAGATGCAGTATAACGTGGATAAATGTGAAGTTATCCACTTCGGTAGGAAAAACAGAAAGGCAGGGTATTATTTAAATTGTGATAGATTGGGAAATGTTGATGTACAGAGGGACCTGGGTGTCCTTGCACACCAGTCACTGAAAGCAAACATGCCGGTGCAGCAAGCAGTTAGGAAGGCAAATGGTATGTTGGCCTTCATTGCAAGAAGATTTGAGTACAGGAGCAAGGATATCTTACTACAGTTATACAGGGCCTTGGTGAGACCACACCTGGAGTACTGTGTGCAGTTTTGGTCTCCTTACCTAAGAAAGGATATACTTGCCATAGAGGGAGTGCAGCAAAGGTTCACCAGACTGTCATATGAGGAGAGATTGGGTCGACTAGGCCTGTATTCACTAGAGTTTAGAAGAATGAGAGGGGATCTCATTGAAACGTATAAAATTCTGACAGGGCTAGACAGACTAGATGCAGGGAGGATGTTTCCCCTGGCTGGGGGGGTCTAGACCAAGGGGTCACAGTCTCAGGATACGGGGTAGGACATTTAGGACTGAGATGAGGAGAAATTTCTTCACTCAGAGGGTGGTGAACCTGTGGAATTCTCTACCACAGAAGGCTGTGGAGGCCAAGTCACTGAATATATTTAAGAAGGAGATAGATAGATTTCTAGACACAAAAGGCATCAAGGGGTATGGGGAGGGAGTGGGAATATGGTATTGAGATAGAGGATCAGCCATGATCATATTGAATGGTGGAGCAGGCTCGATGGGCCGAATGGCCTACTTCTGCTCCTATTTTTCTATGTTTCTATGTTTCAACCGGATGGACAGCGGAGGGCAAAGTTCAAAGAGTTTTTTTTTTCCCCCAGCAGCGTGGGGTTGGCAGGTGCCCATGATGTGCCCACAGTGGTGCAGGTGCCCATGATGTGCCCACAGTGGTGCAGGTGCCCACTGGGGGGGGGGCGGCTGGTAGGTGGAGAGTGCAAAGGAAAGGCAGGGCATTTTACACCTGAGTGGGCCTTTCGCATTGTGTTTGCTTGCTGTGACCTTCACAACTTCGCTGTGGAGGGTGAGGAAGCCGGAACCAACAGCAGGACAATCCCGACGCAGAGGAATCTTCCACGCCAACTGCAAGGGAAATTCCTGAAGGAAAGGAAGACTTGCATTTATATGGTGCCTTTCACAACCACCGGACGTCCCAAGGTGCTTTACAGCCAACAAAGTACTTTTTTGGAGTGAAATCACTGTTGTAATGTGGGAAACGTGGCGGCCAATTTGCGCACAGCAAGCTCCCACACACAGCAATGTGAAAAGCTGTTTTAATGATGTTGATTGAGGGATAAATATTGGCCCAGCACACCGGGGATATCTCCCCTGCTCTTCTTCGAAATATGCCATGGGATCTTTTACGTCAAGCTGAAAGGGCGCCTCGGTTTAACATCTCATCCAAAAGACGGCACTTCCAACAGTGCAGCCTCCCTCAGCACTGCACTGGAGTGTCAGCCTAGCTTTATGTGCTCGAGTCCCTGGAGTGGGACTTGAACCCACGACCTTCATACTCGAGGCGAGTGTGCTACTGAGTCACGGCTGAAACAAAAATTATTGGCAATGCGTTCTCCTCAAATGAAAGCGCTGCCCTTTGAACACTTCCAACGCTGCATGGCCCCAGCCTTCATTCCTGCTTCAATTGTTTTATGACAAAAAAATGTGTCTTCTTGTCTCACTTGCCGCTTCATCGCAACCAAAGGCTCACAGGAACTAATGAGCTCAAAGAAAAACTGAGCCAATTTGTTCTCCAGCTTCACATTTATTATTACATAAACACAATTCAACTTTACTCTCATACCCTACTTCTTATCGTCGTATTTCAAGCTGTCAGCCGTGGCTGAGTGGGTAGCACTCTCGCCTCTGAGTCAGAAGGTTGTGGATACAGAGACTTACAGTGCAGTACGGAGGCAGCGCTGCACTGTCACAGGGGCAGTACTGAGGGAGCGTTGCACTGTAGGAGGGGCAGTAGTGAGGGAGCGCTGCACTGTCGGTGGGGCAGTAATGAGGGAGCGCTGCACTGTCGGAGGGGCAGTATGGAGGCAGCGCTGCACTGTCACAGGGGCAGTACTGAGGCAGCGCTGCACTGTCAAAGGGGCAGTACTGAGGGAGCGCTGCACTGTCACAGGGGCAGTACTGAGGGGGCGCTGCACTGTCACAGGGGCAGTCCTGAGGGAGCGCTGCACTGTCGGAGGGGCAGTACAGGGGGCGCGCTGCACTGTCAGAGGGGCAGTACTGGGGGAGCGGTGCACTGTCGGAGGGGCAGTACTGAGAGAGCTCTGCACTGTCGTAGAGGCAGTACTGAGGGAGTGCTGCACTGTCGGAGGGTCAGTACTGAGGGAGCGCTGCACTGTCTGATGGGCAGTACCGAGGATGCGCTGCACTGTCGGAGGGGCAGTACTGAGGAAGTGCTGCACTGTCGGAGGGGCAGCACTGAGGAAGTGCTGCACTGTCGGAGGGGCAGTACTGAGGGAGTGCTGCACTGTCGGTGGGCCAGTACTGAGGGAATGCTGCACTGTCGGAGGGGCAGTACTGGGGGAGCGCTACACTGTCGGAAGGGCAGTACTGAGGGAGCGTTGCAATGTCGGAAGGGCAGTACTGAGGGAGCGTTGCAATGTCGGAGGGCAGTGCTGAGGAAGCTCTGCACTGTCAGAGGGGCAGCACTGAGGGAGCGCTGCACTGTCTGATGGGCAGTAACGAGGATGCGCTGCACTGTCGGAGAGTCAGTACTGAGGGAGTGCTGCACTGTCGGTGGGGTAGTACGGAGGGAGCGCTGCATTGTTGGAGGGGCAGTGCTGAGGGAGTGCTGCACTGTCGGAGGGTCAGTACTGAGGGAGCGCTGCACTGTCGGAGGGCCAGTACTGAGGGAGAGCTGCACTGTCGGAGGGGCTGTACTGAGGGAGTGCTGCACTGTCGGTGGGGTAGTACGGAGGGAGTGCTGCATTGTTGGAGGGGCAGTGCTGAGGGAGTGCTGCACTGTCGGAGGGTCAGTACTGAGGGAGCGCTGCACTGTCGGAAGGTCAGTACTGAGGGAGCGCTGCACTGTTGGAGGGTCAGTACTGAGGGAGTGCTGTAATGTCTGATGGGCAGTACCGAGGATGCGCTGCACTGTCGGAGGGTCAGTACTGAGGGAGTGCTGCACTGTCGGTGGGGCAGTACCGAGGGAGTGCTGCACTGCCAGAGGGGCCATACTGAGCGAGTGCTGCACTGTCGGAGGGGCAGTATTGAGGGAGTGCTGCACTGTCAGAGTGGCAGTACTGAGGGAGTGATGCACCATCGGAGGGACAGTACTGAGAGCTTGCTGCACTTTCGGAGGGGCAGTACTGAAGGGGAACTGTTCTGTTGGAGGGGCTGTACTGAGGGAGTGCTGCACTGTAGGAGAGGCTGTGCTGAGGGAGTGCTTCACTGCCGGAAGGACTGTACTGAGGGAGTGCTGCACTGTCGGAGGGAAAGTACTGAGGGAGAGCTGCACTATCGGAGGGGCAGTACTGGGGGAGTGCTGCACTGTCGGAGGGGCAGTACTGAGGGAGTGCTGCACTGTCGGAGTGGCAGTACTGAGGGAGAGCTGCACTGTCGGAGGAGCAGTACTGAGGGAGTGCTGCACTGTCGGAGGGGCAGTGCTGAGGGAGTACTGCACTGTCGGAGGTGCAGTGCTGAGGGAGAGCTACACTCTCCGAGGTGCAGTACTGAGGAGTCCTGCACTGTCGGAGTGGCAGTGCTGAGGGAGCGCTGCACTGTCGGAGGGGCAGTGCTGAGGGAGTACTGCACTGTCGGAGGGGCAGTACTGAGGGAGCGCTGCACTGTCCGAGATGCAGTGCTGAGGGAGCGCTGCACTGTCCGAGGGACAGTACAGAGGGTGTGCTGCACTGTCGAAGGGGCAGTACTGAAGGAGCATTGCACTGTCGGAGGGGCAGTACTGAGGGAGCGCTGCACTGTCGGAGGGGCAGTACTGAGGGAGCGCTGCACTGTCGGAGGGGCAGTACTGAGGGAGCGCTGCACTGTCGGAGGGGCAGTACTGAGGGAGCGCTGCACTGCTGGAGGGGCAGTACTGAGGGAGTGCTGCACTGTCGGAGGGGCAGTACTGAGGGAGCGCTGCACTGTCGGAGGGGCAGTACTGAGGGAGCGCTGCACTGTCGGAGGGGCAGTACTGAGGGAGTGCTGCACTGTCGGATGGGCAGCACTGAGGGAGAGCTGCACTGTCGGAGGGGCAGTACTGAGGGAGCACTGCACTGTCGGAGGGGCAGTACTGAGTAAGTGCTGCACTGTCCGAGGGGCAGTACTGAGGGAACACTGCACTGTCGGAGGGGCAGTACTGAGGGGGAGCTGTACTGTCGGAGTGGCAGTACTGAAGGAGCGTTGCACTGTCGGAGGGGCAGTACTGAGGGAGCGCTGCACTGTCACAGGGGCAGTACTGAGGGATCGCTGCACTGTTGGAGGGGCAGTACTGAGGGAGCGCTGCACTGTCGGAGGGGCAGTACTGAGGGAGCGCTGCACTGTCGGAGGGGCAGTACTGAGGGAGCGCTGCACTGTCGGAGGGGCAGTACTGAGGGAGCACTGCACTGTCGGAGCGGTAGTACTGAGTGAGTGCTGCACTGTCCAAGGGGCAGTACTGAGGGAGCACTGCACTGTCGGAGGGGCAGTACTGAGGGAGCACTGCACTGTCGGAGGGGTAGTACTGAGGGAGCACTGCACTATCAGAGGGGCAGTACTGAGGGAGTGCTGCACTGTCAGAGGGGCAGTACTGAGGGAGCACTGCACTATCGGAGGGGCAGTACTGAGGGAGTGCTGCACTGTCAGAGAGGCAGTACTGAGGGAGCGCTGCACTGTCGGAGGGGCAGTATTGAGGGAGTGCTGCACTGTTGGAGAGGCAGTACCGAGGGAGCACTGCACTGTCGGAGGGGCAGTACTGAGGGAGCGCTGCACTATCGGAGGGGTAGTACTGAGGGAGCACTGCACTATCGGAGGGGCAGTACTGAGGGAGCGCTGCACTCTCGGAGGGGTAGTACTGAGGGAGCGCTGCACTGTCAGAGGGGCAGTACTGAGGGAGCACTGCACTGTCGGAGGGGTAGTACTGAGTGAGTGCTGCACTATCGGAGGGGTAGTACTGAGGGAGCGCTGCACTGTCGGAGGGGCAGTACTGAGTGAGTGCTGCACTGTCGGAGGGGCAGTACTGAGGGAGTGCTGCACTGTCCGAGGGACAGTACTGAGGGAGTGCTGCACTGTCGGAGGGGCAGTACTGAGGGAGTGCTGCACTGTCGGAGGAGCAGTACTGAGGGAGTGCTGCACTGTCGGAGGGGCAGTACTGAGGGAGTGCTGCACTGTCGGAGGGGCAGTACTGAGGGATCGCTGCACTGTCGGAGGGGCAGTACTGAGTGAGCGCTGCACTGTCAGAGGGGCAGTACTGAGTGAGTGCTGCACTGTCGGAGGGGCAGTACTGAGGGAGTGCTGCACTTTCGGAGGGGCAGTACTGAGGGAGTGCTGCACTGTCAGAGGGGCAGTACTGAGTGAGTGCTGCACTGTCGGAGGGGCAGTACTGAGGGAGTGCTGCACTTTCGGAGGGGCAGTACTGAGTAAGTGCTGCACTGTCCGAGGGGCAGTACTGAGGGAACACTGCACTGTCGGAGGGGCAGTACTGAGGGGGAGCTGTACTGTCGGAGTGGCAGTACTGAAGGAGCGTTGCACTGTCGGAGGGGCAGTACTGAGGGAGCGCTGCACTGTCACAGGGGCAGTACTGAGGGATCGCTGCACTGTCGGAGGGGCAGTACTGAGGGAGCGCTGCACTGTCGGAGGGGCAGTACTGAGGGAGCGCTGCACTGTCGGAGGGGCAGTACTGAGGGAGCGCTGCACTGTCGGAGGGGCAGTACTGAGGGAGCACTGCACTGTCGGAGCGGTAGTACTGAGTGAGTGCTGCACTGTCCAAGGGGCAGTACTGAGGGAGCACTGCACTGTCGGAGGGGCAGTACTGAGGGAGCACTGCACTGTCGGAGGGGTAGTACTGAGGGAGCACTGCACTATCAGAGGGGCAGTACTGAGGGAGTGCTGCACTGTCAGAGGGGCAGTACTGAGGGAGCACTGCACTATCGGAGGGGCAGTACTGAGGGAGTGCTGCACTGTCAGAGAGGCAGTACTGAGGGAGCGCTGCACTGTCGGAGGGGCAGTATTGAGGGAGTGCTGCACTGTTGGAGAGGCAGTACCGAGGGAGCACTGCACTGTCGGAGGGGCAGTACTGAGGGAGCGCTGCACTATCGGAGGGGTAGTACTGAGGGAGCACTGCACTATCGGAGGGGCAGTACTGAGGGAGCGCTGCACTCTCGGAGGGGTAGTACTGAGGGAGCGCTGCACTGTCAGAGGGGCAGTACTGAGGGAGCACTGCACTGTCGGAGGGGTAGTACTGAGTGAGTGCTGCACTATCGGAGGGGTAGTACTGAGGGAGCGCTGCACTGTCGGAGGGGCAGTACTGAGTGAGTGCTGCACTGTCGGAGGGGCAGTACTGAGGGAGTGCTGCACTGTCCGAGGGACAGTACTGAGGGAGTGCTGCACTGTCGGAGGGGCAGTACTGAGGGAGTGCTGCACTGTCGGAGGAGCAGTACTGAGGGAGTGCTGCACTGTCGGAGGGGCAGTACTGAGGGAGTGCTGCACTGTCGGAGGGGCAGTACTGAGGGATCGCTGCACTGTCGGAGGGGCAGTACTGAGTGAGCGCTGCACTGTCAGAGGGGCAGTACTGAGTGAGTGCTGCACTGTCGGAGGGGCAGTACTGAGGGAGTGCTGCACTTTCGGAGGGGCAGTACTGAGGGAGCGCTGCACTGTCGGAGGGACAATACTGAGGGAGCGCAGCACTGTTATAAAAGCACAGGTTGTACTTGGCTAATTATATTCTTGAGAACATCAGAGGGTGTGTAGAGAAGTGGAATGCAGTAGATAATGTACATCGGGGATTTTCAGAAGGCTTTTGATGAAGTGTCACATAAGAGCTGTGAAAATGAAGACATTGCTGCTCGTGGGATCTTGCTATGCATGAATTGGCTGCTGAATTACCTACATTACAACAGTAACTACACTTCAAAAGTACTTTGTGGGCTGCAGAGGGCTTTGGGATGTATTGAAAGGTGCTCTATAAATGCAAGTTCTGCTTTTCTTTCCCCGGGTGCCTAAACAGGCTTTCCCGTGACCTTTCCTTTCAATCCTGTCACACGAGGCGGTTTGTTGCGGGTTTGTGGAACGAGAGCCTCTTGGGCCTGAAGGTGGCTCCTTGTCGCGTGACCGCTCGGGAGAGCGCCACTCCTCGGCCCTGCATCCCATCGGCTTTGTTCAGCTGGCCTCCGAGGATCAGGGCGGGAGGGCTCGAAACATAGAAACATAGGATCAGGAGCAGGCCATTCGGCCCTTCGAGCCTGCTCCGCCATTGAATATGATCATGGCTGATCCTCTATCTCAATACCATATTCCCGCTCTCTCCCCATACCCCTTGATGCCTTTTGTGTCTAGAAATCTATCGATCTCCTTCTTCAATAGATTCAGTGACTTGGCCTCCACAGCCTTCTGTGGTAGAGAATTCCACAGGTTCACCACCCTCTGAGTGAAGAAATTTCTCCTCATCTCAGTCCTAAATATCCTACCCCGTATCCTGAGACTGTGACCCCTTGTTTTAGACCCCCCAGCCAGGGGCAACATCCTCCCTGCATCCAGTCTGTCTAGCCCTGTCAGAATTTTATACGTTTCAATGAGATCCCCTCTCATTCTTCTAAACTCTAGTGAATACAGGCCTAGTCGACCCAATCTCTCCTCATATGACAGTCCTGCTATCCCAAGAATCAGTCTGGTGGACCTTCGCTGCACTCCCTCGTGTTGGTTCTCTCCTCATCTGATGCACGCTGATATTGCACGAAACATCAGCACTGTGCAAGGTAACACCAGCCATGTCATTGGTACTGGCCGGATCCTGAAGAGATCCCAATTGAGAGAAAATTGTCAGCCAGTAGCTCGGTGGGCAGTGTTGCATCCGTGTATAATCAGACACAGACTGCGGAGAACGGTACAACAGGTGTTTACTCAGCGTGGCTCACACTGCAACTGAACTGTACAGATTACTACTCAGTGTTATATACAGGTGTGGTCACTGCCGGTACTGCAGTATACATGAGCTGTAAAACATAGTTCCCCCCCTTAAAGGTATATACATTACAATTCCTCCCCTTTTAGATTAACAGTACCATAACACTCATTTAACAATTAAATATCAAACTATTTACAATTAGCACTTTTAACATGCAACATTAGCTGAAAATAGTCTATTTATATATTCAATCTTTGGGGAGGCTTCCTGATCCTTTCTGGATAGCGCCTTTCCCGAGTGTCTTGCTCTTGGTGCGGAGGCGATTCTGGCCCCCTGTCGTCAGTTGGTTCATCAGCTTCCGATGCTACTGTTTCTGGGGTAGATGCGACCTGTACGTCGGGTTCATCACCAGGTACGTATGGGCGAGGCATGGGGTTGACTTGTTCCTGTGACTCTAGGATCTGGTCAGCATGGCGTCTCACGATGCTCTCCCCAACGTCCACTGTGTACATTAGTGGGCCCTGCCGTGTGCATATCGTTCCTGGCTGCCATTTTTCTGTTCGGTAGTCGCGGGCCAAGACTGGTTGCCCTACATTGAAGCTCCTTGTTGGCTTCTCATGGATGTGCTGGAATTGCTTACTCTCAACATCTCTTCATACGTTTGGTCTGAGCAAATCCAGGCAAGATCTTAACCTTCGGTTAAAGAACATCATGGCTGGGGCCTGGTTGGTGACTGCATGTGTCGCATTCTGGTAGGCGAGCAGGAAATTGTCCACCTTGTGCTGCAGCAGAATGTTGTCATTGTACATAGCCTTTATTACCTTCTTAAAGGTTTGTACGAACCTCTCAGCCAATCCATTTGTGGCTGGATGATACAGGGCGGATGTGTAATGCCTTACCCCATTCTTTTTCAAGAACCTCCTGAACTCTTCGGACACAAACTGTGGTCCGTTGTCGGAGCAAATCTGTTCTGGCAAGCCATTCCTGGCAAAAATGGTCCGTAGGACTGCAATAGTTTTCTCCGTGGTGGTGGAGGACATTTTGATGACCTCAGGCCATTTCGAGTGCGCATCCACGGCTATTAAAAACATTGAGTCCATGAATGGACCAGCAAAATCAATATGCACCCGTTGCCATGGAGATGAGGGCCACTCCCATGGGTGTAGAGGGGCCTGTGGTGGTGCATTTTGGACTTTCTGGCATCCTGGGCAGCTCTTGGTCAGGTCCTCGATTTGTTTATCGATTCCCGGCCACCACACATAAGCCCTGGCTAGGCTTTTCATTTTTACCCCTCCCAGATGACCCTCATGAAGCTCAGTGAGCACTTTATCCCTTAACTTGGGTGGAATTACCACTCGGGATCCACACATCAAGGTCCCCCGGCACACTGACAGCTGTTCTCTCCTTGTCGAGAATGCTGGCAACAGTGAGTCGCCATGTGCTGGCCATCCCTTCACCGTCAAATAATATACCCGAGACAGTGTCGGGTCATTTCGCGTTTCCTTTTCGATACAAGCATTCGTTACCGGTAGGTATTCAACTATAGTCGAATGGAATATTTCGACAGGATCCACTGCTGGTGCTTCCTCCGCAGTAGGCAGTGGCAGGCGTGATAGCCCATCAGCATTTCCATGCTGCTTCGTGCCCTTATATTCAATCTCATAGTGGTGCGCCCCTAGAAAAAGTGACCATCTTTGTAGTCGTTGCGCAGTCATCACCGGAACGTTCTACTTCGGATTAAAAATGGAGACAAGAGGCTGGTGATCAGTCAGCAAGGTGAATTTCTGCCCATGCAGATAGTGATTGAACTTTTTCACTCCCCACACTAGGCTGAGGGCCTCCCTGTCAATCTGGCCGTAGTTACGCTCGGCTGAGGTTAGTGATCGCGACGCAAAGGCTATTGGCCTCTCTGAGCCGTCCGAGAATTTGTGCGACAGCACCGCTCCAATGCCGTAGGGTGACGCATCACATGCCAACCGAATTGGTAATGCCGGGTTGTAATGGGCCAATACCTCTTTCCATGTGATTAATGTTTTGCTCTTCTGGAAAGCTCGTCTACATTCGTCACTCCACTTCCATGGCACCCCAGTTTGCAGTAGGGTATTCAGTGGGTGTAGTATTGTAGACAAATTTGGCAAGAACTTATGGTAGTAGTTTACCAGCCCGAGGAACGACCTCAGTTGTGACACATTTTCCGGTGCTGGAGTCTTGACTACTGCCTCAATCTTGTCTGGGGACTTATGTAACCCCTCTTTATCGATAACGTGGCCACAACACGAGATCTGTTTTCTAAAAAACTCGCATTTGGGGCGGTTAGCTCGGAGCCCACATTCCTGCAATCTAGTGAGCACCTGCTCCAGGTTGGCAAGGTGATCACTGTCATTTTTACCCATGACCAGGATGTCGTCCAAATGACACTGGGTCCCTGGGATCCCTTGCAGGACTTGTTCCATTGCCCTCTGCCAAATAGCCGGAGCTGATGCTATCCCGAATACCAGCCGGTTGTATTGGTAGAGACCTTTATGGGTGTTGATTGTGAGGTATTTTTTTGATGCTTCTTCTACCTCCATTTGCAGATACGCCTGGGCCAGATCAATCTTAGTGAAGCGTTTCCCTCCAGATAGCGAGGCGAAAATATCTTCAATCGACGGAAGTGGATATTGTACAGTGTGAAGGACCGGGTTCACTGTTACCTTAAAGTCCCCACAGATGCGAACCTTCCTTGGTTCCCCAGGCGTGCTGCTCAACGACTTTTTCATCACAGGGATGATGGGTGTAGCCCACTCGCTCCAGTCTACCTTGGACAGTACACCTGAACGTTCCAGACTCTCCAGCTCTGCTTCAATGGCTGGGCGGATCGCATAAGGTACCGGTCTGGCCTTAAAAAATTTTGGGCTTGCGTTTTCTTCAATTTTAATTGTCGCTGTCATGCCTTTTAGTGTTCCGAGTCCTTGCTGGAACACTTCTTTCTCGTCAGTTAGGATCTTTGACAGTCGCCCAGGGTGACGTCGTCATCCTTTTTGTCAGCCACAGTCAGTGCCTGTATGGAATGCCAATCCAGTTGTATTTTCCGGATCCATTCACGTCCCAGTAATGGTGGTCCTCCATCTTGCAATACATACAGGTCTAGTTTTGGTGTTTCCTTACCGTTATATATAATGGTCACCCTTATTTTTCCTTTGGGGTAGACTTTTTGCCCCGTGTACATCTTCAAAATAATTTTTGTGTCTCTCAAGGGTATGTGTGAGAATAGCCACTCGTAGTCCCGTCGGTTTATGACTGTTAGGGCTGATCCTGTGTCCAATTTATGCTAATATATATGTACAAATGTACGTTGAAATGTTTAAGTGTCCTAATCCAAATAGTACACTCTCGGGAGCCGCAAGCCTACATTTCGTTGTACTGCACTTGTGCACTAACAATGACAATAAAAGTTGATTTGATTTGATTTTGATTTGAAATCTTTACCTGGACTCCTGCTAACTTGAGAGTGACCCAAATGGTTCAGTGATCCTCCGTTGTGATCACATTATGTAGTTTCAGACAACTCAGTTCCCTGCTTTCTGAGTCGTTATCACTCTTTTGTTCGTCTGAACTATTCTCCGTCATCTTATGTACCTTCTTGTCCTTTCCTTTGGTAGGTTTCTTATTGCTGGTTTTCTTTCCCGACCTGCAGACTCGTGCTATGTGTCCTACTTTTCCACACTGTCTGCACACTTTGTCTTTGAACCAGCAATCATTCTGGTCGTGTGTTGTTCTGCCGCAGCGATAGCACTTCTCTGTTCCATATGACATTTCGTTTGTGCTATATTCTTGCGGTCTCTGTTGTATCTCTGCAGCGCCCCGTGCTGCTGCTTCATATGATACCGCAATGCTGAAAGCCTTTTCCAGCGTAAGGTCCTTTTCAGATAAAAGCCGTTTCTGGGTTCCTTCACTTTGAAGCCCACACACAAACTTGTCACTTAAGGTATCTGCCAGTCCCACTCCAAACTGGCAGTGTTTCGATAGTTTGCGCAGTTCTGTTAAATAATCAGCATTGCTTTCATCCTTATGCTGGTTCCGTTTGTGAAACTTGAATCTTTCTGCTATCAGCAGCGGTGTGGGGTTTAAATGTTCCTGTAGTATCGTCACTATGTCTCCAAAACTCTTTTCCATTGGCTTCGTTGGGGTTACTAGATTTCGTAATAAACCATACGTCTTGCACCCATTAAATTTAACAATACCGATGCTTTCTTATCATCTGCCACCTCATTTGCCTTGCAGTACACCTCTATTCATTCGACATATGTAGTCCAATCTTCGACTTCATTGTCAAATGCGGTGATACTGCCACTCTTCGGCATTTTGGGTGTGGTTTAAAATGGCATCTCCCAATGGCTTAAAATGGCGTCTCCCGCGTTCCTTCCTACCCCGCTGCTGCAAACGCCGCTCCCGGCGGTCCTCGTGGCAATGGCGGTGCCCTGTAGGTTTCGTGCGCTTCTCCTGCGCTGCTGCCAACGCCGCTCTCGGCGGTCCTCGTGGCAATGGCGGCGCCTCACGGGTTTCTGCGCGTCTCTCTCTCCCTCTCTCCGACGCTGCTCAGCCCCTGAACACCGGCTGTGCCCTGTGCGCTCTGCCCTCTCTCTCTCTCTCCCCCATCTACGCTGCTCGGCCCTTTGCTGTGCCGCTCGGTCGGGCTCTAGCCCGCCGCTGTCCGGGAAGGGTCTGCGCACTACCTGTTGCCAGCCCGTTTCATTGGACCACCTCAACTGGAAAGCCAAGCCTGGCTCTCGACAGCTTCCCCCGCAATTCTCGAGTCTCTGCTGGATGACTGGGCGGTTGCCCGTGGTGGACGCCCGAGTCTCTGGCCTTGACCTCCAATCCACTGATCTCCAGGAACGAATCCCCGGGAGGTGATGCAGAGTTGCAGGTAGGTTCGAACCTGCCTCGTCGCTAATGTTGCGTCCGTGTATAATAAGACACAGACTGCGGAGAACGGTACAGCAGGTGTTTACTCAATGTGGCTCACACTGCAACAGATCTGTACAGATTACTACTCAGTGCTATATACAGGTGTGGTCACTGCCGGTACTGCAGTATACATGAGCTGTAAAACATAGTTACCCCCCTTAAAGGTATATACATTACATTCGGGATGGCCGGTAACTGCCATCTCTGGTCTGGAATGACCCTGTATTGTCTTTAATGTCCCTCTTCGAACTTGAATCTGTTCCCCTTTGTCTGGGTAAACATTTAGATGGCCTTTATCTACAGGCCGATCTGATCAGATCTGTATCCAATCTATATGTATGGGGTTCTGTCTGGTTTCGTTTTCTCTGAAACTGCCTTCCAGAACTTACTGTGGGCTGAATCCACAAAAGCTGTCTGGGGACTGCAGAAACCATTTTAAAATGTCCCAAAAAGCTGGTCACGGGGTCTGGTGGCCATTTTGTGTGTCCCTTTTTCTGGGCTTCTTTTAAAACAGTCTTTAAAATTAAGGCCTTTTCTGTCAATAGACCCTTATGGGACAATGTTCAATTTTGCAAATTCTACAGTCCCCCCTGATGATACTATAACTTGCTTAAAGTATCATAATTCTGGGAGAGGAAAATTTTCTGACTCTCCATAATCAAACCATCCCCTGTATTTACCTATCTATGATCCCACGACACATGCATTTCCCATTTCAGAAAACCCACAGTGTACATTAAGCATCTATAGATGGCAATACATTGGAATTACAATCTGACACATACATTTCCAGGCATGGAGGGGGGTCTAATACCCCTGCACCGCCTGGTTCATACATATTATTTTTATTAATAACAACACACATAATAAACTTCAATAAAAATAAGAAAGAAAGAAAATACACACAAAATCACACATGAATACTATCAAAAATAGAGGAGGGAGGAAAACTCTAACTCTATACATAGCAGCAAAAATTTAAACGGGTGTCTCCTCGTCTACCCGCACATAATGCTCCCTCCATTCTCCTGTTCTCATACTTCTGGAAACATTTGTCCCTCTTACAATGTACAAAAAGTAAATAAATCACAATAAAAATCTGACATACTACAAGTATGTGGGAGGCTATCCTAATCCAAGAAGGGACTTCTATATTAGTGAACAGGTCCCACCACTGTGGGGTCACTATATCTAATATGTCTGCCCCTATTTCTAATGTCTTCTGCTCCAGCGTGTAAAAATGTTTCTGTGAAACGGCAACGGCTTTTAGTATCTTGGTGAGGTGTTCAGGGAGAGGGGGAATGACGTAGCCAAAATGTGCAACGAATCGTTTAAGATCGGTGAAATTTTACTTGACAGTGAGGTGAACAGTGGAAGGTTCAGGAATAGGGACAATTCGCTCTTGGGCCACTTGAACTTCTGCCTTGGGTTTGAAGCAGAAACTGCTGTCCCTGACCGGACACCAGCCGTGCTGTCCATGTTGGTAGTGGGGCACTGCAGTGGTGACACAGTATGTCCCACCTCCTATATATGCCACCTGCGGGGGCACATGGCTTTGTGCCATTGCCTCCATGGTGCAATTTATAGGCTTCGCGCCAGCAGTTCTGAACCCGCACTGTGGTTTTGAATAGGCATTCAAGTGCTGGGGACACAGGATGATGTGTGCTCCCCGGCTCTGGCACCCCGAGAGGTCGGTACCCGTCATTGCATGCTCCCATCGAATGACGTACAGTGGGACCGCTGTATAGCAAATGTGTGCAACCCCTTGAATGACTCCAATGTTCTCCATCCTGTATACCGGGGCGGGTTTAGCTGTCTTTCCCATAACCGGCATTCTTACCACTATACCCATAATGGTGTGATTAGACCGCCCACTGTCCACTGGGACTGGGTAGGCCTCTGAAGCTAGTCTGAGCTGGCACGGACTTAATGCGTTCTCAAAAGGGTGGAAGGCTGCGAGGTACTTATTGCTGATCCAGGAGGGGACCAAACCTTGTTTTAAATCCTCCAGATTACTGCGGCCCTCGCCCAGTAACCACGCCCAGTACAGCACGCACGCTTCATTCTGCGCAGCCTGATCTGATGCATTCCGATCCTCTCTGATGAGAGCATTTACCGTTTTAGCGTATTTCTCCAGCTCAGCTATGATTTCTTTTAAGTGTAGTGTCATGGCCTGGTCCTCATGTAACTCGGAACCCACTACCTTATTCTCGTCCGTCAGTATCTTTCTTAACTGCGCTTTTAAACCATTGATCTGGGTCTGCAGCTCCACGTCATCCAGAGTGTTGATGACGGAAGTCCTTGTGTTAAAGGCGGTAAAAATATCATTGACTGTACCCCTTCTTTGTCTCCCTACCCTGTCCAAGACCTCATGTGGTGTGGTGTACAATCCGGCTCTTTCGACATCGGCAAAGTCGAACTCATAAAATTGTCTGAACATATTTGTTAACAGGACCTGGTACGATTGCTCCGTTTCCTTGAGGCACCACTCTGGCAATCGCACCTCGGTGAGGTTTAAAATCACCGAGGCCACCACATAGTGCACCCCTTGGTATAGCACCTGACCTGTGGGTACCAATACCAGTCCGTTCCCGGGTCCCTTGGTAGTGGTGGGGCACCCTTCCTTGTGGGCTTTGACTACCGGAATCGTGGGCAGGGGCTTGCAGGGGCGGGTGATGAGCTCAGTGGCATTCACTGGGATCTGAGAGTATGGGACTCCGCACGCCCGTGTGCTGACGTCCCACCTCATCCCCTTCCCAGCATCCTGCCACTGTCTTTGGAAAAAGATGGAGACGCCTGTGGGGCAGACGCGTTCTGAACCCCACATACAGATGTAAATCCCCTCATCTGGTTCCCACCATTTGTCCCAACAGACACTCAATCCCCCATGAGTCCCCGTAATAGTCTGATGGGTATTGTTACCCAGTCGCTCCCACTTGACCGTGGAGTTTTTCATGGTCTTACTCAGCTTCCGAAGCCACCACCATCTGTCCAAAGGAACATGTCCGTTACATATCAAACAAATCTTTCTTCCGACGGTGACGCTGACTCTGGGCACGATGATCCTCACCCTGGGACACATTAGAGAAGTCTCTCTGTATGCAAACCCGGACTGGCTGGAGTATTCCGTAGAGTTTGACCCCAGCCATCCTGGCCACCTCCCTTCGTGGAAGTAGGTAGCTGTTTCCTCAATGTCCCGTTCACCTGTCCCATCAGTCGCGATGGGGGCTGTGTCCCCGGAGCATCCATACACGATAGAGTCCTTGGTGTAACCTCGATAGGCCAAGCTACACCCGATCACCGTGAACATGATGAGAATCCTTTCCATAGTACCTTTGGTTCCTGCAACAGATTAAATGATACAGCCAGGCTCCCGAGAGATTCTGGCCTAGGTGAAGGCATGATCGGGTCTTTCGACCTCGATCCAAAACAAACACACATGCTGGGCAGATTCCAAAACTATTTCTTATAACACCCATCACCTTAAAAATTTACACACCTTATACTTAACCAAACTTAAACTTAACTAAACTTATGTACAGCGCCGCCCATCCCCGGGCGGCCTGCCTAATCCCTGTTCGGACTGCAGCTCACCGCTCCCTGTGGCGGGGCCGCACTGACCTGTAGCTTGAGTCCCCCGCAGCCTTTTGCTGCCAATTGGGGACTGCGTCTTTCTAGGGAGTTCCCAAGTCGGTGTCTGCTGAAGTAGGGGGAATCGAGCCAGGGCTTTACTGGCTGAGGCGTTCGAGACGACCTGCGAGGGGGTGCCTTGGGCGAGGCTCCCTTAGCGAGTGGACCTTTGGTTGGGACTTTAGCCCTCACAGCCCGTGGCTCCTCCACGACCGCCGGCTTCGGCTCCCTTCCCTCCGGCTCCGCCCCTTCGGGATTTGGGTCTGTGGCAGATGACTCCTCCCTACCTGTCCCTACAGGTGAAGAATCTCCGCCCCCAATTCTACCTCCCCTACGCTTGAGTCGAGGGCAGGACCTCCGTCCTCCTACTCCACCTCCTCCAGAATCGTGTCAGGGGCGGGGCCTAGCTGTTCGGGCTCTTCCCCGTCCGAGTCCCAGGCCAATGGGGAAACCTCCCAGGTGAGCGGGATAGCTCCTCCCCTCAAGCAGGCTGCGGTTCCAGCCTGTGTGGTATGTGACTCATCGCACGCCTCAGGCTGAGGATTTTTACCCTCAGACCTGGCCTTGGTTGTTGGCTCTTTTGCACCCGGCTTAAATAGTTTGCACTGGTTTATGTGAAACCATTTAGTGCGCCGGGGCAACTTCACTGCGTAAACCATGGGGCTGGCTTTATCCACGATACTGTAGGGCGCCATGTACAGTGGTTCTAAACTCCCCACTCGGGCATAGTTTCTCACCATGACCTGATCTCCTACTTCCCACTCCTGTGTCTTACGGGGTTCGAGCAGCAGTCGGTTGCCCTGATGCTGCTTTCCCATGTTCCCAGCCGCTTGCCCATAAACCTGTTTTAGGCGCTCCAAAAGGGTCTGGGCAAACTTGTCCTGATTTACCTCTCGGAGCTGGCCCTCAGTGAGCACCGGGGCTAGTACATGGGTGGGGGTTCGCATGACTCTCCCAGTCATTAATTTGTGCGGGGAGAACCCCGTACTTTTAGACTGGCTAGCCCAGATCCCCATGAGGACTAAAGGCAGGACCTCCGCCTATTTCTGGGGCGAGCCCATCGTCTCTTTCCTCAGTTTTTCTTTGAGAGTGCGGTTCATGCGCTCCACAATCCCGGATGACTGAGGATTGTGGGTCACGTGCCACTTCCCTTCGATGCCTAAGAGCATGAGGGTGTTCTGCATCACTTGGCCAGTGAAATGACTCCCTTGGTCAGACTCCACAAATCGTGGTAGTCCCCACCACGAGAACACTTCCCGGACCAAGATCCTGGCAGTACCAAGTGCCGTGGCTGTTTTGCATGGGAAGGCTTCTACCCATTTGGTGAACACATCCACCAGGACAAGGCATTACTTATAGCCTCCCTGGGCGGTGGGCAGGGGCCCGATGTAGTCGACCTGTATCGACTGCCATGGTCCCTCTACTCTCCTGATGTGTCCCATGGGCACCTTCCTTTTCTGGGGGTCAGTTGAAGGAATTCCCTCCGGTGTTGCTGCGGCACAACCCACTGTTCCTCTCGGAACAGCATGCCTTCCTTGATGGAGAGGGCTGCTGTACCATACAGACCTTCTACTTCCTTGCCCTCAGTGATGGCATTGAGGACTGTTTTTAGGGCGGCATCTAGGGTTTGGACGGTCTTGAGGTCTGGGGGCAGTGTTACCCCTGTGGTCCCCTGAGTCCCATCTCTGCCTCGGATTACTGCCACGGGTTTGAACCCATAGGGATCCCAGAAAATGCCGGTGCGGGCACCTTCCCTGGCTAGCGTATCCGCTTGCTGGTTACCCTGGTTGCGGGGTTCCGTGGAGGAATGGGCCTTCACCTTGTGGATAAAGACTTCCCCTTCCTCCTCCACTGCGGCCAGGATCTTTTCTAGTAGGGGCTTCATGGTCAAGGGTCGCCCGTCCGCCGAGGTATATCCGCGGCGGGACCAGATGGCCAGGTATTCCGTACACGAGTTATATGTGAACATGCTGTCCGAGCAAATCATGTATGGGGTGGGGAAGATCTCGGGGTGGGTAACCACGTACACCACCGTGGACAGTTCAGCCTGCTGGGCGCTCATCGTGCTGGGGAGCTTAATCGCCAGGGCAATGTCTGCCGCGGGGTCATAAACTCCACACCCTGTGAGTCACTCGCCAGCGGATACCGTGCTGGAACCGTCTACGTAGATCTCGCGGCCCGTGGGATGTATCCCGGCCCGTAAACCTACGTTCACGTCCCATATCCCTTCTACGGAACACCGATGGGCTGTTCCGGGATAAACCATGTTGGCCGCGAGCTTGGGCTCGCAGAGACCCTTCACCTTCAGATCCATCTGGGAAAGGAGGAGGGTCCAGCGCGCAATGTGGGCACTGCTTACTGTCCCATCCTTAATCCTTCCATCCAGAAGCATCCGGGTGGGTGTGTGATGGGTGAGGAGAGTGATGGGAGAGGTGCCTGTGAAGATCAAAGACCTTTTCACAGCCCAATGCGTGGCCAAGAGATGCCGCTGGCAATTGGAAAAACTCCTTTCCACATCAGTGAGCACCCTGGAGGAGTAAACCACCGGCCTCAGCTTGCCGTGTCGCTCTTGGAGCAGTACAGCACTCAGGCTATCCCCGCTAGCCGCTACCTCCAGGAAAAACTCCTCTCCTCCATCTATGGCCCCCAGAGCTGGCGCGGTCTGCAAGTCCCCCTTGAGTTTTTCAAATGCTGCCTGGCAACCCTCATCCCAGGACCATTCCACTCCTTTGTGTAGGAGTCGGAGCAGCGGGGCTGCTGTGGCTGCATAATCCTCAATGAAGTCTCTGCAGTACCCGGTCAGTCCCAGAAAGGACCTCACACCCGTTACGGTGGTGGGGATCGGTAGATCTTGCACCGATTCCCGTCTAGCCTTGTCTATGGCTCTCTCTCCAGCGCGGATGGTCAGACCCAGGAATTTTACTTCCTGCTGGCCGATCCGTGCCTTGTTTGGGTTCACCTTGAAACCCTTTCTGCCTAACAGCTCCAATAGCTCGGCCAATAGTGGGCCGTGCTCCTCTCTGGAATCTGTGCACAGGAGCAGGTCGTCCACATACTGCACTAGCTGATTGGGCCGGCTGAACTCTTTTAAGCTTCCTGCCATACATTGATGGAAAATGCTGGGGCTGTTATGGAAACCCTGAGGCAAGCAGTTCCAGGTGTACTGTTGCCCTTTAAAAGTAAAGGCAAACTTGTACTGATCTTCCCTCCTTAAAGGGATGGACCAAAACCCATTGGAAATATCCAGCACCGTGAATGTGGTCGTGGAGGCTGGAATACTCCCTATCAGGTCGGCAACTGCTGCTACCATCGGTGCTCAGGCTGGGATGTTACTATTGAGGACTCTGTAGTCCACCGTGGCTCTCCAGGAATTGTCCGGCTTCTTCACCGGCCACAAAGGAGAGTTTATGTGGGTGGCTATCGGCCTCAACATGCCCTGCTGCACCAGTGAAGGCATTGCTGTCTCCATGTCGGGCTCCGCTTCCCTGGGGAAGTTGTACTGTTCTTGGGGTCGGGCCATGGGGTCCCCGTCTACTCTGACCTCAAACCCGGTGACCCTCCCGCAATCGTGTTTGTGAGTGGCAAACGTAGTCAGGTGGTCTGACATGAATGCCTGCAGATCTTGTGGGACACTTGCGACCATGAGCTCGAGGTCGTAGCCCTTTTTTGGCTTCACGGTGCATAGGGTCCCTTTCCTTTCCTTTTCTGGGATGATGACTACCTCGCCTCTCTTACCCGTGCTCGCTCCCCAGAGACAGTGATTTCTTAGGTCCATGAGAATCCCGTGTTCCACTAAGAAATCGGACCCAAGGATCCCTTTTCCACCCTCCACCTCCCACTTCATCGGTATACACTTCCACGTGGTGTGGAGTGGTCCTAAATGAATGGAGAGAGGGATGGAGAATGCACCCGCCTGTTCTTTGCCTGTGAAGCCCGACAGAATATATGGAACCCCGGTGGACAGAGGTGAGGTGGTAGGGTTAGCTGTGTGGATCACGGTGCACGATGCCCCCGTATCCAACAGATAGGTCACCCTCTCCTGCTCTACTTCCATCTCCACGAGGGGTCGTCTCCATAAATCATACCGCAGCGAACACAGGTAAACGGGCTGCGCTGGCTCTAGTCATTGGGGTGAAACGGTCAGGGTTGCGAGAACGACAGGACCAGTGGTGGCTGCTACCCTCCCCTGCGAGATCATAAGAGACCGCATTGTCTCTAAAATTGACTCTATCGCAGCGGGATCCATAGCTGCACCAGTTCCCTTTTCTGGGACTGGGGCTGTGGCTTGGACCTGGACTCGTGCTGGGGCGATGGTCTGGGCTTGGGCTTGGGCTGCAGGAGATCTTCCCTTATTATCCTTCCACAGATTTTTACAGTCCCTGCGCCAATGTCCATCCTTCCCACACCCGTAGCAATTGAGCTTGGCTTGGGGAGGGCGATTCCCCTCCAGATGCCACTCCTTTTTACTTGGGGCTGCGGGTTTTGCCTCATGCAATTTTCCCTTAGAGGTAGGTGTCTCCTGACTCCTGCAATTCTTATATGCAATGGTGAACTGTCAGAGCACTGTCTCCTCCATGATCCCGGGACCTTGGGGGTCAAACCAAGATTTTGCTTGGGCCTGTATCTGCGGTGAGCTGTTGGCAACCAGGCAGCGGAGCCAATGAACCCGCTGGACATTGTTCATTGCGGCCCATTCAGGCATGCCCGGACAGCTGCGCCGATACACTGGCCACAGCCTTTCTGTGAAAACCCGTGGGGGTTCTCCAGTTAGCTGCACAGTCCCTTCCACACGGAGGAACAGGTTGCCGTCGTCCACTCCCATAACCTCCAGGACCTTATCCCGGAGTTCCTCATACCCTCTCTGCCCCCTCTTACTCCCGTCTGAGAGGCACTGAAGGATTGTACTATCCAGGGAGAATAGCAACATCTTAGCCTGTTCTGGACCGTCACAGTCATTGACGGCGGCTGTCTGCTTTATCTCCCAGAAATGGACTGAGGGATCTCCCTTCTCGGAGAGTTTTGGAAGGTGGCTCACCATCGCTCTAAGTTGTTGGGCACCGTGGGCAACACGATCTGGTTCAGGAGGGGTCTGTCAACGCCATTTGCGTCGACAGGACCGTACCTCTGGTGCCGAGTAGGACACATTGGTGTCGGCTCCGGCTTCACTACTAGGGGTTGTTCTTCCTCCGGTTCTACCTCGGCTTCCTCCCCTTCTACCACCCCCCCTTCGGGCCAAACCTCACTATAGCTCGGCGGTGCTGAGGGTTCAGTGGCTGGTGCCACAACTACTTCGTGTGGAATCGGTCTTTTTGGATTCCTTCAGGAAGTCTATTTGACTTGCCTTTGGGCTTATGAGGCATACCATGCCTTTTGCCTTCGGCAGGGTCGTTCTTAGGTCTTCTAATGCCTTCTGGCAGGGGTCATGGTCTGCGCCCTCAAACCCGTTCTCAAGGGCCAGCTTGTAAGCTGCCTTGACCTCTACTACTCTCTCCTCCTGCACTCTTAGCTGTTGTGCGATGCGGGCGCTTTTCTCCCGTACTCTCGCTTCGTGAATCTTTGCCTCAGTAACCTGGCATTCTAGATACTCTACTTTAGCCTGATGTTGGCTGGCTACAGTTTGGCGTTCCTGATTCAGCGCGTGAAGCGCTGCAATCAGTTTTTCCCCACCCATGGCCTTTTCCTCTATTTCTGAAGCCTGGGTTTTGATCTTGGCTGCCTGCGCTGCAACGACTTTGTCCAAAATCTGGACTTGTCTTTTGTAGCACGTCAGCCACACTGCCTTCTCTAGACTTTTTATGTTCTTTACTCTCTGTCCACCTGACGGCCGCGTCTACCGGACGCCCATCCAGTAAGAGATCGGAAATCCACTGCTTAGTGAGATTTACCTTACCAAACCCGTTCTCAATGGCCAGCTTGTAAGCTGCCTTGACCTCTACTACTCTCTCCTCCGACAATCTTAGCTGTTGTGCGATGTGGGCGCTTTTCTCCCGTGAATCTTTGCCTCAGTAACCTGGCATTCCGTAACATTTCATCCATTTAAACCTGGGTCTAATACATTGCAATCCTGCTGCCAGTGTCCTGCCGTGGTCGCCATTTTCTGTAAGGGGTTTTTCGATCGACTAGGACTCTCTCTCTCTCGCTCTAGAGGCCTCGCTCTCTTGCACAATAATTTACTGAGTGGTTCGACCCACTCACCCCTTAGGTTCTATACACTGGACTTTGAGGCAGGAACTACAATGCAGAGAATACTCTATAGACCAAGTTTAATGAAACGAAATGAAAATTTTATTGCATGAAGGAAAAATTGAATGTAAGCCAATAAGGTACATGGGAGGGGAAAACAAATCATAATACAGTACTAACCAACATATATACAGGCATATGACACTTTACAAGGTTCATCATGAAATAGGGAAGCACACAGAACATCGAGGGACAACAACTCATTGTTAATTATCCCCTAAAATGCCCACCCCCTAAGCCTAGCTAGATTAGATTATGAGGGACCAGAAACATGCTCACCAATCCCAGTTAGAAAAATAGAGGTTTTGAAGTCTGCATTTTGGTCCTCTCAGGCGTCCTGTCTTCACATGGTCAAAGGGACGCAGCGGGCTGCGACACACTCTTCTCTCCCTCGAGGTGAGGGACTCGGACAGGCTGGATGTTAGCAGGCCTGGACATCGGTGTGGAGAGAGGCCATCTGTTTGACCATTTTTATATAGGTTTCTTCTTGTCTCGTCAATGTCCCGGGGTTGGTCGATGATCTCCCGACAGTTACCCCGGGGCTGGATGCTGACTTGATCTCCCATCTCGAACCTCTCCGAACTCGAATCTCGATCCTCCGTCATCTCCACTCGAACTCTGCACCAATGAAGCTGATGCTCCTCAATGGCTACCGAAAACCCGATGGTCTCCGATCCCGATTCTCTCTCCGGACTCTCAACGCTACCCCAGGGCTCCAATCCAAATTCCTTCTTCTACCTTTTCAACGCTACCCCAGGACTCCAGTTATACTTTTCCGTGGAGGCCCTTATCTCCTGCCAAATCAAGGTTAGTCTTTCTTTAACTTTTGGCGGGCATGTAGCACAGCGGGGTAGTCTTTGTTTTTAAAGTATCTTCGGGATGGCCAGTAACTGCCATCGCTGGTCTGGAATGACCCTGTATTGTCTTTAATGTCCCTCTTCGAACTTGAATCTGTTGCCCTTTGTCTGGGTAAACATTTAGATGGCTTTTATCTACAGGCCGATCTGATCGGATCTGCATCCAATCTATATGTATGGGGCTCTGTCTGGTTTCGTTTTCCCTGAAACTGCCTTCCAGAACCTACTGTGGGCTGAATCCACAAAAGCTGTCTGGGGACTGTAGGAACCATTTTAAAATGTCCCAAAAGCTGGTCACGGGGTCTGGCGGCCATTTTGTGTGTCCCTTTTCTGGGCTTCTTTTAAAACAGTCTTTAAAATTAAGGCCTTTTCTGCCAATAGACCCTTATGGGACAATGTTCAATTTTGCGAATTCTACACTGGCTCTCTCTCTCTGTCTGTGTAGATGTGTCTGACTCTCTGTGTCTGTGTAGAGGTGTCTGACTCTCTGTGTCTGTGTAGAGGTGTCTGGCTCTCTCTGTGTCTGTGTAGAGGTGTCTGACTCTCTGTGTCTGTGTAGAGGTGTCTGACTCTCTGTGTCTGTGCAGAGGTGTCTGGCTCTCTCTGTGTCTGTGTAGAGGTGTCTGACTCTCTGTGTCTGTGTAGAGGTGTCTGGCTCTCTGTGTCTGTGCAGAGGTGTTTGGCTCTCTGTGTCTGTGTAGAGGTGTCTGGCTCTCTCTGTGTCTGTGTAGAGGTGTCTGGCTCTCTGTGTCTGTGTAGAGGTGTCTGGCTCTCTGTGTCTGTGTAGAGGTGTCTGACTCTCTGTGTCTGTGTAGGGGTGTCTGACTCTCTGTGTCTGTGTAGAGGTGTCTGACTCTCTGTGTCTGTGTAGAGGTGTCTGGCTCTCTGTGTCTGTGTAGAGGTGTCTGACTCTCTGTGTCTGTGTAGAGGTGTCTGGCTCTCTGTGTCTGTGTAGAGGTGTCTGGCTCTCTGTGTCTGTGTAGAGATGTTTGGCTCGCTGTGTCTGTGTAGAGGTGTCTGACTCTCTGTGTCTGTGTAGAGGTGTCTGGCTCTCTCTGTGTCTGTGTAGAGGTGTCTGGCTCTCTGTGTCTGTGTAGAGATGTTTGGCTCTCTGTGTCTGTGTAGAGGTGTCTGGCTCTCTCTGTGTCTGTGTAGACGTGTCTGACTCTGTGTCTGTGTAGAGGTGTCTGACTCTCTGTGTCTGTGTAGAGGTGTCTGGCTCTCTGTGTCTGTGTAGAGGTGTCTGGCTCTCTGTGTCTGTGTAGAGGTGTTTGGCTCTCTGTGTCTGTGTAGAGGTGTCTGACTCTGTGTCTGTGTAGAGGTGTCTGACTCTCTGTGTCTGTGTAGAGGTGTCTGGCTCTCTGTGTGTCTGTGTAGAGGTGTCTGGCTCTCTGTGTCTGTGTAGAGGTGTCTGGCTCTCTGTGTCTGTGTAGAGGCGTCTGGCTCTCTGTGTCTGTGTAGAGGTGTCTGGCTCTCTGTGTCTGTGTAGAGGTGTTTGGCTCTCTCTGTGTCTGTGTAGAGGTGTCTGGCTCTCTGTGTCTGTGTAGAGGTGTCTGGCTCTCTGTGTCTGTGTAGAGGTGTCTGGCTCTCTGTGTCTGTGTAGAGGTGTCTGACTCTCTGTGTCTGTGCAGAGGTGTCTGGCTCTCTCTGTGTCTGTGTAGAGATGTTTGGCTCTCTGTGTCTGTGTAGAGGTGTCTGGCTCTCTCTGTGTCTGTGTAGAGGTGTCTGGCTCTCTCTGTGTCTGTGTAGAGGTGTCTGGCTCTCTGTGTCTGTGTAGAGGTGTTTGGCTCTCTGTGTCTGTGTAGAGGTGTCTGGCTCTCTGTGTCTGTGTAGAGGTGTCTGGCTCTCTCTGTGTCTGTGTAGAGGTGTCTGGCTCTCTGTGTCTGTGTAGAGGTGTTTGGCTCTCTGTGTCTGTGTAGAGGTGTCTGGCTCTCTCTGTGTCTGTGTAGAGGTGTCTGGCTCTCTCTGTGTCTGTGTAGAGGTGTCTGGCTCTCTGTGTCTGTGTAGAGGTGTCTGGCTCTCTGTGTCTGTGTAGAGGTGTCTGGCTCTCTCTGTGTCTGTGTAGAGGTGTCTGGCTCTCTGTGTCTGTGTAGAGGTGTTTGGCTCTCTGTGTCTGTGAAGAGGTGTCTGGCTCTCTGTGTCTGTGTAGAGGTGTCTGGCTCTCTGTGTCTGTGTAGAGGTGTCTGGCTCTCTGTGTCTGTGCAGAGGTGTCTGGCTTTCTCTCTCTCTCTCTGTTCACACCTGGGTCCGGGTCTCTTTCATGTGCAGGAAATCTCTCGTGTCGCTCTCACTGTTTGAAGTTGCCGCCGCGCAGCTCCCGGAGCCCGCTGATTGGGCGGGGACTGGGCCGCGTCGTCACGGAACGCCCCCGCGGGCCGCTCTCAGCCAATGGCCGAGCGGCGCTGCAGGTGACCGGGGCGCGGCGATTGGCGGAAAGTCGGCGGCCGGGGGGGCGGCGCTGCCATTGGCCGGCGGCGGCGGCGGTACGCCCGAGCCCGGGGGCAAGTTCTGAGTTGCGCCCAGGGTGTCATTCGAGCGAGTGGCGGAGCCGGAGCAGAAGGGGGGGCATGGTCTATTCAGCGCGTATCACTCTCAGCTGAAGCGAGAGGCAGGGGGCAAAAAAATAATATAACCACACCGGGAACAAGCAGCTTAAGGCAACACACAAAAAAGGCACAGCTCTCCTCTTCCCATCGCAGCACCTCCAGCAACAGAGACAGGCAAAGGGACTGCCACTGCGGGCCAATACATGGAGCTCTAGACTGGACACCAGTCACACTCAACACCTTTGATCCTCGCTGAAGATTTCACCCCCTCTCCCCACCACCCCCCCCACCACCTCACCCCCTACCCCTCCTCCTCCTCCTCCTCCTCGACCTGCTTGGAGACCAGTAAAAGTTTCACTGGGACCATGGATTTGAGGAGCTCTCCTTCCCGAAGGAAAAGAAAGAGCTGGATGTGGGACACGAGTTTATCTATTTTAACTTTGACATTAGCCCTGTGGCAATCGTCGGGAGTCCGGGCAGGTAAGAGAAGCGCTTTCTTTATTTTTTTAACTATGAAATTGCAATTGCATGGTGTTTTTTTGTTCTTCTGCTGACTGGTCGAACTGTTGTATTCGCGTTAGGAGAAGTTCAGCAAAGTGGGAAGGGGACGGGGGGGGCGGGTGGAAGGAGAGACAGCTGAACAAAGATAGCAGAGTAAAGGCAGTTCGAAGATTTAAGTTAAAGGAAGCCGATTGTGGGAACTGCTTGCTTATTTCCACCTCTGTGTGTGCCAATTCCTAAAATGATGGGATCAGCGACCATCCCGAGTGCAATCCAAAAGTTGCGAACTATTTTTTTGCAAACGAAAACAAAGTTCTCCTTTTTGAGAATTTGTGTTTAAACCTGATCTTCACCTGGGTGAACGGGGGTTTCCGAAATGCATTCATTCGGGCTGGTCGGTGACTGAGAAGTGAAAGGCAGCGTGCAGTGACGGGTTGTTTAATGTGAGGGTGTCAATCAGAGCAGGGCTGTCTGTCAAAGCCCCTCGCTGTGAATGTGACTTGTACGAGTGGGAGGTATATTGGGACAGGAGGACCCAGCTTGTTGAGGCTTCTGCCAACGATACCTTTTCTCCAGCAGGGTTGGGGAATGCGGTTCCAGACGGGCTCTGATCACACACTGAAGGTGGGGGTGGGGGGAGAGAGAGTGAGGGACGCCATCTATTGGTATCGGAGTGCCAGCCCATCTCAAACCGGTATCCCTCACCTCTGCACTTTACTCAAACCAGCAGCTCATTGCAATTCATTGTCAGACGGTGATTAAGTCAAAACCCCCATTGTAATCGCATCGCCTTTTATCCCGATACCCCGGCGAATCCAGGTTATCAGAATTTTAACATCCATCCGCCTTAATCTAGGTAAGGGATAGAAGGGGGAGTGAGACGATTGATTGTGTGGCATTTAAGGAACTTTACTGTCAGAGACTAGCATTCCCATCTGGTCAAGGTTGGCCATCCAGTCCAGTCTGACCAGTATCAGCCATAGTCCCGAGCTCGTTGGGGGACCAGATAGTGTCTCCATCAAGCCTCATCAGTACCTCTTACTCCACCTCACTCTGTGTATCGAGAGGGGTATTCGGCCAGGTAAGTTTGGGCTAGTTACCCAATCTGTCAACAGGGTTGTGAAGGATTACACAGAGCGACTAAACGGGACCCTGTAATGGGCCATTCTGTGCGGGGGTCGGGTGCATCCTCCGATTCTTCTTTCCTTTTTACAGAGGCTCTTGCAATCCCTCATTTGCGTTCTTTGTAGTCACAAGCACACACACCTCAGTATCTATTGCTGAATGGATTAACCAGGATGGTTACTGTGCCAACTATTAATTGACTGGTCTAATGCCAGGGACGCTGTGGGCCTTACGAGTGGTAGGTATCGTCCGGCCCTTATTGCTTGTAATCCTAGAAACCATCCTCTCTCGGGGCACGGAGGGCGGCAAGGGCCCCCGGAGTGACAGATGTCAATATTTGCACCCTCCCGTCATAAATAGACGCTCGGGGAGGAGGAACCGGGGTTGTTCAATTATTGACTGAACGTCGACATTCCTGATGCTATTAAGACACCAAACACAATCCGAGCCTTTGAAACGGTCCTTTAAAAAAAAAATTATAAATGTGGGCCAAAGGTGCGAGGTGACCTCTCAGTTGAAAGGAACCCTGGCCACCTATTGCACCGGGTCTTGCGTCGTGGGGCTGAAGAACTACCGAGAGGTTTTTGAAATATTGTGACATTTAAATTTCAAAAGGTGGCTATTATTCCTCCCGCCCTGTGTATTTTTAACTTGCGGCGTGGCCTCTCGACTGTTACTATGAATATTCCGTGTTACAAATAGACTATTCCGTGTTACAAATAGACTATTCCGTGTTACAAATAGACAAGTCGACCAGCCTGAAAACGTGGCAGTCGGTGTCAACCCAGACTCCCAGGAGCATCAAGAGGACACACCGCACAGGCACTCCACAATCCCATGAATTATACGGACGCTGTCCAATAACCTCCCTCCCTCTCACTCTCTTTCCCTCTCCCTCCCTCCCTCCCTCAGGATATCGCGGCTGTGCTTTTATTTCGAGTCAGAATTCTCAGTTCGGAGTGAGAAGGCAAGAGAGGAGCCAGTCCAAAGTCTGCCGAGTGGAGGGTATAATTAGAATGCATCTGGGTGAGAGCGGGGTGCTGCTATATGTGGCGTGTAGAGGTTTAACCCGCACTTAACTCCCGGTAACCATTCGTGTGCCGGGTGGCATAGGTGGCAAAATAACCCTCTGTGGGATGCCATTTTGAAGGGTATACAGGTAAAAAAAAAAGCGTTGATTGTTGATTCACAGACCTTTGCTACTGATGCACTCCCAGTGTATAACTCGTCCTTTCAAAGCAGGTGCAATATTGGATGGAGGCTCTCCCACACTGGCCTGAGTTCTGCAAACTAACAAAATATGAATCCAGTTTTTTTCTAATCTAACCCCCCCCCCCCCAATCCATTGTTGACCCACTTACAAGTTTGGATGTTTGACCTGAAGCCCAGCACTCTCACAAGACAGTCGGTGTGTGTCTGAGACAAATTCCAAGTGCATTCCCTTCTCCTTTCGCAGCCGGGCTGGGTTTGTAGTGTGTGTGTGTGAGAGTCAACAACGTGTCGGTGCTGAAACCCGGCAGCCCAGTGTCAACTGACGTTTTAAGGCCACCACGGATCGTAATGAACTATATAAATCCGGTACTGGGGCTTGAACCGAAAGTGTGATTTCAGCCTCGAAGGGCGGTGGAAGCAGATTCAATAGGAACTTTCAAAAGCGAATTGGATTATAAACCTGAAAATGTAACATTTACAGGGGAAAGAGTGGGGCGAATTGGAGAGCTCTTTCAAAGAGCCGGCATAGGCACGATGGGCTGAATGGCCTCCTTCTGTGCTTTGAGATTCCATGAAAGCAGGTGCTATCTCCAGCAAGGGCAGTCTCGGGCCTGGGGAACCTTTCAATCTCAGTTCAGAGATGCCAAGGATTTATATATATCTGTGTGTGTTGGAATGTTTTAATTATTTGCCGCCAATGTTTCCGTGTGGTCTTCGTGAGCTGCTTTGCCGAGATCCAGAATGAAGCTATGGGACAAGTTGCATTTGAACCGCACACGTATCTCAAGACTGGCACAGTGACCAGATACCGAATAACGGGCTCTTCCCCTCCCCTCCCTTTCCGACTAACCCTTCGCCTTCTTTTACAGCAAGCTGGGACACCCTTGTCTGCTCCCCATTCGGGGCGAGTCCGCCTTCCGTTTCGCCAACTGGGAGGTTTGAATGCGGAATGTCCCTTGTTAGACGGGTCAGTCGCCAGCAACAGATACAAGGATGGGGCAATCTGCCTCGACCGGCACCGTTTCCCGGCCTTGGCTGAGGGATGGGAGCTGTCAATTATCTGCAACCTCCGACTCCTCCACTCCTTGCCAGCAAGGGGGACAAGCCAGGTCTCCGGGAAGTATCTAGGGTAACGGATTGCATTAGCTGTGTGACGAATCCACTGGCTCGGAATGTCCTCTTTTTGGTGTCTGTATTTGAAAGGTGAGGAGGTAGCGCCGACTATCCGTGGACTTGCGGTTATAGTTGCCACAGGCACAGTTGGGAGGGCTGGGAAATTTGAGGGGTGGGGGCGATGTTGGTCCCTGCTTGTTGGGAAAGCTATGGATCCTCGCGGTATCGGCTGTTCATGGGCTCCACGCCTGAAGCCTCCTCGGATCCCGAGTTCCTTCTCCCACCAGCGCAACCTTGTTCCCCCACAAGCAGCACTGACAGCCCACGGAGTTTCAGAGGCAATCGAGTCAGGAGCAAGACTCGGAAACCCGAAGATCTTATCGATCGGAAGGTTCTCCTGCTGGGGCGCGGTGTGAGGTCGTGGATTGACTGGTCCGGTTAGAGAAACGGGACAAGATGGAATCAGATAAGACTTGGGACTCGGCCGAGAAGACTTCACCTCTTCCCTGGGAGGGGCTCCTAGTTCATGAGCCACACGTAGAGGGCGTGGAGTGAAGTCTTCTACTTCATGAGATGCCACTGGATTCTTCCTGACGATCGCGTTTCTATTCGAGGCCAAATGAGCAAGAATGTCACAATCCAGAGGTTTATGGGCACTGAAGACTTGTCAACCAGCATCCTGGATCGGAATAACCGATGGGAACATTGAGCATTGAGGGCGGTGCCAGAAAGGTCCAGCATCAGAAACACAGCTCATAGGCGCACACCTACTGACAGAATATTGTACCTTAGACTAGGAGTTGGCACCCTGGCTCTCGACCCTTAATATATGAGATGTTTGAGAGGGGCGGGTGGGGGAGCTCCACGGGTACAAGTATAAACCCATTCGCCATCTCAGCCACCGGCTCTCTAACACATTCCGTTACAGCAGGTAGGTATTGGATCTGTGCTGGCAACACTGGAGGCCTGGGATACCAGTCAACCCCTAATACCAATGTGCAGTTCTGGTAATGTGAGGGACATAACTCCCATTCTCTTCACGGCTGTACACTCGACCCCGTGGCAAGAAAACAGGGAACAGGTTTTGTTTCAGACCCCCCCCCCCCGAACACTTGACTAACCTGTAACATTATGAGGAAGGGGCCATGATGACTCTCCCTACAAATTATTAAAAGAAGGAAAACCAACATTACCATTCAGTTCATTAAGACAGGCCCAAGGCAATTATGACCACCCAACTGTGAGTATGTCAACCCCAGGTGATGTTCATCCATCCCTCTGGCCGAGTGTTTGTTGGCACTGCACTGGCAGCGAGAACAAGGTGTGATGTTCATGAGTGCCTAATGGTTTATTACTCAATGGCTACAGTATTATTATGGAATCGCTGAGCCCCCTGGCTCATATACAAAAAGGTTTTGGAGGGGTGCACAGGGCTGGGTCATTGTGCAGACAGATGTTGTATGATGTGGACATTTTCTTGTGGGGATGTGGTGTTCTATCAAAGGATAGAGTGCTATTGAACCACCTCCACCTTCCCCGCCCCCCCCCCAAAAAAAAATCTCTGCGTCTTCCAATACCGAGTTCCCTGGGCAGACAGGGGTTGTGTGATGTTGCACCGTCAATGAAAGGGCCTCTTGTCCAATATGTTCGGCGGAGCTCCTGATTGGTCAGGAAGTGCGGATGAATGGAGCCAGTCAGAATGCAGTTTTGCGGTCGGGGGGAAACCAAACACACAAGGGACGTGTTTTTCAGGCCCCGTGGTGGAAAAGGGGCCTTTAAGGAAAGCTACAGCCCAGTGCAAACGTGGCAGACACTAGCAGGAGCAGAGAGGCTGGTTCATCGACGGGTACCATTGATGTTCCTCCAATCTGCCCAGGTGCCCAACCCTTGGCAGAAGTCTGTCAGCTTTACTTTGCATTCCTTTGATTGTGTGACCAGTACAATGTGGGACATAAGGGGGGTGTTCATGCAGGGTCACCGGGTCAAAGAGTGGAGGGGGGCGGGTTGCTGAGGACAAACCTCCCGCCACAGGCCTGTATATACCTTTACATTGGCTGGTTCTGGAGGGAATTTGCATAATTGAGCCGCTGGGCCAATCGATTGGGAAAGGTCATTTTGTTTCTGACAGATGTGGGCATTATGGCTTATTAGCAACATTTAATTGGCACAAGTCGAAGTGCAATGTTGGATGTGAACAATGGACCCCGGAATGGGCCATTCGCCGTGGTACTCTGGTCCCCAACTGCAGGTTCTCCTTGTTGGTCCCCCCAAGCCTTTGCTGACTTTCCCTAACGTTGTGCAGCTGGTTCCCTGGATTGAGCTGAAACGCCAGCAATGGGCAGAAGGTGGAGCGGTTGTGATCTGCCCTGGACATGGAGAATGGGCTGACCCATCCAAGGGCTCTGGCACAGCCAGCGGCTGCCCCGCTGCCTCTTAAGGGTGTCCCCCTGTTACACTGACCGGTGTGCACCGAGTGTCTTTCGTGATTTGCTTCCCGCACGCTGATTGTAGTGAAGGGATCGAGCAAAAACGGGGCTTGGTTACAAGACTTTAGCTCCTGTGAAGTGAGATTGCCGATCAATTCTTTGGCTGCCTGTGGTGGGGCGGATTTGAGGAAGCAATCGAGTGGTTGATGACAGCCAAACAAAAGAGTTAACCGAGACCGCATCCAATCCCAATTAAAACGGAGGGATGGGGATGTGGATGGAGGAGGGTAGGGCATGAGTGTCTGGAGGAATATGTGACTTAATAAACGGAGAAACTAGAAGCAATGGAGAAAGGAATGGAAAGCTAAATACTCGAGCCTTGATGGCGCAGTGAATAGGTATGTGAGGGAATGAATGAACGGAGTGTGTGGAGAGAGTCTGGCCCAGCTCCCAGTTAACTGCTGCTGACGGTTCAGAGGGTGCCCTGGGTGAGCCAGGAGAGTGTGAAGCTCGACTGCAATGTAGGAATGGCACACAAGCTCGCATTTTCTCTCGCTCGAGGTAGGTTTGTGTGGGGCATCGTGTGGCGTTATTCTGCACCGTGCAAACTTAAGCTTCTGAAGTCAAGGGCTGAGGAACAGACTTAGCACTGGAGCGAGAGTTAAACTCACGGTACAGGGCGGGCGGGCGGGGGGGAATAAACCTACCTCATGAAAAAATTGGACACAGATCTGAGTTTGGCTCCGCCACCAATCTCAGACTGCACTGAGGAATGTGCTTTAAATTCAGACTGAGAGAAACATGCCCCCTGACCTACAGGTGCCAGGCATCACTAATCTGAAGTTCAGCAATCCAGATTGCCCACTCAGCACTGAGGCATGCCAGTACGGAGACTGGGCCTACCGCCTGCCATCCATTTGCCAATAATTGACTCTGTTTCTAACCTGGCTATCTGCAGCAGTTCCAAACACATAACCCGGTCCGCCCAAGTCTCAGCGAGAGATGGGCCTATTTTTTTAACCCAAGCCAGACCTGAATGCAGGCGATCAATTAGACATCTCCGACCGACGGAAAGAGGCCTTCGCTGAGCAAACCATACTCTTCAAAGACAAATAGAGGGAACGGCTTCTCCATCATATTACCTACCTGCAAAATAAGGGTGCAATTTGTCAGATAGCTGGAACTTTAAAGACTCAGATAGTTAATAAGGTCACATCAAGTTTGAATTGTGCTCTTATGCAGGAAACAGCTAAGGAAGTCTTTTCATAGGAACTAAGGTGAAGAGTCCAGCATGTTCCTTCAGAAGGTTCCATTATATTATTAGAAGATATAAAAGGACACTGTAATCCTTGCACGTCACAGCGTGTACTGTAACTGAACGCTTGTCTTTGTATAAATGTCTCTTTTCTTCCCTGCTGTGATAGAGACTGCCACTTATGTGATGTGTCACATGGGGGGATTTATTGAAAATTGGTCAGTCAGCTTGTTTAATCAGATGGTCCGGTTGGTTCGGGGGGGGGGGGCATAGGTGGGTGGAGTCAGTCAGTTGGGGGGTCCGGGTGGTTGGGGGGATCAGTGGGTGGAGTGAGTCAGTTGGAGGGTCCGGTTGGTTGGGGGGGATCAGTGGGTGGAGTGAGTCAGTTGGAGGGTCCGGTTGGTTTGGGGGAATCAGTGGGTGGAGTGAGTCAGTTGGAGGGTCCGGTTGGTTGGGGGGGATCAGTGGGTGGAGTGAGTCAGTTGGAGGGTCCGGTTGGTTGGGGGGGATCAGTGGGTGGAGTGAGGCAGTTGGAGGGTCCGGTTGGTTGGGGGGTGATCAGTGGGTGGAACGAGTAAGTTGGGGGTCTGGTTGGTTGGGGGAGATCAGTGGGTGGAGTGAGTCAGTTGGAGGGTCCGGTTGGTTGGGGGGTGATCAGTGGGTGGAACGAGTAAGTTGGGGGGTCTGGTTGGTTAGGGGGGATCAGTGGGTGGAACGAGTAAGTTGGGGGGTCTGGTTGGTTGGGGGGATCAGTGGGTGGAGTGAGTCAGTTGGGGGTCCAGTTGGGGGGATCAGTGGGTGGAGTGAGTCAGTTGGGGGGTCCGGTTGGTTGGGGGGGATCAGTGGGTGGAGTGAGTCAGTTGGAGGGTCTGGTTGGGGGGATCAGTGGGTGGAATGAGTCAGTTGGAGGGTCCGATTGGTTGGGGGGATCAGTGGGTGGAGTGAGTCAGTTGGGCGGTCCGGTTGGTTGGGGGGGATCAGTGGGTGGAGTGAGTCAGTTGGAGGGTCCGGTTGGTTGGGGGGTGATCAGTGGGTGGAACGAGTAAGTTGGGGGGTCTGGTTGGTTGGGGGGGATCAGTGGGTGGAGTGAGTCAGTTGGGGGTCCAGTTGGGGGGATCAGTGGGTGGAGTGAGTCAGTTGGGGGGTCCGGTTGGTTGGGGGGGATCAGTGGGTGGAGTGAGTCAGTTGGAGGGTCTGGTTGGGGGGATCAGTGGGTGGAATGAGTCAGTTGGGGGTCCGATGGGTTGGGGGGATCAGTGGGTGGAGTGAGTCAGTTGGGCGGTCCGGTTGGTTAGGGGGGATCAGTGGGTGGAGTGAGTCAGTTGGGGGTCCAGTTGGGGGGATCAGTGGGTGGAGTGAGTCAGTTGGGGGGTCCGGTTGGTTGGGGGGGATCAGTGGGTGGAGTGAGTCAGTTGGGGGTCCAGTTGGGGGGATCAGTGGGTGGAGTGAGTCAGTTGGGGGGTCCGGTTGGTTGGGGGGGATCAGTGGGTGGAGTGAGTCAGTTGGAGGGTCCGGTTGGTTGGGGGGGATCAGTGGGTGGAGTGAGTCAGTTGGAGGGTCTGGTTGGGGGGATCAGTGGGTGGAATGAGTCAGTTGGGGGTCCGATTGGTTGGGGGGATCAGTGGGTGGAGTGAGTCAGTTGGGCGGTCCGGTTGGTTGGGGGGGATCAGTGGGTGGAGTGAGTCAGTTGGAGGGTCCGGTTGGTTGGGGTGATCAGTGGGTGGAGTGACTCAGTTGGGGTTCCGGTTGGGGGGTGATCAGTGGGTGGAGTGAATCAGTTGGAGGGTCTGGTTGGTTGGTGGGGTCAGTGGGTGGAGTGAGTCAGTTGGGGGGTCCGGTTGGTTAGGGGGTCAGTGGGTGGAGTGAGTCAGTTGGAGGGTGCAGTTGGTTGGGGTGGATCAGTGGGTGGAGTGAGTCAGTTGGGGGGTCCGGTTGGTTAGGGGGGATCAGTGGGTGGAGTGAGTCAGTTGGAGGGTCCGGTTGGTTGGGGGGGTCAGTGGGTGGAGTGAGTCAGTTGGAGGGTCCGGTTGGGGGGGGGGATCAGTGGGTGGAGTGAGTCAGTTGGGGGGTCTGGTTGGTTGGGGGGTCAGTGGGTGGAGTGAGTCAGTTGGGGGGTCCGGTTGGTTGGGGGGGTCAGTGGTTGGAGTGAGTCAGTTGGAGGGTCCGGTTGGGGGGGGGATCAGAGGGTGGAGTGAGTCAGTTGGGGGGTCCGGTTGGTTGGGGGGGTCAGTGGGTGGAGTGAGTCAGTTGGAGGGTCCGGTTGGGGGAGATCAGTGGGTGGAGTGAGTCAGTTGGGCGGTCCGGTTGGTTGGGGGGGATCAGTGGGTGGAGTGAGTCAGTTGGAGGATCCGGTTGGGGGGGATCAGTGGGTGGAGTGAGTCTGTTGGAGGGTCCGGTTGGTTGGGGGGATCAGTGGGTGGAGTGAGTCAGTTGGGGGGTCCGGTTGGTTGGGGTGATCAGTGGGTGGAGTGAGTCAGTTGGAGGGTCCGGTTGGTTGGGGGGGATCAGTGCGTGGAGTGATTCAGTTGGGGGGTCAAGTTAGTTGGGGGGGATCAGTGGGTGGAGTGAGTCTGTTGGCGGGTCTGGTTGGGGGGGATCAGTGGGTGGAGTGAGTCAGTTGGAGGGTCTGGTTGGGGGGGATCAGTGGGTGGAGTGAGTCAGTTGGAGGGTCCGGTTGGTTGGGGGGTCAGTGGGTGGAGTGAGTCTGTTGGCGGGTCCGGTTGGTTGGGGGGGGTCAGTGGGTGGAGTGAGTCAGTTGGAGGGTCCGGTTGGGGGGGATCAGTGGGTGGAGTGAGTCAGTTGGAGGGTCCGGTTGGTTGGGGGGGATCAGTGGGTGGAGTGAGTCTGTTGGAGGGTCCGGTTGGTTGGGGGGGTCAGTGGGTGGAGTGAGTCTGTTGGCGGGTCCGGTTGGTTGGGGGGGGATCAGTGGGTAGAGTGAGTCAGTTGGAGGGTCCGGTTGGTTGGGGGGGACCAGTGGGTGGAGTGAGTCAGTTGGAGGGTCCGGTTGGTTGGGGGGGATCAGTGGGTGGAGTGAGTCTGTTGGAGGGTCCGGTTGGTTGGGGGGGGATCAGTGGGTAGAGTGAGTCAGTTGGAGGGTCCGGTTGGGGGGGATCAGTGGGTGGAGTGAGTCTGTTGGAGGGTTCGGTTGGTTGGGGGGGATCAGTGGGTGGAGTGAGTCAGTTGGAGGGTCCGGTTGGTTGGGGGGGATCAGTGGGTGGAGTGAGTCTGTTGGAGGGTCCGGTTGGTTGGGGGGGACCAGTGGGTGGAGTGAGTCAGTTGGAGGGTCTGGTTGGTTGGGGGGGTCAGTGGGTGGAGTGAGTCTGTTGGTGGGTCCGGTTCGTTGGGGGGGACCAGTGGGTGGAGTGAGTCAGTTGGAGGGTCCGGTTGGTTGGGGGGGATCAGTGGGTGGAGTGAGTCTGTTGGAGGGTCCGGTTGGTTGGGGGGGGATCAGTGGGTAGAGTGAGTCAGTTGGAGGGTCCGGTTGGGGGGGATCAGTGGGTGGAGTGAGTCTGTTGGAGGGTTCGGTTGGTTGGGGGGGTCAGTGGGTGGAGTGAGTCTGTTGGCGGGTCCGGTTGGTTGAGGGGGTCAGTGGGTGGAGTGAGTCAGTTGGAGGGTTCGGTTGGTTGGGGGGGATCAGTGGGTGGAGTGAGTCAGTTGGGGGGTCAAGTTAGTTGGGGGGGATCAGTGGGTGGAGTGAGTCTGTTGGCGGGTCCGGTTGGTTGGGGGGGATCAGTGGGTGAAGTGTGTCAGTTGGAGGGTCCGGTTGGTTGGGGGGGATCAGTGGGTGAAGTGTGTCAGTTGGAGGGTCCGGTTGGTTGGGGGGGATCAGTGTGTGAAGTGAGTCAGTTGGAGGGTCCGGTTGGTTGGGGGGGATCAGTGGGTGGAGTGAGTCTGTTGGCGGTTCCGGTTGGTTGGGGGGATCAGTGTGTGAAGTGAGTCAGTTGGAGGGTCCGGTTGGTTGGGGGGGATCAGTGGGTGGAGTGAGTCTGTTGGCGGTTCCGGTTGGTTAGGGGGGATCAGTGTGTGCAGTGAGTCAGTTGGAGGGTCCGGTTGGTTGGGGGGGATCAGTGGGTGGAGAGAGTCTGTTGGCGGTTCCGGTTGGTTAGGGGGGATCAGTGTGTGAAGTGAGTCAGTTGGCTGGCCTGGTTGGTTTGGTAGACTTGTCGATAGAGTGGTTGGTCGATGGCATGGCTGTCCATAAGGTGGGCTAATCAATTTGGGTCGGGGTTGGTCAATTTTTTGACCTGGCTGTTGGGATGTGCTAGCAGGTTGGGTGATTGTTTGGTCGGTCAGTTGGGTGAGCTAGTTAAGTGGCTGTTCAAATGGACCGGCTGGTCAATTGGCTGTGCAGATTGGTATGTTGGCTACACAGTTTTGGAGACTGAGTAATGGGGGGTCTAATGGAGCTTGTGGTGCAAAAGCTCGTTGCATTGGTGGACTGGCAAAGTGGTTTGCTGGGGTAGTTGATGAATTTGCTGGTTGGATTGGTGAGGTGGAAGAGTGTCTGGATGGCTGACTTGATGAGATTGCTGGTTGGATGTCAGAATGGCCAGGTGGAATGGTTAGCTAGAGTGGATATTCTCCTACTGTACGGAAGCTTATGCCACACTGTGAGTGGAAGATGACTGTGTTCAGCCCCTGGATGGGCTAACAAGCCACGTTGGAGTGTGTCATCTGAGGAAGGGAAGGCAGCAACCGATAGGATACTGTAGTGTTTTTGCACATTAGGGGAATCAAGGGATATGGGGATCAAGGGATGTGGGGATCAAGGGATATGGGGATCGGGCAAGAAAGTTGGAGTTGAGGTGGTAGTTCAGCCATGATCTTATTGAATGTTCCCTCTCTAGGGTCATGGAGGGAAAGGAAAGATGGTTGGTGTCTGTCTAATTGAGATGATCCCACTGGTTAACCCATCCAGCACACTGTGATGACATGACCCCTGATTGCCCTCTGGCCCTCAACCAACCGTAGGTCATAAGGTGATACGGAGTTCCATTCTCGCCCACTACTCATCTCTGGGCCTGCTTCTCGATTCTTCTCTTGAGGTGGTCCTTATAATTTCTTCCACAAGCCAGGGTCAGTAAACCAATGGTTAAAAATCTGAAGCTACTCTCTGATCATGCTTTGAGATTTGTCAATGCAACATTTAGCACCTCATTCATTTCCTGAAGGTCACAGGGAGGTCACCACCTTAAATCTTATCTTGACAATGGGATTATTATTAGTACTAACGAGGATTAGTATTACAACAGTGGGTATCAATATGCGTGTATATATTAGCATGTGCAGATTTGGGTATTAAATTCATTCTACCATGGGAATTAATATATGAGCACTAATATTTCTATGGCTATTAATATAACTATAGGTTTTCAAATGATACTGTCAGGAGATTTTGAGGCCTGCATTTGTCTATCTTTCTATTTATTTGTTTATCTGTAAATAAATTAAGTTGGTCTGCACAAACTCCCAACTTCATTCATGCACGAAGCAGATCTTCCCTACGTTACGATAAAGACAGCAGCAGTTACGTTGTTGTAAAGTGTGAGAGCTCATACCTGGAACGGAAAGAATTGAGAAAGAAGTTTGCAAGAGAGATCTCCCCAGAGACATGAATCGAGTGTTTTTTAAACTTTTTTTGTATTTGTTTATGGGATGTGGGCATCGCATTTGTTGCCCATCCCTACAAACCAAGTGATGGAAAATGGGATTAGAATAGACAGGGCTTGATGGCTGGCGCGTACACGATGGGCCGAAGGGCCTCTTTCTGTGCTGTATAACTCTATGGCTCTGTGACTAATTGCCCTCGAGAAGGTGGTGGTGAGCCGCCTTCTTGAACCGCTGCAGTCCGTGTGGTGAAGGTACTCCCACAGCGCTGTTGGGTAGGGAGTTCCAGGATTTTGACCCAGCGACGATGAAGGATCAGCGATACACTTTCAAGTCAGGGTGGTGTGTGACTTGGAGGGGAACTTGGAGGTGGTGGTGTTCCCATGCGTCTGCTGCCCTTGACTTCTAGGTGGAAGAGGTCGCGGGTTTGGGAGGTGCTGCCGAAGAAGCCTTGGTGAGTTGCTGCAGTGCATCTTGTAGATGGTACACACTGCAGCCACGGTGTGCCGGTGGTGGAGGGAGTGAATGTTTAAGGTGGTGGATGGGGTGCCAATCAAGCGGGCCACTTTGTCCTGGATGGTGTCGAGCTTCTTGAGTGTTGTTGGAGCTGCACTCATCCAGGCAAGTGGAGAGTATTCCATCACACTCCTTACTTAAACTGGTTGCTGAAGAATATCTACTTCACCCGGACAAACACATAACTGCCTGTAATATGACGGAGCAACACTTTGTTGCTCAATTGTTTAGGGTGCGGATTTTACAGTGACAACTTAAAGAATTACCCTTGCCATTGAATATAATCCTATTATATGATTTCCAGTTTTTGTAACCATGTCTCTTGAAGCAGAATATCCTGGTAAAACATCTTCAGTTCAAGAATTTTATTCAGCTCATTCCACGCAACGTGAAAAATGGAAACAGCCTTTAAGAAGTTGCCACCAGTTTGTGCCAACAATATTTTACAGGTTTTCAGTATAAACAAGTAAAAGCTGTTGTAACCGCGTAGAATATAACACAAAATATGGAAGTAAGCATGGCGTTTGCAGGATCTGTCTTCCAGACACAAGAATTACAACATATTATGCATAGGTATATGCCACAGGCATGATATATTGCAGCACTATAGAGTGAGAATTTGCCAGGTATATGATTTTTACACACGTTAAAAACAGAAAGGAGAAGGTTCAAGCTGAAATGAAGCGTGCTCTCAGCCTGGGAAATATCAGCCAAAAGGCTAAGGTATACTCTCCAAACACTGGGAGCCTGATCGGACTCCAGCCCCAGGCGTTAGAGAAAGGAACAGGCCCTTTTTTTTAATATTCATTTTATGGGATGTGGGCATCGCTGGCAAGGCTGGCATTTATTGCCCATCCCTAGTTGCCCTTGAGAAGGTGGTGGTGAGCCGCCTTCTTGAACCGCTGCAGTCCGTGTGGTGAAGGTACTCCCACAGCGCTGTTAGGGAGGGAGTTCCAGGATTTTGACCCAGTGAAGGAACGGCGATCTACTGCCAAGTCAGGATGGTGTGTGACTCGGAGGGGTACTGTACTGAAGAAAGGTGTTACAGGTATTTCTAAAGTAAAATCGGTGGGTTTAGTGATTAGTGTTTGGAAAATGTTGGGGGTTTTTTGTTTGGGTTTGCTATACTACCAATTACATTTTTTGAGGTATATAATCAATTATCCGAAACACAGAAGCGGAAAATGCCGGAAACACTCAGCAGGTCAAGCAGCAGACGTGGGGAGAGAAAAACAGAGTTACCATTTCAGGCCTGTGACCGTCCGTCAGAACTGGCAAAAGGATAACATTGACTCTGTCTCTCTTTCCACAGATGGTGCCCGACCTGCTGAGGGTTTCCAGCATTTTCCGTTTATATTTCAGATTTCCAGCATCTGCAGTGTCTTACCTTTGTAGCACGGTTACGTTAATCGATGGCGACAATTTCTTGCCCTGTGACGCTTTTGGGAGGTGTGCGAGGAGGAAGGTTTTTTAATTATACAGAAGATTGAAGGATGCATCACATATCTCTGGATCCTTGCTCTAGGTATTCGTGCCTTGATGTACACGTCGACACTCCCTTTGTACAATTCCCATAATTTCGCGGCCATCTTGCGCTTTTATTAGTAATTGTCGTCTTTGGTGAATATCGAGGTCCCCCTTCAAACAAGCAGGTTCGATATGTTGGCTATGCAGTTGACACATTGATAATTGGTACTTGGGTGGCTTGCAGAAGGATGTACAAGTAGCTGTCAGCCGTGGCTCAGCGGGTAGCACTCTCGCCTCTCGAGTCAGAAGGTTGTGGGTTCTCGGCTGACACTCCCAGTGCTGAGGGAACACTGCAGGGCATGTGTTCAGGCTAAAACTATTAGTGTTACTTATTTACAAAAAATATGATGACCCCAAAGCAAAATATACCAAATCATTAGCAGTACACTGCTTGATTTGCACAATATTTTAAACAGTTTCCAAAAATATTTGTAAAAGTGTTTCCGAACTCTAGGCCCCAACATTGGAAATCTTACAAACAAATTCCTTTTAGGAACATAGGAACAGGAGGAGGCCATTCAGCCCCTCAAGCCTGTTCCACCATCCAATGAGATTCTGGCTGATCTATGACCTAACTCCATCTACCCGCCTTTGCCCATATCCCTTAATACCTTTAGTTAACAGTCAGTGTGTGTGTCTGTCTATCTGTGCGTGCATGTGTCTCTGTCTATCTGTGTGTGTGTATGTGTGTCTCTGTCTATCTGTGTGTGTCTGTCTATCTATGTGTGTGTCTCTGTATCTGTGTGTCTCTCTGTTTTTCTGTGTGTCTATGTGTGTGTGTGTCTGTGTCTGGCTGTCTATCTATATCTATGTGTGTGTCTGTCTGTCTATATCTGTGTGTGTATCTGTCTGTCTATCTGTGTGTATGTGTGTTTGTCTCTGTCTATCTGTGTGTGTCTGTTTGTCTAGCTGTGTATGTGTGTGTATCTGTGTGTGTGTTTGTCTCTGTCTATTTGTGTGTGTGTAAATGTCTGTCTGTGTCTGTCTATTTATCTGTGTGTGTGTGTCTCTCTCTGTCTATCTGTGTGTGTAAATGTCTGTCTGTCTATGTGTGTGTCTCTGTCTGTGTGTGTGTATGTCTGTCTCTGTTTACGTGTGTTTCTCTGTCTATCTGTATGCGTGTGTGTGTGTGTCTCTGTCTATCTCTGTGTGTGTGTGTGTCTCTCTGTCTATCTGTGGGTTTGTGTGGGTGTCTGTCTATCTGTGGGTGTGTGTGTGTGTCTCTATCTGTCGGTCTGTCTATTTGTGTGTGTGTGTGTCTCTGTCTATCTGTGGGTGTGTGGGTGTCTCTGTCTGTGTGTGTGTGTGTGTGTGTGTCTCTGTCTATCTGTGTATGTGTCGGTCTATCTATCTGTGTGTGTGTGTCTCTGTCTATCTGTGTGTGTATGCCTCTGTCTATCTGTGTGTGTGCATGTGTGGGTGTCTCTGTCTATCTGTGTGTGTGTGTGTCTCTCTGTCTATCTGTGTATGTGTCGGTCTATCTATCTGTGTGTGTGTGTCTCTGTCTATCTGTGTGTGTATGCCTCTGTCTATCTGTGTGTGTGCATGTGTGGGTGTCTCTGTCTATCTGTGTGTGTGTGTGTCTCTCTGTCTATCTGTGTATGTGTCGGTCTATCTATCTGTGTGTGTGTGTCTCTGTCTATCTGTGTGTGTATGCCTCTGTCTATCTGTGTGTGTGCATGTGTGGGTGTCTCTGTCTATCTGTCTGTGTGTGTGTCTCTCTGTCTATCTGTGTATGTGTCGGTCTATCTATTTGTGTGTGTCTGCCTCTGTCTATCTGTGTGTGTGCATGTGTATGTGTCTCTGTCTATCTGTGTGTGTGTATGTGTCTCCGTCTATCTGTGTGTGTCTCTCTGTCTATCTGTGTGTGTGTGTGTATGTGTCTCTGTCTATCTGTGTGTGTCTCTCTATCTGTGTGTGTGTCTCTCTCTGTCTATCTGTGAATGTGTCGGTTTATCTGTGTGTGTGTGTGTGTGTGTCTCTGTCTATCTGTGTGTGTCTCTCTGTCTATCTGTGTGTGTGTATGTGTCTCTGTCTATCTGCGTATGTGTTGGTCTGTCTGTGTGTGTGTGTCTGTCTGTCTATTTGTGTGTGTGTGTGTGTGTGTCTGTCTATCTGTATTTCTCTGTCTATTTGTGTGTGTGTGTCTCTATCTATCTGTGTATGTCTCTGTCTGTCTATTTGTGTGTGTGTCTCTGTCTATCTGTGTGTGTGCGTCTGTCTGTATTTGTGTGTGTGTCTATCTCTCTGTCTGTGTGTGTGTCTTACTGTCTATCTGTGTATCTCTCTGTCTATGTGTGTGTGTCTTACTGTCTATCTGTGTATGTCTCTCTGTCTGTGTGTGTCTCTGTCTATCTGTGTGTGTATGTCTGTGTGTCTGTGTGTGTCTCTGTCTATCTGTGTATGTGTCTCTGTCTGTGTGTGTCTATCTGTGTGTGTGTCTCTGTCTGTCTATTCGTGTGTCTGTCTATCTGTGTGTGTGTGTCTGTCTGTCTATGTGTGTGTCTCTGTCTGTCTATTCGTGTGTCTCTGTCTATCTGTGTGTGTGTGTCTCTCTCTCTCTCTCTCTCTCTGCTTACACGTCTCCCCGTCTCTTGCTCGCCCCCTGTCTCAGTCTCTTTCCCATCTCCGTTCTGTTTCACTGCGATCACTCTCCTTTCCGAATCTCCCCTTCAGTTCCATTCAGTCCCACTCTCGGCTCCGGTTTCATTCCTTCGCTCCCCCGCCCCCACCTCCTCCTCCTCCTCCTCTCTTTGCCCTGCCTGTTTAAAGGCTGTTTCTGTCGAGCTCTCAGGGGACCCTGACTGCCTGGCTCTCTGTATAAAGGTAGTACTGTGTGCCGAGCGACGTAGAGGGAGCGGTTGGAGGTGAACCGGAGCCAGCTTGCTGCAGCTGGGACCCGGTCCAGCAGCCATGATCTAACCTCCCCGCAGTCAACAGGAAGCCCTGCTGTCTGCAAGGCGGACTGACGGAGAATGGGGGGCTTTCAGCCAGCAGTCCTGCCCCCTCCCACTGCACACAATGGCAGCCTATGGGTGGGAGGGGGGTTGGTTGCGGTCTGAGTTTAGTCTGCTGCGGGAAGGATCACTGACACGGCTACTGTCAGTCTCAGGGGCTGAATCGCTGCTCTCACTCCTCAGGTAGAAAGCCAGGTTTAATTTCAACCAACTGCACAGGAAGTGGAAATCCCTCCCCCGAGCTTCCCATTCCACACCTGGCAGCCTCCAGCATTCCAGCACTCCTGCTGCACAATCCCACCTTCACTTACCCGAGAGCAGCAGTTTACTTCAAACAATAAAAGCTCAATTGAAAAGCAGACATTTTATTCTAGCTTCGAGGTGTGTTTTTTTTAATCAAGTGAAAGGGGAGCAGTGTTTGGGCAGCATAGGGGGTGGGGGATATCCCAGTGGGAATCCCGGGGAAGGGGTTCCTGGTGAGGAAAACTGGGAGGGGTTATCCCAGAGGGAATCCAGGGAAAAGGGTTCCCGGGAGGGGTTATCCCGGGGGAGTTTTCCCGGGGATGGGGCAGATTTCCATGGGATGGGATGGGATGGGATGGGGGGGGGGGGGGGAGATATACCAGGGGGGCTGCGTTATCCTGGAGGGTATCCCGGGAGATGGCAGTCCCGGGTTGGGGGCGGTGGAGTTAGTGTTTCTGGAATGGTTGTGGTTTAAACACTTCTGGGACTACAACAGTAGGGAAAAAGAAACTGCTGACTGCATGTCAATTAAATACAGTTAAACAGCTGCCTCTACACTGTCCCATCAAACACTCCCAAGGCAGGTAGAGCACAGGTTAGATACAGAGTAAAGCTCCCTCTACACTGTCCCATCAAACACTCCCAGGGCAGGTACAGCACAGGTTAGATACAGAGTAAAGCTCCCTCTACACTGTCCCATCAAACACTCCCAGGACAGGTACAGCATGGGTTGGATACAGAGTAAAGCTCCCTCTACACTGTCCCATCAAACACTCCCAGGACAGGTACAGCATGGGTTGGATACAGTGTAAAGCCCCTTCCACACTGTCCCATCAAACACTCCTACGCCAGGAACAGCATGGGTTAGATACAGAGTAAAGCTCCATCTACACTGTCCCATCAAACACTCCCAGGGCAGGTACACCACGGATTAGATACAGAGTAAAGCTCCCTCTACACTGTCCCATCAAACACTCCCAGGGCAGGTACAGCATGGGTTAGATACAGAGAAAAGCCCCCTCTGCACTGTCCCATCAAACACTCCCAGGGCAGGTACAGCATGGGTTAGATACAGAGTAAAGCCCCCTCTACACTGTCCCATCAAACACTCCCAGGTCAGATACAGGACCTGTTGGATACAGTGTAAAGCCCCTTCCACACTGTCCCATCAAACACTCCTAGGCCAGGAACAGCACGGGTTAGATACAGAGTAAAGCCCCCTCTGCACTGTCACATCAAACACTCGCAGGTCAGGTACAGCATGGGTTAGATACAGAGTAAAGCTCCATCTACACTGTCCCATCAAACACTCCCAGGGCAGGTACACCACGGATTAGATACAGAGTAAAGCTCCCTCTACACTGTCCCATCAAACACTCCCAGGTCAGGTACAACACGGGTTAGATACAGAGTAAAGTTTCCACTACACTGTCCCACAAATACTCCCAGGGCAGGTACAGCACGGGTTAGATACAGAATAAAGCTCCGTCTACACTCTCCCATCAAACACTCCCAGGGCAGGTACAGCAGGGGTTAGATACAGAGTAAAGCACCCTCTAAACTGTCCCATCAAACACTCCCAGGCCAGGTACAGCACGGGTTAGATACAGAGTAAAGCCCCCTCTAAACTGTCCCATCAAACACTCCCAGGTCAGATACAGCACCTGTTAGATACAGAGTAAAGCCCCCTCCACACTGTCCCATCAAACACTCAGAGGGCAGGTACAGCATGGGTTAGATACAGAGTAAAGTTGCCTCTGCACTGTCCCATCAAATACTCCCAGGGCAGGTACAGCATGGGTTAGATACAGAGTAAAGCTCCCTCTGCACTGTCCCATCAAATACTCCCAGGGCAGGGACAGCACGGGTTAGATACAGAGTAAAGCTCCCTCTACACTGTCCCATCAAACACTCCCAGCTCAGATACAGCACGGGTTAGATACAGAGTAAAGCTCCCTCTACACTGCCCCATCAAACACTCCCAGGTCAGGTAGAGCACGTGTAAGATACAGAGTAAAGTTCCCTCTACACTGTCCCATCAAACACTCCCAGGGCAGGTAGAGTACGGGTTAGATACAGAGTAAAGCTCCTCTACACTGTCCCATCAAACACTCCCAGGGCAGGTACAGCATGGGTTAGATACAGAGTAAAGCTCCCTCTACACTGTCCCATCAAACACTCCCAGGGAAGGTACAGCACGGGTTAGATACAGAGTAAAGCTCCCTCTACACTGTCCCATCAAACACTCCCAGGGCAGGTACAGCACGGGTTAGATATACAGTAAAGCTCCCTCTACACTGTCCCATCAAACACTCCCAGCTCAGATACAGCACGGGTTAGATACAGAGTAAAGCTCCCGCCACACTGTCCCATCAAACACTCCCAGGGCAGGGACAGCACGGGTTAGATACAGAGTAAAGCTCCCTTGACACTGTCCCATCAAACACTCCAAAGGCAGCTGCAGCATGTGTTAGATACACGGTAAAGCTCCCTCTACGCTTTCCCATCAAACACTCCAAGGGCAGGTACAGCACGTGTTAGTTACAGAGTAAAGCTCCCCCTGCACTGTCCCATCAAATACTCCCAGGGCAGGTACAGCATGGGTTAGATACAAAGTAAAGCTCCCACTACACTGTCCCATCAAACACTCCCAGGGCAGGTACAGCATGGGTTAGCTACAGAGTAAACCTCCCTCTACAATGTCCCATCAAACACTCCAAGGGCAGGTGCAGCACTGGTTAGATACAGAGTAAAGCTCCCTCTACACTGTCCCATCAAACATTCCAAGGGCAGGTGCAGCACGGGTTACATACAGAGTAAAGCTCTCTCAACACTGTCCCTTCACACACTCACAGGGCAGGTACAGCACGGGTTAGATACAGAGTAAAGCTCCCTCTACACTGTCCCATCAAACACTCCCAGGGCAGGTACAGCACGGGTTAGATATACAGTAAAGCTCCCTCTACACTGTCCCATGAAACACTCCCAGGGCAGGTACAGCACGGGTTAGATACAGAGTAAAGCTCCCTCTACACTGTCCCATCAAACACTCCCAGGGCAGGTACAGCACGAGTTAGATACAGAATAAAGCTCCCTCTACGCTGTCCCATCAAACACTCCCAGGGCAGGTACAGCACGGGTTAGATACAGAATAAAGCTGCCTCTACACTGTCCCATCAAACACTCCCAGGGCAGGTACTGCACGGGTTAGATACAGAGTAAAGCTGCCTCTACACTGTCCCATCAAACACTCCAAGGGCAGGTGCAGCACGGGTTAGAGACAGAGTAAAGCTCTCTCTGCACTGTCCCTTCACACACTCACAGGGCAGGTACAGCACGGGTTAGATACAGAGTAAAGCTCCCTCTACACTGTCCCACCAAACACTCCCAGGGCAGGTACAGCACTGGTTAGATACAGAGCAAAGCTCCCTCTACACTATCCCACCAAACACTCCCAGGGCAGGTACAGCACCGGTTAGATACAGAATAAAGCTCCCTCTACACTGTCCCATCAGACACTCCCAGGGCAGTACAGCACGGGTTAGATACAGAATAAAGCTCCCTCTACTCTGTCCCATCAAACACTCCCAGAGCAGGTACAGCACATGTTAGAAACAGAGTAAAGCTGCCTCTACACTATCCCATCAAACACTCCCAGGGCAGGTACAGCACGTGTTAGACACAGAGTAAAGCTCCCTCTACACTCGCCCATCAAACACTCTCGGGGCAGGTACAGCACGGGTTAGATACAGAGTAAAGCTCCCTCTGCACTGTCCCATCAAATACTCCCAGGGCAGGTACAGCATGGGTTAGATACAGAGTAAAGCTCCCTCTACACTCTCCCATCAAACACTCCCAGGGCAGGTACAGCACGGGTTGATATACAGTAAAGCTCCCTCTACACTGTCCCATCAAACACTCCCAGCTCAGATACAGCACGGGTTAGATACAGAGTAAAGCTCCCACCACACTGTCCCATCAAACACTCCCACGGCAGGTACAGCATGGGTTAGATACATAGTAAAGCACCATTTACACTGTCCCATCAAACACTCCCAGGGCAGGGACAGCACGGGTTAGATATAGAGTAAAGCTCCCTCTACACTGTCCCATCAAACACTCCCAGGGCAGTTACAGCATGAATAGATACAGAGTAAAGCTCCCTCTACACTGTCCCATCAAACACTCCCAGGGCAGGTACAGCACGTGTTAGATACAGAGTAAAGCTCCCTCTACACTCTCCCATCAAACTATCCAAGGGGAGGTACAGCACGGGTTAGATACAGAATAAAGCTCCCTCTACGCTGTCCAACCAAACACTCCCAGGGCAGCTACAGCACGGGTTAGATACAGAATAAAGCTCCCTCTACACTGTCCCATCAACCACTCCCAGGGCAGGTACAGCACGGGTTAGATACAGAGTAAACACCCTCTACACTGTCCCATCAAACCCTCCCAGGGCAGGTACAGCACGGGTTAGATACAGAGTAAATCTCCCTCTACACTGTCCCATCAAACACTCCCAGGGCAGGTACAGCACGAGTTAGATACAGAATAAAGCTCCCTCTACGCTGTCCCATCAAACACTCCCAGGGCAGGTACAGCACGGGTTAGATACAGAATAAAGCTGCCTCTACACTGTCCCATCAAACACTCCCAGGGCAGGTACTGCACGGGTTAGAGACAGAGTAAAGCTGCCTCTACACTGTCCCATCAAACACTCCAAGGGCAGGTGCAGCACGGGTTAGAGACAGAGTAAAGCTCTCTCTGCACTGTCCCACCAAACACTCCCAGGGCAGGTACAGCACTGGTTAGATACAGAGTAAAGCTCCCTCTACACTATCCCACCAAACACTCCCAGGGCAGGTACAGCACCGGTTAGATACAGAATAAAGCTCCCTCTACACTGTCCCATCAGACACTCCCAGGGCAGTACAGCACGGGTTAGATACAGAATAAAGCTCCCTCTACTCTGTCCCATCAAACACTCCCAGAGCAGGTACAGCACATGTTAGAAACAGAGTAAAGCTGCCTCTACACTGTCCCATCAAACACTCCCAGGGCAGGTACAGCACGTGTTAGACACAGAGTAAAGTTGCCTCTGCACTGTCCCATCAAATACTCCCAGGGCAGGTACAGCATGGGTTAGATACAGAGTAAAGCTCCCTCTGCACTGTCCCATCAAATACTCCCAGGGCAGGGACAGCACGGGTTAGATACAGAGTAAAGCTCCCTCTACACTGTCCCATCAAACACTCCCAGCTCAGATACAGCACGGGTTAGATACAGAGTAAAGCTCCCTCTACACTGCCCCATCAAACACTCCCAGGTCAGGTAGAGCACGTGTAAGATACAGAGTAAAGTTCCCTCTACACTGTCCCATCAAACACTCCCAGGGCAGGTAGAGTACGGGTTAGATACAGAGTAAAGCTCCTCTACACTGTCCCATCAAACACTCCCAGGGCAGGTACAGCATGGGTTAGATACAGAGTAAAGCTCCCTCTACACTGTCCCATCAAACACTCCCAGGGCAGGTACAGCACGGGTTAGATACAGAGTAAATCTCCCTCTACACTGTCCCATCAAACACTCCCAGGGCAGGTACAGCACGGGTTAGATATACAGTAAAGCTCCCTCTACACTGTCCCATCAAACACTCCCAGCTCAGATACAGCACGGGTTAGATACAGAGTAAAGCTCCCGCCACACTGTCCCATCAAACACTCCCAGGGCAGGGACAGCACGGGTTAGATACAGAGTAAAGCTCCCTTGACACTGTCCCATCAAACACTCCACAGGCAGCTGCAGCATGTGTTAGATACACGGTAAAGCTCCCTCTACGCTTTCCCATCAAACACTCCAAGGGCAGGTACAGCACGTGTTAGTTACAGAGTAAAGCTCCCCCTGCACTGTCCCATCAAATACTCCCAGGGCAGGTACAGCATGGGTTAGATACAAAGTAAAGCTCCCACTACACTGTCCCATCAAACACTCCCAGGGCAGGTACAGCATGGGTTAGCTACAGAGTAAACCTCCCTCTACAATGTCCCATCAAACACTCCTAGGGCAGGTGCAGCACTGGTTAGATAGAGTAAAGCTCCCTCTACACTGTCCCATCAAACATTCCAAGGGCAGGTGCAGCACGGGTTACATACAGAGTAAAGCTCTCTCAACACTGTCCCTTCACACACTCACAGGGCAGGTACAGCACGGGTTAGATACAGAATAAAGCTCCCTCTACTCTGTCCCTGAAACACTCCCAGGGCAGGTACAGCATGGGTTAGATACAGAGTAAAGCTCCCTCTACTCTGTCCCTGAAACACTCCCAGGGCAGGTACAGCATGGGTTAGATACAGAGTAAAGCTCCCTCTACACTGTCCCATCAAACACTCCCAGGGCAGGTACAGCACGGGTTAGATACAGAGTAAAGCTCCCTCTACTCTGTCCCTGAAACACTCCCAGGGCAGGTACAGCATGGGTTAGATACAGAGTAAAGCTCCCTCTACACTGTCCCATCAAACACTCCCAGGGCAGGTACAGCACGGGTTAGATACAGAATAAAGCTGCCTCTACACTGTCCCATCAAACACTCCCAGGGCAGGTACAGCACGTGTTAGATACAGAGTAAAGCTCCCTCTACACTCTCCCATCAAACTATCCAAGGGGAGGTACAGCACGGGTTAGATACAGAATAAAGCTCCCTCTACGCTGTCCAACCAAACACTCCCAGGGCAGGTACAGCACGGGTTAGATACAGAATAAAGCTCCCTCTACACTGTCCCATCAACCACTCCCAGGGCAGGTACAGCACGGGTTAGATACAGAGTAAACACCCTCTACACTGTCCCATCAAACCCTCCCAGGGCAGGTACAGCACGGGTTAGATACAGAGTAAAGCTCCCTCTACACTGTCCCATGAAACACTCCCAGGGCAGGTACAGCACGGGTTAGATACAGAGTAAAGCTCCCTCTACACTGTCCCATCAAACACTCCCAGGGCAGGTACAGCACGAGTTAGATACAGAATAAAGCTCCCTCTACGCTGTCCCATCAAACACTCCCAGGGCAGGTACAGCACGGGTTAGATACAGAATAAAGCTGCCTCTACACTGTCCCATCAAACACTCCCAGGGCAGGTACTGCACGGGTTAGATACAGAGTAAAGCTGCCTCTACACTGTCCCATCAAACACTCCAAGGGCAGGTGCAGCACGGGTTAGAGACAGAGTAAAGCTCTCTCTGCACTGTCCCTTCACACACTCACAGGGCAGGTACAGCACGGGTTAGATACAGAGTAAAGCTCCCTCTACACTGTCCCACCAAACACTCCCAGGGCAGGTACAGCACTGGTTAGATACAGAGCAAAGCTCCCTCTACACTATCCCACCAAACACTCCCAGGGCAGGTACAGCACCGGTTAGATACAGAATAAAGCTCCCTCTACACTGTCCCATCAGACACTCCCAGGGCAGTACAGCACGGGTTAGATACAGAATAAAGCTCCCTCTACTCTGTCCCATCAAACACTCCCAGAGCAGGTACAGCACATGTTAGAAACAGAGTAAAGCTGCCTCTACACTATCCCATCAAACACTCCCAGGGCAGGTACAGCACGTGTTAGACACAGAGTAAAGCTCCCTCTACACTCGCCCATCAAACACTCTCGGGGCAGGTACAGCACGGGTTAGATACAGAGTAAAGCTCCCTCTGCACTGTCCCATCAAATACTCCCAGGACAGGTACAGCATGGGTTAGATACAGAGTAAAGCTCCCTCTACACTCTCCCATCAAACACTCCCAGGGCAGGTACAGCACGGGTTGATATACAGTAAAGCTCCCTCTACACTGTCCCATCAAACACTCCCAGCTCAGATACAGCACGGGTTAGATACAGAGTAAAGCTCCCACCACACTGTCCCATCAAACACTCCCACGGCAGGTACAGCATGGGTTAGATACATAGTAAAGCACCATTTACACTGTCCCATCAAACACTCCCAGGGCAGGGACAGCACGGGTTAGATATAGAGTAAAGCTCCCTCTACACTGTCCCATCAAACACTCCCAGGGCAGTTACAGCATGAATAGATACAGAGTAAAGCTCCCTCTACACTGTCCCATCAAACACTCCCAGGGCAGGTACAGCACGTGTTAGATACAGAGTAAAGCTCCCTCTACACTCTCCCATCAAACTATCCAAGGGGAGGTACAGCACGGGTTAGATACAGAATAAAGCTCCCTCTACGCTGTCCAACCAAACACTCCCAGGGCAGGTACAGCACGGGTTAGATACAGAATAAAGCTCCCTCTACACTGTCCCATCAACCACTCCCAGGGCAGGTACAGCACGGGTTAGATACAGAGTAAACACCCTCTACACTGTCCCATCAAACCCTCCCAGGGCAGGTACAGCACGGGTTAGATACAGAGTAAATCTCCCTCTACACTGTCCCATCAAACACTCCCAGGGCAGGTACAGCACGAGTTAGATACAGAATAAAGCTCCCTCTACGCTGTCCCATCAAACACTCCCAGGGCAGGTACAGCACGGGTTAGATACAGAATAAAGCTGCCTCTACACTGTCCCATCAAACACTCCCAGGGCAGGTACTGCACGGGTTAGAGACAGAGTAAAGCTGCCTCTACACTGTCCCATCAAACACTCCAAGGGCAGGTGCAGCACGGGTTAGAGACAGAGTAAAGCTCTCTCTGCACTGTCCCACCAAACACTCCCAGGGCAGGTACAGCACTGGTTAGATACAGAGTAAAGCTCCCTCTACACTATCCCACCAAACACTCCCAGGGCAGGTACAGCACCGGTTAGATACAGAATAAAGCTCCCTCTACACTGTCCCATCAGACACTCCCAGGGCAGTACAGCACGGGTTAGATACAGAATAAAGCTCCCTCTACTCTGTCCCATCAAACACTCCCAGAGCAGGTACAGCACATGTTAGAAACAGAGTAAAGCTGCCTCTACACTGTCCCATCAAACACTCCCAGGGCAGGTACAGCACGTGTTAGACACAGAGTAAAGCTCCCTCTACACTCGCCCATCAAACACTCTCGGGGCAGGTACAGCACGGGTTAGATACAGAGTAAAGCTCCCTCTGCACTGTCCCATCAAATACTCCCAGGGCAGGTACAGCATGGGTTAGATACAGAGTAAAGCTCCCTCTACACTGTCCCATCAAACACTCCCAGGGCAGGTACAGCACGGGTTGATATACAGTAAAGCTCCCTCTACACTGTCCCATCAAACACTCCCAGCTCAGATACAGCACGGGTTAGATACAGAGTAAAGCTCCCACCACACTGTCCCATCAAACACTCCCACGGCAGGTACAGCATGGGTTAGATACATAGTAAAGCACCATTTACACTGTCCCATCAAACACTCCCAGGGCAGGGACAGCACGGGTTAGATATAGAGTAAAGCTCCCTCTACACTGTCCCATCAAACACTCCCAGGGCAGGGACAGCACGGGTTAGATACAGAGTAAAGCTCCCTTGACACTGTCCCATCAAACACTCCAAAGGCAGCTACAGCATGTGTTAGATACACGGTGAAGCTCCCTCTACACTTTCCCATCAAACACTCCAAGGGCAGGTACAGCACGTGTTAGTTACAGAGTAAAGCTCCCCCTGCACTCCCATCAAATACTCCCAGGGCAGGTACAGCATTGGTTAGATACAAAGTAAAGCTCCCACTACACTGTCCCATCAAACACTCCCAGGGCAGGTACAGCATGGGTTAGCTACAGAGTAAACCTCCCTCTACCCTGTCCCATCAAACACTCCCAGGGCAGGTACAGCATGGGTTAGATACAGAGTAAAGCTCCCTCTACACTGTCCCAACAAACATTCCAAGGGCAGGTGCAGCACGGGTTACATACAGAGTAAAGCTCTCTCTACACTGTCCCTTCACACACTCACAGGGCAGGTACAGCACGTTTTAGATACAGAGTAAAGCTCCCTCTACACTGTCCCACCAAACACTCCCAGGGCAGGTACAGCACGGGTTAGATACAGAGTAAATCTCCCTCTAAACTGTCCCAACAAACACTCCCAGGGCAGGAACAGCACGGGTTACATACAGAGTAAAGCTCCCTCTACACTGTCCCATCAAACACTCCCAGGGCAGGTACAGCACGGGTTAGATACAGAGTAAAGCTCCCTCTACAATGTCCCATCAAACACTCCAAGGGCAGGTGCAGCACGGGTTAGATACAGAGTAAAGCTCCCTCTACACTGTCCCATCAAACATTCCAAGGGCAGGTGCAGCACTCGTTACATACAGAGTAAAGCTCTCTCTACACTGTCCCTTCACACACTCACAGGGCAGGTACAGCACGTTTTAGATACAGAGTAAAATTCCCTCTACACTGCCTCATCAAACACTCCCAGGGCAGGTACAGCACGGGTTAGATACAGAGTAAAGCTCCCTCTACACTGTCCCATCAAACACTCCCAGGGCAGGTACAGCACGGGTTAGATACAGAATAAAGCTGCCTCTACACTGTCCCATCAAACACTCCCAGAGCAGGTACAGCACATGTTAGAAACAGAGTAAAGCTGCCTCTACACTGTCCCATCAAACACTCCCAGGGCAGGTGCAGCACGTGTTAGATACAGAGTAAAGCTCCCTCTACACTCGCGAATCAAACACTCCCAGGGCAGGTACAGCACGGGTCAGATACAGAGTAAAGCTGCCTCTACACTGTCCCATCAAACACTCCCAGGGCAGGTACAGCACGTGTTAGATACAGAGTAAAGCTCCCTCTACACTCTCCCATCAAACTATCCAAGGGGAGGTACAGCACGGGTTAGATACAGAATAAAGCTCCCTCTACGCTGTCCAACCAAACACTCCCAGGGCAGGTACAGCACGGGTTAGATACAGAATAAAGCTCCCTCTACACTGTCCCATCAACCACTCCCAGGGCAGGTACAGCACGGGTTAGATACAGAGTAAACACCCTCTACACTGTCCCATCAAACCCTCCCAGGGCAGGTACAGCACGGGTTAGATACAGAGTAAAGCTCCCTCTACACTGTCCCATGAAACACTCCCAGGGCAGGTACAGCACGGGTTAGATACAGAGTAAAGCTCCCTCTACACTGTCCCATCAAACACTCGCAGGGCAGGTACAGCACGAGTTACATACAGAATAAAGCTCCCTCTACGCTGTCCCATCAAACACTCCCAGGGCAGGTACAGCACGGGTTAGATACAGAGTAAAGCTCCCTCTACACTTTCCCATCAAAAACTCCCAGGGCAGGTACAGCACGGGTTAGATACAGAGTAAAGCTCCCTCTACACTGTCCCTGAAACACTCCCGGGGCAGGTACAGCACGGGTTAGATACAGAATAAAGCTGCCTCTACACTGTCCCATCAAACACTCCCAGGGCAGGTACAGCACAGGTTAGATACAGAGTAAAGCTCCCTCTACACTGTCCCATCAAACACTCCCACGGCAGGTACAGCATGGGTTAGATACAGAGTAAAGCTCCCTCTACACTGTCCCATCAAACACTCCCAGGGCAGGTACAGCACGGGTTAGATACAGAGTATAGCTCCCTCTACACTGTCCCATCAAACACTCCCAGGGCAGGTACAGCACGGGTTCGATACAAAGTAAAGCTCTCTCTACACTGTCCCATCAAACACTCCCAGGGCAGGTACAGCACCGGTTAGATACAGAGTAAAGCTCCCTCTACACTGTCCCACCAAACACTCCCAGGGCTGGTACAGCACGGGTTAGATATAGAATAAAGCTCCCTCTACACTGTCCCATCAAACACTCCAAAGGCAGCTGCAGCATGTGTTAGATACACGGTAAAGCTCCCTCTACGCTTTCCCATCAAACACTCCAAGGGCAGGTACAGCACGTGTTAGTTACAGAGTAAAGCTCCCCCTGCACTGTCCCATCAAATACTCCCAGGGCAGGTACAGCATGGGTTAGATACAAAGTAAAGCTCCCACTACACTGTCCCATCAAACACTCCCAGGGCAGGTACAGCATGGGTTAGCTACAGAGTAAACCTCCCTCTACAATGTCCCATCAAACACTCCAAGGGCAGGTGCAGCACGGGTTAGATACAGAGTAAAGCTCCCTCTACACTGTCCCATCAAACATTCCAAGGGCAGGTGCAGCACGGGTTACATACAGAGTAAAGCTCTCTCAACACTGTCCCTTCACACACTCACAGGGCAGGTACAGCACGGGTTAGATACAGAATAAAGCTCCCTCTACTCTGTCCCTGAAACACTCCCAGGGCAGGTACAGCATGGGTTAGATACAGAGTAAAGCTCCCTCTACTCTGTCCCTGAAACACTCCCAGGGCAGGTACAGCATGGGTTAGATACAGAGTAAAGCTCCCTCTACACTGTTCCATCAAACACTCCCAGGGCAGGTACAGCACGGGTTAGATACAGAGTAAAGCTCCCTCTACTCTGTCCCTGAAACACTCCCAGGGCAGGTACAGCATGGGTTAGATACAGAGTAAAGCTCCCTCTACACTGTCCCATCAAACACTCCCAGGGCAGGTACAGCACGGGTTAGATACAGAATAAAGCTGCCTCTACACTGTCCCATCAAACACTCCCAGGGCAGGTACAGCACGTGTTAGATACAGAGTAAAGCTCCCTCTACACTCTCCCATCAAACTATCCAAGGGGAGGTACAGCACGGGTTAGATACAGAATAAAGCTCCCTCTACGCTGTCCAACCAAACACTCCCAGGGCAGGTACAGCACGGGTTAGATACAGAATAAAGCTCCCTCTACACTGTCCCATCAACCACTCCCAGGGCAGGTACAGCACGGGTTAGATACAGAGTAAACACCCTCTACACTGTCCCATCAAACCCTCCCAGGGCAGGTACAGCACGGGTTAGATACAGAGTAAAGCTCCCTCTACACTGTCCCATGAAACACTCCCAGGGCAGGTACAGCACGGGTTAGATACAGAGTAAAGCTCCCTCTACACTGTCCCATCAAACACTCCCAGGGCAGGTACAGCACGAGTTAGATACAGAATAAAGCTCCCTCTACGCTGTCCCATCAAACACTCCCAGGGCAGGTACAGCACGGGTTAGATACAGAGTAAAGCTCCCTCTGCACTGTCCCATCAAATACTCCCAGGACAGGTACAGCATGGGTTAGATACAGAGTAAAGCTCCCTCTACACTCTCCCATCAAACACTCCCAGGGCAGGTACAGCACGGGTTGATATACAGTAAAGCTCCCTCTACACTGTCCCATCAAACACTCCCAGCTCAGATACAGCACGGGTTAGATACAGAGTAAAGCTCCCACCAAACTGTCCCATCAAACACTCCCACGGCAGGTACAGCATGGGTTAGATACATAGTAAAGCACCATTTACACTGTCCCATCAAACACTCCCAGGGCAGGGACAGCACGGGTTAGATATAGAGTAAAGCTCCCTCTACACTGTCCCATCAAACACTCCCAGGGCAGTTACAGCATGAATAGATACAGAGTAAAGCTCCCTCTACACTGTCCCATCAAACACTCCCAGGGCAGGTACAGCACGTGTTAGATACAGAGTAAAGCTCCCTCTACACTCTCCCATCAAACTATCCAAGGGGAGGTACAGCACGGGTTAGATACAGAATAAAGCTCCCTCTACGCTGTCCAACCAAACACTCCCAGGGCAGGTACAGCACGGGTTAGATACAGAATAAAGCTCCCTCTACACTGTCCCATCAACCACTCCCAGGGCAGGTACAGCACGGGTTAGATACAGAGTAAACACCCTCTACACTGTCCCATCAAACCCTCCCAGGGCAGGTACAGCACGGGTTAGATACAGAGTAAATCTCCCTCTACACTGTCCCATCAAACACTCCCAGGGCAGGTACAGCACGAGTTAGATACAGAATAAAGCTCCCTCTACGCTGTCCCATCAAACACTCCCAGGGCAGGTACAGCACGGGTTAGATACAGAATAAAGCTGCCTCTACACTGTCCCATCAAACACTCCCAGGGCAGGTACTGCACGGGTTAGAGACAGAGTAAAGCTGCCTCTACACTGTCCCATCAAACACTCCAAGGGCAGGTGCAGCACGGGTTAGAGACAGAGTAAAGCTCTCTCTGCACTGTCCCACCAAACACTCCCAGGGCAGGTACAGCACTGGTTAGATACAGAGTAAAGCTCCCTCTACACTATCCCACCAAACACTCCCAGGGCAGGTACAGCACCGGTTAGATACAGAATAAAGCTCCCTCTACACTGTCCCATCAGACACTCCCAGGGCAGTACAGCACGGGTTAGATACAGAATAAAGCTCCCTCTACTCTGTCCCATCAAACACTCCCAGAGCAGGTACAGCACATGTTAGAAACAGAGTAAAGCTGCCTCTACACTGTCCCATCAAACACTCCCAGGGCAGGTACAGCACGTGTTAGACACAGAGTAAAGCTCCCTCTACACTCGCCCATCAAACACTCTCGGGGCAGGTACAGCACGGGTTAGATACAGAGTAAAGCTCCCTCTGCACTGTCCCATCAAATACTCCCAGGGCAGGTACAGCATGGGTTAGATACAGAGTAAAGCTCCCTCTACACTGTCCCATCAAACACTCCCAGGGCAGGTACAGCACGGGTTGATATACAGTAAAGCTCCCTCTACACTGTCCCATCAAACACTCCCAGCTCAGATACAGCACGGGTTAGATACAGAGTAAAGCTCCCACCACACTGTCCCATCAAACACTCCCACGGCAGGTACAGCATGGGTTAGATACATAGTAAAGCACCATTTACACTGTCCCATCAAACACTCCCAGGGCAGGGACAGCACGGGTTAGATATAGAGTAAAGCTCCCTCTACACTGTCCCATCAAACACTCCCAGGGCAGGGACAGCACGGGTTAGATACAGAGTAAAGCTCCCTTGACACTGTCCCATCAAACACTCCAAAGGCAGCTACAGCATGTGTTAGATACACGGTGAAGCTCCCTCTACACTTTCCCATCAAACACTCCAAGGGCAGGTACAGCACGTGTTAGTTACAGAGTAAAGCTCCCCCTGCACTCCCATCAAATACTCCCAGGGCAGGTACAGCATTGGTTAGATACAAAGTAAAGCTCCCACTACACTGTCCCATCAAACACTCCCAGGGCAGGTACAGCATGGGTTAGCTACAGAGTAAACCTCCCTCTACCCTGTCCCATCAAACACTCCCAGGGCAGGTACAGCATGGGTTAGATACAGAGTAAAGCTCCCTCTACACTGTCCCAACAAACATTCCAAGGGCAGGTGCAGCACGGGTTACATACAGAGTAAAGCTCTCTCTACACTGTCCCTTCACACACTCACAGGGCAGGTACAGCACGTTTTAGATACAGAGTAAAGCTCCCTCTACACTGTCCCACCAAACACTCCCAGGGCAGGTACAGCACGGGTTAGATACAGAGTAAATCTCCCTCTAAACTGTCCCAACAAACACTCCCAGGGCAGGAACAGCACGGGTTACATACAGAGTAAAGCTCCCTCTACACTGTCCCATCAAACACTCCCAGGGCAGGTACAGCACGGGTTAGATACAGAGTAAAGCTCCCTCTACAATGTCCCATCAAACACTCCAAGGGCAGGTGCAGCACGGGTTAGATACAGAGTAAAGCTCCCTCTACACTGTCCCATCAAACATTCCAAGGGCAGGTGCAGCACTCGTTACATACAGAGTAAAGCTCTCTCTACACTGTCCCTTCACACACTCACAGGGCAGGTACAGCACGTTTTAGATACAGAGTAAAATTCCCTCTACACTGCCTCATCAAACACTCCCAGGGCAGGTACAGCACGGGTTAGATACAGAGTAAAGCTCCCTCTACACTGTCCCATCAAACACTCCCAGGGCAGGTACAGCACGGGTTAGATACAGAATAAAGCTGCCTCTACACTGTCCCATCAAACACTCCCAGAGCAGGTACAGCACATGTTAGAAACAGAGTAAAGCTGCCTCTACACTGTCCCATCAAACACTCCCAGGGCAGGTGCAGCACGTGTTAGATACAGAGTAAAGCTCCCTCTACACTCGCGAATCAAACACTCCCAGGGCAGGTACAGCACGGGTCAGATACAGAGTAAAGCTGCCTCTACACTGTCCCATCAAACACTCCCAGGGCAGGTACAGCACGTGTTAGATACAGAGTAAAGCTCCCTCTACACTCTCCCATCAAACTATCCAAGGGGAGGTACAGCACGGGTTAGATACAGAATAAAGCTCCCTCTACGCTGTCCAACCAAACACTCCCAGGGCAGGTACAGCACGGGTTAGATACAGAATAAAGCTCCCTCTACACTGTCCCATCAACCACTCCCAGGGCAGGTACAGCACGGGTTAGATACAGAGTAAACACCCTCTACACTGTCCCATCAAACCCTCCCAGGGCAGGTACAGCACGGGTTAGATACAGAGTAAAGCTCCCTCTACACTGTCCCATGAAACACTCCCAGGGCAGGTACAGCACGGGTTAGATACAGAGTAAAGCTCCCTCTACACTGTCCCATCAAACACTCGCAGGGCAGGTACAGCACGAGTTACATACAGAATAAAGCTCCCTCTACGCTGTCCCATCAAACACTCCCAGGGCAGGTACAGCACGGGTTAGATACAGAGTAAAGCTCCCTCTACACTTTCCCATCAAAAACTCCCAGGGCAGGTACAGCACGGGTTAGATACAGAGTAAAGCTCCCTCTACACTGTCCCTGAAACACTCCCGGGGCAGGTACAGCACGGGTTAGATACAGAATAAAGCTGCCTCTACACTGTCCCATCAAACACTCCCAGGGCAGGTACAGCACAGGTTAGATACAGAGTAAAGCTCCCTCTACACTGTCCCATCAAACACTCCCACGGCAGGTACAGCATGGGTTAGATACAGAGTAAAGCTCCCTCTACACTGTCCCATCAAACACTCCCAGGGCAGGTACAGCACGGGTTAGATACAGAGTATAGCTCCCTCTACACTGTCCCATCAAACACTCCCAGGGCAGGTACAGCACGGGTTCGATACAAAGTAAAGCTCTCTCTACACTGTCCCATCAAACACTCCCAGGGCAGGTACAGCACCGGTTAGATACAGAGTAAAGCTCCCTCTACACTGTCCCACCAAACACTCCCAGGGCTGGTACAGCACGGGTTAGATATAGAATAAAGCTCCCTCTACACTGTCCCATCAAACACTCCAAAGGCAGCTGCAGCATGTGTTAGATACACGGTAAAGCTCCCTCTACGCTTTCCCATCAAACACTCCAAGGGCAGGTACAGCACGTGTTAGTTACAGAGTAAAGCTCCCCCTGCACTGTCCCATCAAATACTCCCAGGGCAGGTACAGCATGGGTTAGATACAAAGTAAAGCTCCCACTACACTGTCCCATCAAACACTCCCAGGGCAGGTACAGCATGGGTTAGCTACAGAGTAAACCTCCCTCTACAATGTCCCATCAAACACTCCAAGGGCAGGTGCAGCACGGGTTAGATACAGAGTAAAGCTCCCTCTACACTGTCCCATCAAACATTCCAAGGGCAGGTGCAGCACGGGTTACATACAGAGTAAAGCTCTCTCAACACTGTCCCTTCACACACTCACAGGGCAGGTACAGCACGGGTTAGATACAGAATAAAGCTCCCTCTACTCTGTCCCTGAAACACTCCCAGGGCAGGTACAGCATGGGTTAGATACAGAGTAAAGCTCCCTCTACTCTGTCCCTGAAACACTCCCAGGGCAGGTACAGCATGGGTTAGATACAGAGTAAAGCTCCCTCTACACTGTTCCATCAAACACTCCCAGGGCAGGTACAGCACGGGTTAGATACAGAGTAAAGCTCCCTCTACTCTGTCCCTGAAACACTCCCAGGGCAGGTACAGCATGGGTTAGATACAGAGTAAAGCTCCCTCTACACTGTCCCATCAAACACTCCCAGGGCAGGTACAGCACGGGTTAGATACAGAATAAAGCTGCCTCTACACTGTCCCATCAAACACTCCCAGGGCAGGTACAGCACGTGTTAGATACAGAGTAAAGCTCCCTCTACACTCTCCCATCAAACTATCCAAGGGGAGGTACAGCACGGGTTAGATACAGAATAAAGCTCCCTCTACGCTGTCCAACCAAACACTCCCAGGGCAGGTACAGCACGGGTTAGATACAGAATAAAGCTCCCTCTACACTGTCCCATCAACCACTCCCAGGGCAGGTACAGCACGGGTTAGATACAGAGTAAACACCCTCTACACTGTCCCATCAAACCCTCCCAGGGCAGGTACAGCACGGGTTAGATACAGAGTAAAGCTCCCTCTACACTGTCCCATGAAACACTCCCAGGGCAGGTACAGCACGGGTTAGATACAGAGTAAAGCTCCCTCTACACTGTCCCATCAAACACTCCCAGGGCAGGTACAGCACGAGTTAGATACAGAATAAAGCTCCCTCTACGCTGTCCCATCAAACACTCCCAGGGCAGGTACAGCACGGGTTAGATACAGAATAAAGCTGCCTCTACACTGTCCCATCAAACACTCCCAGGGCAGGTACTGCACGGGTTAGCTACAGAGTAAAGCTGCCTCTACACTGTCCCATCAAACACTCCAAGGGCAGGTGCAGCACGGGTTAGAGACAGAGTAAAGCTCTCTCTGCACTGTCCCTTCACACACTCACAGGGCAGGTACAGCACGGGTTAGATACAGAGTAAAGCTCCCTCTACACTGTCCCACCAAACACTCCCAGGGCAGGTACAGCACTGGTTAGATACAGAGCAAAGCTCCCTCTACACTATCCCACCAAACACTCCCAGGGCAGGTACAGCACCGGTTAGATACAGAATAAAGCTCCCTCTACACTGTCCCATCAGACACTCCCAGGGCAGTACAGCACGGGTTAGATACAGAATAAAGCTCCCTCTACTCTGTCCCATCAAACACTCCCAGAGCAGGTACAGCACATGTTAGAAACAGAGTAAAGCTGCCTCTACACTATCCCATCAAACACTCCCAGGGCAGGTACAGCACGTGTTAGACACAGAGTAAAGCTCCCTCTACACTCGCCCATCAAACACTCTCGGTGCAGGTACAGCACGGGTTAGATACAGAGTAAAGCTCCCTCTGCACTGTCCCATCAAATACTCCCAGGGCAGGTACAGCATGGGTTAGATACAGAGTAAAGCTCCCTCTACACTCTCCCATCAAACACTCCCAGGACAGGTACAGCACGGGTTGATATACAGTAAAGCTCCCTCTACACTGTCCCATCAAACACTCCCAGCTCAGATACAGCACGGGTTAGATACAGAGTAAAGCTCCCACCACACTGTCCCATCAAACACTCCCACGGCAGGTACAGCATGGGTTAGATACATAGTAAAGCACCATTTACACTGTCCCATCAAACACTCCCAGGGCAGGGACAGCACGGGTTAGATATAGAGTAAAGCTCCCTCTACACTGTCCCATCAAACACTCCCAGGGCAGTTACAGCATGAATAGATACAGAGTAAAGCTCCCTCTACACTGTCCCATCAAACACTCCCAGGGCAGGTACAGCACGTGTTAGATACAGAGTAAAGCTCCCTCTACACTCTCCCATCAAACTATCCAAGGGGAGGTACAGCACGGGTTAGATACAGAATAAAGCTCCCTCTACGCTGTCCAACCAAACACTCCCAGGGCAGGTACAGCACGGGTTAGATACAGAATAAAGCTCCCTCTACACTGTCCCATCAACCACTCCCAGGGCAGGTACAGCACGGGTTAGATACAGAGTAAACACCCTCTACACTGTCCCATCAAACCCTCCCAGGGCAGGTACAGCACGGGTTAGATACAGAGTAAATCTCCCTCTACACTGTCCCATCAAACACTCCCAGGGCAGGTACAGCACGACTTAGATACAGAATAAAGCTCCCTCTACGCTGTCCCATCAAACACTCCCAGGGCAGGTACAGCACGGGTTAGATACAGAATAAAGCTGCCTCTACACTGTCCCATCAAACACTCCCAGGGCAGGTACTGCACGGGTTAGAGACAGAGTAAAGCTGCCTCTACACTGTCCCATCAAACACTCCAAGGGCAGGTGCAGCACGGGTTAGAGACAGAGTAAAGCTCTCTCTGCACTGTCCCACCAAACACTCCCAGGGCAGGTACAGCACTGGTTAGATACAGAGTAAAGCTCCCTCTACACTATCCCACCAAACACTCCCAGGGCAGGTACAGCACCGGTTAGATACAGAATAAAGCTCCCTCTACACTGTCCCATCAGACACTCCCAGGGCAGTACAGCACGGGTTAGATACAGAATAAAGCTCCCTCTACTCTGTCCCATCAAACACTCCCAGAGCAGGTACAGCACATGTTAGAAACAGAGTAAAGCTGCCTCTACACTGTCCCATCAAACACTCCCAGGGCAGGTACAGCACGTGTTAGACACAGAGTAAAGCTCCCTCTACACTCGCCCATCAAACACTCTCGGGGCAGGTACAGCACGGGTTAGATACAGAGTAAAGCTCCCTCTGCACTGTCCCATCAAATACTCCCAGGGCAGGTACAGCATGGGTTAGATACAGAGTAAAGCTCCCTCTACACTGTCCCATCAAACACTCCCAGGGCAGGTACAGCACGGGTTGATATACAGTAAAGCTCCCTCTACACTGTCCCATCAAACACTCCCAGCTCAGATACAGCACGGGTTAGATACAGAGTAAAGCTCCCACCACACTGTCCCATCAAACACTCCCACGGCAGGTACAGCATGGGTTAGATACATAGTAAAGCACCATTTACACTGTCCCATCAAACACTCCCAGGGCAGGGACAGCACGGGTTAGATATAGAGTAAAGCTCCCTCTACACTGTCCCATCAAACACTCCCAGGGCAGGGACAGCACGGGTTAGATACAGAGTAAAGCTCCCTTGACACTGTCCCATCAAACACTCCAAAGGCAGCTACAGCATGTGTTAGATACACGGTGAAGCTCCCTCTACACTTTCCCATCAAACACTCCAAGGGCAGGTACAGCACGTGTTAGTTACAGAGTAAAGCTCCCCCTGCACTCCCATCAAATACTCCCAGGGCAGGTACAGCATTGGTTAGATACAAAGTAAAGCTCCCACTACACTGTCCCATCAAACACTCCCAGGGCAGGTACAGCATGGGTTAGCTACAGAGTAAACCTCCCTCTACACTGTCCCATCAAACACTCCCAGGGCAGGTACAGCATGGGTTAGATACAGAGTAAAGCTCCCTCTACACTGTCCCAACAAACATTCCAAGGGCAGGTGCAGCACGGGTTACATACAGAGTAAAGCTCTCTCTACACTGTCCCTTCACACACTCACAGGGCAGGTACAGCACGTTTTAGATACAGAGTAAAGCTCCCTCTACACTGTCCCACCAAACACTCCCAGGGCAGGTACAGCACGGGTTAGATACAGAGTAAATCTCCCTCTAAACTGTCCCAACAAACACTCCCAGGGCAGGAACAGCACGGGTTACATACAGAGTAAAGCTCCCTCTACACTGTCCCATCAAACACTCCCAGGGCAGGTACAGCACGGGTTAGATACAGAGTAAAGCTCCCTCTACAATGTCCCATCAAACACTCCAAGGGCAGGTGCAGCACGGGTTAGATACAGAGTAAAGCTCCCTCTACACTGTCCCATCAAACATTCCAAGGGCAGGTGCAGCACTCGTTACATACAGAGTAAAGCTCTCTCTACACTGTCCCTTCACACACTCACAGGGCAGGTACAGCACGTTTTAGATACAGAGTAAAATTCCCTCTACACTGCCTCATCAAACACTCCCAGGGCAGGTACAGCACGGGTTAGATACAGAGTAAAGCTCCCTCTACACTGTCCCATCAAACACTCCCAGGGCAGGTACAGCACGGGTTAGATACAGAATAAAGCTGCCTCTACACTGTCCCATCAAACACTCCCAGAGCAGGTACAGCACATGTTAGAAACAGAGTAAAGCTGCCTCTACACTGTCCCATCAAACACTCCCAGGGCAGGTGCAGCACGTGTTAGATACAGAGTAAAGCTCCCTCTACACTCGCGAATCAAACACTCCCAGGGCAGGTACAGCACGGGTCAGATACAGAGTAAAGCTGCCTCTACACTGTCCCATCAAACACTCCCAGGGCAGGTACAGCACGTGTTAGATACAGAGTAAAGCTCCCTCTACACTCTCCCATCAAACTATCCAAGGGGAGGTACAGCACGGGTTAGATACAGAATAAAGCTCCCTCTACGCTGTCCAACCAAACACTCCCAGGGCAGGTACAGCACGGGTTAGATACAGAATAAAGCTCCCTCTACACTGTCCCATCAACCACTCCCAGGGCAGGTACAGCACGGGTTAGATACAGAGTAAACACCCTCTACACTGTCCCATCAAACCCTCCCAGGGCAGGTACAGCACGGGTTAGATACAGAGTAAAGCTCCCTCTACACTGTCCCATGAAACACTCCCAGGGCAGGTACAGCACGGGTTAGATACAGAGTAAAGCTCCCTCTACACTGTCCCATCAAACACTCGCAGGGCAGGTACAGCACGAGTTACATACAGAATAAAGCTCCCTCTACGCTGTCCCATCAAACACTCCCAGGGCAGGTACAGCACGGGTTAGATACAGAGTAAAGCTCCCTCTACACTTTCCCATCAAAAACTCCCAGGGCAGGTACAGCACGGGTTAGATACAGAGTAAAGCTCCCTCTACACTGTCCCTGAAACACTCCCGGGGCAGGTACAGCACGGGTTAGATACAGAATAAAGCTGCCTCTACACTGTCCCATCAAACACTCCCAGGGCAGGTACAGCACAGGTTAGATACAGAGTAAAGCTCCCTCTACACTGTCCCATCAAACACTCCCACGGCAGGTACAGCATGGGTTAGATACAGAGTAAAGCTCCCTCTACACTGTCCCATCAAACACTCCCAGGGCAGGTACAGCACGGGTTAGATACAGAGTATAGCTCCCTCTACACTGTCCCATCAAACACTCCCAGGGCAGGTACAGCACCGGTTAGATACAGAGTAAAGCTCCCTCTACACTGTCCCACCAAACACTCCCAGGGCTGGTACAGCACGGGTTAGATACAGAATAAAGCTCCCTCTACACTGTCCCATCAAATACTCCCAGGGCAGGCACAGCACGGGTTAGATACAGAATAAAGCTGCCTGTACACTGTCCCATCAAACACTCCCAGGGCAGGTACAGCACGGGTTAGATACAGAATAAAGCTCCCTCTACACTGTCCCATCAAACACTCCCAGGGCAGGTACAGCACGGGTTAGATACAGAGTAAAGCTCCCTCTACACTGTCCCATCAAACACTGCCAGGGCAGGTACAGCACGGGTTAGATACAGAGTAAAGCTCCCTCTACACTGTCCCATCAACACTCCCAGGGCAGGTACAGCACGGGTTAGATACAGAGTAAAGCTCCCTCTACACTGTCCCATCAAACACTCCCAGGGCAGGTACAGCACGGGTTATATACAGAGTAAAGCTCGCTCAACACTGTCCCATCAAACACTCCCAGTGCTGGTACAGCACGGGTACGATACAGAGTAAAGCTCTCTCTACACTGTCCCATCAAACAATCCCAGGGCAGGTACAGCACCGGTTAGATACAGAATAATGCTGCCTCTGCACTGTCCCATCAAACACTCCCAGGGCAGGCACAGCACGGGTTAGATACAGAATAAAGCTGCCTCTACACTGTCCCATCAAACACTCCCAGGGCAGGTACAGCACGGGTTAGATACAGAGTAAAGCTCCCGCTACACTGTCCCATCAAAACTCCCAGGGCAGGTACAGCACGGGTTAGATACAGAGTAAAGCTCCCTCTACACTGTCCCATCAAACACTCCCAGGGCAGGTGCAGCACGGGTTAGATACAGAGTAATGCTCCCTCAACACTGTCCCATCAAACACTCCCAGGGCAGGTACAGCACGGGTTCGATGCAGAGTAAAGCTCTCTCTACACTGTCCCATCAAACACTCCCAGGGCAGGTACAGCACCGGTTAGATACAGAGTAAAGCTCCCTCTACACTGTCCCACCAAACACTCCCAGGGCAGGTACAGCACGGGTTAGATACAGAATAAAGCTCCCTCTACACTGTCCCATCAAACACTCCCAGGGCAGGCACAGCACGGGTTAGATACAGAGTAAAGCTCCCTATACACTGTCCCATCAAACACTCCCAGGGCAGGTACAGCACGGGTTAGATACAGAATAAAGCTGTCTCTACACTCTCCCATCAAACACTCCCAGGGCAGGTACAGCACGGGTTAGATACAGAATAAATCTCCCTCTACACTGTCCCATCAAACACTCCCAGGGCAGGAACAGCACGGGTTAGATCCAGAGTAAAGCTCCCTATACAATGTCCCATCAAACACTCCCAGGGCAGGTACAGCACGGGTTAGATACAGAGTAAAGCTGCCTCTACACTGTCCCATCAAACACTCCAAGGGCAGGTGCAGCACGGGTTAGAGACAGAGTAAAGCTCTCTCTACACTGTCCCTTCACACACTCACAGGGCAGGTACAGCACGTGTTAGATACAGAGTAAAGCTCCCTCTACACTGTCCCACCAAACACTCCCAGGGCAGGTACAGTACGGGTTAGATACAGAATAAAGCTCCCTCTCCACTGTCCCATCAAACACTCCCAGGGCAGGTACAGCACGGGTTAGATACAGAGTAAAGCTCCCTCTACACTGTCCCACCAAACACGCCCAGGGCAGGTACAGCACGGGTTAGATACAGAATAACGCTCCCGCTACACTGTCCCATCAAACACTCCCAGGGCAGGTACAGCACGGGTTAGATACAGAGTAAAGCTCACTCTGCACTGTCCCATCAAACACTCCCAGGGCAGGTACAGCACGGGTTAGATACAGAGTAAAGCTGCCTCTACACTGTCCCTGAAACACTCCCAGGGCAGGTACAGCATGGGTTAGAGACAGAGCAAAGCTCCCTCAACACTGTCCCATCAAACACTCCCAGGGCAGGTACAGCACGGGTTAGATACAGAATAAAGCTGCCTCTACACTGTCCCATCAAACACTCCCAGGGCAGGTACAGCACGGGTTAGATACAGAATAAAGCTCCCTCTACACTGTCCCATCAGACACTCCCAGGGCAGGTACAGCACGGGTTAGATACAGAATAAAGCTTCCTCTACTCTGTCCCATCAAACACTCCCAGAGCAGCTACAGCACATGTTAGAAACAGAGTAAAGCTGCCTCTAAACTGTCCCATCAAACACTCCCAGGGCAGGTACAGCATGGGTTAGATACAGAGTAAATCTCCCTCTACACTGTCCCATCAAACACTCCCAGGGCAGGTACAGCATGGGTTAGATAGAAAATAAAACTCCCTCTACACTGTCCCATCAAACACTCCCAGGGCAGGTACAGCACGTGTTAGATAGAGAGTAAAGCTCCCTCTACACTCTCCCATCAAACACTCCCAGGGCAGGTACAGCACGGGTTAGATACAGAGAGAAGCTGCCTCTACACTGTCCCATCAAACACTCCCAGGGCAGGTACAGCACGGGTTAGATACAGAATAAAGCTGCCTCTACACTGTCCCATCAAACACTCCCAGAGCAGGTACAGCACAGGTTAGATACAGTGTAAAGCTCCCTCTACACTGTCCCATCAAACACTCCCAGGGCAGGTACAGCATGGGTTAGATACAGAGTAAAGCTCCCTCTACACTGTCCCATCAAACACTCCCAGGGCAGGTACAGCACGGGTTAGATACAGAGTAAAGCTCCCTCTACACTGTCCCATCAACACTCCCAGGGCAGGTACAGCACGGGTTAGATACAGAGTAAAGCTCCCTCTACACTGTCCCATCAAACACTCCCAGGGCAGGAACAGCACGGGTTAGATACAGAGTAAAGCTCCCTCTACACTGTCCCATCAAACACTCGCAGGGCAGGTACAGCACGGGTTAGATACAGAGTAAAGCTCCCTCTCCACTGTCCCATCAACACTCCCAGGGCAGGTACAGCACGGGTTAGATACAGAGTAAAGCTCCCTCTACACTGTCCCATCAAACACTCCCAGGGCAGGTACAGCACGGGTTCGATGCAGAGTAAAGCTCTCTCTACACTGTCCCATCAAACACTCCCAGGGCAGGTACAGCACCGGTTGGATACAGAGTAAAGCTACCTCTACACTGTCCCACCAAACACTCCCAGGGCAGGTACAGCACGGGTTAGATACAGAATAAAGCTGTCTCTACACTCTCCCATCAAACACTCCCAGGGCAGGTACAGCACGGGTTAGATACAGAATAAATCTCCCTCTACACTGTCCCATCAAACACTCCCAGGGCAGGAACAGCACGGGTTAGATACAGAGTAAAGCTCCCTATACAATATCCCATCAAACACTCCCAGGGCAGGTACAGCACGGGTTCGATACAGAATAAATCTGCCTCTACACTGTCCCATCAAACACTCCCAGGGCAGGTACAGCACGGGTTAGATACAGAGTAAAGCTGCCTCTACACTGTCCCATCAAACACTCCAAGGGCAGGTGCAGCACGGGTTAGAGACCGAGTAAAGCTCTCTCTACACTGTCCCTTCACACACTCACAGGGCAGGTACAGCACGTGTTAGATACAGAGTAAAGCTCCCTCTACACTGTCCCACCAAACAATCCCAGGGCAGGTACTGTACGGGTCAGATACAGAATAAAGCTCCCTCTCCACTGTCCCATCAAACACTCCCAGGGCAGGTACAGCACGGGTTAGATACAGAGTAAAGCTCCCTCTACACTGTCCCACCAAACACTCCCAGGGCAGGTCCAGCACCGGTTAGATACAGAGTAAAGCTCCCTCTACACTGTCCCACCAAACACGCCCAGGGCAGGTACAGCACGGGTTAGATACAGAATAACGCTCCCGCTACACTGTCCCATCAAACACTCCCAGGGCAGGTACAGCACGGGTTAGATACAGAGTAAAGCTCACTCTACACTGTCCCATCAAACACTCCCAGGGCAGGTACAGCACGGGTTAGATACAGAGTAAAGCTGCCTCTGCACTGTCCCTGAAACACTCCCAGGGCAGGTACAGCATGGGTTAGATACAGAGCAAAGCTCCCTCAACACTGTCCCATCAAACACTCCCAGGGCAGGTACAGCACGGGTTAGATACAGAATAAATCTGCCTCTACACTGTCCCATCAAACACTCCCAGGGCAGGTACAGCACGGGTTAGATACAGAATAAAGCTCCCTCTACACTGTCCCATCAGACACTCCCAGGGCAGGTACAGCACGGGTTAGATACAGAATAAAGCTTCCTCTACTCTGTCCCATCAAACACTCCCAGAGCAGGTACAGCACATGTTAGAAACAGAGTAAAGCTGCCTCTAAAGTGTCCCATCAAACACTCCCAGGGCAGGTACAGCATGGGTTAGATACAGTGTAAAGCTCCCTCTACACTGTCCCATCAAACACTCCCAGGGCAGGTACAGCACGGGTTAGATACAGAGTAAAGCTCCCTCTACACTGTCCCATCAACACTCCCAGGGCAGGTACAGCACGGGTTAGATACAGAGTAAAGCTCCCTCTGCACTGTCCCATCAAACACTCCCAGGGCAGGAACAGCACGGGTTAGATACACAGTAAAGCTCCCTCTACACTGTCCCATCAAACACTCCCAGGGCAGGTACAGCACGGGTTAGATACAGAGTAAAGCTCCCTCTACACTGTCCCATCAACACTCCCAGGGCAGGTACAGCACTGGTTAGATACAGAGTAAAGCTCCCTCTACACTGTCCCATCAAACACTCCCAGGGCAGGTACAGCACGGGTTAGATACAGAGTAAAGCTCCCTCAACACTGTCCCATCAAACACTCCCAGGGCAGGTACAGCACGGGTTCGATGCAGAATAAAGCTCCCTCTACACTGTCCCATCAAATACTCCCAGGGCAGGCACAGCACGGGTTAGATACAGAGTAAAGCTCCCGATACACTGTCCCATCAAACACTCCCAGGGCAGGTACAGCACGGGTTAGATACAGAATAAAGCTCCCTCTACACTTTCCCATCAAACACTCCCAGGGCAGGTGCAGCGCGGGTTAGATACAGAATAAAGCTGTCTCTACACTGTCCCATCAAACACTCCCAGGGCAGGTACAGCACGGGTTAGATACAGAATAAAGCTGCCTCTCCACTGTCCCATCAAACACTCCCAGGGCAGGTACAGCACGGGTTAGATACAGAGTAAAGCTCCCTCTACACTGTCCCACCAAACACTCCCAGGGCAGGTACAGCACGGGTTAGAAACAGAGTAAAGCTCCCTATACACTGTCCCATCAAACACTCTCAGGGCAGGTACAGCACGGGTTAGATACAGAGTAAAGCTCCCTCTACACTGTCCCATCAACACTCCCAGGGTAGGAACAGCACGGGTTAGATACAGAGTAAAGCTCCCTCTACATTGTCCCACCAAACACTCCCAGTGCAGGGACAGCACGGGTTAGATACAGAGTTAAGGTCCCTCTACACTGTCCCATCAAACACTCCCAGGGCAGGTACAGCACGGGTTAGATACAGAATAAAGCTGCCTCTACACTGTCCCATCAAACACTCCCAGGGCAGGTACAGCACGGGTTAGATACAGAGTAAAGCTCCCTCTACACTATCCCATCAAACACTCCCAGGGCAGGTACAGAATGGGTTAGATACAGAGTAAAGCTGCCTCTACACTGTCCAATCAAGCACTCCAAGGGCAGGTACAGCACGGGTTAGATACAGAGTAAATCTCCCTCTACACTGACTCATCAAGCACTCCCAGGGCAGGTACAGCACGGGTTAGATACAGAGTAAAGCTGCCTCTACACTTCCCCATCAAGCACTCCAAGGGCAGGTACAGCACGGGTTAGATACAGAATAAAGCTGCCTCTCCACTGTCCCATCAAACACTCCCAGGGCAGGTACAGCACGTGTTAGATACAGAGTAAAGCTCCCTCTACATTGTCCCATCAAACACTCCCAGGGCAGGAACAGCACGGGTTAGATACAGAGTAAAGCTGCCTCTACACTGTCCCATCAAACACTCCCAGGGCAGGTACAGCACGGGTTAGATACAGAATAAAGCTCCCTCTACGCTGTCCCACCAAACACTCCCAGGGCAGGTACAGCACGGGTTAGATACAGAATAAAGCTCCCTCTACACTGTCCCATCAACCACTCCCAGGGCAGGTACAGCACGGGTTAGATACAGAGTAAACACCCTCTACACTGTCCCATCAAACCCTCCCAGGGCAGGTACAGCACGGGTTAGATACAGAGTAAAGCTCCCTCTACACTGTCCCATCAAACACTCCCAGGGCAGGTACAGCACGAGTTCGATATAGAGTTACGCTCCCTCTACACTGTCCCATCAAACACTCCCAGGGCAGGTACAGCACGGGTTAGATACAGAATAAAGCTGCGTCTACACTGTCCCATCAAACACTCCCAGGGCAGGTACAGCACGTGTTAGATACAGAGTAAAGCTCCCTCTACACTGTCCCACCAAACACTCCCAGGGCAGGTACAGCACGGGTTAGATACAGAGTAAATCTTCCTCTACACTGTCCCATCAAATACTCCCAGGGCATGAACAGCACGGGTTACATACAGAGTAAATCTCCCTCTACACTGCCTCATCAAACACTCCCAGGGCAGGTACAGCACGGGTTAGATACAGAGTAAACTGCCTCTGCACTGTCCCATCAAACACTCCAAGGGCAGGTACAGCACGGGTTAGATACCGAATAAAGCTCCCTCTCCACTGTCCCATCAAACACTCCCAGGGCAGGAACAGCACGTGTTAGATACAGAGTAAAGCTCCCTCTACACTTTCCCATCAAACACTCCCAGGGCATGTACAGCACGGGTTAGATACAGAGTAAAGCTCCCTCTACACTGTCCCTGAAACACTCCCAGGTCAGGTACAGCATGGGTTAGATACAGAGTAAAGCTGCCTCTACACTGTCCCATCAAACACTCCCAGGGCAGGTACAGCACGTGTTAGATACAGAGTAAAGCTCCCTCTACACTCTCCCATCAAACACTCCAAGGGCAGGTACAGCACGGGTTAGATACATAATAAAGCTCCCTCAACGCTGTCCCGCCAAACACTCCCAGGGCAGGTACAGCACGGATTAGATACAGAAGAAAGCTCCCTTACACTGTCCCGTCAACCACTCCCAGGGCAGGTACAGCACGGGTTCGATACAGAGTAAACACCCTTTACACTGTCCCATGAAACCCTCCCAGGGCAGGTACAGCACGGGTTAGATACAGAGTAAAGCTCCCTCTACACTGTCCCATCAAACACTCCCAAGGCAGGTACAGCACGTGTTAGATACAGAATCAAGCTGCCTCTACATTGTCCCATCAAACACTCCCAGTGCAGGGACAGCATGGGTTAGATACAGAGTAAAGCTCCCTCTACACTGTCCCATCAAACACTCCCAGGGCAGGTACAGCACGGGTTAGATACAGAGTAAAGCTCCCTCTACACTGTCCCATCAAACACTCCCAGGGTAGGAACAGCACGGGTTAGATGCAGAGTAAAGCTCCCTCTATACTGTCCCATCAAACACTCCCAGGGCAGGTACAGCACGGGTTAGATGCAGAGTTAAGCTCCCTCTGCACTGTCCCATCAAACACTCCCAGGGCAGGTACAGCACGGGTTAGATACAGAATAAAGCTGCCTCTACACTGTCCCATCAAACACTCCCAGCGCAGGTACAGCACGGATTAGATACAGAGTAAAGCTCCCTCTACACTATCCCGTCAAACACTCCCAGGGCAGGTACAGCACGCGGTAGATTCAGAGTAAAGCTCCCTCTACACTGTCCCATCAAACACTCCCAGGGCAGGTACAGCACAGGTTAGATACAGAGTAAAGCTCCCTCTACACTGTCCCATCAAACACTCCCAGGGCAGGTACAGCACAGGTTAGATACAGAGTAAAGCTCCCTCTACACTGTCCCATCAAACACTCCCAGGGCAAGTACAGCACGGGTTAGATACAGAGTAAAGCTCCCTCTACACTGTCCCATCAAACACTCCCAAGGTAGGTACAGCACGGGTTAGATACAGAGTAAAGCTCCCTCTACACTGTCCCATCAACACTCCCAGGGCAGGTACAGCACGGGTAAGATACAGAGTAAAGCTCCCTCTACACTGTCCCATCAAACACTCCCAGGGCAAGTACAGCACGTGTAAGATACAGAGTAAATCTCCCTCTACACTCTCCCATCAAACACTCCAAGGGCAGGTACAGCACGGGTTAGATACAGAATAAAGCTCCCTCAACGCTGTCCCGCCAAACACTCCCAGGGCAGGTACAGCACGGATTAGATACAGAATAAAGCTCCCTTACACTGTCCCGTCAACCACTCCCAGGGCAGGTACAGCACGGGTTAAATACAGAGTAAACACCCTCTACACTGTCCCATGAAACCCTCCCAGGGCAGGTACAGCACGGGTTAGATACAGAGTAAAGCTCCCTCTACACTGTCCCATCAAACACTCCCAAGTCAGGTACAGCACGGGTTAGATACAGAATAAAGCTGCCTCTACATTGTCCCATCAAACACTCCCAGTGCAGGGACAGCATGGGTTAGATACAGAGTAAAGCTCCCTCTACACTGTCCCATCAAACACTCCCAGGGCAGGTACAGCACGGGTTAGATACAGAGTAAAGCTCCCTCTACACTGTCCCATCAAACACTCCCAGGGTAGGAACAGCACGGGTTAGATGCAGAGTAAAGCTCCCTCTATACTGTCCCATCAAACACTCCCAGGGCAGGTACAGCACGGGTTAGATGCAGAGTTAAGCTCCCTCTACACTGTCCCACCAAACACTCCCAGGGCAGGTACAGCACGGGTTAGATACAGAATAAAGCTGCCTCTACACTGTCCCATCAAACACTCCCAGCGCAGGTACAGCACGGGTTAGATACAGAGTAAAGCTCCCTCTACACTGTCCCATCAAACACTCCCAGGGCAGGTACAGCACGGGTTAGATACAGAGTAAAGCTCCCTCTGCACTGTCCCATCAAACACTTCCAGGGCAGGTACAGCACGGGTTAGATACAGAATAAAGCTGCCTCTACATTGTCCCATCAAACACTCCCAGTGCAGGGACAGCATGGGTTAGATACAGAGTAAAGCTCCCTCTACACTGTCCCATCAAACACTCCCAGGGCAGGTACAGCACGGGTTAGATACAGAGTAAAGCTCCCTCTACACTGTTCCATCAAACACTCCCAGGGTAGGAACAGCACGGGTTAGATGCAGAGTAAAGCTCCCTCTATACTGTCCCATCAAACACTCCCAGGGCAGGTACAGCACGGGTTAGATGCAGAGTTAAGCTCCCTCTACACTGTCCCACCAAACACTCCCAGGGCAGGTACAGCACGGGTTAGATACAGAATAAAGCTGCCTCTACACTGTCCCATCAAACACTCCCAGCGCAGGTACAGCACGGGTTAGATACAGAGTAAAGCTCCCTCTACACTGTCCCATCAAACACTCCCAGGGCAGGTACAGCACAGGTTAGATACAGAGTAAAGCTCCCTCTGCACTGTCCCATCAAACACTTCCAGGGCAGGTACAGCACGGGTTAGATACAGAGTAAAGCTCCCTCTACACTGTCCCATCAAACACTCCCAGGGTAGGTACAGCACGGGTTAGATACAGAGTAAAGCTCCCTCTACACTGTCCCATCAACACTCCCAGGGCAGGTACAGCACGGGTAAGATACAGAGTAAAGCTCCCTCTACACTGTCCCATCAAACACTCCCAGGGCAAGTACAGCACGTGTAAGATACAGAGTAACGCTCCCTCTACACTGTCCCACCAAACACTCCCAGGGCAGGTACAGCACGTGTTAGTTATAGAGTAAAGCTCCCTCTACACTGTCCCATCAAACACTCCCAGGTCAGGAACAGTACGGGTTAGATACAGAGTAATGCTCCCTCTGCACTGTTCCACCAAACACTCCCAGGGCAGGTACAGCACGGGTTAGATACAGAGTAAAGCTCACTCTAAACTGTCCCATCAAACACGCCCAGGGCAGGTACAGCACGGGTTACATACAGAGTAAAGCTCCCTCTACACTGTCCCTGAAACACTCCCAGGGCAGGTACAGCATGGGTTAGATACAGAGTAAAGCTCCCTCTACACTGTCCCATCAAACACTCCCAGGGCAGGTACAGCACGGGTTAGATACAGAATAAAGCTGCCTCTACACTGTCCCATCAAACACTCCCAGGGCAGGTACAGCACGGGTTAGATACAGAGTAAAGCTGCCTCTACACTGTCCCATCAAACACTCCCAGGGCAGGTACACCACGTGTTAGATACAGAGTAAAGCTCCCTCGACACTCTCCCATCAAACACTCCAAGGGCAGGTACAGCACGGGTTAGATACAGAATAAAACTCCCTCTACACTGTCCCATCAAACACTCCCAGGGCAGGTACAGCACGTGTTAGATTGAGAGTAAAGCTCCCTCTACACTCTCCCATCAAACACTCCCAGGGCAGGTACAGCACGGGTTAGATACAGAGAAAAGCTGCCTCTACACTGTCCCATCAAACACTCCCAGGGCAGGTACAGCACGGGTTAGATACAGAATAAAGCTCCCTCTACGCTGTCCCACCAAACACTCCCAGGGCAGGTACAGCATGGGTTAGATACAGAATAAAGCTCCCTCTACACTGTCCCATCAACCACTCCCAGGGCAGGTACAGCACGGGTTAGATACACAGTAAACACCCTCTACACTGTCCCATCAAACACTCCCAGGGCAGGTACAGCACGAGTTAGATACAGAGTAAAGCTCCCTCTATACTGTCCCATCAAACACTCCCAGGGCAGGTACAGCACAGGTTAGATACAGTGTAAAGCTCCCTCTACACTGTCCCATCAAACACTCCCAGGGCAGGTACAGCACGGGTTAGATACAGAGTAAAGCTCCCTCTACACTGTCCCATCAACACTCCCAGGGCAGGTACAGCACGGGTTAGATACAGAGTAAAGCTCCCTCTGCACTGTCCCATCAAACACTCCCAGGGCAGGAACAGCACGGGTTAGATACAGAGTAAAGCTCCCTCTACACTGTCCCATCAAACACTCCCAGGGCAGGTACAGCACGGGTTAGATACAGAGTAAAGCTCCCTCTACACTGTCCCATCAACACTCCCAGGGCAGGTACAGCACTGGTTAGATACAGAGTAAAGCTCCCTCTACACTGTCCCATCAAACACTCCCAGGGCAGGTACAGCACGGGTTAGATACAGAGTAAAGCTCCCTCAACACTGTCCCATCAAACACTCCCAGGGCAGGTACAGCACGGGTTCGATGCAGAATAAAGCTCCCTCTACACTGTCCCATCAAATACTCCCAGGGCAGGCACAGCACGGGTTAGATACAGAGTAAAGCTCCCGATACACTGTCCCATCAAACACTCCCAGGGCAGGTACAGCACGGGTTAGATACAGAATAAAGCTCCCTCTACTCTTTCCCATCAAACACTCCCAGGGCAGGTGCAGCGCGGGTTAGATACAGAATAAAGCTGTCTCTACACTGTCCCATCAAACACTCCCAGGGCAGGTACAGCACGGGTTAGATACAGAATAAAGCTGCCTCTCGACTGTCCCATCAAACACTCCCAGGGCAGGTACAGCACGGGTTAGATACAGAGTAAAGCTCCCTCTACACTGTCCCACCAAACACTCCCAGGGCAGGTACAGCACGGGTTAGAAACAGAGTAAAGCTCCCTATACACTGTCCCATCAAACACTCTCAGGGCAGGTACAGCACGGGTTAGATACAGAGTAAAGCTCCCTCTACACTGTCCCATCAACACTCCCAGGGTAGGAACAGCACGGGTTAGATACAGAGTAAAGCTCCCTCTACATTGTCCCACCAAACACTCCCAGTGCAGGGACAGCACGGGTTAGATACAGAGTTAAGGTCCCTCTACACTGTCCCATCAAACACTCCCAGGGCAGGTACAGCACGGGTTAGATACAGAATAAAGCTGCCTCTACACTGTCCCATCAAACACTCCCAGGGCAGGTACAGCACGGGTTAGATACAGAGTAAAGCTCCCTCTACACTATCCCATCAAACACTCCCAGGGCAGGTACAGAATGGGTTAGATACAGAGTAAAGCTGCCTCTACACTGTCCAATCAAGCACTCCAAGGGCAGGTACAGCACGGGTTAGATACAGAGTAAATCTCCCTCTACACTGACTCATCAAGCACTCCCAGGGCAGGTACAGCACGGGTTAGATACAGAGTAAAGCTGCCTCTACACTGCCCCATCAAGCACTCCAAGGGCAGGTACAGCACGGGTTAGATACAGAATAAAGCTGCCTCTCCACTGTCCCATCAAACACTCCCAGGGCAGGTACAGCACGTGTTAGATACAGAGTAAAGCTCCCTCTACATTGTCCCATCAAACACTCCCAGGGCAGGAACAGCACGGGTTAGATACAGAGTAAAGCTGCCTCTACACTGTCCCATCAAACACTCCCAGGGCAGGTACAGCATGGGTTAGACACAGAATAAAGCTCCCTCTACGCTGTCCCACCAAACACTCCCAGGGCAGGTACAGCACGGGTTAGATACAGAATAAAGCTCCCTCTACACTGTCCCATCAACCACTCCCAGGGCAGGTACAGCACGGGTTAGATACAGAGTAAACACCCTCTACACTGTCCCATCAAACCCTCCCAGGGCAGGTACAGCACGGGTTAGATACAGAGTAAAGCTCCCTCTACACTGTCCCATCAAACACTCCCAGGGCAGGTACAGCACGAGTTCGATATAGAGTTACGCTCCCTCTACACTGTCCCATCAAACACTCCCAGGGCAGGTACAGCACGGGTTAGATACAGAATAAAGCTGCGTCTACACTGTCCCATCAAACACTCCCAGGGCAGGTACAGCACGTGTTAGATACAGAGTAAAGCTCCCTCTACACTGTCCCACCAAACACTCCCAGGGCAGGTACAGCACGGGTTAGATACAGAGTAAATCTTCCTCTACACTGTCCCATCAAATACTCCCAGGGCATGAACAGCACGGGTTACATACAGAGTAAATCTCCCTCTACACTGCCTCATCAAACACTCCCAGGGCAGGTACAGCACGGGTTAGATACAGAGTAAACTGCCTCTGCACTGTCCCATCAAACACTCCAAGGGCAGGTACAGCACGGGTTAGATACCGAATAAAGCTCCCTCTCCACTGTCCCATCAAACACTCCCAGGGCAGGAACAGCACGTGTTAGATACAGAGTAAAGCTCCCTCCACACTGTCCCACCAAACACTCCCAGGGCAGGTACAGCACGGGTTAGATACAGAGTAAAGCTCCCTCTACACTGTCCCACCAAACACTCCCAGGGCAGGTACAGCACGGGTTAGATACAGAATAAAGCTCCCGCTACACTGTCCCATCAAACACTCCCAGGGCAGGTACAGCATGGGTTAGATACAGAGTAAAGCTCATTCTGCACTGTCCCATCAAATACTCCCAGGGCAGGTACAGCACGGGTTAGAGACAGAGTAAAGCTCCCTCTACACTTTCCCATCAAACACTCCCAGGGCATGTACAGCACGGGTTAGATACAGAGTAAAGCTCCCTCTACACTGTCCCTGAAACACTCCCAGGTCAGGTACAGCATGGGTTAGATACAGAGTAAAGCTGCCTCTGCACTGTCCCATCAAACACTCCCAGGGCAGATACAGCACGTGTTAGATACAGAGTAAAGCTCCCTCTACACTCTCCCATCAAACACTCCAAGGGCAGGTACAGCACGGGTTAGATACATAATAAAGCTCCCTCAACGCTGTCCCGCCAAACACTCCCAGGGCAGGTACAGCACGGATTAGATACAGAAGAAAGCTCCCTTACACTGTCCCGTCAACCACTCCCAGGGCAGGTACAGCACGGGTTAGATACAGAGTAAACACCCTTTACACTGTCCCATGAAACCCTCCCAGGGCAGGTACAGCACGGGTTAGATACAGAGTAAAGCTCCCTCTACACTGTCCCATTAAACACTCCCAAGGCAGGTACAGCACGTGTTAGATACAGAATAAAGCTGCCTCTACATTGTCCCATCAAACACTCCCAGTGCAGGGACAGCATGGGTTAGATACAGAGTAAAGCTCCCTCTACACTGTCCCATCAAACACTCCCAGGGCAGGTACAGCACGGGTTAGATACAGAGTAAAGCTCCCTCTACACTGTCCCATCAAACACTCCCAGGGCAGGTACAGCACGGGTTAGATACAGAGTAAAGCTCCCTCTACACTGTCCCATCAAACACTCCCAGGGTAGGAACAGCACGGGTTAGATGCAGAGTAAAGCTCCCTCTATACTGTCCCATCAAACACTCCCAGGGCAGGTACAGCACGGGTTAGATGCAGAGTCAAGCTCCCTCTACACTGTCCCACCAAACACTCCCAGGGCAGGTACAGCACGGGTTAGATACAGAATAAAGCTGCCTCTACACTGTCCCATCAAACACTCCCAGCGCAGGTACAGCACGGGTTAGATACAGAGTAAAGCTCCCTCTGCACTGTCCCATCAAACACTCCCAGGGCAGGTACAGCACGGGTTAGATACAGAGTAAAGCTCCCTCTGCACTGTCCCATCAAACACTTCCAGGGCAGGTACAGCACGGGTTAGATACAGAATAAAGCTGCCTCTACATTGTCCCATCAAACACTCCCAGTGCAGGGACAGCATGGGTTAGATACAGAGTAAAGCTCCCTCTACACTGTCCCATCAAACACTCCCAGGGCAGGTACAGCACGGGTTAGATACAGAGTAAAGCTCCCTCTACACTGTCCCATCAAACACTCCCAGGGTAGGAACAGCACGGGTTAGATGCAGAGTAAAGCTCCCTCTATACTGTCCCATCAAACACTCCCAGGGCAGGTACAGCACGGGTTAGATGCAGAGTTAAGCTCCCTCTACACTGTCCCACCAAACACTCCCAGGGCAGGTACAGCACGGGTTAGATACAGAATAAAGCTGCCTCTACACTGTCCCATCAAACACTCCCAGCGCAGGTACAGCACGGGTTAGATACAGAGTAAAGCTCCCTCTACACTGTCCCATCAAACACTCCCAGGGCAGGTACAGCACAGGTTAGATACAGAGTAAAGCTCCCTCTGCACTGTCCCATCAAACACTTCCAGGGCAGGTACAGCACGGGTTAGATACAGAGTAAAGCTCCCTCTACACTGTCCCATCAAACACTCCCAGGGTAGGTACAGCACGGGTTAGATACAGAGTAAAGCTCCCTCTACACTGTCCCATCAACACTCCCAGGGCAGGTACAGCACGGGTAAGATACAGAGTAAAGCTCCCTCTACACTGTCCCATCAAACACTCCCAGGGCAAGTACAGCACGTGTAAGATACAGAGTAAAGCTCCCTCTACACTGTCCCACCAAACACTCCCAGGGCAGGTACAGCACGTGTTAGTTATAGAGTAAAGCTCCCTCTACACTGTCCCATCAAACACTCCCAGGTCAGGAACAGTACGGGTTAGATACAGAGTAATGCTCCCTCTGCACTGTTCCACCAAACACTCCCAGGGCAGGTACAGCACGGGTTAGATACAGAGTAAAGCTCACTCTAAACTGTCCCATCAAACACGCCCAGGGCAGGTACAGCACGGGTTACATACAGAGTAAAGCTCCCTCTACACTGTCCCTGAAACACTCCCAGGGCAGGTACAGCATGGGTTAGATACAGAGTAAAGCTCCCTCTACACTGTCCCATCAAACACTCCCAGGGCAGGTACAGCACGGGTTAGATACAGAATAAAGCTGCCTCTACACTGTCCCATCAAACACTCCCAGGGCAGGTACAGCACGGGTTAGATACAGAGTAAAGCTGCCTCTACACTGTCCCATCAAACACTCCCAGGGCAGGTACACCACGTGTTAGATACAGAGTAAAGCTCCCTCGACACTCTCCCATCAAACACTCCAAGGGCAGGTACAGCACGGGTTAGATACAGAATAATGCTCCCTCTACACTGTCCCACCAAACACTCCCAGGGCAGGTACAGCACGGGTTAGATACAGAATAAAGCTCCCTCGACACTGTCCCATCAACCACTCCCAGGGCAGGTACAGCACGGGTTAGATACAGAGTAAACACCCTCTACACTGTCCCATCAAACCCTCCCAGGGCAGGTACAGCACGGGTTAGATACAGAGTAAAGCTCCCTCTACACTGTCCCATCAAACACTCCCAGGGCAGGTACAGCACGGGTTAGATACAGAGTAAAGCTCCCTCTACACTGTCCCACCAAACACTCCCAGGGCAGGTACAGCACGGGTTAGATACAGAATAAAGCTGCCTCTACACTGTCCCATCAAACACTCCCAGCGCAGGTACAGCACGGGTTAGATACAGAGTAAAGCTCCCTCTACACTATCCCGTCAAACACTCCCAGGGCAGGTACAGCACGCGGTAGATTCAGAGTAAAGCTCCCTCTACACTGTCCCATCAAACACTCCCAGGGCAGCTACAGCACAGGTGAGATACAGAGTAAAGCTCCTTCTACACTGTCCCATCAAACACTCCCAGGGCAGGTACAGCACAGGTTAGATACAGAGTAAAGCTCCCTCTACACTGTCCCATCAAACACTCCCAGGGCAGGTACAGCACGGGTTAGATACAGAGTAAAGCTCCCTCTACACTGTCCCATCAAACACTCCCAAGGTAGGTACAGCACGGGTTAGATACAGAGTAAAGCTCCCTCTACACTGTCCCATCAACACTCCCAGGGCAGGTACAGCACGGGTAAGATACAGAGTAAAGCTCCCTCTACACTGTCCCATCAAACACTCCCAGGGCAGGTACAGCACGGGTAAGATACAGAGTAAAGCTCCCTCTACACTGTCCCATCAAACACTCCCAGCGCAGGTACAGCACGGGTTAGATACAGAGTTAAGCTCCCTCTACACTGTCCCACCAAACACTCCCAGGGCAGGTACAGCACGGGTTAGATACAGAATAAAGCTGCCTCTACACTGTCCCACCAAACACTCCCAGGGCAGGTACAGCACGGGTTAGATACAGAATAAAGCTGCCTCTACACTGTCCCATCAAACACTCCCAGCGCAGGTACAGCACGGGTTAGATACAGAGTAAAGCTCCCTCTACACTGTCCCATCAAACACTCCCAGGGCAGGTACAGCACAGGTTAGATACAGAGTAAAGCTCCCTCTGCACTGTCCCATCAAACACTTCCAGGGCAGGTACAGCACGGGTTAGATACAGAGTAAAGCTCCCTCTACACTGTCCCATCAAACACTCCCAGGGTAGGTACAGCACGGGTTAGATACAGAGTAAAGCTCCCTCTACACTGTCCCATCAACACTCCCAGGGCAGGTACAGCACGGGTAAGATACAGAGTAAAGCTCCCTCTACACTGTCCCATCAAACACTCCCAGGGCAAGTACAGCACGTGTAAGATACAGAGTAAAGCTCCCTCTACACTGTCCCACCAAACACTCCCAGGGCAGGTACAGCACGTGTTAGTTATAGAGTAAAGCTCCCTCTACACTGTCCCATCAAACACTCCCAGGTCAGGAACAGTACGGGTTAGATACAGAGTAATGCTCCCTCTGCACTGTTCCACCAAACACTCCCAGGGCAGGTACAGCACGGGTTAGATACAGAGTAAAGCTCACTCTAAACTGTCCCATCAAACACGCCCAGGGCAGGTACAGCACGGGTTACATACAGAGTAAAGCTCCCTCTACACTGTCCCTGAAACACTCCCAGGGCAGGTACAGCATGGGTTAGATACAGAGTAAAGCTCCCTCTACACTGTCCCATCAAACACTCCCAGGGCAGGTACAGCACGGGTTAGATACAGAATAAAGCTGCCTCTACACTGTCCCATCAAACACTCCCAGGGCAGGTACAGCACGGGTTAGATACAGAGTAAAGCTGCCTCTACACTGTCCCATCAAACACTCCCAGGGCAGGTACACCACGTGTTAGATACAGAGTAAAGCTCCCTCGACACTCTCCCATCAAACACTCCAAGGGCAGGTACAGCACGGGTTAGATACAGAATAATGCTCCCTCTACACTGTCCCACCAAACACTCCCAGGGCAGGTACAGCACGGGTTAGATACAGAATAAAGCTCCCTCGACACTGTCCCATCAACCACTCCCAGGGCAGGTACAGCACGGGTTAGATACAGAGTAAACACCCTCTACACTGTCCCATCAAACCCTCCCAGGGCAGGTACAGCACGGGTTAGATACAGAGTAAAGCTCCCTCTACACTGTCCCATCAAACACTCCCAGGGCAGGTACAGCACGGGTTAGATACAGAGTAAAGCTCCCTCTACACTGTCCCACCAAACACTCCCAGGGCAGGTACAGCACGGGTTAGATACAGAATAAAGCTGCCTCTACACTGTCCCATCAAACACTCCCAGCGCAGGTACAGCACGGGTTAGATACAGAGTAAAGCTCCCTCTACACTATCCCGTCAAACACTCCCAGGGCAGGTACAGCACGCGGTAGATTCAGAGTAAAGCTCCCTCTACACTGTCCCATCAAACACTCCCAGGGCAGCTACAGCACAGGTGAGATACAGAGTAAAGCTCCTTCTACACTGTCCCATCAAACACTCCCAGGGCAGGTACAGCACAGGTTAGATACAGAGTAAAGCTCCCTCTACACTGTCCCATCAAACACTCCCAGGGCAGGTACAGCACGGGTTAGATACAGAGTAAAGCTCCCTCTACACTGTCCCATCAAACACTCCCAAGGTAGGTACAGCACGGGTTAGATACAGAGTAAAGCTCCCTCTACACTGTCCCATCAACACTCCCAGGGCAGGTACAGCACGGGTAAGATACAGAGTAAAGCTCCCTCTACACTGTCCCATCAAACACTCCCAGGGCAGGTACAGCACGGGTAAGATACAGAGTAAAGCTCCCTCTACACTGTCCCATCAAACACTCCAAGGGCAGGTACAGCACGGGTTAGATACAGAATAAAGCTCCCTCAACGCTGTCCCGCCAAACACTCCCAGGGCAGGTACAGCACGGATTAGATACAGAATAAAGCTCCCTTACACTGTCCCGTCAACCACTCCCAGGGCAGGTACAGCACGGGTTAAATACAGAGTAAACACCCTCTACACTGTCCCATGAAACCCTCCCAGGGCAGGTACAGCACGGGTTAGATACAGAGTAAAGCTCCCTCTACACTGTCCCATCAAACACTCCCAAGTCAGGTACAGCACGGGTTAGATACAGAATAAAGCTGCCTCTACATTGTCCCATCAAACACTCCCAGTGCAGGGACAGCATGGTTTAGATACAGAGTAAAGCTCCCTCTACACTGTCCCATCAAACACTCCCAGGGCAGGTACAGCACGGGTTAGATACAGAGTAAAGCTCCCTCTACACTGTCCCATCAAACACTCCCAGGGTAGGAACAGCACGGGTTAGATGCAGAGTAAAGCTCCCTCTATACTGTCCCATCAAACACTCCCAGGGCAGGTACAGCACGGGTTAGATGCAGAGTTAAGCTCCCTCTACACTGTCCCACCAAACACTCCCAGGGCAGGTACAGCACGGGTTAGATACAGAATAAAGCTGCCTCTACACTGTCCCATCAAACACTCCCAGCGCAGGTACAGCACGGGTTAGATACAGAGTAAAGCTCCCTCTACACTGTCCCATCAAACACTCCCAGGGCAGGTACAGCACAGGTTAGATACAGAGTAAAGCTCCCTCTGCACTGTCCCATCAAACACTTCCAGGGCAGGTACAGCACGGGTTAGATACAGAGTAAAGCTCCCTCTACACTGTCCCATCAAACACTCCCAGGGTAGGTACAGCACGGGTTAGATACAGAGTAAAGCTCCCTCTACACTGTCCCATCAACACTCCCAGGGCAGGTACAGCACGGGTAAGATACAGAGTAAAGCTCCCTCTACACTGTCCCATCAAACACTCCCAGGGCAAGTACAGCACGTGTAAGATACAGAGTAAAGCTCCCTCTACACTGTCCCACCAAACACTCCCAGGGCAGGTACAGCACGTGTTAGTTATAGAGTAAAGCTCCCTCTACACTGTCCCATCAGACACTACCAGGGCAGGTAAAGCACGGGTTAGATACAGAATAAAGCTCCCTCTACACTGTCCCATCAAACACTCCCAGGGCAAGTACAGCACATGTTAGATACAGAGTAATGCTGCCTCTACACTGTCCCATCAAAAACTCCCAGGGCAGGTACAACACATGTTAGATACAGAGTAAAGCTCCCTCTACACTCTCCCATCAAACACACCCAGGGCAGGTACAGCACGGGTTAGATGCAGAGTAAAGCTGCCTCTACACTGTCCCATCAAACACTCCCAGGGCAGGTACAGCACGTGTTAGATACAGAGTAAAGCTCCCTCTACACTCTCCCATCAAACACTCCAAGGGCAGGTACAGCACGGGTTAGATGCAGAATAAAGCTCCCTCTACACTGTCCCACCAAACACTCCCAGGGCAGCTACAGCACGGGTTAGATACAGAATAAAGCTCCCTCTACACTGTCCCATCAACCACTCCCAGGGCAGGTACAGCACGGGTTAGATACAGAGTAAACACCCTCTACACTGTCCCATCAAACCCTCCCAGGGCAGGTACAGCATGGGTTAGATACAGAGTAAAGCTCCCTCTACACTGTCCCATCAAACACTCCCAGGGCAGGTACAGCATGGGTTAGATACAGAGTAAAGCTCCCTCTACACTGTCCCATCAAACACTCCCAGGGCAGGCACAGCATGGGTTAGATACAGAGTAAAGCTCCCTCTACACTGTCCCTGAAACATTCCCAGGGCAGGTACTGCATGGGTTAGATACAGAGTAAAGCTCCCTCTACACTGTCCCATCAAACACTCCCAGGGCAGGTACAGCACGGGTTAGATACAGAATAAAGCTACCTCTACACTGTCCCATCAAACACTCCCAGGGCAGGTACAGCATGGGTTAGATACAGAATAAAGATCCCTCTACACTGTCCCATCAAACACTCCCAGGGCAGGTACAGCACGTGTTAGATACAGAGTAAAGCTGCCTCTACACTGTCCCATCAAAAACTCCCAGGGCAGGTACAACACATGTTAGATACAGAGTAAAGCCCGCTCTACACTCTCCCATCAAACACTCCCAGGGCAGGTACAGCACGGCTTAGATGCAGAGTAAAGCTGCCTCTACACTGTCCCATCAAACACTCCCAGGGCAGGTACAGCACGTGTTAGATACAGAGTAAAGCTCCCTCTACACTCCCCCATCAAACACTCCAGGGGCAGGTACAGCACGGGTTAGATACAGAATAAAGCTCCCTCTACACTGTCCCATCAACCACTCCCAGGGCAGGTACAGCACGGGTTAGATACAGAGTAAACACACTCTACACTGTCCCATCAAACCCTCCCAGGGCAGGTACAGCATGGGTTAGATACAGAGTAAAGCTCCCTCTCCACTGTCCCATCAAACACTCCCCGGGTAGGAACAGCACGGGTTAGATACAGAGTTAAGCTCCCTCTACACTGTCCCATCAAACATTCCCAGGGCAGGCACAGCACGGGTTAGATACAGAGTAAAGCTGCCTCTACACTGTCCCATCAAACACTCCCAGGGCAGGTACAGCACGGGTTAGATACAGAGTAAAGCTCCCTCTACACTGTCCCACCAAACACTCCCAGGGCAGGTACAGCACAGGTCAGATACAGAATAAAGATCCCTCTACACTGTCCCATCAAACACACCCAGGGCAGGTACAGCACGTGTTAGATACAGAGTAAAGCTCCCTCTACACTGTCCCATCAAACACTCCCAGGGTAGGAACAGCACGGGTTAAATACAGAGTAAAGCTCCCTCTACACTGTCCCATCACACACTCCCAGGGCAGGTACAGCATGGGTTAGATACAGAGTAAAGCTCCCTCTACACTGTCCCATCAAACACTCCCAGGGTAGGAACAGCAAAGGTTAGATACAGAATAAAGCTCCCTCTACACTGTCCCATCACACACTCCCAGGGTAGGAACAGCACGGGTTAGATGCAGAGTAAAGCTCCCTCTGCACTGTCCCAGCAAACACTTCCAGGGCAGGCACAGCACGGGTTATATACAGAGTCAAGCTGCCTCTACGCTGTCCCATCAAACACTCCCAGGGCAGGTGCAGCATTGGTTAGATACAGAGTAAAGCTCCCTCTACACTGTCCCATCAAACACTCCCAGGGCTGGTACAGCACGGGTTAGATACAGAGTAAAGCTCCCTCTACACTGTCCCATCAAACACTCCCAGGGCAGGCACAGCATGGGTTAGATACAGAGTAAAGCTCCCTCTACACTGTCCCATCAACCACTCCCAGGGCAGGTACAGCACGGGTTAGATACAGAGTAAACACACTCTACACTGTCCCATCAAACCCTCCCAGGGCAGGTACAGCATGGGTTAGATACAGAGTAAAGCTCCCTCTCCACTGTCCCATCAAACACTCCCCGGGTAGGAACAGCACGGGTTAGATACAGAGTTAAGCTCCCTCTACACTGTCCCATCAAACATTCCCAGGGCAGGCACAGCACGGGTTAGATACAGAGTAAAGCTGCCTCTACACTGTCCCATCAAACACTCCCAGGGCAGGTACAGCACGGGTTAGATACAGAGTAAAGCTCCCTCTACACTGTCCCACCAAACACTCCCAGGGCAGGTACAGCACAGGTCAGATACAGAATAAAGATCCCTCTACACTGTCCCATCAAACACTCCCAGGGCAGGTACAGCACGTGTTAGATACAGAGTAAAGCTCCCTCTACACTGTCCCATCAAACACTCCCAGGGTAGGAACAGCACGGGTTAAATACAGAGTAAAGCTCCCTCTACACTGTCCCATCACACACTCCCAGGGCAGGTACAGCATGGGTTAGATACAGAGTAAAGCTCCCTCTACACTGTCCCATCAAACACTCCCAGGGTAGGAACAGCAAAGGTTAGATACAGAATAAAGCTCCCTCTACACTGTCCCATCACACACTCCCAGGGTAGGAACAGCACGGGTTAGATGCAGAGTAAAGCTCCCTCTGCACTGTCCCAGCAAACACTTCCAGGGCAGGCACAGCACGGGTTATATACAGAGTCAAGCTGCCTCTACGCTGTCCCATCAAACACTCCCAGGGCAGGTGCAGCATTGGTTAGATACAGAGTAAAGCTCCCTCTACACTGTCCCATCAAACACTCCCAGGGCAGGTACAGCACGGGTTAGATACAGAGTAAAGCTCCCTCTACACTGTCCCATCAAACACTCCCAGGGCAGGCACAGCATGGGTTAGACACAGAGTAAAGCTCCCTCTACACTGTCCCATCAAACACTCCCAGGGTAAGAACAGCACGGGTTAGATACAGAGTAAAGCTCCCTCTACACTGTCCCATCACACACTCCCAGGGCAGGTACAGCATGGGTTAGATACAGAGTAAAGCTCCCTCTCCACTGTCCCATCAAACACTCCCCGGGTAGGAACAGCACGGGTTAGATACAGAGTTAAGCTCCCTCTACACTGTCCCATCAAACATTCCCAGGGCAGGCACAGCACGGGTTAGATACAGAGTAAAGCTGCTTCTACACTGTCCCATCAAACACTCCCAGGGCAGGTACAGCACGGGTTAGATACAGAGTAAAGCTCCCTCTACACTGTCCCACCAAACACTCCCAGGGCAGGTACAGCACGGGTTAGATACAGAATAAAGCTCCCTCTACACTGTCCCACCAAACACTCCCAGGGCAGGCACAGCATGGGTTAGATACAGAGTAAAGCTCCCTCTACACTGTCCCATCAAACACTGCCAGGGCAGGTACAGCACGGGTTAGATACAGAATAAAGCTCCCTGTACACTGTCCCATCAAACACTCCCAGGGCAGGTACAGCACGGGTTAGATACAGAGTAAAGCTACCTATACACTGTCCCATCAAACACTCCCAGGGCAGGTACAGCACGGGTTAGATACAGAATAAAGCTGCCTCTAAACTTTCCCATCAAACACTCCCAGGGCAGGTACAGAACGTGTTAGTTATAGAGTAAAGCTCCCTCTACACTGTCCGATCAAACACTCCCAGGTCAGGAACAGCATGGGTTAGATACAGAGCAAAGCTCCCTCTACACTGTTCCACCAAACACTCCCAGGGCAGGTACAGCACGGGCTAGATACAGAATAAAGCTCTCTCTACACTGTCCCATCAAACACTCCCAGGGCAGGTACAGCACGGGTTAGATACAGAGTAAAGCTCACTCTACACTGTCCCATCAAACACTCCCAAGGCAGGTACAGCACGGGTTAGATACAGAGTAAAGCTCCCTCTACATTTTCCCATCAAACACTCCCAGGGCAGGTACAGCACGGGTTACATACAGAGTAAAGCTCCCTCTGCACTGTCCCTGAATCACTCCCAGGGCAGGTACAGCATGGGTTAGATACAGAGTAAAGCTCCCTCTACACTCTCCCATCAAACACTCCCAGGGCAGGTACAGCACGGGTTAGATACAGAATAAAGCTACATCTACATTGTCCCATCAAACACTCCCAGGGCAGGTACAGCACGGGTTAGATACAGAATAAAGCTGCCTCTACACTGTCCAATCAAACACTCCCAGGGCAGGTACAGCATGGGTTAGATACAGAGTAAAGCTCCCTCTGCACTGTCCCATCAAACACTCCCAGGGCAGGTGCAGCACGGGTTAGATACAGAGTAAAGCTCCCTCTACATTGTCCCATCAAAATCCCAGGGTAGGAACAGCACGGTTTAGATACAGAGTAAAGCTCCCTCTACATTGTCCCATCAAACACTCCCAGTGCAGGGACAGCACGGGTTAGATACAGAGTTAAGCTCCCTCTACACTGTCCCATCAAACACTCCCAGGGCAGCTACAGCACGGGTTAGATACAGAATAAAGCTGCCTCTACACTGTCCCATCGAACACTCCCAGGGCACGTACAGCACGGGTTAGATACAGAGTAAAGCTCCCTCTACACTGTCCCATCAAACACTCCCAGGGCAGGTACAGCACGGGTTAGATACAGAGGAAAGCTCCCTCTACACTGTCCCATCAAACACTCCCAGGGCAGGTACAGCACGGGTTAGATACAGAGTAAAGCTCCCTCTTCACTGTCCCATCAACACTCCCTGGGCAGGTACAGCACGGGTTACATACAGAATAAAGCTCCCTCTACACTGTCCCATCAAACACTCCTAGGGCAGGTACAGCACGGGTTAGATACAGAGTAAAGCTCCCTCTTCACTGTCCCATCAACACTCCCTGGGCAGGTACAGCACGGGTTAGATACAGAATAAAGCGCCCTCTACACTGTCCCATCAAACACTCCTAGGGCAGGTACAGCACGGGTTAGATACAGAATAAAGCTCCGTCTACACTGTCCCATCAAACACTCCCAGGGCAGGTACAGCACGGGTTAGATACAGAATAAAGCTGCCTCTACACTGTCCCATCAAACACTCCCAGGGCAGGTACAGCACGGGTTAGATACAGAATAAAGCTGCCTCTACACTGTCCCATCAAACACTCCCAGGACAGGTACAGCACGGTTTAGAAACAGAGTAAAGCTGCCTCTACACTGTCCCATCAAACACTCCAAGGGCAGGTACAGCACGGGTAAGATACAGAGTAAAGCTCTCTCTACACTGTCCCATCAAACACTCCCAGGGCAGGTACAGCATGTGTTAGATACAGAGTAAAGCTCCCTCTACACTGTCCCACCAAACACTCCCAGGGCAGGTACAGCACGGGTTAGTTACAGAGTAAAGCTCCCTCTACACTGTCCCATCAAACACTCCCAGGGCAGGTGCAGCACGGGTTAGATACAGAATAAAGCTCCGTCTGCACTGTCCCATCAAACACTCCCAGGGCAGGTACAGCACGGGTTAGATACAGAGTTAAGCTCCCTCTACACTGTCCCATCAAACACGTCCAGGGCAGGTACAGCACGGGCAAGATACAGAATAAAACTCCCTCTACACTGTCCCATCAAACACTCCCAGGGCAGCTGCAGCAACGGGTTAGATACAGAGTAAAGCTCACTCTACACTGTCCCATCAAACACTCCCAGGGCAAGTACAGCACGGGTTAGATACAGAGTAAAGCTCCCTCTACACTTTCCCATCAAACACTCCCAGGGCAGGTACAGCACGGGTTACATACAGAGTAAAGCTCCCTCTACACTGTCCCTGAAACACTCCCAGGGCAGGTACAGCATGGGTTAGATACTGAGTAAAGCTCCCTCTACACTGTCCCATCAAACACTCCCAGGGCAGGTACAGCACGGTTTAGATACAGAATAAAGCTACCTCTACACTGTCCCATCAAACACTCCCAGGGCAGGTACAGCACGGGTTGGATACAGAATAAAGCTGCCTCTACACTGTCCAATCAAACACTCCCAGGGGCAGGTACAGCATGGGTTAGATACAGAGTAAAGCTCCCTCTACACTGTCCCATCAGACACTAGCAGGGCAGGTAAAGCACGGGTTAGATACAGAATAAAGCTCCCTCTACACTGTCCCATCAAACACTCCCAGGGCAGGTACAGCACATGTTAGATACAGAGTAAAGCTGCCTCTACACTGTCCCATCAAAAACTCCCAGGGCAGGTACAACACATGTTAGATACAGAGTAAAGCTCCCTCTACACTCTCCCATCAAACACACCCAGGGCAGGTACAGCACGGGTTAGATGCAGAGTAAAGCTGCCTCTACACTGTCCCATCAAACACTCCCAGGGCAGGTACAGCACGTGTTAGATACAGAGTAAAGCTCCCTCTACACTCTCCCATCAAACACTCCAAGGGCAGGTACAGCACGGGTTAGATACAGAATAAAGCTCCCTCTACACTGTCCCACCAAACACTCCCAGGGCAGGTACAGCACGGGTTAGATACAGAATAAAGCTCCCTCTACACTGTCCCATCAACCACTCCCAGGGCAGGTACAGCACGGGTTAGATACAGAGTAAACACCCTCTACACTGTCCCATCAAACCCTCCCAGGGCAGGCACAGCATGGGTTAGATACAGAGTAAAGCTCCCTCTACACTGTCCCTGAAACATTCCCAGGGCAGGTACAGCATGGGTTAGATACAGAGTAAAGCTCCCTCTACACTGTCCCATCAAACACTCCCAGGGCAGGTACAGCACGGGTTAGATACAGAATAAAGCTACCTCTACACTGTCCCATCAAACACTCCCAGGGCAGGTACAGCATGGGTTAGATACAGAATAAAGCTCCCTCTACACTGTCCCATCAAACACTCCCAGGGCAGGTACAGCACGTGTTAGATACAGAGTAAAGCTGCCTCTACACTGTCCCATCAAAAACTCCCAGGGCAGGTACAACACATGTTAGATGCAGAGTAAAGCCCGCTCTACACTCTCCCATCAAACACTCCCAGGGCAGGTACAGCACGGCTTAGATGCAGAGTAAAGCTGCCTCTACACTGTCCCATCAAACACTCCCAGGGCAGGTACAGCACGTGTTAGATACAGAGTAAAGCTCCCTCCACACTCCCCCATCAAACACTCCAGGGGCAGGTACAGCACGGGTTAGATACAGAATAAAGCTCCCTCTACACTGTCCCATCAACCACTCCCAGGGCAGGTACAGCACGGGTTAGATACAGAGTAAACACACTCTACACTGTCCCATCAAACCCTCCCAGGGCAGGTACAGCATGGGTTAGATACAGAGTAAAGCTCCCTCTCCACTGTCCCATCAAACACTCCCCGGGTAGGAACAGCACGGGTTAGATACAGAGTTAAGCTCCCTCTACACTGTCCCATCAAACATTCCCAGGGCAGGCACAGCACGGGTTAGATACAGAGTAAAGCTGCCTCTACACTGTCCCATCAAACACTCCCAGGGCAGGTACAGCACGGGTTAGATACAGAGTAAAGCTCCCTCTACACTGTCCCACCAAACACTCCCAGGGCAGGTACAGCACAGGTCAGATACAGAATAAAGATCCCTCTACACTGTCCCATCAAACACTCCCAGGGCAGGTACAGCACGTGTTAGATACAGAGTAAAGCTCCCTCTACACTGTCCCATCAAACACTCCCAGGGTAGGAACAGCACGGGTTAAATACAGAGTAAAGCTCCCTCTACACTGTCCCATCACACACTCCCAGGGCAGGTACAGCATGGGTTAGATACAGAGTAAAGCTCCCTCTACACTGTCCCATCAAACACTCCCAGGGTAGGAACAGCAAAGGTTAGATACAGAGTAAAGCTCCCTCTACACTGTCCCATCACACACTCCCAGGGTAGGAACAGCACGGGTTAGATGCAGAGTAAAGCTCCCTCTACACTGTCCCAGCAAACACTTCCAGGGCAGGCACAGCACGGGTTATATACAGAGTCAAGCTGCCTCTACGCTGTACCATCAAACACTCCCAGGGCAGGTGCAGCATTGGTTAGATACAGAGTAAAGCTCCCTCTACACTGTCCCATCAAACACTCCCAGGGCAGGTACAGCACGGGTTAGATACAGAGTAAAGCTCCCTCTACACTGTCCCATCAAACACTCCCAGGGCAGGCACAGCATGGGTTAGATACAGAGTAAAGCTCCCTCTACACTGTCCCATCAAACACTCCCAGGGTAAGAACAGCACGGGTTAGATACAGAGTAAAGCTCCCTCTACACTGTCCCATCACACACTCCCAGGGCAGGTACAGCATGGGTTAGATACAGAGTAAAGCTCCCTCTCCACTGTCCCATCAAACACTCCCCGGGTAGGAACAGCACGGGTTAGATACAGAGTTAAGCTCCCTCTACACTGTCCCATCAAACATTCCCAGGGCAGGCACAGCACGGGTTAGATACAGAGTAAAGCTGCCTCTACACTGTCCCATCAAACACTCCCAGGGCAGGTACAGCACGGGTTAGATACAGAGTAAAGCTCCCTCTACACTGTCCCACCAAACACTCCCAGGGCAGGTACAGCACGGGTTAGATACAGAATAAAGCTCCCTCTACACTGTCCCACCAAACACTCCCAGGGCAGGCACAGCATGGGTTAGATACAGAGTAAAGCTCCCTCTACACTGTCCCATCAAACACTGCCAGGGCAGGTACAGCACGGGTTAGATACAGAATAAAGCTCCCTGTACACTGTCCCATCAAACACTCCCAGGGCAGGTACAGCACGGGTTAGATACAGAGTAAAGCTACCTATACACTGTCCCATCAAACACTCCCAGGGCAGGTACAGCACGGGTTAGATACAGAATAAAGCTGCCTCTAAACTTTCCCATCAAACACTCCCAGGGCAGGTACAGAACGTGTTAGTTATAGACTAAAGCTCCCTCTACACTGTCCCATCAAACATTCCCAGGGCAGGTACAGCACGGGTTAGATACAGAGTAAAGCTCACTCTACACTGTCCCATCAAACACTCCCAAGGCAGGTACAGCACGGGTTAGATACAGAGTAAAGCTCCCTCTACATTTTCCCATCAAACACTCCCAGGGCAGGTACAGCACGGGTTACATACAGAGTAAAGCTCCCTCTACACTGTCCCTGAAATACTCCCAGGGCAGGTACAGCATGGGTTAGATACAGAGTAAAGCTCCCTCTACACTGTCCCATCAAACACTCCCAGGGCAGGTACAGCACGGGTTAGATACAGAGTAAACACCCTCTACACTGTCCCATCAAACCCTCCCAGGGCAGGTACAGCACGGGTTAGATACAGAGTAAAGCTCCCTCTACACTGTCCCACCAAACACTCCCAGGGCAGGTCCAGCACGGGTTAGATACAGAGTAAATCTCCCTCTACACTGTCCCATCAAACACTCCCAGGGCAGGTACAGCACGTGTTAGTTATAGAGTTAAGCTCCCTCTACACTGTCCCATCAAACACTCCCAGGTCAGGAACAGCACGGGTTAGATACAGAGTAAAGCTCCCTCTACATTTTCCCATCAAACACTCCCAGGCAGGTACAGCACGGGTTAGCTGCAGAATAAAGCTGCCTCTACACTGTCCCATCAAACACTCCCAGGGCAGGTACAGCATGGGTTAGATACAGAGTAAAGCTCCCTCTACACTGTCCCATCAGACACTCCCAGGGCATGTACAGCACGTGTTAGGTACAGAGTAAAGCTCCCTCTACACTCTCCCATCAAACACTCCCAGGGCAGGTACAGCACGGGTTAGATACAGAGTAAAGCTGCCTCTACACTGTCCCATCAAACACTCCCAGGGCAGGTACAGCACGTGTTAGATACAGAGCAAAGCTCCCTCTACACTGTCCCATCAAACACTCCCAGGGTAGGAACAGCACGGGTTAGATACAGAGCAAAGCTCCCTCTACATTGTCCCATCAAACACTCCCAGTGCAGGGACAGCATGGGTTAGATACAGAGTAAAGCTCCCTCTACACTGTCCCATCAAACACTCCCAGGGCAGGTACAGCACGGGTTAGATACAGGGTAAAGCTCCCTCTACACTGTCCCATCAAACACTGCCAGGGCAGGTACAGCACGGGTTAGATACAGAATAAAGCTGCCTCTAAACTTTCCCATCAAACACTCCCAGGGCAGGCACAGAACGTGTTAGTTATAGAGTAAAGCTCCCTCTACACTGTCCGATCAAACACTCCCAGGTCAGGAACAGCATGGGTTAGATACAGAGCAAAGCTCCCTCTACACTGTTCCACCAAACACTCCCAGGGCAGGTACAGCACGGGCTAGATCCAGAATAAAGCTCTCTCTACACTGTCCCATCAAACACTCCCAGGGCATGTACAGCACGGGTTAGATACAGAGTAAAGCTCACTCTACACTGTCCCATCAAACACTCCAAAGGCAGGTAGAGCACGGGTTAGATACAGAGTAAAGCTCCCTCTACATTTTCCCATCAAACACTCCCAGGGCAGGTACAGCACGGGTTACATACAGAGTAAAGCTCCCTCTACACTGTCCCTGAAACACTCCCAGGGCAGGTACAGCATGGGTTAGATACAGAGTAAAGCTCCCTCTACACTGTCCCATCAAACACTCCCAGGGCAGGTACAGCACGGGTTAGATACAGAGTAAACACCCTCTACACTGTCCCATCAAACCCTCCCAGGGCAGGTACAGCACGGGTTAGTTATAGAGTTAAGCTCCCTCTACACTGTCCCATCAAACACTCCCAGGTCAGGAACAGCACGGGTTAGATACAGAGTAAAGCTCCCTCTTCATTTTCCCATCAAACACTCCCAGGGCAGGTACAGCACGGGTTAGCTGCAGAATAAAGCTGCCTCTACACTGTCCCATCAAACACTCCCAGGGCAGGTACAGCATGGGTTAGATACAGAGTAAAGCTCCCTCTACACTGTCCCATCAGACACTCCCAGGGCATGTACAGCACGTGTTAGGTACAGAGTAAAGCTCCCTCTACACTCTCCCATCAATCACTCCCAGGGCAGGTACAGCACGGGTTAGATACAGAGTAAAGCTGCCTCTACACTGTCCCATCAAACACTCCCAGGGCAGGTACAGCACGTGTTAGATACAGAGCAAAGCTCCCTCTACACTGTCCCATCAAACACTCCCAGGGTAGGAACAGCACGGGTTAGATACAGAGCAAAGCTCCCTCTACATTGTCCCATCAAACACTCCCAGTGCAGGGACAGCATGGGTTAGATACGGAGTAAAGCTCCCTCTACACTGTCCCATCAAACACTCCCAGGGCAGGTACAGCACGGGTTAGATACAGAGTAAAGCTCCCTCTACACTGTCCCATCAAACACTCCCAGGGTAGGAACAGCACGGGTTAGATACAGGGTAAAGCTCCCTCTACACTGTCCCATCAAACACTACCAGGGCAGGTACAGCACGGGTTAGATACAGAATAAAGCTCCCTCTACACTGTCCCATCAACACTCCCAGGGTAGGAACAGCACGGGTTACATACAGAGTAAAGTTCCATCTACACTGTCCCATCAAACACTCCCAGGGCAGGTACAGCACGGGTTAGATACAGAGTAAAGCTCCCTCTACACTGTCCCATCAACACTCCCAGGGCAGGTACAGCACGGGTTAGATACAGAGTAAAGCTCCCTCTACACTGTCCCATCAACACTCCCAGGGCAGGTACCGCACGGGTTAGATACAGAATAAAGCTGCCTCTACACTGTCCCATCAAACACTCCCAGGGCAGGTACAGCACGGGTTAGATACAGAATAAAGCTCCGTCTACACTGTCCCATCAAACACTCCCAGTGCAGGTACAGCACGGGTTAGATACAGAGTAAAGCTGCCTCTACACTGTTCCACCAAACACTCCCAGGGCAGGTACAGCACGGGCAAGATGCAGAATAAAGCTCCCTCTACACTGTCCCATCAAACACTCCTAGGGCAGGTACAGCACGGGTTACATACAGAGTAAAGCTCCCTCTGCACTGTCCCTGAATCACTCCCAGGGCAGGTACAGCATGGGTTAGATACAGAGTAAAGCTCCCTCTACACTCTCCCATCAAGCACTCCCAGGGCAGGTACAGCACGGGTTAGATACAGAATAAAGCTACATCTACACTGTCCCATCAAACACTCCCAGGGCAGGTACAGCACGGGTTAGATACAGAATAAAGCTGCCTCTACACTGTCCAATCAAACACTCCCAGGGCAGGTACAGCATGGGTTAGATACAGAGTAAAGCTCCCTCTGCACTGTCCCATCAAACACTCCCAGGGCAGGTGCAGCACGGGTTAGATACAGAGTAAAGCTCCCTCTACACTGTCCCATCAAAATCCCAGGGTAGGAACAGCACGGGTTAGATACAGAGTAAAGCTCCCTCTACATTGTCCCATCAAACACTCCCAGTGCAGGGACAGCACGGGTTAGATACAGAGTTAAGCTCCCTCTACACTGTCCCATCAAACACTCCCAGGGCAGGTACAGCACGGGTTAGATACAGAATAAAGCTGCATCTACACTGTCCCATCGAACACTCCCAGGGCACGTACAGCACGGGTTAGATACAGAGTAAAGCTCCCTCTACACTGTCCCATCAAACACTCCCAGGGCAGGTACAGCACGGGTTAGATACAGAGGAAAGCTCCCTCTTCACTGTCCCATCAACACTCCCTGGGCAGGTACAGCACGGGTTACATACAGAATAAAGCTCCCTCTACACTGTCCCATCAAACACTCCTAGGGCAGGTACAGCACGGGTTAGATACAGAGTAAAGCTCCCTCTTCACTGTCCCATCAACACTCCCTGGGCAGGTACAGCACGGGTTAGATACAGAATAAAGCTCCCTCTACACTGTCCCATCAAACACTCCTAGGGCAGGTACAGCACGGGTTAGATACAGAATAAAGCTCCGTCTACACTGTCCCATCAAACACTCCCAGGGCAGGTACAGCACGGGTTAGATACAGAATAAAGCTGCCTCTACACTGTCCCATCAAACACTCCCAGGGCAGGTACAGCACGGGTTAGATACAGAATAAAGCTGCCTCTACACTGTCCCATCAAACACTCCCAGGACAGGTACAGCACGGTTTAGAAACAGAGTAAAGCTGCCTCTACACTGTCCCATCAAACACTCCAAGGGCAGGTACAGCACGGGTAAGATACAGAGTAAAGCTCTCTCTACACTGTCCCATCAAACACTCCCAGGGCAGGTACAGCATGTGTTAGATACAGAGTAAAGCTCCCTCTACACTGTCCCACCAAACACTCCCAGGGCAGGTACAGCACGGGTTAGTTACAGAGTAAAGCTCCCTCTACACTGTCCCATCAAACACTCCCAGGGCAGGTACAGCACGGGTTAGATACAGAATAAAGCTCCGTCTACACTGTCCCATCAAACACTCCCAGGGCAGGTACAGCACGGGTTAGATACAGAGTTAAGCTCCCTCTACACTGTCCCATCAAACACGCCCAGGGCAGGTACAGCACGGGCAAGATACAGAATAAAACTCCCTCTACACTGTCCCATCAAACACTCCCAGGGCAGCTACAGCACGGGTTAGATACAGAGTAAAGCTCACTCTACACTGTCCCATCAAACACTCCCAGGGCAAGTACAGCACGGGTTAGATACAGAGTAAAGCTCCCTCTACACTTTCCCATCAAACACTCCCAGGGCAGGTACAGCACGGGTTACATACAGAGTAAAGCTCCCTCTACACTGTCCCTGAAACACTCCCAGGGCAGGTACAGCATGGGTTAGATACAGAGTAAAGCTCCCTCTACACTGTCCCATCAAACACTCCCAGGGCAGGTACAGCACGGTTTAGATACAGAATAAAGCTACCTCTACACTGTCCCATCAAACACTCCCAGGGCAGGTACAGCACGGGTTGGATACAGAATAAAGCTGCCTCTGCACTGTCCAATCAAACACTCCCAGGGCAGGTACAGCATGGGTTAGATACAGAGTAAAGCTCCCTCTACACTGTCCCATCAGACACTACCAGGGCAGGTAAAGCACGGGTTAGATGCAGAATAAAGCTCCCTCTACACTGTCCCATCAAACACTCCCAGGGCAGGTACAGCACATGTTAGATACAGAGTAAAGCTGCCTCTACACTGTCCCATCAAAAACTCCCAGGGCAGGTACAACACATGTTAGATACAGAGTAAAGCTCCCTCTACACTCTCCCATCAAACACACCCAGGGCAGGTACAGCACGGGTTAGATGCAGAGTAAAGCTGCCTCTACACTGTCCCATCAAACACTCCAAGGGCAGGTACAGCACGGGTTAGATACAGAATAAAGCTCCCTCTGCACTGTCCCACCAAACACTCCCAGGGCAGGTACAGCACGGGTTAGATACAGAATAAAGCTCCCTCTACACTGTCCCATCAACCACTCCCAGGGCAGGTACAGCACGGGTTAGATACAGAGTAAACACCCTCTACACTGTCCCATCAAACCCTCCCAGGGCAGGTACAGCATGGGTTAGATACAGAGTAAAGCTCCCTCTACACTGTCCCATCAAACACTCCCAGGGCAGGTACAGCATGGGTTAGATACAGAGTAAAGCTCCCTCTACACTGTCCCATCAAACACTCCCAGGGCAGGCACAGCATGGGTTAGATACAGAGTAAAGCTGCCTCTACACTGTCCCTGAAACATTCCCAGGGCAGGTACAGCATGGGTTAGATACAGAGTAAAGCTCCCTCTACACTGTCCCATCAAACACTCCCAGGGCAGGCACAGCATGGGTTAGATACAGAGTAAAGCTGCCTCTACACTGTCCCTGAAACATTCCCAGGGCAGGTACAGCATGGGTTAGATACAGAGTAAAGCTCCCTCTACACTGTCCCATCAAACACTCCCAGGGCAGGTACAGCACGGGTTAGATACAGAATAAAGCTACCTCTACACTGTCCCATCAAACACTCCCAGGGCAGGTACAGCATGGGTTAGATACAGAATAAAGCTCCCTCTACACTGTCCCATCAAACACTCCCAGGGCAGGTACAGCACGTGTTAGATACAGAGTAAAGCTGCCTCTACACTGTCCCATCAAAAACTCCCAGGGCAGGTACAACACATGTTAGATACAGAGTAAAGCCCGCTCTACACTCTCCCATCAAACACTCCCAGGGCAGGTACAGCACGGCTTAGATGCAGAGTAAAGCTGCCTCTACACTCTCCCATCAAACACTCCCAGGGCAGGTACAGCACGTGTTAGATACAGAGTGAAGCTCCCTCTACACTCCCCCATCAAACACTCCAGGGGCAGGTACAGCACGGGTTAGATACAGAATAAAGCTCCCTCTACACTGTCCCATCAACCACTCCCAGGGCAGGTACAGCACGGGTTAGATACAGAGTAAACACACTCTACACTGTCCCATCAAACCCTCCCAGGGCAGGCACAGCACGGGTTAGATACAGAGTAAAGCTGCCTCTACACTGTCCCATCAAACACTCCCAGGGCAGGTACAGCACGGGTTAGATACAGAGTAAAGCTCCCTCTACACTGTCCCACCAAACACTCCCAGGGCAGGTACAGCACAGGTCAGATACAGAATAAAGATCCCTCTACACTGTCCCATCAAACACTCCCAGGGCAGGTACAGCACGTGTTAGATACAGAGTAAAGCTCCCTCTACACTGTCCCATCACACACTCCCAGGGCAGGTACAGCATGGGTTAGATACAGAGTAAAGCTCCCTCTACACTGTCCCATCAAACACTCCCAGGGTAGGAACAGCACAGGTTAGATACAGAGTAAAGCTCCCTCTACACTGTCCCATCACACACTCCCAGGGTAGGAACAGCACGGGTTAGATGCAGAGTAAAGCTCCCTCTACACTGTCCCAGCAAACACTTCCAGGGCAGGCACAGCACGGGTTATATACAGAGTCAAGCTGCCTCTACGCTGTCCCATCAAACACTCCCAGGGCAGGTGCAGCACGGGTTAGATACAGAGTAAAGCTCCCTCTACACTGTCCCATCAAACACTCCCAGGTCAGGTTCAGCACAGGTTAGATACAGAGTAAAGCTCCCTCTACACTGTCCCATCAAACACTCCCAGGGCAGGAACAGCACGGGTTAGATACAGAGTAAAGCTGCCTCTACAGTGTCCCATCAAACACTCCCAAGGCAGGTACAGCACTGGTTAGATACAGAGTAAAGCTCCCTCTACACTGTCCCACCACCACTCCCAGGGCAGGTACAGCACGGGTTAGATACGGAGTAAAGCTCCCTCTACACTGTCCCATCAAACACTCCCAGGGCATGTACAGCACCGCTTAGATACAGAGTAAAGCTCCCTCTACACTGTCCCATCAAACACTCCCAGGTCAGGTACAGCACGGGTTAGATACAGAGTAAAGCTCCCTCTACACTGTCCCATCAAACACTCCCAGGGCAGGAACAGCACGGGTTAGATACAGAGTAAAGCCCCCTCTACACTGTCCCACCACCTCTCCCAGGGCAGGTACAGCACTGGTTAGATACAGAGTAAAGCTCCCTCTACAATGTCCCACCACCTCTCCCAGGGCAGGTGCAGCATGGGTTAGATACAGAGTAAAGCTCCCTCTACACTGTCCCATCAAACACTCCCAGGGCAGGTACAGCACGGGTTAGATGCAGAGTAAAGCTCCCTCTACACTGTCCCATCAAACACTCCCAGGGCAGGTACAGCACGGGTTAGATACAGAGTAAAGCTCCCCCTACACTGTCCCATCAAACACTCCCAGGGCAGGTACAGCACGGGTTAGATACAGAGTAAAGCTCCCTCTACACTGTCCCATCAAACACTCCCAGGGCAGGTACAGCACGGGTTAGATACAGAGTAAAGCTCCCTCTACACTGTCCCATCAAGCACTCCCAGGGCAGGTACAGCACGGGTTAGATACAGAGTAAAGCTCCCCCTACACTGTCCCATCAAACACTCCCAGGGCAGGTACAGCACGGGTTAGATACAGATTAAAGCTGCACTTCATTCTCTCGTTGTCTTCTAACAGCAGAGCTCTGCTCCCTGCTGGCTGATTGTGGCATTTTATATTTGGCACCAGTCACACTGATGTCAGCCTGTGATTCTCAGCCTTGACCAGCTCTGAGCCTGTCCTGAGTTCATTGCCATTTAATTTCCACTGAACACATTGTTATAGACACAGTGGGAGCCTCAATTATCCACCCTGGTTAATGCGGCTTTAACCTGTCTATTTCAGCAGGGGAAGGAGGTTATAAGGTGACCGTTGAGACTGTGAAGGGCACGTTTCTGGACAGGAGATTCGGAAGTATCTCGGTCCACAAAGCCTGAGCTACAGCTGAATCGGGCTCAGGGGTGGGAGCTGGTGGCCAGCACACAGGACTGATTTAAGAGCGATGGCACAATGGGATAGGGTCAAGCTGGTTGAGATCGAAGGGACTGAAGGTTCGCCTTCATTGAACCCACCTTGTGGTCCTTGTCGAGGTCTTCGAAACGGGCCAAGACGTTCCTTCCTCCTCCGGGCCTCGGCAGAAGCCAAACATCACTCGCTGAGTCGGGCGCACCTCCAAGGGGTGCTGGATCTATATGTTAGTAGAAATGGTCTGGGGACGAGGGTGGGGGAATTGGGTAGTTCCACGCCTGGAGAACAGTCCCAAACTGGACTGAGCTGTTTGGCTTGGGGAGCTGTGGATTACGAGTGAGTAACTGGAGGGATCTGGTTCCCATGGAACTATGCCCTAGCTTGAGATTGTACCTTCAGAGGAGGAGAGCACACAATCTTGACCCCATACACCTAGAAATCAGGAATAACAGGTTGGTTACAAAGCTGAAAGGACCAGGTAACACTCAGTAGCAAGTCTCTGTGTATCATCATTGCCTGAAATGCTTCCTCTCTTTTTCCAAAGCTTTCTTTCAAAGCAACTTTACCTTAGGACTGGATGCACAGCAGGCCAGACACTGAACTTTCACCTCTGGGACAGGGTTAGACACTGACCTTTCACCTCTGAGACAGAATCACACTGACCTTTAAACTCGGGACTGGGTGATGCAATGTGTCGGACACTGACTTTTCACCTCTGAGACTGGGAGGTGCAACGGGTCAGACAGGGACCTTTCACCTCTGGGACAGTGTCAGACACTGACCTTTCACCTCTGGGACAGGGTCACACTGACCTTTCAACTCGGGACTGGGTGATGCAATGTGTCGGACACTGACCTTTCCCCTCTGAGACTAGGAGATGCAACGGGTCAGACAGGGACCTTTCACCTCTGGGACAGGATCACACTGACCATTCAACTCGGGACTGGGTGATGCAATGTGTCGGACACTGACCTTTCACCTCTGAGACTGGGAGGTGCAACGGGTCAGACAGGGACCTTTCACCTCTGGGACAGTGTCAGACACTGGCCTTTCACCTCTGGGACAGGGTCACACTGACTTTTCACCCTCTGGGACTGGGTGATGCAATGGGTCAGATGCTGAGCTTTCACCTCTGGGACAGGTTCGTACACTGACCTTTCACCTCTGGGACTGGGAAGTGCAGCGGGTCAGACACTGATCTTTCATCTCTGGGACAGGGTCAGACACTGACATTTCACCTCTAGAACAGGGTCACACTGACCTTTCACCCTCTGGGACTGGGTGACGCAATGGGTCAGACACTGACCTTTGTCCTCTGGGACTGCGGAGTGCAGTGAGACAGGCATTGACCTTTTACATGTTGATCCAGGGTTTGAGTCTAGCCCAGGCTGATGAATTGAAAATCTCCTCAGTCTGTTGGCTGCAAGGGTCCAGAGCAAAATTAGTTTCAAACCAGTTCCAAGTGAACATTGATTAGTGACCAACTGACAACTAGACACAAAGCATGGGTGGATGTCAGGTGCAGGCAGGATAGATGTGATATCATCGACATCCACACTTAGTTAACCTGTTAAAGACTGAGTCTGTTGCAACGAAACTGCGGCAGTGCATGATGGGGAAACGGTTACACTATATTACTGGGAATCAGTTACAGTACGTTACGGGGAATCTGTTACAGTGCGTTACGGGGAATCTGTTACAGTGCGTTACGGGGAATCTTACAGTGCGTTACAGGGAATCTTACAGTGCGTTACACGGAATCTGTTACAGTGCGTTACAGGGAATCTGTTACAGTGCGTTACAGGGAATCTGTTATAGTGCGTTACGGGGAATCTGTTACAGTGTGTTGCAGGGAATCTGTTACAGTGTGTTATGGGGAATCTGTTACAGTGCGTTACAGGGAATCTGTTACAGAGCATTATGGGGAATCTGTTACAGTGTGTTATGGGAATATCTGTTACAGTGCGTTACAGGGAATCTGTTACACTGCGTTATGGGGAATCTGTTACAGTGCGTTATGGGGAATCTGTTACAGTGCGTTACGGGGAATCTGTTACAGTGCGTTACAGGGAATCTGGTACAGTGTGTTACGGGGAATCTGTTACATTGCATTATGGGGAATCTGTTACAGTGCATTACAGGGAATCTGTTACAGTGCGTTTTGAGGAATCTGTTACAGTGCATTACAGGGAATCTGTTACAGTGTGTTTCGAGGAATCTGTTACAGTGCGTTACAGGGAATCTGTTACAGGGAATCTGTTACAGTGTGTTACAGGGAAACCTTTACGGTGTGTTACAGGGAATCTGTTACGGTGTGTTACAGGGAATCTGTTACAGTGCATTACGGGGAATCTGTTACAGGGAATCTGTTACAGTGCATTACAGGGAATCTGTTACAGTGTGTTACAGGGAAACTTTTACGGTGTGTTACAGGGAATCTGTTACAGTGCTTTACAGGGAATCTGTTACACTGCATTACAGGGAATCTCTTATAATGTGTTACTGGGAATCAATTACAATGTATTTCAGGGAATCTGTTGCAGTGTGTTACAGGGGATCTGTTACAGCACATTAAGGGGAAACTGTTACAGTTCGTTACGGGGAATCTGTTACAGTGTGTTTCGGGGAATCTGTTACAGTGCGTTACAGGGAATCTGTTACAGGGAATCTGTTACAGTGTTTTACAGGGAATCTGTTACAGGGAATCTGTTACAGTGCATTACAGGGAATCTGTTACAGTGTGTTACAGGGAAACCTTTATGGTGTGTTACAGGGAATCTATTACAGCGCATTACAGGGAATTTGTTACAGTGTGTTACGGGGAATCTGTTACAGTTCGTTATGGGGAATCTGTTACAGGGAATCTGGTACAGTGCGTTACGGGAAATCTGTTACAGTGTGTTACAGGGAATCTGTTACAGTGCGTTACAGGGAATCCTTTACGGTGCGTTACAGGGAATCTATTACAGTTTGTTATAGGGAATCTGTTACACTGCATTACAGGGAATCTCTTACAATGTGTTACTGGGAATCTATTACAATGTATTTCAGGGAATCTGTTGCAGTGTTTTACAGGGGATCTGTTACAGCACATTAAGGGGAATCTGTTACAGTGCGTTACAGGGAATCTGTTACAGTGCATTACAGGGAATCTGTTACAGTGCATTACAGGGAATCTGTTGTAGTGCATTACAGGGAATCTGTTGCAGTGCATTACAGGGAATCTGTTGCAGTGCATTACGGGGAATCTGTTACATTGCGTTACGGGGAATCTGTTACAGTGCATTACGGGGAGTCTGTTACAGTTCGTTATGGGGAATCTATTACAGTGCGCTACAGGGAATCTGTTACGGTGTGTTTCGGGGAATCTGTTACAGTGCGTTATGGGGAATCTGTTACAGTGCGTTACAGGGAAACTGTTACTGTTAATCTGTTACAGTGCATTACAGAGAATCTGTTACAGTGCATTACAGGGAATCTGTTACAGTGCGTTACAGGGACTCCTTTACAGTATGTTACAGAGAATCTCTTACAATGTGTTACTGGGAATCTATTACAATGTATTTCAGGGAATCTGTTGCAGTGTTTTACAGGGGATCTGTTACAGCACATTAAGGGGAAACTGTTACAGTTCGTTACGGGGATCTGTTACAGTGTGTTTCGGGGAATCTGTTACAGTGCGTTACAGGGAATCTGTTACAGGGAATCTGTTAGTGTTTTACAGGGAATCTGGTACAGGGAATCTGTTACAGTGCATTACAGGGAATCTGTTACAGTGTGTTACAGGGAAACCTTTATGGTGTGTTACAGGGAATCTATTACAGCGCGTTACAGGGAATTTGTTACAGTGTGTTACGGGGAATCTGTTACAGTTCGTTATGGGGAATCTGTTACAGGGAATCTGGTACAGTGCGTTACGGGAAATCTGTTACAGTGTGTTACAGGGAACCTGTTACAGTGCGTTACAGGGAATCCTTTACGGTGCGTTACAGGGAATCTATTACAGTTTATTATAGGGAATCTGTTACACTGCATTACAGGGAATCTGTTACAGTGCGTTACAGGGAACCTGTTACAGTGCATTACGGGGAGTCTGTTACAGTTCGTTATGGGGAATCTATTACAGTGCGCTACAGGGAATCTGTTACGGTGTGTTTCGGGGAATCTGTTACACTGCATTATGGGGAATCTGTTACAGTGCGTTACAGGGAAACTGTTACAGGGACTCTGTTACAGTGCATTACAGAGAATCTGTTACAGTGCATTACAGGGAATCTGTTACAGTGCGTTACAGGGAATCCTTTACGGTATGTTACAGAGAATCCCTTACAATGTGTTACTGGGAATCTATTACAATGTATTTCAGGGAATCTGTTGCAGTGTTTTACAGGGGATCTGTTACAGCACATTAAGGGGAACCTGTTACATTGTGTTACAGGGAATCTGTTACAGAGCATTACAGGGAATCTGTTACAGTTTGTTACAGGGAATCTGTTGCAGTACATTACAGGGAATATGTTACAGTGCGTTACAAGGAATGTATTACATTGCCTTAAGGGAATCTTTTACAGTGCATTACAGGGAATCTGTTACAGTACATTACAGGGAATCTGTTACAGTAGATTACAGGAAATGTGTTACAGTACGTTACAAGGAATGTGTTACAGTGCGTTACAAGGAATGTGTTACAGTGCGTTACAGCAAGTCTATTAGTGTGTTACAGGGATCTGTTACAATGTGTTACAGATAATCTGTCACAGTGCATTACAGCGATCTGTTACTCTGTGTTACAGATAATCTGTTACACTGCATTACAGTGAAACTGTTACAGTGCCTTACAGGGAATCATTTAAAATGCATGACAGGGAATCTTTTATGGTGTGTTACAGGGAATCTGTTACAGTGTGTTATGGGGAATCTGTCACAGTGCATTACACGGAATCTGTTACAGTGCGTTACGGGGAATCTGTTACAGTGTGTTACACGGAATCTGTTACAGTGTGTTATGGGGAATCTGTCACAGTGCGTTACAGGGAATCTGTTACAGAGCATTATGGGGAATCTGTTACAGTGTGTTATGGGAATATCTGTTACAGTGCGTTAAAGGGAATCTGTTACACTGCGTTATGGGGAATCTGTTACAGTGCATTATGGGGAATCTGTTACAGTGCGTTACGGGGAATCTGTTACAGTGCGTTACAGGGAATCTGTTACAGGGAATCTGTTACAGTGTGTTACAGGGAATCTGTTACAGTGCGTTACAGGGAATCTGTTACAGGGAATCTGTTACAGTGTGTTACAGGGAATCTGTTACAGGGAATCTGTTACAGTGCGTTACGGGGAATCTGTTACAGTGCGTTACAGGGAATCTGTTACAGGGAATCTGTTACAGTGTGTTACAGGGAATCTGTTACGGTGTGTTACAGGGAATCTGTTAGTGTGTTACAGGGAAACCTTTACGGTGTGTTACAGGGAAACCTTTACGGTGTGTTACAGGGAAACCTTTACGGTGTGTTACAGGGAAACCTTTACGGTGTGTTACAGGGAAACCTTTACGGTGTGTTACAAGGAATCTGTTACAGTGTGTTACAGGGAATCTGTTACAGTGCGTTACAGGGAAATTTTATGGTGTGTTACAGGGAATCTATTACAGTGCATTACAGGGAATCTATTACAGTGCTTTACAGGGAATCTGTTACACTGCATTACAGGGAATCTCTTACAATGTGTTACTGGGAATCAATTACAATATATTTCAGGGAATCTGTTGCAGTGTGTTACAGGGGATCTGTTACAGCACATTAAGGGGAAACTGTTACAGTTCGTTACAGGGGATCTGTTACAGCACATTAAGGGGAAACTGTTACAGTTCGTTTCGGGGAATCTGTTACAGTGCGTTACAGGGAATCTGTTACCGGGAATCTGTTACAGTGTTTTACAGGGAATCTGTTACAGTGCATTAAAGAGAATCTGTTACAGTGTGTTACAGGGAATCTGTTACAGTGCATTACAGGGAAACCTTTATGGTGTGTTACAGGGAATCTATTACAGCGCGTTACAGGGAATTTGTTAGTGTGTTACGGGGAATCTGTTACAGTTCGTTATGAGGAATCTGTTACAGGGAATCTGGTACAGTGCGTTACGGGAAATCTGTTAGTGTGTTACAGGGAATCTGTTACAGTGCGTTACAGGGAATCCTTTTCTTTGCGTTACAGGGAATCTATTACAGTTTGTTATAGGAATCTGTTACACTGCATTACAGGGAATCTGTTGCAGTGCATTACAGGGAATCTGTTGCAGTGCATTACGGGGAATCTGTTACATTGCGTTATGGGGAATCTGTTACAGTGCATTACGGGGAGTCTGTTACAGTTCGCTATGGGGAATCTATTACAGTGCGCTACAGGGAATCTGTTACGGTGCGTTATGGGGAATCTGTTACAGTGCGTTACAGGGAAACTGTTAATGCGTTACAGGGAATCTGTTACAGTGCATTACAGGGAATCTGTTACAGGGAATCTGTTACAGTGCATTACAGAGAATCTGTTACAGTGCATTACAGGGAATCTGTTACAGTGCATTACAGGGAATCCTTTACGGTATGTTACAGAGAATCTCTTATAATGTGTTACTGGGAATCTATTACAATTTATTTCAGGGAATCTGTTGCTGTGTTTTACAGGGGATCTGATACAGTGCGTTACAGGGAATCTGTTACAGTACATTACAGGGAATGTGTTACAGTGCGTTACAAGGAATGTATTACATTGCCTTAAGGGAATCTTTTACAGTGCATTACAGGGAATCTGTTACAGTACATTACAGGGAATCTGTTACAGTAGATTACAGGAAATCTGTTACAGTGCGTTACAAGGAATGTGTTACAGTGCGTTACAGCAAGTCTATTAGTGTGTTACTGGGATCTGTTACAATGTGTTACAGATAATCTGTCACAGTGCGTTACAGCGATCTGTTACTCTGTGTTACAGAAAATCTGTTACACTGCATTACAGTGAAACTGTTACAGTGCCTTACAGGGAATCATTTAAAATGCATGACAGGGAATCTTTTATGGTGTGTTACAGGGAATCTGTTACAGTGTGCTACATGGAATCTTTTAGAGCACATTTAGGGGAATCTGTTACAGTGCGTTACCGGGAATCCGTTAGTGTATTACAGGGAATCAGTTACAGTGCGCTAATGGAATCTTTTACAGTGCGTTACAGGGAATCTGTTACAGTGCATTACAGGGAATCTGTTACACTGCATTACAGGGAATGTGTTACAGTCCATTACAGGGAATCCATTACATTGCCTTAAGGGAATCTGCTACAGTGCATTACAGGGAATCTGTTACAGTACATTACAGGGAATGTGTTACGGGAAATCTGTTGCACTGTGTTACATGGATCTGTTAGTGTGTTACAGGGAATCTGTTACTGTGTGTTAGTGATCTGTTACAATTTGTTACAGATAATCTGTTACAGTGCGTTACAGGGAATCTGTTACAGTGCGTTACAGGGAATCTGTTACAATGTGTTACAGATAATCTGTTACAGTGCGTTTCACGGATCTGTTACAGTGCGTTACAGGGAATCTGTTACAGTGCATTACAGGGATCTGTTACAGTGCGTTACAGGGAATCTGTTACAGTACATTACAGAGGATCTGTTACATTGCCTTAATGGAATCTTTTACAGTGCATACAGGGAATCTGTTACTGTGCGATCCAGGGAATCTGTTACAGTGCGTTACAGGGAATTTGTTACAGAGCATTACAGGGAATTTACTCCAGTGCATTACAGGGAATCTGTTACACTGCTTTACAGGGAATCTGTTACACTGCATTACAGGGAATCTGTTACACTGCATTACAGGGAATCTGTTACACTGCATTACAGGGAATCTGTTACAGTGCAATAGAGGGAATCTGTTGCACTGTGTTACATGGAATCTGTTAGAATGTGTTACAGGGAATCTGTTACAGTGTGTTACAGCAAACCTGTTACAGTGTGCTACAGGGATCTGTTACAGTGCATTACAGGGATCTGTTACAGTGCATTACAGGGAATCTGTTACTGTGTGCTACAGCAAATCTGTTACAGTACATTACAGGGATCTGTTACAATGCGTTACAGGGCTCTGTTACAGTGCGTTACAGGGAATCTGTTACAGTGCGTTAAAGGGAATATGCTACAGTGTGTTACTGTGAAACTGATACAGTGCATAACAGGGAATCGGTTACAGTTCGTTACAGGGAATCTGTTACAGTGCTTTACAAGGAATCTGTTACACTGTGTTACAGGGAATCTATTGCAGTGCATTACAGGAAATCTGTTACAACGTGTTACAAGGAATCTGATATAGTGCGTTACAGGGAAACTGTTGCAGTGCATTACAGGGAATCCATTACATTGCCTTAAGGGAAGCTGTTACAGTGCATTGCAGGGAATCTGTTACCGTGCGTTACAGGGAATCTGTTACAATGCGTTACAGGGAATCTGTTACAGTGCATTACAGGGAATGTGTTACCCTGTGTTATATGGAATCTGTTAGTGTGTTACAGCAAATCTGTTAGTTTGTTACAGGGAGCTGTTACAGTGCGTTACTGGGAATCTGTTACAGTGCGTTACAAGGAATCTGTTACACTGTGCTACGGGGAATCTATTACACTGCGTTACAGGGAATCTCTTACAGTGTGTTACAGAGAATCTATTACAGTGCATTACAGGAAACCTTTTACAATGTGTTACAAGGAATCTGTTGCAGCGCATTACAGGGAATCTGTTACAGTGCATTACAGAGAATATGTTACTGTGCGTTACATGGAATCCATTACGTTGCATTAAGGGAATCTGTTACAGTGCGTTACAGGGAATCTGTTATAGTGCATTACAGGGAATCTTTTACAGTGCATTACAGGGAATCTGTTACAGTGCGTTACAGCAAATTTATTACCATGCATTAAGGGAATCTGTTACAGTACATTACTGGGAATCTGTTACAGTACATTACAGGAAATCTGTTACAGTGCGTTACAGGGAATCCGTTACAGTGCGATCTAGGGAATCTGTTACATTGTGTCATGGGAATCTGTTACACTGTGTTACCAACAATCTGTTACATTGTGTTAAAGGAATCTTTTACAGTGCATTACAGGGAATCAGTTACAGTGCGTTACAGGGAATCTGTTACAGTGCATTACAGGGAATTTGACAGTGCATTACAGGGAATCTGTTACAGTGCGTTACAGGGAATCTGTTACAGTGCGATCCAGGGAATCTGTTACAGTGCATTATGGGGAATCTATTACCGTGCATGACAGGGAATCTGTTACAGTGTGTTACAGGGAATCTGTTACAGGGAATCTGTTAGTGCATTACAGGGAATCTGTTACAGTGCCTTACATGGAATCTGTTACAGTGCATTACAGGGAATCTATTACAGTGCATTACAGGGAATCTGTTAGTGCATTACAGGGAATCTGTTACAGTGCATTACAGGGAATCTGTTACAGTGCATTACATGGAATCTGGTACAGTGCATTACAGGGAATCTGTTGCAGCGCATTACAGGTTACCTGGTACAGTGCGTTCATGGACTCTGTTACAGTGCATTACAGGGAATCTGTTACATTGTGTTACAGGGAATCTGTTACTGTGCATTACAGGGAATCTGTTATGGTGCATTATGGGGAATCTGTTACAGTGAGTTACAGGTAATCTGTTACAGTGCATTACAGGGAGTCTGTTACAGTGAATGACAAGGAGTCTGTTACAGTGCGTTACTGGGAATCTGGTACAGTGTGATACTGGGAATATGTTAGTGTGTTACAGGAATATCTGTTACAGGGCATTACAGGGAATCTGTTACAGTGCATTACAGGGAATCTGTTACAGAGCATTACAGGGAATCTGGTACAGTGTGTTACTGGAAATCTGTTACTGTGCATTACAGGTAATCTGTTACAGTGCGTTACAGGGAATCTGTTACAGTCCATTACAGGGAATCCATTACATTGCCTTAAGGGAAGCTGTTACAGTGCATTGCAGGGAATCTGTTACCGTGCGTTACAGGGAATCTGTTACAATGCGTTACAGGGAATCTGTTACAGTGCATTACAGGGAATGTGTTACACTGTGTTACATGGAATCTGTTACAGTGTGTTACAGCAAATCTGTTAGTGTGTTACAGGGATCTGTTACAGTGCGTTACTGGGAATCTGTTACAGTGCGTTACAAGGAATCTGTTACACTGTGTTATGGGGAATCTATTACAGTGCGTTACAGGGAATCTCTTACAGTGTGTTACAGACAATCTATTACAGTGCATTACAGGAAATCTTTTACAATGTGTTACAAGGAATCTGTTACAGTGCATTACAGGGAATCTGTTACAGTGCATTACAGAGAATATGTTACTGTGCGTTACATGGAATCCATTACATTGCATTAAGGGAATCTGTTACAGTGCGTTACAGGGAATCTTTTACAGTGCATTACAGGGAATCTGTTACAGTGCGTTACAGCAAATTTGTTACCGTGCGTTAAGGGAATCTGTTACAGTACATTACTGGGAATCAGTTACAGTGCATTACAGGGAATCTGTTACAGTGCGTTACAGCAAATTTGTTACCGTGCGTTAAGGGAATCTGTTACAGTACATTACTGGGAATCAGTTACAGTGCATTACAGGGAATCTGTTACAGTGCATTACAGGGAATTTGACAGTGCATTACAGGGAATCTGTTACAGTGCATTACAGGGAATCTGTTACAGTGCGATCCAGGGAATCTGTTACAGTGCATTATGGGGAATCTATTACCGTGCATGACAGGGAATCTGTTACAGTGTGTTACAGGGAATCTGTTACAGTGCATTACAGGGAATCTGTTACAGGGAATCTGTTAGTGCATTACAGGGAATCTGTTACAGTGCATTACAGGGAATCTGTTACAGTGCATTACAGGGAATCTGTTACAGTGCATTACATGGAATCTGTTACAGGGAATCTGTTACAATGCATTACAGGGAATCTGGTACAGTGCATTACAGGGAATCTGTTGCAGCGCATTACAGGTTACCTGGTACAGTGCATTCATGGAATCTGTTACAGTGCATTACAGGGAATCTGTTACATTGCGTTACAGGGAATCTGTTACAATGCATTACAGGAATCTGTTACATGGTGTTATGGCAAACCGTTACCTTGCATTACTGGGAATCTGTTACTGTGCATTACAGGGAATCTGTTATGGTGCATTATGGGGAATCTGTTACAGTGCATTACTGGGAATCTATTATGGTGCATTACTGGGAATCTGGTACAGTGAGTTACTGGGAATCTGTTACAGTGCGTTACAGGTAATCTGTTACAGTGCATTACAGGGAGTCTGTTACAGTGAATGACAGGGGGTCTGTTACAGTGCGTTACTGGGAATCTGGTACAGTGTGATACTGGGAATATGTTAGTGTGTTACAGGAAATCTGTTACAGTGCATTACAGGGAATCTGTTACAGTGCATTACAGGGAATCTGTTACAGAGCATTACAGGGAATCTGGTACAGTGTGTTACTGGAAATCTGTTACTGTGCATTACAGGTAATCTGTTACAGTGCGTTACAGGGAATCTGTTACAGTCCATTACAGGGAATCCATTACATTGCCTTAAGGGAAGCTGTTACAGTGCATTGCAGGGAATCTGTTACCATGCATTACAGGGAATCTATTACAATGCGTTACAGGGAATCTGTTACAGTGCATTACAGGGAATGTGTTACACTGTGTTACATGGAATCTGTTACAGTGTGTTACAGCAAATCTGTTAGTGTGTTACAGGGATCTGTTACAGTGCGTTACTGGGAGTCTGTTACAGTGCATTACAAGGAATCTGTTACACTGTGTTACGGGGAATCTAATACAGTGCGTTACAGGGAATCTCTTACAGTGTGTTACAGAGAATCTATTACAGTGCATTACAGGAAATCTTTTACAATGTGTTACAAGGAATCTGTTACAGTGCATTACAGGGAATCTGTTACAGTGCATTACAGAGAATATGTTACTGTGCATTACATGGAATCCATTACATTGCATTAAGGGAATCTGTTACAGTGCATTACAGGGAATCTGTTACAGTGCATTACAGCAAATTTGTTACCGTGCGCTTAGGGAATCTGTTACAGTACATTACTGGGAATCTGTTACAGTACATTACTGGGAATCTGTTACAGTACATTACAGGAAATCTGTTACAGTGCATTACAGGGAATCCGTTACAGGGAATCTGTTACAGTGCATTACAGGGAATCTGTTACAGTGCATTACAGGGAATCCGTTACAGTGCGATCCAGGGAATCTGTTACAGTGCATTATGGGGAATCTATTACCGTGCATGACAGGGAATCTGTTACAGTGCATTACAGGGAATCTGTTACAGGGCATTACAGGGAATCTGTTACAGGGAATCTGTTAGTGCATTACAGGGAATCTGTTACAGTGCATTACAGGCAATCTGTTACAGTGCATTACAGGGAATCTGTTACAGTGCATTACAGGGAATCTGTTACAGTGCATTACAGGGAATCTGTTACAGGGAATCTGTTACAGTGCATTACAGGGAATCTGGTACAGTGCATTACAGGGAATCTGTTGCAGCGCATTACAGGTTACCTGGTACAGTGCGTTCATGGAATCTGTTACAGTGCATTACTGGGAATCTATTACATTGCGTTACAGGGAATCTGTTACAATGCATTACAGGAATCTGTTACATGGTGTTATGGCAAACAGTTATGTTGCATTACTGGGAATCTGTTACTGTGCATTACAGGGAATCTGTTATGGTGCATTATGGGGAATCTGTTACAGTGCATTACTGGGAATCTATTATGGTGCATTACTGGGAATCTGGTACAGTGAGTTACTGGGAATCTGTTACAGTGCGTTACAGGTAATCTGTTACAGTGCATTACAGGGAGTCTGTTACAGTGAATGACAGGGAGTCTGTTACAGTGCGTTACTGGGAATCCGGTACAGTGTGATACTGGGAATATGTTAGTGTGTTACAGGAAATCTGTTACAGTGCATTACAGGGAATCTGTTACAGTGCATTACAGGGAATCTGTTACAGAGCATTACAGGGAATCTGGTACAGTGTGTTACTGGAAATCTGTTACTGTGCATTACAGGTAATCTGTTACAGTGCGTTACAGGGAATCTGTTACAGTGCATTACTGGGAATCTATTACAGTGCATTATAGGGAGTCAGGCACAGAGCGTTACTGGGAATCTGTTACAGTATGTTACTGGGAATCTATTACAGTGCGTTACACGGAATCTGTTACATAGCATTACAGGGAATGTGTTACAGTATTTTACTGGGAATCTGTTGCAGTGTGTTAAATGTAATCTGTTACAGTGTGTTACAGAGATTCAGGTACAGTGCATTACAGGGAATCTGTTACAGTGAATCTGTTACCGTGCATTACAGGGAATCTGGTACAGTGTGTTACTGGAAATCTATTACAGTGCATTACAGGTAATCAGGTACAGAGCGTTACTGGGAATCTGTTACAGTATGTGACTGGGAATCTGTTAGTGTGTTAAAGGGAATCTGTTACAGTGTGTTACAGGGAATCAGGTACATTGCATTACAGGGAATCTGTTACCGTGCATTACAGGGAAGCTGTTGCAGTATGTTACTGGGAATCTATTACAGTGAGTTACAGGGAATCTATTACAGTGAGTTACAGGGAATCTGTTACAGTATATTACTGGGAATCTGTTACAGTATGTTACTGTGAATCTGTTACAATGTGTTACAGGGAACCTGTTACAGTGTGTTACAGGGAACCTGTTACATAGTGTTACTGGAAATCTGTTACAATGCATTACAGAGAACCTGTTACAGTGCGTTACAGGTAATCTGTTACAGTGCATTAAGGGGAATCTTTTACAGTACATTACAGGGAATCTCTTACATTGTGTTACAGGGAATCTGTTACAATGAATTACGGGGAGTCTGTTACAGTGCATTACAGGGAATCTGTTACATTGCATTACAGGGAATCTGTTACAATGCATTACAGGGAATCTGTTACATGGTGTTATGGGAAACTGTTACCTTGCATTACTGGGGATCTGTTACATTGTGTTACTGTGAATCTGTTACAGTGCGTTACAGGGAATCTGCTACAGAGCGTTACAGGGAATCAGGTACAGTGCATTACATGGAATCTGTTACAGTGTGTTACAGGGAATCTGTTACAGCACATTACCGTGAAACTTTTACCATGCGTTACAGGGAATATGGTACACTGCATTACAGGGAATCTGTTAGTGCAGTACAGGGAATCTGTTACAGTGCATTACAGGGAATCTGTTACAGTGTGTTACAGGAAATCTGTTACAGCGCATTACAGGGAATCTATTACAGTGCATTACAGGGAATCTGTTACAGTGTGTTACAGGGTATCTGTTACAGCACCTTACGGGGAATCTGTTACAGTGCATTACAGGGAATCTGTTACAGTGCATTACAGGGAATCTATTACAGTGCATTACAGGGAATCTATTACAGTGCATTACAGGGAATCAGGTACAGAGCGTTACTGGGAATCTGTAACAGTATGTTACTGGGAATCTGTTACAATGTGTTACAGGGAATCTGTTCCAATATGTTACCGGGAATCTGTTGCAGTGTGTTACTGGGAATCTGTAACAGTGTGTCATTGGGAATCTGTTACAGTATGTGACTGGGAATCTGTTAGTGTGTTAAAGGGACTCTGTTACAGTGTATTACAGGGAATCTGTAACAGTGAGTTACAGGGAATCTGTTCCAGTATGTTACTGGGAATCTGTTACAGTGTGTCATTGGGAATCTGTTACAGTGTGTTAGAGGGAATCTGTTACAGTGCCTTACAGGGAATCAGGTAGAGTGTGTTACAGGGAATCTGTTACAGTGCATTAGAGGGAATCTGTTACACTGCATTATGGGGAATCTGCTACAGAGCATTACAGGGAAACGATTACATTGTTTTACAGGGAATCTGTTACAGTGAGTTACAGGGAATCTGTTAAAGTGCATTATGGGGAAGCTGTTACAGAGCATTATTTTGGAATCTGTTACACAGCATTGCAGAGAATCTGTTACAATGAGTTACAGGGAATCAGGTAGAGCGTGTGACAGGGAATCTGTTACATTGAGTTACAGGGAATCTGTTAGTGTGTCATTGGGAATCTGTTACAGTGCGTTACAGGGAACCTGTTACAGTGCATTACAGAGAATCAGGTACAGCATGTAACAGGGAATCTGTTACATTGAGTTACAGGGAATCTGTTACAGTATGTTGCTGGGAATCTATTACAGTGCGTTACAGGGAATCTGTTACAGTACATTACAGGGATCTGTTACAGTGCATTACTGGGAATCTATTACAGTGCATTACAGGAATCTGTTACAGTGCATTACAGGAATCTGTTACAGTGCATTACTGGGAATCAGGCACAGAGCATTGCTGGGAATCTGTTACAGTATGTTACTGGGAATCTGTTACAGTATGTTACTGGGAATCTGTTACAGTACATTACAGGGAATCTGTTACAGTATGTTACAGCGAATCTGTTACAGTATGTTACTGGGAATCTGTTACAGTGCGTTACAGGGAATCTGTTACAGTGTGTTACTGGGAATCTGTTACAGTGCATTACAGGGAATCTGTTACAATGCATTACAGGGAATCTGTTACAGTGTGTTACTGGGAATCTGTTGCAGTGTGTTACAGGGAATCTGTTACAGTATGTTACAGGGAATCTGTTACAGTGCGTTACAGGGAATCTGTTGCACTGCGTTACAGGGAATCTGTTAGTGTGTTACAGGGAATCTGTTACAGTGCGTTACAGGGAATCTGTTCCAGTGTGTTACAGGGAATCTGTTACAGTGCGTTACAGGGAATCTGTTACAGTGTGTTACTGGGAATCTGTTCCAGTATGTTACTGGGAATCTGTTACAGTGCGTTACAGGGAATCTGTTACAGTGCGTTACAGGGAATCTGTTACAGTGTGTTACTGGGAATCTGTTACAGTGCGTTACAGGGAATCTGTTACAATGCGTTACAGGGAATCTGTTCCAGTGTGTTACAGGGAATCTGTTACAGTGCGTTACAGGGAATCTGTTACAGTGTGTTACTGGGAATCTGATACCGTGCATTACAGGGAATCTGGTACAGTTTGTTACAGGAAATCAGGTACATTGCATTACAGGGAATCTGTTACCGTGCATTACAGGGAATATGTTGCAGTATGTTACTGGGAATCTGTTGCAGTGAGTTACAGGGAATCTGTTACAGTATGTTACTGTGTATCTGTTACAATGTGTTACAAGGAATCTGTTACAATGCATTACAGGGAACCTGTTACATAGTGTTACAGGAAATCTGTTACAATGCATTACAGAGAACCTGTTACAGTGCGTTACAGGGAATCTGTTACAGTGCATTACAGGGAATCTGTTACAGTGCATTACTGGGAATGTGTTACAGTGTGTTACAGGGAATCTGTTAAGTGCGTTACATGGAATATGTTACAGTGTGTTACAGGAAATCTGTTACAGTCCATTACAGGGAATCCATTACATTGCCTTAAGGGAAGCTGTTACAGTGCATTACAGGGAATGTGTTAGTGTGTTACAGGGAATCTGTTACACTGTGTTACGGGGAATCTATTACAGTGCGTTACAGGGAATCTCTTACAGTGTGTTACAAGGAATCTGTTACAGTGCATTACAGGGAATCTGTTACACTGTGTTACAGGGAATCTGTTACAGTGCATTACAGGGAATCTGTTACAGTGCATTACAGAGAATATGTTACTGTGCGTTACATGGAATCCATTACATTGCATTAAGGGAATCTGTTACAGTGCATTACAGGGAATCTGTTACAGTGCATTACAGCAAATTTGTTACCGTGCGCTTAGGGAATCTGTTACAGTACATTACTGGGAATCTGGTACAGTACATTACTGGGAATCTGTTACAGTACATTACAGGAAATCTGTTACAGTGCATTACAGGGAATCCGTTACAGGGAATCTGTTACAGTGCATTACAGGGAATCTGTTACAGTGCATTACAGGGAATCCGTTACAGTGCGATCCAGGGAATCTGTTACAGTGCATTATGGGGAATCTATTACCGTGCATGACAGGGAATCTGTTACAGTGCATTACAGGGAATCTGTTACAGTGCATTACAGGGAATCTGTTACAGGGAATCTGTTAGTGCATTACAGGGAATCTGTTACAGTGCATTACAGGCAATCTGTTACAGTGCATTACAGGGAATCTGTTACAGTGCATTACAGGGAATCTGTTACAGTGCATTACAGGGTATCTGTTACAGGGAATCTGTTACAGTGCATTACAGGGAATCTGGTACAGTGCATTACAGGGAATCTGTTGCAGCGCATTACAGGTTACCTGGTACAGTGCGTTCATGGAATCTGTTACAGTGCATTACTGGGAATCTGTTACATTGCGTTACAGGGAATCTGTTACATGGTGTTATGGCAAACAGTTATGTTGCATTACAGGGAATCTGTTACTGTGCATTACAGGGAATCTGTTATGGTGCATTATGGGGAATCTGTTACAGTGCATTACTGGGAATCTATTATGGTGCATTACTGGGAATCTGGTACAGTGAGTTACTGGGAATCTGTTACAGTGCGTTACAGGTAATCTGTTACAGTGCATTACAGGGAGTCTGTTACAGTGAATGACAGGGAGTCTGTTACAGTGCGTTACTGGGAATCCGGTACAGTGTGATACTGGGAATATGTTAGTGTGTTACAGGAAATCTGTTACAGTGCATTACAGGGAATCTGTTACAGTGCATTACAGGGAATCTGTTACAGAGCATTACAGGGAATCTGGTACAGTGTGTTACTGGAAATCTGTTACTGTGCATTACAAGTAATCTGTTACAGTGCGTTACAGGGAATCTGTTACAGTGCATTACTGGGAATCTATTACAGTGCATTATAGGGAGTCAGGCACAGAGCGTTACTGGGAATCTGTTACAGTATGTTACTGGGAATCTATTACAGTGCGTTACACGGAATCTGTTACATAGCATTACAGGGAATGTGTTACAGTATTTTACTGGGAATCTGTTGCAGTGTGTTAAATGTAATCTGTTACAGTGTGTTACAGAGATTCAGGTACAGTGCATTACAGGGAATCTGTTACAGTGAATCTGTTACCGTGCATTACAGGGAATCTGGTACAGTGTGTTACTGGAAATCTATTACAGTGCATTACAGGTAATCAGGTACAGAGCGTTACTGGGAATCTGTTACAGTATGTGACTGGGAATCTGTTAGTGTGTTAAAGGGAATCTGTTACAGTGTGTTACAGGGAATCAGGTACATTGCATTACAGGGAATCTGTTACCGTGCATTACAGGGAAGCTGTTGCAGTATGTTACTGGGAATCTATTACAGTGAGTTACAGGGAATCTATTACAGTGAGTTACAGGGAATCTGTTACAGTATATTACTGGGAATCTGTTACAGTATGTTACTGTGAATCTGTTACAATGTGTTACAGGGAACCTGTTACAGTGTGTTACAGGGAACCTGTTACATAGTGTTACTGGAAATCTGTTACAATGCATTACAGAGAACCTGTTACAGTGCGTTACAGGTAATCTGTTACAGTGCATTAAGGGGAATCTTTTACAGTACATTACAGGGAATCTCTTACATTGTGTTACAGGGAATCTGTTACAATGAATTACGGGGAGTCTGTTACAGTGCATTACAGGGAATCTGTTACAATGCATTACAGGGAATCTGTTACATGGTGTTATGGGAAACTGTTACCTTGCATTACTGGGGATCTGTTACATTGTGTTACTGTGAATCTGTTACAGTGCGTTACAGGGAATCAGCTACAGAGCGTTACAGGGAATCAGGTACAGTGCATTACATGGAATCTGTTACAGTGTGTTACAGGGAATCTGTTACAGCACATTACCGTGAAACTTTTACCATGCGTTACAGGGAATATGGTACACTGCATTACAGGGAATCTATTAGTGCAGTACAGGGAATCTGTTACAGTGCATTACAGGGAATCTGTTACAGTGTGTTACAGGAAATCTGTTACAGCGCATTACAGGGAATCTGTTAGTGTGTTACAGGGTATCTGTTACAGCACCTTACGGGGAATCTGTTACAGTGCATTACAGGGAATCTGTTACAGTGCATTACAGGGAATCTGTTACAGTGCATTACAGGGAATCTATTACAGTGCATTACAGGGAATCAGGTACAGAGCGTTACTAGGAATCTGTAACAGTATGTTACTGGGAATCTGTTACAATGTGTTACAGGGAATCTGTTCCAATATGTTACCGGGAATCTGTTGCAGTGTGTTACTGGGAATCTGTAACAGTGTGTCATTGGGAATCTGTTACAGTATGTGACTGGGAATCTGTTAGTGTGTTAAAGGGACTCTGTTACAGTGTATTACAGGGAATCTGTAACAGTGAGTTACAGGGAATCTGTTCCAGTATGTTACTGGGAATCTGTTACAGTGTGACATTGGGAATCTGTTACAGTGTGTTAGAGGGAATCTGTTACAGTGCCTTACAGGGAATCAGGTAGAGTGTGTTACAGGGAATCTGTTACAGTGCATTAGAGGGAATCTGTTACACTGCATTATGGGGAATCTGCTACAGAGCATTACAGGGAAACGATTACATTGTTTTACAGGGAATCTGTTACAGTGAGTTACAGGGAATCTGTTAAAGTGCATTATGGGGAAGCTGTTACAGAGCATTATTTTGGAATCTGTTACACAGCATTGCAGAGAATCTGTTACAATGAGTTACAGGGAATCAGGTAGAGTGTGTGACAGGGAATCTGTTACATTGAGTTACAGGGAATCTGTTAGTGTGTCATTGGGAATCTGTTACAGTGCGTTACAGGGAACCTGTTACAGTGCATTACAGAGAATCAGGTACAGCATGTAACAGGGAATCTGTTACATTGAGTTACAGGGAATCTGTTACAGTATGTTGCTGGGAATCTATTACAGTGTGTTACAGGGAATCTGTTACAGTGCATTACAGGGATCTGTTACAGTGCATTACTGGGAATCTATTACAGTGCATTACAGGAATCTGTTACAGTGCATTACAGGAATCTGTTACAGTGCATTACTGGGAATCAGGCACAGAGCATTGCTGGGAATCTGTTACAGTATGTTACTGGGAATCTGTTACAGTATGTTACTGGGAATCTGTTACAGTACATTACAGGGAATCTGTTACAGTATGTTACAGCGAATCTGTTACAGTATGTTACTGGGAATCTGTTACAGTGCGTTACAGGGAATCTGTTACAGTGTGTTACTGGGAATCTGTTACAGTGCATTACAGGGAATCTGTTACAATGCATTACAGGGAATCTGTTACAGTGTGTTACTGGGAATCTGTTGCAGTGTGTTACAGGGAATCTGTTACAGTATGTTACAGGGAATCTGTTACAGTGCGTTACAGGGAATCTGTTGCACTGCGTTACAGGGAATCTGTTACAGTGTGTTACAGGGAATCTGTTACAGTGCGTTACAGGGAATCTGTTCCAGTGTGTTACAGGGAATCTGTTACAGTGTGTTACAGGGAATCTGTTACAGTGTGTTACTGGGAATCTGTTCCAGTATGTTACTGGGAATCTGTTACAGTGCGTTACAGGGAATCTGTTACAGTGCGTTACAGGGAATCTGTTACAGTGTGTTACTGGGAATCTGTTACAGTGCGTTACAGGGAATCTGTTACAATGCGTTACAGGGAATCTGTTCCAGTGTGTTACAGGGAATCTGTTACAGTGCGTTACAGGGAATCTGTTACAGTGTGTTACTGGGAATCTGATACCGTGCATTACAGGGAATCTGGTACAGTTTGTTACTGGAAATCTATTACAGTGCATTACAGGTAATCAGGTACAGAGCGTTACTGGGAATCTGTTACAGTGTGTGACTGGGACTCTGTTAGTGTATTAAAGGGTATCTGTTACAGTGTGTTACAGGGAATCAGGTACATTGCATTACAGGGAATCTGTTACCGTGCATTACAGGGAATATGTTGCAGTATGTTACTGGGAATCTGTTGCAGTGAGTTACAGGGAATCTGTTACAGTATGTTACTGTGTATCTGTTACAATGTGTTACAAGGAATCTGTTACAATGCATTACAGGGAACCTGTTACATAGTGTTACAGGAAATCTGTTACAATGCATTACAGAGAACCTGTTACAGTGCGTTACAGGGAATCTGTTACAGTGCATTACAGGGAATCTGTTACAGTGCATTACTGGGAATGTGTTACAGTGTGTTACAGGGAATCTGTTAAGTGCGTTACATGGAATATGTTACAGTGTGTTACAGGAAATCTGTTACAGTCCATTACAGGGAATCCATTACATTGCCTTAAGGGAAGCTGTTACAGTGCATTACAGGGAATGTGTTAGTGTGTTACAGGGAATCTGTTACACTGTGTTACGGGGAATCTATTACAGTGCGTTACAGGGAATCTCTTACAGTGTGTTACAAGGAATCTGTTACAGTGCATTACAGGGAATCTGTTACAGTGTGTTACAGGGAATCTGTTACAATGCGTTACAGGGAATCTGTTCCAGTGTGTTACAGGGAATCTGTTACAGTGCGTTACAGGGAATCTGTTACAGTGTGTTACTGGGAATCTGATACCGTGCATTACAGGGAATCTGGTACAGTTTGTTACTGGAAATCTATTACAGTGCATTACAGGTAATCAGGTACAGAGCGTTAAGGGAATTTGTTACATTGTATCATGGGAATCTGTTACAGTGTGTTACCAACAATCTGTTACATTGTGTTAAAGGAATCTTTTACAGTGCATTACAGGGAATTTGACAGTGCATTACAAGGAATCTGTTACAGTGCGATCCAGGGAATCTGTTACAGTGCATTATGGGGAATTTGACAGTGCATTACAGGGAATCTGTTACAGTGCATTACAGGGAATCTGTTACAGTGCGATCCAGGGAATCTGTTACAGTGCATTATGGGGAATCTATTACTGTGCATTACAGGGAATCTGTTACAGTGCCTTACATGGAATCTGTTAGTACATTACAGGGAATCTGTTACAGTGCCTTACAGGGAATCTGTTACAGTGCATTACAGGGAATCTGTTACAGTGCATTACAGGGAATCTGTTACAGGGAATCTGGTACAGTGCATTACAGGGAATCTGTTGCAGCGCATTACAGGTTACCTGGTACAGTGCGTTCATGGAATCTGTTACAGTGCATTTCAGGGAATCTGTTACATTGCGTTACAGGGAATCTGTTACAATGCATTACAGGAATCTGTTACATGGTGTTATGGCAAACTGTTACCTTGCATTACTGGGAATCTGTTACTGTGCATTACAGGGAATCTGTTATGGTGCATTATGGGGAATCTGTTACAGTGCATTACTGGGAATCTATTATGGTGCATTACTGGGAATCTATTATGGTGCATTACTGGGAATCTGGTACAGTGAGTTACTGGGAATCTGTTACAGTGCGTTACAGGTAATCTGTTACAGTGCATTACAGGGAGCCTGTTACAGTGAATGACAGGGAGTCTGTTACAGTGCGTTACTGGGAATCTGGTACAGTGTGATACTGGGAATATGTTACTGTGCATTACAGGTAATCTGTTACAGTGCATTACAGAGAATCTGTTACAGTGCATTACTGGGAATCTGTTACATTGCATTACTGGGAATCTATTACAGTGCATTATAGGGAATCAGGCACAGAGCGTTACTGGGAATCTGTTACAGTATGTTACTGGGAACCTATTACAGTGCGTTACAGGGAATCTATTACATAGCATTACAGGGAATCTGTTACAGTATGTTACTGGGAATCTGTTGCAGTGTGTTAAATGTAATCTGTTACAGTGTGTTTCAGAGATTCAGGTGCAGTCCATTACAGGGAATCTGTTACAGTGAGTTACTGGGAATCTGTTACAATGTGTTACTGTGAATCTGTTACAATGTGTTACAAGGAATCTGTTACAGTGTGTTACAGGGAACCTGTTACATAGTGTTACTGGAAATCTGTTACAATGCATTACAGAGAACCTGTTACAGTGCGTTACAGGTAATCTGTTACAGTGCATTAAGGGGAATCTCTTACATTGTGTTACAGGGAATCTGTTACAATGAATTATGGGGAGTCTGTTACAGTGCATTACAGGGAATCTGTTACATTGCATTACAGGGAATCTGTTACAATGCATTACAGGGAATCTGTTACATGGTGTTATGGGAAACTGTTACCTTGCATTACTGGGAATCTGTTACTTTGTGTTACTGTGAATCTGTTACAGTGCGTTACAGGGAATCAGGTACAGTGCATTACATGGAATCTGTTACAGTGTGTTACAGGGAATCTGTTACAGCACATTACCGTGAAACCTTTACCATGCGTTACAGGGAATATGGTACACTGCATTACAGGGAATCTGTTACACTGCATTACAGGGAATCTGTTACAGTGTGTTACAGGAAATCTGTTACAGCGCATTACAGGGAATCTGTTAGTGTGTTACAGGAAATCTGTTACAGCGCATTACAGGGAATCTGTTACAGTGCATTACAGGGAATCTGTTACAGTGCATTACAGGGAATCTATTACAGTGCATTACAGGGAATCTATTACAGTGCATTACAGGGAATCAGGTACAGAGCGTTACTGGGAATCTGTAACAGTCTGTTACTGGGAATCTGTTACAATGTGTTACAGGGAATCTGTAACAGTGGGTTACAGGGAATCTGTTCCAGTATGTTACTGGGAATCTGTTACAATGTGTTACAGGGAATCTGTAACAGTGAGTTACAGGGAATCTGTTCCAGTATGTTACTGGGAATCTGTTACAATGTGTTACAGGGAATCTGTAACAGTGAGTTACAGGGAATCTGTTCCTGTATGTTACAGGGAATCTGTTACAGCACTTTATGGGGAATCTGTTACAGCGCATTACAGGGAATCTGATACCGTGCATTACAGGGAATCTGGTACAGTTTGTTACTGGAAATCTATTACAGTGCATTACAGGTAATCAGGTACAGAGCGTTACTGGGAATCTGTTACAGCATGTTACTGGGAATCTGTTAGCGTATTAAAGGGAATCTGTTACAGTGTGTTACAGGGAATCAGGTACATTGCATTACAGGGAATCTGTTACCGTGCATTACAGGGAATATGTTGCAGTATGTTACTGGGAATATGTTACAGCGAGTTATAGGGAATCTGTTACAGTATATTACTGGGAATCTGTTACAGTATGTTACTGTGTATCTGTTACAATGTGTTACAAGGAATCTGTTACAATGCATTACAGGGAACCTGTTACATAGTGTTACAGGAAATCTGTTACAATGCATTACAGAGAACCTGTTACAGTGCGTTACAGGGAATCTGTTACAGTGCATTACAGGGAATATGTTGCAGTGTGTTACAGGAAATCTGTTACAGTCCATTACAGGGAATCCATTACATTGCCTTAAGGGAAGCTGTTACAGTGCATTGCAGGGAATTTGTTACCGTGCGTTACAGGGAATCTGTTACAGTGCATTACAGGGAATGTGTTACACTGTGTTACATGGAATCTGTTACAGTGTGTTACAGCAAATCTGTTAGTGTGTTACAGGAATCTGTTACACTGTGTTACGGGGAATCTATTACAGTGCGTTACAGGGAATCTGTTACAGTGCATTACAGGGAATCTGTTACAGTGCATTACAGAGAATATGTTACTGTGCGTTACATGGAATCCATTACATTGCATTAAGGGAATCTGTTACAGTGTGTTACAGGGAATCTGTTACAGTGCATTACAGGGAATCTATTACAGTGTGTTACAGGGAATCTTTTACAGTGCGTTACAGCAAATTTGTTACCGTGCGTTAAGGGAATCTGTTACAGTGTGTTATAGGGAATCTATTACAGTACATTACAGGAAATCTATTACAGTGCATTACAGGAAATCTGTTACAGTGCATTAAGGGAATTTGTTACATTGTATCATGGGAATCTGTTACACTGTGTTACCAACAATCTGTTACATTGTGTTAAAGGAATCTTTTACAGTGCATTACAGGGAATCTGTTGCAGTGCATTACAGGGAATCTGTTACAGTGCGTTACAGGGAATATGTTACAGTGCATTACAGGGAATATGTTACAGTGCGTTACAGGGAATCTGTTACAGTGCATTACAGGGAATATGTTACAGTGCGTTACAGGGAATATGTTACAGTGCATTACAGGGAATATGTTACAGTGCGTTACAGGGAATATGTTACAGTGCGTTACAGGGAATATGTTACAGTGCATTACAGGGAATCTGTTACAGTGCATTACAGGGAATATGTTACAGTGCATTACAGGGAATCTGTTACAGTGCGTTACAGGGAATCTGTTACAATGCATTACAGGGAATATGTTACAGTGCGTTACAGGGAATATGTTACAGTGCATTACAGGGAATATGTTACAGTGCATTACAGGGAATCTGTTACAGTGCGTTACAGGGAATCTGTTACAGTGCATTACAGGGAATCTGTTACAGTGCATTACAGGGAATCTGTTACAGTGCGATCCAGGGAATCTGTTACAGTGCATTATGGGGAATCTATTACTGTGCATGACAGGGAATCTGTTACAGTGCATTACAGGGAATCTGTTACAGTGCGATCCAGGGAATCTGTTACAGTGCATTATGGGGAATCTATTACTGTGCATGACAGGGAATCTGTTACAGTGCATTACAGGGAATCTGTTACAGTGCATTACAGGGAATCTGTTACAGGGAATCTGTTAGTGCATTACAGGGAATCTGTTACAGTGCCTTACAGGGAATCTGTTAGTGCATTACAGGGAATCTGTTACAGTGCCTTACAGGGAATCTGTTACAGTGCATTACAGGGAATCTGTTACAGTGCATTACAGGAAATCTGTTAGTGTGTTACAGTGATCTGTAACAGTGTCTTACAGGGAATCTGTTACAGTGTGTTAAACGGAATCTGTTAGTGTGTTACAGGGAATCTGTTACAGTGCATAACAGGGAATCTATTACAGTGCGATCCAGGGAATCTGTTAGTGTGTTACATTGAATCTGTTACAGTGCATTACAGGGAATCTGTTACAGTGCATTACAGGGAATCTGTTACAGTGCATTACAGTGTGCGATCCAGGGAATCTGTTACAGTGCATTACAGGGAATCTGTTACAGTGCTTTGCATCGAATCAGTTACAATGCATTACAGGGAATCTATTACAGTGCATTACAGGGAAACTGTTACAGTGCTTTACATGGATTCAGTTACAGTGCATTACATAGAATCAGTTACAGTGCGTTACAGGGAATCTGTTTCAGTGCGATACAGGGAATCTGTTACAGTGCATTACAGGAAATCTGTTACTGTGCGATCCAGGGAATCTGTTACAGTGCGTTACATGGAATTTGTTACAGTGCGATCCAGGGAATCTGTTACAGTGCATTACAGGAAATCTGTTACAGTGCATTACAGGGAATCTATTACAGTGCATTACAGGGAAACTGTTACAGTGCGATCCAGGGAATCTGTTACAGTGCATTATGGGGAATCTATTACTGTGCATGACAGGGAATCTGTTACAGTGCATTACAGGGAATCTGTTACAGTGCATTACAGGGAATCTGTTACAGGGAATCTGTTAGTGCATTACAGGGAATCTGTTACAGTGCCTTACAGGGAATCTGTTAGTGCATTACAGGGAATCTGTTACAGTGCCTTACAGGGAATCTGTTACAGTGCATTACAGGGAATCTGTTACAGTGCATTACAGGGAATCTGTTACAGGGAATCTGTTACAGTGCATTACAGGGAATCTGGTACAGTGCATTACAGGGAATCTGTTGCAGCACATTACAGGTTACCTGGTACAGTGCGTTCATGGAATCTGTTACAGTGCATTTCAGGGAATCTGTTACATTGCGTTACAGGGAATCTGTTACAATGCATTACAGGAATCTGTTACATGGTGTTATGGCAAACAGTTATGTTGCATTACTGGGAATCTGTTACTGTGCATTACAGGGAATCTGTTATGGTGCATTATGGGGAATCTGTTACAGTGCATTACTGGGAATTTATTATGGTGCATTACTGGGAATCTGGTACAGTGAGTTACTGGGAATCTGTTACAGTGCGTTACAGGTAATCTGTTACAGTGCATTACAGGGAGCCTGTTACAGTGAATGACAGGGAGTCTGTTACAGTGCGTTACTGGGAATCTGGTACAGTGTGATACTGGGAATATGTTACTGTGCATTACAGGTAATCTGGTACAGTGCATTAAGGGGAATCTTTTACAATACATTACAGGGAATCTCTTACATTGTGTTACAGGGAATCTGTTACAATGAATTACGGGGAGTCTGTTACAGTGCATTACAGGGAATCTGTTACATTGCATTACAGGGAATCTGTTACAATGCATTACAGGGAATCTGTTACATGGTGTTATGGGAAACTGTTACCTTGCATTACTGGGAATCTGTTACATTGTGTTACTGTGAATCTGTTACAGTGCGTTACAGGGAATCTGTTACAGCACATTACCGTGAAACCTTTACCATGCGTTACAGGGAATATGGTACACTGCATTACAGGGAATCTGTTAGTGCAGTACAGGAAATCTGTTACAGTGCATTACAGGGAATCTGTTACAGTGTGTTACAGGAAATCTGTTACAGCGCATTACAGGGAATCTATTACAGTGCATTACAGGGAATCTGTTACAGTGTGTTACAGGAAATCTGTTACAGCGCATTACAGGGAATCTGTTAGTGTGTTACAGGGAATCTGTTACAGCACCTTACGGGGAATCTGTTACAGTGCATTACAGGGAATCTGTTACAGTGCATTACAGGGAATCTATTACAGTGCATTACAGGGAATCTATTACAGTGCATTACAGGGAATCAGGTACAGAGCGTTACTGGGAATCTGTAACAGTATGTTACTGGGAATCTGTTACAATGTGTTACAGGGAATCTGTTACAGTATGTTACTGGGAATCTGTAACAGTATGTGACTGGGAATCTGTTAGTGTGTTAAAGGGACTCTGTTACAGTGTGTTACTGGGAATCTGTTGCAGTATGTTACAGGGAATCTGTAACAGTGAGTTCCAGGGAATTCTGTTCCAGTATGTTACTGGGACTCTGTTACAGTGTGTTACAGGGAATCTGTTACAGTGTGTCATTGGGAATCTGTTACAGTGCAGTACAGGGAATCTGTTACAGTGTGTTAGTGGGAATCTGTTACAGTGCCTTACAGGGAATCAGGTAGAGTGTGTTACAGGGAATCTGTTACAGTGCATTACAGGGAATCTGTTACACTGCATTATGGGGAATCTGCTACAGAGCATTACAGGGAAACGATTACATTGTTTTACAGGGAATCTGTTACAGTGAGTTACAGGGAATCTGTTAAAGTGCATTATGGGGAAGCTGTTACAGAGCATTATTTTGGAATCTGTTACACAGCATTGCAGAGAATCTGTTACAATGAGTTACAGGGAATCAGGTAGAGCGTGTGACAGGGAATCTGTTACATTGAGTTACAGGGAATCTGTTAGTGTGTCATTGGGAATCTGTTACAGTGCGTTACAGGGAACCTGTTACAGTGCATTACAGAGAATCAGGTACAGCATGTAACAGGGAATCTGTTACATTGAGTTACAGGGAATCTGTTACAGTATGTTGCTGGGAATCTATTACAGTGTGTTACAGGGAATCTGTTACAGTGCATTACAGGGATCTGTTACAGTGCATTACTGGGAATCTATTACAGTGCATTACAGGGAATCAGGCACAGAGCGTTGCTGGGAATCTGTTACAGTATGTTACTGGGAATCTATTACAGTGCATTACAGGGAATCTGTTACATAGCATTACAGGGAATCTGTTACAGTATATTACTGGGAATCTGTTACAATGTGTTACAGGGAATCTGTTACAGTATGTTACTGGGAATCTGTTACAGTATGTGACTGGGAATCTGTTACAGTGTGTTAAAGGGAATCTGTTACAGTGTGTTACAGGGTATCAGGTACAGTGCATTACAGGGAATCTGTTACAGTGCATTACAGGGAATCTGTTACCATGCATTACAGGGAATCTTTTACAGTATGTTACTGGGAATCTGTTGCAGAGTGTTACAGGAGGTCTGTTACAATATGTTACTGGGAATCTGTTACAGTGTGTTAAAGGGAATCTGTTACAGTGTGTCATTGGGAATCTGTTACAGTGCATTACAGGGAATCTGTTACACTATATAACTGGGAATCTATTACAGTGTGTTACACGGAATCAGGTACAGTGCATTACCGGGAATCTGTTACAGTATGTTACTGGGAATCTATTACAGTGCGTTACAGGGAATCTGGTACATTGAGTTACAGGGAATCTGTTACACTATATAACTGGGAATCCATTACAGTGCATTACCGGGAATCAGGTACAGTGCATTACAGGGAATCTGTTACAGTGTGTCATTGGGAATCTGTTACAGTGCGTTACAGGGAATCTGTTACTGTGCATTACAGGGAATCTGTTACTGTGCATTACAGGGAATCTGTTTGCATATGTCACTGGGAATCTATTATAGTGCGTTACAGAGAATCTGTTACATAACATTACAGGGAATCAGGTACAGCGTGTAACAGGGAATCTGTTACACTGTGTTACAGGGAATCTCTTACATTGTGTTACAGTGAATCTGTTACAGTGCATTACAGGCAATCTGCTACAGTGAGTTACAGGGAATCTGTTACAGTGCATTACTGGGAATCTGTTGCAGAGCATTACAGGGAATCTGTTACATGGTGTTATGGGAAACTGTTACCTTGCATTATTGGGAATCTGTTACAGTGCATTACAGTGAATCAAGTACAGTGTATTATACACAATCTGTTACAGTGGGTTACAGGGATTCTGTTAGTGCGTTACAGGGAATCTCGTACACTGCATTACAGGGAATCTGTTGCACTGCATTATGCAGAATCTGTTACAATGCATTACAGGGAATCAGGTACAGTGCATTACAGGGAATTTGTTACAGTGCGTTACTGGGAATCTGTTACAGTGCGTTACAGGGATCTGTTTCAGTGCGTTACAGGGAATCTGTTACAGTGCATTACAGGAAATCTGTTAGTGTGTTACAGTGATCTGTAACAGTGTCTTACAGGGAATCTGTTACAGTGTGTTAAACGGAATCTGTTAGTGTGTTACAGGGAATCTGTTACAGTGCATAACAGGGAATCTATTACAGTGCGATCCAGGGAATCTGTTAGTGTGTTACATTGAATCTGTTACAGTGCATTACAGGGAATCTGTTACAGTGCATTACAGGGAATCTGTTACAGTGCATTACAGTGTGCGATCCAGGGAATCTGTTACAGTGCATTACAGGGAATCTGTTACAGTGCTTTGCATCGAATCAGTTACAATGCATTACAGGGAATCTATTACAGTGCATTACAGGGAAACTGTTACAGTGCTTTACATGGATTCAGTTACAGTGCATTACATAGAATCAGTTACAGTGCGTTACAGGGAATCTGTTTCAGTGCGATACAGGGAATCTGTTACAGTGCATTACAGGAAATCTGTTACTGTGCGATCCAGGGAATCTGTTACAGTGCGTTACATGGAATTTGTTACAGTGCGATCCAGGGAATCTGTTACAGTGCATTACAGGAAATCTGTTACAGTGCATTACAGGGAATCTATTACAGTGCATTACAGGGAAACTGTTACAGTGCGATCCAGGGAATCTGTTACAGTGCATTATGGGGAATCTATTACTGTGCATGACAGGGAATCTGTTACAGTGCATTACAGGGAATCTGTTACAGTGCATTACAGGGAATCTGTTACAGGGAATCTGTTAGTGCATTACAGGGAATCTGTTACAGTGCCTTACAGGGAATCTGTTAGTGCATTACAGGGAATCTGTTACAGTGCCTTACAGGGAATCTGTTACAGTGCATTACAGGGAATCTGTTACAGTGCATTACAGGGAATCTGTTACAGGGAATCTGTTACAGTGCATTACAGGGAATCTGGTACAGTGCATTACAGGGAATCTGTTGCAGCACATTACAGGTTACCTGGTACAGTGCGTTCATGGAATCTGTTACAGTGCATTTCAGGGAATCTGTTACATTGCGTTACAGGGAATCTGTTACAATGCATTACAGGAATCTGTTACATGGTGTTATGGCAAACAGTTATGTTGCATTACTGGGAATCTGTTACTGTGCATTACAGGGAATCTGTTATGGTGCATTATGGGGAATCTGTTACAGTGCATTACTGGGAATTTATTATGGTGCATTACTGGGAATCTGGTACAGTGAGTTACTGGGAATCTGTTACAGTGCGTTACAGGTAATCTGTTACAGTGCATTACAGGGAGCCTGTTACAGTGAATGACAGGGAGTCTGTTACAGTGCGTTACTGGGAATCTGGTACAGTGTGATACTGGCAATATGTTACTGTGCATTACAGGTAATCTGGTACAGTGCATTAAGGGGAATCTTTTACAATACATTACAGGGAATCTCTTACATTGTGTTACAGGGAATCTGTTACAATGAATTACGGGGAGTCTGTTACAGTGCATTACAGGGAATCTGTTACATTGCATTACAGGGAATCTGTTACAATGCATTACAGGGAATCTGTTACATGGTGTTATGGGAAACTGTTACCTTGCATTACTGGGAATCTGTTACATTGTGTTACTGTGAATCTGTTACAGTGCGTTACAGGGAATCTGTTACAGCACATTACCGTGAAACCTTTACCATGCGTTACAGGGAATATGGTACACTGCATTACAGGGAATCTGTTAGTGCAGTACAGGAAATCTGTTAGTGCATTACAGGGAATCTGTTACAGTGTGTTACAGGAAATCTGTTACAGCGCATTACAGGGAATCTGTTAGTGTGTTACAGGGAATCTGTTACAGCACCTTACGGGGAATCTGTTACAGTGCATTACAGGGAATCTGTTACAGTGCATTACAGGGAATCTATTACAGTGCATTACAGGGAATCTATTACAGTGCATTACAGGGAATCAGGTACAGAGCGTTACTGGGAATCTGTAACAGTATGTTACTGGGAATCTGTTACAATGTGTTACAGGGAATCTGTTACAGTATGTTACTGGGAATCTGTAACAGTATGTGACTGGGAATCTGTTAGTGTGTTAAAGGGACTCTGTTACAGTGTGTTACTGGGAATCTGTTGCAGTATGTTACAGGGAATCTGTAACAGTGAGTTCCAGGGAATTCTGTTCCAGTATGTTACTGGGACTCTGTTACAGTGTGTTACAGGGAATCTGTTACAGTGTGTCATTGGGAATCTGTTACAGTGCAGTACAGGGAATCTGTTACAGTGTGTTAGTGGGAATCTGTTACAGTGCCTTACAGGGAATCAGGTAGAGTGTGTTACAGGGAATCTGTTACAGTGCATTACAGGGAATCTGTTACACTGCATTATGGGGAATCTGCTACAGAGCATTACAGGGAAACGATTACATTGTTTTACAGGGAATCTGTTACAGTGAGTTACAGGGAATCTGTTAAAGTGCATTATGGGGAAGCTGTTACAGAGCATTATTTTGGAATCTGTTACACAGCATTGCAGAGAATCTGTTACAATGAGTTACAGGGAATCAGGTAGAGCGTGTGACAGGGAATCTGTTACATTGAGTTACAGGGAATCTGTTAGTGTGTCATTGGGAATCTGTTACAGTGCGTTACAGGGAACCTGTTACAGTGCATTACAGAGAATCAGGTACAGCATGTAACAGGGAATCTGTTACATTGAGTTACAGGGAATCTGTTACAGTATGTTGCTGGGAATCTATTACAGTGTGTTACAGGGAATCTGTTACAGTGCATTACAGGGATCTGTTACAGTGCATTACTGGGAATCTATTACAGTGCATTACAGGGAATCAGGCACAGAGCGTTGCTGGGAATCTGTTACAGTATGTTACTGGGAATCTATTACAGTGCATTACAGGGAATCTGTTACATAGCATTACAGGGAATCTGTTACAGTATATTACTGGGAATCTGTTACAATGTGTTACAGGGAATCTGTTACAGTATGTTACTGGGAATCTGTTACAGTATGTGACTGGGAATCTGTTACAGTGTGTTAAAGGGAATCTGTTACAGTGTGTTACAGGGTATCAGGTACAGTGCATTACAGGGAATCTGTTACAGTGCATTACAGGGAATCTGTTACCATGCATTACAGGGAATCTTTTACAGTATGTTACTGGGAATCTGTTGCAGAGTGTTACAGGAGGTCTGTTACAATATGTTACTGGGAATCTGTTACAGTGTGTTAAAGGGAATCTGTTACAGTGTGTCATTGGGAATCTGTTACAGTGCATTACAGGGAATCTGTTACACTATATAACTGGGAATCTATTACAGTGTGTTACACGGAATCAGGTACAGTGCATTACCGGGAATCTGTTACAGTATGTTACTGGGAATCTATTACAGTGCGTTACAGGGAATCTGGTACATTGAGTTACAGGGAATCTGTTACACTATATAACTGGGAATCCATTACAGTGCATTACCGGGAATCAGGTACAGTGCATTACAGGGAATCTGTTACAGTGTGTCATTGGGAATCTGTTACAGTGCGTTACAGGGAATCTGTTACTGTGCATTACAGGGAATCTGTTACTGTGCATTACAGGGAATCTGTTTGCATATGTCACTGGGAATCTATTATAGTGCGTTACAGAGAATCTGTTACATAACATTACAGGGAATCAGGTACAGCGTGTAACAGGGAATCTGTTACACTGTGTTACAGGGAATCTCTTACATTGTGTTACAGTGAATCTGTTACAGTGCATTACAGGCAATCTGCTACAGTGAGTTACAGGGAATCTGTTACAGTGCATTACTGGGAATCTGTTGCAGAGCATTACAGGGAATCTGTTACATGGTGTTATGGGAAACTGTTACCTTGCATTATTGGGAATCTGTTACAGTGCATTACAGTGAATCAAGTACAGTGTATTATACACAATCTGTTACAGTGGGTTACAGGGATTCTGTTAGTGCGTTACAGGGAATCTCGTACACTGCATTACAGGGAATCTGTTGCACTGCATTATGCAGAATCTGTTACAATGCATTACAGGGAATCAGGTACAGTGCATTACAGGGAATTTGTTACAGTGCGTTACTGGGAATCTGTTACAGTGCGTTACAGGGATCTGTTTCAGTGCGTTACAGGGAATCTGTTACAGTGCATTACAGGAAATCTGTTAGTGTGTTACAGTGATCTGTAACAGTGTCTTACAGGGAATCTGTTACAGTGTGTTAAACGGAATCTGTTAGTGTGTTACAGGGAATCTGTTACAGTGCATAACAGGGAATCTATTACAGTGCGATCCAGGGAATCTGTTAGTGTGTTACATTGAATCTGTTACAGTGCATTACAGGGAATCTGTTACAGTGCATTACAGGGAATCTGTTACAGTGCATTACAGTGTGCGATCCAGGGAATCTGTTACAGTGCATTACAGGGAATCTGTTACAGTGCTTTGCATCGAATCAGTTACAATGCATTACAGGGAATCTATTACAGTGCATTACAGGGAAACTGTTACAGTGCTTTACATGGATTCAGTTACAGTGCATTACATAGAATCAGTTACAGTGCGTTACAGGGAATCTGTTTCAGTGCGATACAGGGAATCTGTTACAGTGCATTACAGGAAATCTGTTACTGTGCGATCCAGGGAATCTGTTACAGTGCGTTACATGGAATTTGTTACAGTGCGATCCAGGGAATCTGTTACAGTGCATTACAGGAAATCTGTTACAGTGCATTACAGGGAATCTATTACAGTGCATTACAGGGAAACTGTTACAGTGCTTTACATGGATTCAGTTACAGTGCACTAAGGAAGTGGTACTCGGTAAAATAATGGGACTCAAGGTGGATAAATCACCTGGACCCGATGGCTTACATCCTAAGGTCTTGCGGGAAGTGGCGGTAGGGATTGTGGATGCATTAGTAATAATTTTCCAAAACTCCCCGGACTCAGCAAAGGTCCCGGCAGACTGGAAAACTGCTAATGTAACACCCTTATTTAAAAAGGGCAGTAGACAGAAGGCTGGAAACTATAGACCGGTTAGCCTAACATCTGTGGTAGGTAAAATTTTGGAGTCCATTATTAAGGAGACAGTAACAGGACATTTGGATAAACATAATTTAATAGGACAAAGTCAGCATGGTTTTATGAAGGGGAAGTCATGTTTGACAAATTTGCTGGAGTTCTTTGAGGAAGTAACATATAGGGTTGATAAAGGGGAACGAGTGGACGTAGTGTATTTAGACTTCCAAAAGGCATTTGACAAGGTGCCACACAAGATTATTGCTTAAGATAAAAAATCACGGGATTGGGGGTAATATTCTGGCATGGATAGAGGATTGGCTATCTAACAGAAGGCAGAGAGCTGGGATAAATGGTTCATTCTCAGACTGGCAATCAGTAACTCGTGGTGTTCTGCAGGGGTCAGTGCTGGGTCCCCAACTCTTTACAATCTATATTAATGATTTGGAGGAGGGGACCAAGTGTAACATATCAAAGTTTGCAGATGATACTAAGATGGGAGGGAAAGTAGTGAGTGAGGAGGACATAAAAAACCTGCAAGGGGACATAGACAGGCTAAGTAAGTGGGCAGAGATTTGGCAGATGGAATACAATATCACAGAATCCCCACAATGCAGATAGAGGCCATTTCAGCCCATCGAGCCTGCACCGACACATATCCCACCCTATCCCCGTATTTAATCCACTAACACTAAGGGTCAATTTATCATAGCCAAATCAACCTAACCTGCACATCTTTGGATTGTGGGAGGAAACCAGAGCACCCCCACACAGACACAGGGAGAATGTGCAAACTCCACACAGACAGTTGCCCGAGGCCGGATTTGAACTTGGGTCCTTGGCGCTGTGAGGCAACAGTGCTAACCACTATGCCACCGTGCCCCCCAATACTGGAAAGTGTGAGGTTATGCACTTTGGCAGGAAAAATCGTAGAGCAAGTTATTATCTTAATGGCAAGAAACTGGAAAGTACTGAAGTACAAAGGGATCTGGGGGTCCTGGTGCACGAAACTCAAAAGGTTAGTATGCAGGTGCAGCAAGTGATTAAGAAGGCCAATGGAATGTTGGCTTTCATTGCTAGGGGGATAGAATATAAAAATAGGGAGGTATTGCTTCAGTTGTACAAGGTATTGGTGAGACCGCACCTGGAATACTGCATACAGTTTTGGTGTCCATACTTAAGAAAAGACATAGTTGCTCTCGAGTCAGTACAAAGAAGGTTCACTCGGTTAATCCCGGGGATGAGGGGATGGACATATGAGGAGAGGTTGAGTAGATTGGGACTCTACTCATTGGAGTTCAGAAGAATGAGAGGCGATCTTATTGAAACATATAAGATTGTGAAGGGGTTGGATCGGGTGGATGCGGGGAGGATGTTCCCGATGATGGGTGAAACTAGAACTAGGGGGCATAGTCTTAGAATAAGGGGCTGTTCTTTCAAAACTGAGATGAGGAGGAACTACTTCACTCAGAGGGTGGTAGGTCCATGGAATATGCTGCCCCAAAAAGCTGTAGAAGCTACATCATTACATAAATTTAAAACAGAAATAGACAGTTTCCTAGAAGTAAAGGGAATTAAGGGTTACAGGGAGCGGGCAGGAATTTGGACATGAGTCTAGGTTCGGATCGGACATGGCCCTGTGGGTAGCAGAGCGGGCCCAGGGGCCATGTAGCCTGATCCTGCTTCTATTTCATGTGTCTAATTCTGTTAGATTCAGGAGATGGTTCTGTGATAGTAGATTGGCGGTTAGGATCAGATCAGCCATGATCTTATTGAATGGCGGAGCAGGCTCGAGGGGCCGATTGGCCTACTCCTGCTCCTATTTCTTATGTTCTTATGTTCTTATGCAATACAGGTAATCTGTTGCAGTGCATTACAGGGAATCTGTTACAGTGCATTACAGGGAATCTGTTAGTGCTTTACATCGAATCAGTTACAGTGCGTTACAGGGAATCTGTTACAGTGCATTACAGGGAATCTGTTACACTGCGTTACAGAGAATCTGTTACAGTGCGTTACAGGGAATCTCTTACAGTGCATTACCGTGAATCTGTTACAGTGTGATCCAGGGAATCTGTTACATTGTGACCCAGGGAATCTGTTACAGTGCATTACAGGGAATCTATTATAGTGCGTTACAGGGACTCTGTTACATTTAGTAAAGGGAGTCTGTTGCAGGGAATCTATTACAGTGCATCACATTAAATCTGTTAAAGTGTATTACAGGGAATCTGTTACAGTGTGATCTAGGGAATCTGTTACTGTGCGTTACAGGGAAGATTATACACTGCATTACAGGGAATCTGTTACAGTGCATTACAGGGAATCTGTTACAGTGCTTTACATCGAATCAGTTACAGTGCGTTACAGGGAATCTGTTAGTGTGTTACAGGGAATCTGTTACAGTGCGTTACAGAGAATCTGTTACAGTGCATTACTGGGAATCTGTTACAGTGCCTTACAGGGAATCTCTAACAATAGGTTAAGGGAGTCTGTTGCAGGGAATCTATTACAGTGCATCACAGTAAATCTGTTAAAGTGCATTACAGGGAATCTGTTACAGTGTGATCCAGTTAATCTGTTACAGTGTGTTACAGGGAATATTATACACTGCACTACAGGGAATCTGTTACAGTGCATTACAGGGAATCTGTTACAGTGCATTACAGGGAATCTGTTACAGTGTGTTACGGGGAATCTGTTACAGTGCGATACAGGGAATATTATACACTGCACTACTGGGAATCTGTTACAGTGCATTACAGGGAATCTGTTACAGTGCATTACAGGGAATCTCTTACAGTGCATTATGGGGAATCTGTTACAGTGCGATACAGGGAATCTTGTACATTGCATTACAGGGAATATGTTACAGTGCATTACAAGGAACATGTTACAGTGTGTTACATGATATCTGTTACTGTGTGATCCAGGGAATCATTTGCAGTGCATTACAATAAATCTGTTACAGTGCGTTACAGGGAATCTTGTACACTGTGTTACAGAGAATCTGCTACAGTGTGTTACAGGGAATTTGTTACAGGGTGTTATAAGGAATCTGTTACAGTGCGATCCAGGGAAACTGTTACAGGGTGTTACAGGGAATCTGTTACAGTGCGATCCAGGGAATCTGTTACAGTGCATTACAGGGAATCTTGTACACTGCGTTACAGGGAATCTGCTACAGTGTGTTACAGGGAATCTGTTACAGTGCGTTAAGGGAGTCTATTACAGGGTGTTATAAGGAATCTGTTACAGTGCGATCCAGGGAAACTGTTACAGTGCGTTACAGGGATTCTGTTACATTCCATTAAGGGAGTCTGTTACAGGGTGTTACAGGGAATCTGTTACAGTGCAATCCAGGGAATCTGTTACAGTGCGTTACATGGAATCTGTTACAGTGTGATACAGGGAATCTGTTACATTGTGTTACATTGAATCTGTTACAGTGCATTACAGGGAATTTGTTACAGTGCGATCCAGAGAATTTGTTACAGTGCATTACAGGGAATCTGTTACAGTGCATTACAGGGAACCTATTAAAGTGCGTTACAGGGAATCTGTTACAGTGCATTACAGGGAATCTGTTAGTGTGATCCAGGGAATCTGTTACAGTGCGTTACAGGGAATCTGTTACATTGTGACCTAGGGAATCTGTTACAGTGTGTTACAGGGAATCTGTTGCAGCGCTTTACATCGAATCAGTTACAGTGCATTACAGGGAATCTATTACAGTGCGTTATAGGGAATCTGTTACATTTAGTAAAGGGAGTCTGTTGCAGGGAATCTATTACAGTGCATCACAGTAAATCTGTTAAAGTGCATTACAGGGAATCTGTTACAGTGTGATCCAGGGAATCTGTTACTTTGTGTTACAGGGAATATTATACACTGCATTACAGGGAATCTGTTACAGTGCATTACAGGGAATCTGTTACAGTGCTTTACATCGAATCAGTTACAGTGCGTTACAGGGAATCTGTTAGTGTGTTACAGGGAACCTGTAACAGTGCGTTAGAGAATCTGTTACAGTGCATTACTGGGAATCTGTTACAATGCCTTACAGGGAATCTCTAACATTAAGTTAAGGGAGTCTGTTGCAGGGAATCTATTACAGTGCATCACAGTAAATCTGTTAAAGTGCATTACAGGGAATCTGTTACAGTGTGATCCAGGGAATCTGTTACTGTGTGTTACAGGGAATATTATACACTGCACTACAGGGAATCTGTTACAGTGCATTACAGGGAATCTGTTACAGTGCATTACAGGGAATCTGTTACAGTGCATTACAGGGAATCTCTTACAGTGCATTACAGGGAATCTGTTACAGCGTGATCCAGTTAATCTGTTACAGTGTGTTACAGGGAATATTATACACTGCACTACAGGGAATCTGTTACAGTGCATTACAGGGAATCTGTTACAGTGCATTACAGGGAATCTCTTACAGTGCATTACAGGGAATCTGTTACAGCGTGATCCAGTTAATCTGTTACAGTGTGTTACAGTGAATATTATACACTGCACTACAGGGAATCTGTTACAGTGCATTACAGGGAACTTGTTACAGTGTGTTACATGAAATCTGTTACTGTGTGATCCAGGGAATTTGTTAGTGTGTTACAGGGAATTCATTACAGTGCCTTACAGGGAATCTTTTACTCTGAGTAATAGGGAATCTGTTACAATGCATTACAGGGAAACTGTTACAGTGCAATCCAGGGAATCTGTTACAGTGTGTTACAGGGAATCTGTTACAGTGCTTTACATCGAACCAGTTACAGTGCATTACAGGGAATCTATTACAGTGTGTTACAAGGAAACGGTTACAGTGCTTTACAGAGAATCTGTTACAGTGCATTACAGGGAATCTATTACAGTGTGTTCCAGAGAATCTGTGACAGTGCATTCCGAGAATCTGTTACAGTGCGTTACAGGGAATCTGTTAGTGTGTTACAGGGAAACTGTTACAGTGCATTACAGGGAATCTATTACAGTGTGTTCCAGAGAATCTGTTACAGTGCGTTACAGAGAAACTCTTACAGTGCGTTACAGGGAGTCATTTACAGTGTGTTACAGGGAATCTGTTACAGTGTGTTACAGGGAATCTGTTACAGTGCGTTAGAGGGAATCTTTTGCAGTGCATTACGGGGAATCTGTTACAGTGTGTTACAGGGAATCTGTTATAGTGCATTATGTGGAATGTGTTATAGTGCGTTACAGGGAATCTGTTATAGTGCGTTACAGGCAATCTGTTACAGTGTGTTACAGGGAATCTGTTACAGTGCATTACAGGGAATCTGTTACAGTGTGTTATAGGGAATCTGTTGCAGTGTGTTACAGGGAATTTGTTACTGTGTGCTTAGGGAATCTGTTACAGTATGTTATAGTGACTCTGTTGCAGTGCGGTCCTGGGAATCTGTTACAATGCATTACATGGAATGTGTAACAGTGTGTTACAGAGAATTTGCAACAGTGCTTTATAGGGAATCTGTTTCAGTGCATTAAGAGAATCTGTTACAGTGCATTACTGGGAATCTGTTACATTGCTTTACATGGAATCAATTACAGTACATTACAGGGAATGTGTTACAATGTGTTACAGGGAACTTGTTGGAGTGAGTTACAGGCAATCTGTTACATTGCGTTACAGGGAATTTGTTACAGTGTGTTTCGGGAAATCTGTTACACAGTGTGGTACAGCCAACTTGTTACAGTGCGTTACAGGATACTTGTTGCAGTGTGTTACAGGGAATCTATTAAACTGTGTTACAGGGAATCTGTTACATTGCGTTAAGGGAGTCTGTTACAGGGTGTTATAAGGAATCTGATACAGTGCGATCCAGGGAAACTTTTACAGCGTGTTACAGGGAATCTGTTACATTGCGATCCAGGGAATCTGTTACATTGCCTTACAGGGAATCTGTTACTGTGCGATCCAGGGAAACTGTTACAGTGTGTTACAGGGAAACTTTTACAGTGTGTTACAGGGAATCTGTTACATTGCGATCCAGGGAATCTGTTACAGTGCCTTACAGGGAATCTGTTACTGTGCGATCCAGGGAAACTGTTAGTGTGTTACAGGGAATCTGTTACAGTGCGATCCAGGGAATCTGTTACAGTGCGTTACAGGGAATCTTCTACACTGCATTACAGGGAACCTGTTACAGTGCATTACAAGGAACATGTCACAGTGTGTTAAAGGGAATCTGTTACTGTGCGATCCAGGGAATCATTTATAGTGCTTTACAATAAATCTGATACAGTGCATTACCGGGAATCTGTTACAAGGTGTTACTGGGAATCTGTTACAATGCTTTACAAGGAACAGGTTGCAGTGTGTTACAGGGAACCTGTTACAGTGCGTTAAAGGGAATCTGTTACAGTGCGTTACAGGGAATTTGTTACAGTGTGTTACAGGGAATTTATTACAGTGCATTACAGGGAATCTGTTACAGTTCATTACAGGGAATCTGTTACAGTGCATTACAGGGAATCTGTTACAGTGCGATCCAGGGAATCTGTTACAGTACGTTACATGGAATTTGTTACAATGTGTAACAGGGAATTTATTACAGTTTGTTACAGGGAATCTGTTACAGTGCGTTACAGGGAATCTGTTACAGTGTGACCCAGGGAATCTGTTACAGTGTGTTGCAGGGAATTTGTTACAGTGTGTTACAGGGAATTTATTACAGTGCCTTACAGGGAATCTTACTCTGCATAACAGGGAATCTGTTTCAGTGCATTATATGGAATCTGTTACAGTGCATTACCAGAAACATGTTACAGTGCGTTAGAGGGAACTTGTTACAGTGTGTTACAGGAAATCTGTTACAGTGCGTTACAGGGAATCTGTTACAGTAACTTACAGGGAATCTGTTATGGTGCGCTACAGGGAATGTGTTACACAGCTTTACTGTGAATCTGTATAATTGCATTACATGGAATTTATTACAGTTTGTTGCTGGGAATCTGATAATCTGTGTTAATTGGCATCTGTTACAGTACGTTACAGGTGAGCTGCTACAGAGTGATACTGGAAATCTGTGACATGACGTTTCAGGGTATCTGCTACACTGCATTATAAGGAATCTGCAACAGTGATTACAAGGAATCAACTATAGTGTGCCACAGGTAATCTGTTACAGTTCATTACAGGGAAACTATTGCAATGTGTTTAATGGAATCTGTTACAGATCCTTACAGGAATCTGTTAGTTACTTAAAGGGAATCGTTTATAGTGTGTTACAGGGAATCTGTTACATTGCATTACAGGGAATATGTTACAGAGTGCTACAGGGAACTTTGTCACAGTGCATTCCTGTGAATCTGTCACAGGGCATTACTGGGAATCTGTTACAGTGCGTTATAGGGAATCTGTTACAGTGCGTTACAGGGAATCTGTTACAGTGCATTACAGGGAATCTGTTACAGTGTGACCCAGGGAATCTGTTACAGTGTGTTGCAGGGAATTTGTTACAGTGTGTTACAGGGAATTTATTACAGTGCCTTACAGGGAATCTTACTCTGCATAACAGGGAATCTGTTTCAGTGCATTATATGGAATCTGTTACAGTGCATTACCAGAAACATGTTACAGTGCGTTAGAGGGAACTTGTTACAGTGTGTTACAGGAAATCTGTTACAGTGCATTACAGGGAATCTGTTACAGTAACTTACAGGGAATCTGTTATGGTGCGCTACAGGGAATGTGTTACACAGCTTTACTGTGAATCTGTATAATTGCATTACATGGAATTTATTACAGTTTGTTGCTGGGAATCTGATAATCTGTGTTAATTGGCATCTGTTACAGTACGTTACAGGTGAGCTGCTACAGAGTGATACTGGAAATCTGTGACATGACGTTTCAGGGAATCTGCTACACTGCATTATAAGGAATCTGCAACAGTGATTACAAGGAATCAACTATAGTGTGCCACAGGTAATCTGTTACAGTTCATTACAGGGAAACTATTGCAATGTGTTTAATGGAATCTGTTACAGATCCTTACAGGAATCTGTTAGTTACTTAAAGGGAATCGTTTATAGTGTGTTACAGGGAATCTGTTACATTGCATTACAGGGAATATGTTACAGAGTGCTACAGGGAACTTTGTCACAGTGCATTCCTGTGAATCTGTCACAGGGCATTACTGGGAATCTGTTACAGTGCGTTATAGGGAATCTGTTACAGTGCGTTACAGGGAATCTGTTACAGTGCATTACAGGGAATCTATGACAGGGCATTAGACGGAATCTGTTACAGTGTGTTACGTGGAATCTGTTACAGTGCATTACTAGGAATCTGTTTCAGTGCATTACAGGGAATCTGTTACAATGTGTGACAGGGAATCTATTACAGAGCTTTACTGGGAATCTGTTTAATTGTATTACATGGAAGTACTGTGTTGCTGGGAATCTGATAATCTGTGTTAAGTGGAATCTGTTACAGGTGAGCTGCTACAGAGTAATACAGGAAATCTGTGACATGTCGTTTCAGGGAATCTGCTACACTGCATCACAAGGAATCGGCAACAGTGATTACAGGGAAGCAACTACAGTGTGTCACAGGTAATCTGTTACCGTGCATTACAGGGAAACTATTGCAATGTGTTTAATGGAATCTGTTACCGATCCTTACAGGAATCTGTTAGTTACTTAAAGGGAATCGTTTATAGTGTGTTACAGGAAATATGTTACAGTGTGTTAAACGGAAACTATTACATGGTGTTTAATGGAATCTGTCACAGATCATTACAGGAATCTGTCACATTTACTTAAAGAAAATCTTTTACAGTAGGTTAGAGGGTATCTGTTATATTGCATTCCTGGGAATCTGTTAATTTGCTTTACAGGGAATCTGTTAGTGTGTTACAGGGAAACTTATAGAGCGTTACAGGGAATCTGTTACAGTGCGTTACAGGGAATCTGTTACAGTGCGTTACAGGGAATCTGTTACAGTGCGTTACAGGGAATCTGTTACAGTGCATTACTGGGAATCTGTTACAGTGCATTACTGGGAATCTGTTACAGTGTGCTACAGGGAATCCGTTACAGTGCATTACTGGGAATCTGTTACAGTGCGTTACAGGGAATCTGTTACAGTGAAATAAAGGGAATTGGTTACAGAGCATTACCAGGAATCTGTTACAGTGCATCAAAGGGAATCTGTTACAGTGCATTACAGGGAATCTGTTACAGTGCATTACTGGGAATCTGTTACAGTGTGCTACAGGGAATCCGTTACAGTGCATTACTGGGAATCTGTTACAGTGCGTTACAGGGAATCTGTTGCAGGGCATTACATGGATCTGTTAATTTGCATTACATGGAATCTGTTACAGTGCGTTACGGGGAATCTGTTACAGTGCGTTACAGGGAATCTGTTACAGTGTGTTACAGGGAATCTGTTACAGTGAAATAAAGGGAATTGGTTACAGAGCATTACCGGGAATCTGTTACAGTGCGTCAAAGGGAATCTGTTACAGTGCATTACTGGGAATCTGTTACAGTGTGTTACAGGGAATCTGTTACAGTGAAATAAAGGGAATTGGTTACAGAGCATTACCGGGAATCTGTTACAGTGCGTCAAAGGGAATCTGTTACAGTGCGTTACAGGGAATCTGTTACAGTGCATTACTAGGAATCTGTTTCAGTGCATTACAGGGAATCTGTTACAATGTGTGACAGGGAATCTATTACAGAGCTTTACTGGGAATCTGTTTAATTGTATTACATGGAAGTACTGTGTTGCTGGGAATCTGATAATCTGTGTTAAGTGGAATCTGTTACAGGTCAGCTGCTACAGAGTAATACAGGAAATCTGTGACATGTCGTTTCAGGGAATCTGCTACACTGCTTCACAAGGAATCGGCAACAGTGATTACAGGGAATCAACTACAGTGTGTCACAGGTAATCTGTTACCGTGCATTACAGGGAAACTATTGCAATGTGTTTAATGGAATCTGTTACCGATCCTTACAGGAATCTGTTAGTTACTTAAAGGGAATCGTTTATAGTGTGTTACAGGAAATATGTTACAGTGTGTTAAACGGAAACTATTACATGGTGTTTAATGGAATCTGTCACAGATCATTACAGGAATCTGTCACATTTACTTAAAGAAAATCTTTTACAGTAGGTTAGAGGGTATCTGTTATATTGCATTCCTGGGAATCTGTTAATTTGCTTTACAGGGAATCTGTTAGTGTGTTACAGGGAAACTTATAGAGCATTACAGGGAATCTGTTACAGTGCGTTACAGGGAATCTGTTACAGTGCGTTACAGGGAATCTGTTACAGTGCGTTACAGGGAATCTGTTACAGTGCATTACTGGGAATCTGTTACAGTGCATTACTGGGAATCTGTTACAGTGTGCTACAGGGAATCCGTTACAGTGCATTACTGGGAATCTGTTACAGAGCATTACAGGGAATCTGTTACAGTGCATCAAAGGGAATCTGTTACAGTGCGTTACAGGGAATCTGTTACAGTGCATCAAAGGGAATCTGTTACAGTGCGTTACAGGGAATCTGTTACAGTGCGTTACAGGGAATCTGTTACAGTGCATTACTGGGAATCTGTTACAGTGTGCTACAGGGAATCCGTTACAGTGCATTACTGGGAATCTGTTACAGAGCATTACAGGGAATCTGTTACAGTGCATCAAAGGGAATCTGTTACAGTGCGTTACAGGGAATCTGTTACAGTGCATCAAAGGGAATCTGTTACAGTGCGTTACAGGGAATCTGTTACAGTGCGTTACAGGGAATCTGTTACAGTGCATTACTGGGAATCTGTTACAGTGTGCTACAGGGAATCCGTTACAGTGCATTACTGGGAATCTGTTACAGTGCGTTACAGGGAATCTGTTGCAGGGCATTACATGGATCTGTTAATTTGCATTACATGGAATCTGTTACAGTGCGTTACAGGGAATCTGTTACAGTGCGTTACAGGGAATCTGTTACAGTGTGTTACAGGGAATCAGTTACTGTGTATTATGGGGAATCTGTTACAGTGCGTTACAGGGAATCTGTTACAGTGCGTTATGGGGAATTAGTTACAGTGCGTTATGGGGAAGCTGTTACAGTGCATTACAGGAAATCTGTTGCAATGCGTTACGGGAATCTGTTGCAGTGCATTACAGGGAATCTGTTACAGTGAAATAAAGGGAATTGGTTACAGAGCATTACCGGGAATCTGTTACAGTGCATCAAAGGGAATCTGTTACAGTGCGTTACAGGGAATCTGTTACAGTGCATTACTGGGAATCTGTTAGTGTGTTACAGGGAATCTGTTACTCTGCATTAATTGGAATCTGTTACAGTGCATTACAGGGAATCGGTTACCGTGCATTATGGGAATCTGTTACAGTGCGTTACAGGGAATCTGTTACTCTGCGTTAATTGGAATCTGTTACAGTGGGTTACATGGAATCTGTTACAGTGTGTTACTGGGAATCTGTTACAGTGTGTTACAGGGAATCTGTTATAGTGAAATAAAGGGAATTGGTTACAGAGCATTACCGGGAATCTGTTACAGTGCGTCAAAGGGAATCTGTTACAGTGCGTTACAGGGAATCTGTTACAGTGCATTACTGGGAATCTGTTAGTGTGTTACAGGGAATCTGTTACTCTGCATTAATTGGAATCTGTTACAGTGAATTACAGGGAATCAGTTACTGTGCATTATGGGGAATCTGTTACAGTGCGTTACAGGGAATCTGTTACTCTGCGTTAATTGGAATCTGTTACAGTGTGTTACTGGGAATCTGTTACAGTGTGTTACAGGGAGTCTGTTATAGTGCATTACAGGGAATCTGTTAGTGTGTTACAGGGAATCTGTTACAATGCATTACAGGGAACCTATTACATTGTATTACAGGGAATCTGTTTCAGTGCATTACAGGGAATCTGTTTCAGTGCATTACAGGGAATCTGTTACAATGCCTTACAGGAAATCTGTTGCAGTGCGTTACAGCGAGTCTGCTATAGTATGTTACAGGGAATCTGTTACAGTGCGTTATATGGAATCTGTTACAGTGCGTTACAGGGATCTGTTAGTGCGTTACAGGGAACCTGTTACAGTGTGTTACATGGAATTTGTTACAGTGCATTCCAGGGAATCTGTTACAGTGCGTTACAGGGAATCTATTACAGTGCGTTACAGGGAATCTGTTACAGTGCGTTACAGGGAATCTGTTACAGTGCGTTACAGGGAATCTATTACAGTGCGTTACAGGGAATCTGTTACAGTGCATTATGGGGAATCTGTTACAGTGCGTTATGGGGAGTCTGTTACAGTGCGTTACAGGGAAGCTGTTACAGTGCATTACCGGGAATCTGTTACAGTGCATTATGGGGAATCTGTTACAGTGCGTTACAGGGAATCTGTTACAGTGCATTACAGGGAATCTGTTACAGTGCATTACAGGGAATCTGTTACAATGTGTTACTGGGAATCTGTTACAGTGCGTTATGGGGAATCTGTTACATTGCGTTACAGGGCAACTGTTACAGTGCATTACAGCGAATCTGTTACAGTGCATTACAGGGAATCTGTTACAGTGCGTTACGGGGAATCTGTTGCAGTGCATTACAGGGAATCTGTTACAGTGCGTTACGGTGAATCTGTTACAGTGCATTACAGAGAATCTGTTACAGTGCATTACTGGGAATATGTTACAGTGCGTTACGGGGAATCTGTTACAGTGTGTTACGGGGAATCTGTTACAGTGTGTTACAGGGAATCTGTTACAGTGCATTACAGGGAATCTGTTACAGTGCATTACAGGGAATCTGTTACAGTGCGTTACAGGGAATCTGTTACAGTGCGTTACATGGAATCTTTTACAGCGCATTACAGGGAATCTGTTACAGCGCATTACAGGGAATCTGTTACAGCGCGTTACAGGGAATCTGTTACAGTGCATTACAGGGAATCTGTTACAGTGCGTTACAGGGAATCTGTTACAGTGCGTTATGGGGAATCTGTTACAGTGCGTTGCATTACAGGGAATCTGTTACAGCGCGTTACAGGGAATCTGTTACAGTGCGTTACAGGGAATCTGTTACAGTGCGTTACAGGGAATCAGGTACGGTGCATTACAGGGAATCTGTTACAGTGCATTACAGGGAACCTGTTACAGTGCATTACAGGGAATCTGTTACAGTGCGTTACATGGAATCTGTTACAGTCCATTACAGGGAATCTGTTACAGTGCGTTACAGGGAATCTGTTGCAGTGCGTTACAGGGAATCTGTTACAGTGCGTTACAGGGAATCTGTTACAGTGTGTTACAGGGAATCTGTTACAGTGCATTACAGAGAATCTGTTACAGTGCCTTACAGGGAATCTGTTACAGTGCATTACGGGGAATCTGTTACAGTGCATTACTGGGAATCTGTTACAGTGCGTTATGGGGAATCTGTTACAGTGCGTTACAGCGAATCTGTTACATAGCGTTACAGGGAATCTGTTACAGTGCATTACAGGGAATCTGTTACAGTGCATTACTGGGAATCTGTTACAGTGCGTTACAGGGAACCTTGTACATTGCGTTACAGGGAATCTGTTGCAGTGCATTACTGGGAATCTGTTACATTGCATTACAGGGAATCTGTTACACTGCATTACAGGGAATCTGTTACAGAGCATTACAGGGAATCTGTTACAGTGCGTTACAGGGAATCTGTTGCAGTGCGTTACAGGGAATCTGTTACAGTGCGTTACAGGGAATCTGTTACAGTGCGTTACAGGGAATCTGTTACAGTGCATTACAGTGAATCTGTTACAGTGCCTTACAGGGAATCTGTTACAGTGCATTACGGGGAATCTGTTACAGTGCATTACTGGGAATCTGTTACAGTGCGTTATGGGGAATCTGTTACAGTGCGTTACAGCGAATCTGTTACATAGCGTTACAGGGAATCTGTTACAGTGCATTACAGGGAATCTGTTACAGTGCGTTACAGGGAACCTTGTACATTGCATTACAGGGAATCTGTTGCAGTGCATTACTGGGAATCTGTTACATTGCATTACAGGGAATTTGTTACACTGCATTACAGGGAATCTGTTACAGAGCGTTATGGGGAATCTGTTACAGTGCGTTACAGCGAATCTGTTACATAGCGTTACAGGGAATCTGTTACAGTGCATTACTGGGAATCTGTTACAGTGCGTTACAGGGAACCTTGTACATTGCATTACAGGGAATCTGTTGCAGTGCATTACTGGGAATCTGTTACATTGCATTACAGGGAATCTGTTACACTGCATTACAGGGAATCTGTTACAGAGCGTTACAGGGAATCTGTTACAGTGCCTTACAGGGAATCAGGTAGAGTGTGTTACAGGGAATCTGTTACAGTGCATTACAGGGAATCTGTTACAGTGTGTTACAGGGAATCTGTTACAGTGCATTACAGGGAATCTGTTACAGTGCATTACACGGAATCAGGTAGAGTGTGTTACAGGGAATCTGTTACAGTGCATTACAGGGAAACTGTTACAGTGCATTATGGGGAATCTGTTACAGTGTGTTACTGGGAATCTGTTATAGTGCATTATGGGGAATCTGTTACAGTGCATTACAGGGAATCTATTGCAGTGCATTACAGGGAATCTGTTACCGTGCATTACAGGGAATCTATTACAGTGCGTTACAGGGAATCTGTGACAGTGCATTACTGAGAATCTGTTAGTGTGTTAGAAGGAATCTTGCATGTTACGATTTGTGTTATGGGTTGAATCGAGAAGATTTTCCACGGGCTGTCACAACATACTAGCCTTTGCTGCTGGCTAGACCTGTGCCACAATCACCATGGCAACGGCTGAGGGACATTTTCAGAGGCTGGGATTGAAAGAGGTTGAGTTAGGAGATGGGGCGCCAAGTCTCGAGGGGTTGGCCCCCTTGACCCTGTGCTCCCAGCTGGGAGCCGTGTTCTCAGGTAATGTGGTCCGGACACTCGGGGCGAAGGCGTTGTGGTCCTCTCTGCGGCCTGCACTAACTGGGCGCACAGTTCCCCACTGTCAATTTCAACACAATTAACAAAAGACAGTATTCACAGCACAGAAACAGGCCATTCGACCCAACTGGTCCATGCCAGTGTTTATGCCACACACGAGCCTCCTCCCACCCCTCTTCATCTCACCCTATCCAGCATACCCTTCTATTCCTTTCCCTTTAAATGCATCTCAGCTATGCCACGTGGTATCAAGATCCACATTCTAACCACTCTTTCATATTTGCATTTCTATAGCACCTTTCACGGCCTCAGGACGTCTCAATGCGCTTTACAGTACTATTTGAAGTGTGGCCACTGTTGTAATGTAGGCAACGTGGCAGCCAATTTGCACACAGCAAGCTCCCACAAACAGCAATGAGATCATTGATCCAGATAATCTGTTTTTAGTGATGTTGGTTGAGGGATAAATATTGGCCCCAGGACACCGGGGAGAACTCCCCGTGCTCTTCTTCGAAATAATGGCCGTGGGGTCTTTTACGTCCACCTGGGAGAGCAGATGGAGCCTCAGTTTAAGGTCTCATCCGAAAGATGGCGCCTCCGACAGAGCAGCACTCCCTCAGCCTTACATTTAGATTTAGAATGGGACTTGAACCCACGACCTTCTGACTCAGAGGCCAGAGTGCGACCCACTGAGCCATGGCTTGAGCATGGTGGCATCGATAAAATAGGAAGAGACAAGTGAGGAGGCGACAGAGGGAGCACGGCTGGGGGGCAGGGAAGCTTCTCCACCCAACCCCTCTGGCTCCACTGGCCGTTGATGAACTTGAGCTGGAGGGTACTTTCACCATCCATAAACATAAGCTCATCCAGAACTCAGCTGTCCGTGTCCTAACTCGCACCAAGTCCCGTTCGCCCATCACCCCTCTGCTCGCTGACCTACATTGGCTCCTGGTCTGGCAACGCCTTGGTTTTTAAAATTCTCACACTTGTTTTCAAATCCCTCCATGGTCTCGCCCCTCCCTATCTCTGTAATCTCCTCCAGCCCCACAACCCCACGAGATATCTGCGCTCCTCCAATTATGGCCTCTTGAGCATCTCCGATTATAATTGCTCAACCTCTGGTGGCCGTGCCTTCTGTTGCCTCGGCCCTAAGCTCTGGAAATCCCGCCCTAAACCTCTCCACCTCCACCTCTCCTTCCTCCTTTAAGACGCTCCTTAAAACTTACCTCTTTGACCAAGCTTTTGGTCACCTGCCCTAATATCTCCTAATGTCGTCTTGCTGTCAAATTTTTGGGGGGTAATCTTTCCGGTGAAGCGTTTTACTACATTAAAGGCCCTAGGTAAATGTAAGTAGTTGTTACCAGGGCGGAACATCACTGGTTAAACAGCACAGTCTGAACTCCCCGTTTCTCTGACTGGAAGCCAAATCCTGGCTGGGAGCCTTGGGTGCTGGCGGGAAGGCTGCCGAGCTTCCTTGGTTAGTCGAGCGTGTGATCATCTGCTCTTCTGCCCCTGAGAGCCGGGCCTGGCCGCTGTCCCAGGGCCGCTGTCTGTTTTACCGGGTAGCCTCCTCGAGCTGCTTACTTCCCGGCCTGGCTACCTTGGGGTGGGGCGGGGGGGGAGGCAGTGCGATCGAAGGGCTGCTCGGGAATTAAGGTTGATGTTGAGATGGGGGGAGAGGAGGAGGGGTTGTGGGGTGGGGGCGGGGCGTGGGGTGATTTATAGGGCCGAGGAGAATGCCAGAGATCGCTGAATGGAAAACTGAAAGTTGGCGTGGGGTCTGAAGCAGAGAGAGAGAGACACACACACACAGGTGGATAGAGCCAGAGAGTGAGTTAACTATCTCACTGCTGGGAGCTGCAGAGATCCAGCTCGCACGCTCAGCCCCTGACCCCTGACCCCCAACCCCACGTGCAATCCAACCAGGCCCACCTCTGTCCTTACCCACAGGCCAACCGTTCCTGCAAGGCTCACCGGCTAGTGATTTACGATCCGGGTTAGATTCCGTACGTTGGCTCAGTGGTCTCACTCTGACCTCTGAGAGAGCGAGAGACCTGCATTTATGTAGCACCTTTCACCACCTCAGGATGTTACAAAGCGCTTCGCATTGAATGGGATACTTTTTAAAGTGTAATGTAGGAAACACGGCAGCAAATTTGCACACAGCAAGCTCCCACAAACAGCAATGAGATAACGACCAGATAATCTGTTTTTTTAGTGATGTTGATTGAGTGATATATATTGGCCCCAGGACACAGGGGAGAACTCCTCTGCTTCTCTTCGAAATAGTGCGGGTTGGATCTTTTACGTCCACCTGAGGGTCTTGGTTTAATATCATATCCAGAAGATGGCACCTCCGACAGTGCGGCACTCCCTCAGTACTGCCCCTCCGACAGTGCAGCCCTCCCTCAGTGCAGCCCTCCCTCAGTACTGTCCCTCCGACAGTGCAGTACTCCCTCAGTACAGCCCCTCTGACAGTGCAGCACTCCCTCAGTACTGCCCCTCCGACAGTGCAGCGCTCCCTCAGTGCAGCCCCTCAGACAGTGCAGCGCTCCCTCAGTACTGCCCCACCGATAGTGCAGCGCTCCCTCAGTACAGCCCCTCTGATAGTGCAGCGCTCCCTCAGTACTGCCCCTCCAACAGTGCAGCGCTCCCTCAGTACTGTCCCTCCGACAGTGCAGTACTCCCTCAGTACTGCCCCTCCGACAGTGCAGCGCTCCCTCAGTACTGTCCCTCCAACAGTGTAGCGCTCCCTCAGTACTGTCCCTCCGACAGTGCAGTACTCCCTCAGTACTGCCCCTCCGACAGTGCAGCGCTCCCTCAGTACTGTCCCTCCGACAGTGCAGTACTCCCTCAGTACAGCCCCTCTGACAGTGCAGCACTCCCTCAGTACTGCCCCACCGATAGTGCAGCGCTCCCTCAGTACAGCCCCTCTGACAGTGCAGCGCTCCCTCAGTACTGCCCCTCCAACAGTGCAGCGCTCCCTCAGTACTGTCCCTCCGACAGTGCAGTACTCCCTCAGTACAGCCCCTCTGACAGTGCAGCGCTCCCTCAGTACTGCCCCTCCAACAGTGCAGCGCTCCCTCAGTACTGTTCGCCGACAGTGCAGCATTCTCTCAGTGCAGCCCCTCCAACAGTGCAGCGCTCCCTCGGTGAAAATGTACAGGGGGTGTAAGTTGGTGTCTGGCATTAGTGAGTCGGCAGCCCTTCTACGCCTGCCCCAGTTTCTTTTCCACAGGCTTCATTAGGAAAGAAAAGTCCATAAAGACGGGCTGCCGATTGGCTATCGCCCGTCTAGTGCTGCCGCCGAAGTCGAATTTCACCCCCACGAATGTCGGGTGTTGAGAACACCTCCTACTGACTCTATTGCTATCCACCGACCCCCTTTCCCCTTTATTCTTTAAATAGTATTTGCCCCCACTCCACCCCTCCCCCCCCCCGCCCCCGGCCAGGTATGCTGCAAGTGGTAGAGGTGCTATAATTGGCCTCAGTACACCTCGGGGTAGAAAGAGAGGGGGGGAATTCCCTGTTCTTGATTGTTATGTAATGATTCCACACCGCCCCCCTCCAACCCCCACTGACCCTACCAACTGAAAAGTGTATTTGCACCAATGGTGAACAAGTACAGGCTGTGATGCACCCCACAGCCAAATAGCTGACTGAAGCACCAGTGTAAATCGCGTGCGTGAAGCATGGCTGCGTTGAGAGAGTCGCAGAGGGCGTCTGCGGCCTGTGGGATTGGAGCCCAGCACACATCAGCACATTTGGGGTGTGGGGGGGGGGCGTTGATCGGGGGAGAATATTAAATGGGGAGGGCGGGTGGTTGGGGCAGAATGAATGAAAGAACGAAGCAACGTACCGGGGGGGTCAGAGGTCAGAAGGCATCCGCCATCTTGAGCAAAGCTGGGAAGGAGCTGATTTTGGTTGGAGATGAGGCCGGGGGGGGGGTGGGGGGGCGGGGAGCAGTGAGGCCAGTTTGCGGGATTCAGTGGTTGGGGGGTTGGTAGAGAGATTGGAGAGGCCGGGGGTGGTGGGGGGGGGAGTGGCGGGCAGAGGGAAAACATCCCTTGCTCTAAATCCCGCAGGGTCGTACACCTGGAATTGGGGTCGGCCTGCCCTGGGCCCACTGCCTCCTCCAGCCTGTCTGGAGCACAGACTGACGGGGTTTGATATTACGGGCAGGCAGCTGAAAAGCACTGGGCAGTCACTTAAAGGCACAGTCCGCTCTCTCTCATTCTGGAACTTTCCTGTCTGAAAGCTGCTGGCGCAGCTAAAACGGCAAGTTTCCTGTCAGCAGATTTAAATCAAATCAGCCATAACTCAAGCTCTATCAAGGAAAGAAAGACGTGTATTTCTAAAGTGCCTTTCACAACCTCAGGACGTCCCAAAGCGCTTTACAGCCAGTGACTTACTATTTGACGTGCAGTCACTGCTGTAATGTAGGAAACGCAGCAACTAATTTGCGCGCAGCAAGATCCCACAAACAACAATTGTTTATAATGGCCAGATCATGTTTTTTAGTGATGTTGGTTGAGGAATAAAACCGGGTTTAATCACCTTTGCTCTTCTTCGAAATAGTGGCCGTGGGATAAGACATAAGAACATAAGAAATAGGATCTTTTAGGTCCACCTGAGAGAACAGACGGGGCCTCGGTTTAACGTCTCATCTGAAAAGGCTGAAGCTGGCAGGTTACTAGAGGACAGCAGGGGGGGACAGGAAACACAGCCTGCTCTCTGATTGGATACTGGGCCCCGAGAGAGAGTCACTGACCATTCTGCTCTCTGATTGGATACCAGGCCCCGAGAGAGAGGGAGTCACTGACCATTCTGCTCTCTGATTGGATACCGAGCCCCGAGAGAGAGGGAGTCACTGACCATTCTGCTCTCTGATTGGATACCGAGCCCCGAGAGAGAGGGAGTCACTGACCATTCTGCTCTCTGATTGGATACCGAGCCCCGAGAGAGAGGGAGTCACTGACCATTCTGCTCTCTGATTGGATACCGAGCCCCGAGAGAGAGAGAGTCACTGACCATTCTGCTCTCTGATTGGATACCGAGCCCCGAGAGAGAGGGAGTCACTGACCATTCTGCTCTCTGATTGGATACCGAGCCCCGAGAGAGAGGGAGTCACTGACCATTCTGCTCTCTGATTGGATACCGAGCCCCGAGAGAGAGGGAGTCACTGACCATTCTGCTCTCTGATTGGATACCGAGCCCCGAGAGAGAGAGAGTCACTGACCATTCTGCTCTCTGATTGGATGCCAGGCCCCGAGAGAGAGAGAGTCACTGACCATTCTGCTCTCTGATTGGATACCAGGCCCTGAGAGAGAGAGCCAATGACCATTCTGCTCTCTGATTGGATACCGGGCTCCGAGAGAGAGTGAGTCAATGACCATTCTACTCTCTGATTGGATACCAGGCCCTGAGAGAGAGAGCCAATGACCATTCTGCTCTCTGATTGGATACCGGGCCCAGAGAGAGAGAGAGAGAGAGAGAGAGAGAGCCAATGACCATTCTGCTCTCTGATTGGATACCGGGCCCCGAGAGAGAGAGAGAGAGAGAGAGAGCCAATGACCATTCTGCTCTCTGATTGGATACCGGGCCCCGAGAGAGAGAGAGAGAGAGAGCCAATGACTATTCTACTCTCTGATTGGATACTGAGCCCTGTGAGAGAGAGAGAGAGAGAGACAGCCAATGACCATTCGACTATCTGATTGGATACCGAGCCCTGAGAGGGACAGCCAATGACCATTCGGCTATCTGCAGAAAAGTCCTATTTTTTCTTTTCTTGAGTTTTGCCTAGGGTGCTGAAAGTTGTAGTTTGCAGGACTGTAGGATCTCCTGCTGGATTGGCCCAGCCACACAAGCTGGCACGGGGTGAGCGAGAGATGCTTGCCATTCCGTCGGGCATGGTCGGCCCCCAGCGGCGGGCGGGTGACTCAATTACCGGGCAAGATTCCCAGAGAACCACCAGCAGACCAGCCAATATCAAAGGGACAGTCAAAGAATGAGTGAGTTACTCGCCACCCCCTCACCCGAAATTCGCTCTCTGCCACTCCAACTTGGCCAGCCGGAGGTTGCTGTTTCAGCGCCAGACAGCCCGGGACTGTTAAAAACGGGGTCGTCTGTTTAAAAAAAAGTAGTTTTTCTTTAACGTGAAGCAGGTTTTTTTTTAATGAATCTGTTTCTTTTGGCAGTTTTATTTCCCCCCCATCTGGCCGGTTTTAGAGTAAAATAGCAGACGTGGGGCCAACTTTAGCTTATTGGTAGCGGCTGTGAAACCCGCAGGGACTCTGAATGAAGTCCAGCAGCCGCCTGCTGCAGGCAAAAAAAATCTCAGATATGTAAACAGGGAAAGATCCCAAATAAACAGCCGGCAGTAGTGGTCCAGGAGATTGCCTCAGGATATCTAGTTCTGTAGTACGGGGAAAAGAAGAAAAAAAGAGGCTCAGCTTCTATCGAACCTTTCAAGGTATGGGGACGTCCTAAAGCACTTCACAGACAATCAAGCACTTATAGTTTTTTTTCTTTTAAAGTGTTGCAATGTAGACAAACGCGGCAGCTGATTTGCGCACAAGCTCCCACAAACCGCAATGAGGCAAATGACCAGACCATCTACCAGCGGTGTTGGTTGAGGAACAGATGTCCCTCGAATGGAGTGCAGTAGACCACCATCTACAAGTCAGGAGTGTGATGGAATATTCTCCACTTGCCTGGATGAGTGCAGCTCCAACAACACTCAAGAAGCTCGACACCATCCAGGACAAAGTAGCCCGCTTGATTGGCACCCCATCCACCTCCTTAAATATTCACTCCCTCCACCACCGGCGTACTGTGTCTACAGTGTGTACCAGCTACAAGATGCACTGCAGCACCTCCCAAACCCGCGACCTCTTCCACCTAGAAGGACAAGGGCAGCAGGCGCATGGGAACACCACCACCTCCAAGTTCCCCTCCAAGTCACACACCAGCCTGACTTGGAAATATATCACCGATCCTTCGTCGTCGCTGGGTCAAAATCCTGGAACTCCCTCCCTAACAGCACTGTGGGAGTACCTTCACCACACGGACTGCAGCGGTTCAAGAAGGCGGCTCACCACCACCTTCTCAAGGGCAACTAGGGATGGGCAATAAATGCCGGCCTTGCCAGCGACACCCACATCCCATAAACAAATTTTAAAAACGTAGAAATGTGAACATTTTAATGTGGAACTAGATGGCGCCGGGGGATTGGGTGAGATACATTTACTGGTCAATCCTGGAGGACTGACGGTGGTCCTTGGAACCTTTCACCGAAGGTTTGCCATCCCTCCAGGATTGGCCTGGAGTCTCCAAGAATCAAGGATTCGTCTCCTGAACACTGCTGTGAGCAATCCGGGAGAAACTTCATAGGGGCAACAAACAAAATTTTGTGTTTTATTCTATTTATTTATTGGTTATAAAAATGTTGGAGATTGAGAATCTGTTTGACTGACAGTCAGGAATCATCCAATCGTGTAATGAAGAGTCTGTTCGCTTTCTGATTGGCTGGGAAGGCGGGACGCAGCGAAGATGGACGTGTCGGGCGACCAATGACAGGAGCCTGGGGGCGGGGCAGTTGGTAGCCAGAGGTCATGTGATCAAAACCTCCAGGAATACACCCAACCAGAGTTGGCAATCCATCTTCCACCCTCTGTAAACTTGAGGTCATGCAAAACTCGGCTGCCCGTGTCCTAACTCGCACCAAGTCCTGTTCACCCATCACCTGCTGTACTCGCTGACCTACAGTGGGGGAGAGAGGTAAAAAGTAATCAAAGTGTGACATCACCAGGAAGCAGGTAAGTGATTGGTTGGTGAGTATTTCTCTATTTTTAAACTTTAACTCTGGTTTATAGTTTCTAAGGTCTCTCTGGTGTAGCAGGGACTGTTGGTAAACCAGTTAACTGTAGTGTAATAGTGGGATTGATTGATTTAATTTAAATTCAATTAATTAAAGTGTAAGTCATGGCAGGACAGCCGGGCCACGTGATATGCTCCTCCTGCAATATGTGGGAACTCAGGGACACTTCCTGTGTCCCTGACAACTACATGTGCAGGAAGTGCATCCAGCTGCAGCTACTGACAGACCGCATTGCGGCGCTGGAGCTGCGATTGGATGCATACTGGAGCATTCACGATGCTCAGGACATCGTGAGTAGCACGTTTACGGAGTTGGACACACCACAGGTAGAGGTTGGAGAAGAAGAAAGGGAACGGGTGACAAACAGGCAGAGTACTAGGCGCAGGCAGGTAGTGCAGGGGTCCCCTGTGGCCATCCCCCTCTCCAACAGATACACCACTTTGGGTACTGCTGGGGGGGGATGGCTTATCAGAGGAAGGCAGCAGCAGCCAACTTCCTGGCACCAGGGTGGCTCTGCTGCACAGAATGGGAGGAAAAAGAGGGGTAGAGCTATAGTAATAGGGGATTCTATTGTAAGGGGAATAGATAGGCGTTTCTGCGGCCACAAACGAGACTCCAGGATGGTGCATTGCCTCCCTGGTGCAAGGATCAAGGATGTCTCCGAGCGGCTGCAGAACATCTTGGAAGGGGAGGGTGAACAGCCAGTTGTCGTGGTGCATATAGGCACCAACGATATAGGTAAAAAGCAGGATGAGGTCCTAAAAGTGGAATATAGGGAGTTAGGAGATAAATTAAAAAACAGGACCTCAAAGGTAGTAATCTCAGGATTGCTACCATTGCCACGTGCTAGTCAGAGTAGAAATAGAAGGATACTTCAGATGAATACGTGGCTAGAGGAATGGTGCCAGGGGGAGGGATTCAAGTTCCTGGGACATTGGAACCAGTTCTGGGGGAGGTGGGACCAGTTCAAACCGGACGGTTTGCACCTGGGCAGGGCTGGAACCGATGTCCTAGGGGGAATGTTTGCTAGTGCTGTGGAGGAGGGTTTAAACTAAAATGGCAGGGGGTTGGGAACCTGAGCAGGGAGACAGAGGAAAGGGAAACAAGGATAAAAGCAAAAGATAGGAAGGAGAAAAACAAAAGTGGCAGTCAGAGAAATCAACGGTTTAAATCAAACGTGGCCACAGTAAATAATAATTCTAATAGGTCTAAGAGCGTTAAAAAAACAAGCCTGAAGGCTTTGTGTCTTAATGCGAGGAGCATTTGTAATAAGGTGGATGAATTGGCTGCGCAAATAGAGGTAAACGAATACGATTTGGTTGGGATTACGGAAACGTGGCTCAAGGATGGCCAAGACTGGGAACTCAACATCCAGGGGTATTCGATATTCAGGAAAGATAGGCAAAAAAGAAAGGGAGGTGGGGTAGCATTACTGGTTAAAGAAGGGATTAACACAATTGTAATGAAGGATATTAGCTCTGATGATGTGGAATCTGTATGGGTAGAATTGAGAGATACTAAGGGGAAAAAACGTTAGTGGGAGTGGTATATAGACCTCCAAACAGTAAGTCGGAGGTTGGGGATGGCATTAAAAGGGAAATTAAAGAAGTGTGCAATAAGGGCACAGTAGTCATCATGGGTGACTTTAATCTACATATAGATTGGGCCAACCAAATTAGTAACAATACTGTGGAGGAGGAATTCCTGGAGTGTTTACGGGATGGTTTCCTGGACCAATATGTCGAGGAACCAACCAGAGATCAGGCCATCTTAGACTGGGTATTATGTAACGAGAAAGGATTAATTAGCAATCTTGTTGTACGAGGCCCCTTGGGTCAGAGCGATCATAATATGATCGAATTCTTCATTAAGATGGAGAATGAAGTAGTTGACTCGGAGACTAGGGTCCTCAATTTAAATAAAGGAAACTACGATGGTCTGAGGAGCGAGTTGGGTAGGATTGATTGGGGAATGGCACTCAAAGGGTTGACGGTGGATAGGCAATGGCAAACATTCAAAGACCGAATGGATGAGCTACAGAATTTGTTCATCCCAGTTTGGCATAAAAATAAAACAAAAACAAGGGATAGCGTAAGATCCAAGGAGAGGACATATAAATTGGCCAGAAAAAGCAATAATCCTGAGGATTGGGAGCAGTTTAGGATTCAACAAAGGAGGACAAAGGGATTCATTAAGAAAGGGAAAATAGAATATGAGAGTAAGCTTTCAGGGAACATAAAACTGACTGTAAAAGCTTTTATAGATATGTGAAGAGAAAAAGATTGGTGAAGTCAAGCGTAGGTCCTTTGCAGTCAGAATCAGGGGAATTTATAATGGGGAACAAAGAAATGGCAGACCAACTAAATACATATTTTGGTTCTGTCTTCACAAAGGAGGACACAAATAACCTCCCAGAGATGCTGGGGAACATAGGGTCTGATGAAAGGGTGGAACTGAAAGAAATCAGTATTTGTAGGGAAATGGTGTTAGGAAAATTGATGGGACTGAAGGCTGATAAATCCCCAGGGCCTGATAATCTACATCCCAGGGTACTTAAGGAAGTGGCCCTAGAAATGGTAGATGCATTGCTGGTCATCTTCCAGAACTCGATAGACTCTGGAACAGTACCCATGGATTGGAGGGTAGCTAATGTTACCCCACTATTCAAAAAAGGTGGTAGAGAAAAAGCGGGGAATTATAGACCGGTAAGCCTGACATCGGTAGTGGGGAAAATGCTAGAGTCCATTATAAAAGATGTAATAGCAGAGCACTTGGAAAGCAGTGATAGGATCGGACGAAGTCAACATGGATTTACAAAAGGTAAATCATGCTTGACTAATCTACTGGAATTTTTTGAGGATGTAACTGGTAAAATAGATAAGGGAGACCAATGGATGTGGTGTATTTGGACTTTCAGAAGGCTTTCGATAAGGTCCCGCATAAGAGATTAGCGTGCAAAATTAAGGCACATGGGATTGGGGGCAAGGTATTGACTTGGATAGAGAACTGGTTGGCGGACAGAAAGCAAAGAGTTGGAATAAACGGGTCATTTTCCGAGTGGCAGGCAGTGACTAGTGGGGTACCGCAAGGGTCGGTCCTAGGACCCCAGCTGTTCACAATATATATTAATGATGATCTGGACGAGGGAATTGGATGTAATATCTCCAAATTTGCAGACGACACAAAGCTGGGTGGGAGGGTATGCTGTGAGGAGGATGTCGTGAAACTTCAGTACGATTTGGACAGGTTGGGTGATTGGGCAGAAACATGGCAAATGCACTATAATGTGGATAAATGTGAGGTTATCCACTTTGGTGGCAAAAACAGGAAGGCAGATTATTATTTGAATGGCAAGAGATTGGGAGAAGGGGAAGTGCAAAGAGACCTGGGTAGTATTGTGCACCAGTCGCTGAAGGAAAGCATGCAGGTGCAGCAGGCGGTTAAGAAGGCAAATGGTATGTTGGCCTTCGTAGCAAGAGGGTTCGAGTACAGGAACAAGGATGTCTTGCTACAGTTGTACAGGGCTTTGGTGAGACCGCACCTTGAGTATTGTGTGCAGTTTTGGTCGCCTTACCTGAGGAAGGACGTACTTGCCATGGAAGGAGTGCAGCGAAGATTCACCAGGATGGTAGGAATGACATATGAGGAGAGATTGTGTCGATTGGGCTTATACTCACTGGAGTTTAGAAGATTGAGAGGGGATCTCATCGAAACCTATAAAATTCTGTCAGTCCTGGACAAACTAGATGCAGGAAGGATGTTTCTGATGGTCGGGGAGTCCAGAACCAGGGGTCATAGTCTAAGGATAAGGGGTAAGCCATTTAGGACTGAAATGAGGAGGAATTTCTTCACCCAGAGAATGGTGAACCTGTGGAATTCTCTGCCACAGAGGGCCAGTTCATTTAATATATTCAAGAAAGAGTTGGATATATTTCTTAAAGCTAAAGGGATCAAGGGATATGGGGAGAAGTCAGGGACAGGGTACTGAATTTGGATGATCAGCCATGATCTCATTGAATGGCGGAGCAGGCTCGAAGGGCCGAATGGCCTACTCCTGCTCCTATTTTCTATGTTTCTATGGTTAAGCAACGCCTCGATTTTAAAGTTATCATCCTTGTTTTCAAATCCCTCCATGGCCTCGCCCCCTCCCTATCTCTGTAATCTCCTCCAGCCCCACAACCCCCCAAGATATCTGCACCCCTCCAATTCTGGTCTTTCGAGCATCCCCGAGTTTAATCGCTCAACCATTGGTGGCCGTGCCTTCAGCTGCCAAGGCCCTAAGCGCCAGAATTCTCTCCCTAAACCTCTCCGCCTCTCTACCTCTCTCTCTCATCCTTTAGGATGCTCCTTAAAACCTACCTCTTTGATCAAGCTTTTGGTTATCTGCCCTAATATCTGCTTATGTGGCTCGGTGTCAAATTTTGTTTGTTAACGCTCCTGTGACATGCCTTGGGACGTTTTACTACGTTAAAGGCGCTGTATAAATGCAGGTTCTTGTTGTTGGGATTGGGGCTGATGGTGCCAAAAGAACAATGAGCCAAGTCTTGACTCAAAGTGGAATATCTTGCTGCTAAAGTACAGCTGGGTGTAACTCTGGGCATCCACTTAAAGGCACAGCGGCAAGTTCCTGCGCCACTGGTGGGTCATTGAGAGGTCAGGCGACCTTTATTATTTTTATACACTTTACTGAAATCTGAGTCTTGAAGTTAATTAGTTTAATTCTGTACCGACTTCAGATCAATTAGAAGCTGTAGTTTTAACCGCTGCTTACCTACTGTGTAGTCTTACAGTGAGCTGTTTCACACCTTGTGCACTGGGATTGACCCATGGTGAGTGATTTAACCCCCTGTGTACCGGGAGTGTCTCACGGTGAGTGATTTAACCCCCTGTGCACCGGGAGTGACTCACGGTGAGTGATTTAACCCCCTGTGCACCGGGAGTGTCTCACCGTGACTGATTTAACCCCCTGAATACCGGAGTGTCTCAGGGTGAGTGATTTAACCCTCTGTGCACCAGGAGTTTCTCACGGTGAGTGATTTAACCCCCTGTGCACCGGGAGTGACTCACGGTGAGTGATTTAACCCCCTGTGCAGCGGGAGTGTCTCTCAGTGACTGATTTAACCCCCTGTATACCGGAGTGTCTCACGGTGAGTGATTTAACCCCCTGTGCACCGGGAGTGACTCACGGTGAGTGATTTAACCCCCTGTGCAGCGGGAGTGTCTCTCAGTGACTGATTTAACCCCCTGTATACCGGAGTGTCTCACGGTGAGTGATTTAACCCCCTGTGCACCGGGAGTGACTCACGGTGAGTGATTTAACCCCCTGTGCAGCGGGAGTGTCTCTCAGTGACTGATTTAACCCGCTGTATACCGGAGTGTCTCACGGTGAGTGATTTAACCCTCTGTGCACCAGGAGTTTCTCACGGTGAGTGATTTAACCCCCTGTGCAGCGGGAGTGTCTCACAGTGACTGATTTAACTCCCTGTATACCGGAGTGTCTCACGGTGAGTGATTTAACCCTCTGTGCACCAGGAGTTTCTCACGGTGAGTGATTTAACCCCCGGTGCACTGGGAGTGTCTCATGGTGAGTGATTTAACCCTCTCTGCACCGGGAGTGACTCACGGTGAGTGATTTAACCCCCTGTGCACCGGGAGTGACTCACGGGGAGTGATTTAATCCCCTGTGCACCGGGAATGTCTCATGGTGAGTGATTTAACCTCCTGTGCACCGGGAGTGTCTCACGGTGACTGATTTAACCCCCTGTGCACCGGGAGTGTCTCACGGTGACTGATTTAAGCCCCTGTGCACCGGGAGTGTCCCACGGTGACTGATTTAGCATCCTGTGCACCGGGAGTTTCTCATGATGACTGATTTAACCCCCTGTGCACCGGGAGTGTCTCAAGGTGACTGATTTAACCCCCTGTGCACCGGGAGTGTCTCAGTGATTGATTTAACCCTGTGTAGCGGGAGTGTCTCACAGTGAGTGATTTAACCCCCTGTGTACTGGGAGTGTCTCAGTGATTGATTTAACCCCCTGTGTACCGGGAGTGTGTTACGGTGTGTGATTCAACCCCCTGTGCACCGGGAGTGTCTCACGGTGACTGATTTAACCCCCTGTGCACCGGGAGTCTCTCACGGTGAGTGATTTAACCCCCTGTGCACCGGGAGTGACTCACGGTGAGTGATTTAACCCCCTGTGCAGCGGGAGTGTCTCACAGTGACTGATTTAACCCCCTGTATACCGGAGTGTCTCACGGTGAGTGATTTAACCCTCTGTGCACCAGGAGTTTCTCACGGTGAGTGATTTAACCCTCTCTGCACCGGGAGTGACTCACGGTGAGTGATTTAACCCCCTGTGCACTGGGAGTGACTCACGGGGAGTGATTTAATCCCCTGTGCACCGGGAATGTCTCATGATGAGTGATTTAACCTCCTGTGCACCGGGAGTGTCTCACGGGGACTGATTTAACCCCCTGTGCACCGGGAGTGTCTCACGGTGACTGATTTAAGCCCCTGTGCACCGGGAGTGTCCCACGGTGACTGATTTAGCATCCTGTGCACTGGGAGTTTCTCACGATGACTGATTTAACCCCCTGTGCACCGGGAGTGACTCACGGTGAGTGATTTAACCCCCTGTGCAGCGGGAGTGTCTCACAGTGACTGATTTAACCCCCTGTATACCGGAGTGTCTCACGGTGAGTGATTTAACCCTCTGTGCACCAGGAGTTTCTCACGGTGAGTGATTTAACCCTCTCTGCACCGGGAGTGACTCACGGTGAGTGATTTAACCCCCTGTGCACCGGGAGTGACTCACGGGGAGTGATTTAATCCCCTGTGCACCGGGAATGTCTCATGATGAGTGATTTAACCTCCTGTGCACCGGGAGTGTCTCACGGGGACTGATTTAACCCCCTGTGCACCGGGAGTGTCTCACGGTGACTGATTTAGCATCCTGTGCACTGGGAGTTTCTCACGATGACTGATTTAACCCCCTGTGCACCGGGCGTGTCTCAAGGTGACTGATTTAACCCCCTGTGCACCGGGAGTGTCTCAGTGATTGATTTAACCCTGTGTAGCGGGAGTGTCTCACGGTGAGTGATTTAACCCCCTGTGTACTGGGAGTGTCTCAGTGATTGATTTAACCCCCTGTGTACCGGGAGTGTGTTACGGTGTGTGATTTAACCCCCTGTGCACCGGGAGTGTCTCACGGTGACTGATTTAACCCCCTGTGCACCGGGAGTCTCTCACGGTGAGTGATTTAACCCCCTGTGTACTGGGAGTGTCTCAGTGATTGATTTAACCCCCTGTGTACTGGGAGTGTCTCACGGTGACTGATTTAACCCCCTGTGTACTGGGAGTGTCTCAGTGATTGATTTAATCCCCCCTATGTACTGGAATTGTCCCACCATTGGTCATCCAACATTTCCATCCTCGCGACGCCCTCTCTTTTTGGCCATTAGGAAAGCGAACGGACTCTTTGTTACCCGATTGGTTGACTCTTGACTGACAGTCAAGCAGCCATTTTTTCGATCTCCAATATCATTTATAACTGGTGTTCAGAGAAAATGCAAGAAAATGCACAGATCTTTTTTAAATTGCCGCCCGCTTTTTGTGCCAGAGGGTTGACCGGGAGATTAATCGTCAATTCCTGGAGACTCCAGGACAATCCTGGAGGGTTCAGCAACATCCTGCTTTGGAGTTGGAGATTTCAGGGGGCAGGGAATCGGGCGGGTCAAGGGGAGTCAGGTGGGCTTTGCAAGCATTCAGAGGGTGACAGTTTTGTGGTATGATGTTCTGGGAGGTCACCAAAGCAGCTAGATGAGATCAATAAACAACATGGAGAGACGAGGTGGGGTGGAGGGGTAGTTGTTCACCTTGCGTCCAATCCCCAACACCAGTTCTTAGGCCGGGCAGGCAGGTGGAGTCTCTACCCCAAGGGATTGCGGGGTAGGCGGGGGTCGATCGATGAGAAAGTTTGTGAAGGCCTGTTGGGTCGGAAGGCCTTACGGTGAAAGTGCTTTAGTTTCTGTCTGATCGCAGCACTAATTGCCCTCTTGTCTGTTCTCTCTGCAGCCGATCCTGTAGATGTTTTACGAGTGTTGCAGTTTAATACGTTACCTGAAGGAGTAAGGAAAGTCACAGGCTTCTGTCCTAAAAGGAAATCCGTGTCCAGTTCAGATGTGGCTTACAGAATATCCAAAAAGGCTCAAATCAGCGCCCCCACCAGACAGCTGTTCCCAGGTAAGAAGGGGCGGAGCGGAGCAGAGTGGGGAGGAGCACTGCGGAGCGTGCAAAAGGGGTGGTGTAGAATTTGGGGGAGGGGCAGGTACTGCATACAAAGGAGGAGGAGCCATAGTGTGTGATATTGGCTGGTGATTGGAGGATACACATTTATGCTAATTAGCCAGTGACCAGCGGCTGGTGATTGACGGCTGCAATGTGACATCACCGAGCAGTGACCAGCAGCTGGTGATTGATGGCTGCAATGTGACATCACCGAGCAGTGACCAGCAGCTGGTGATTGATGGCTGTAATGTGACATCACCGAGCAGTGACCAGCAGCTGGTGATTGATGGCTGCAATGTGACATCACCGAGCAGTGACCAGCGGCTGGTGATTGACGGCTGCAATGTGACATCACCGAGCAGTGACCAGCGGCTGGTGATTGACGGCTGCAATGTGACATCACCGAGCAGTGACCAGCGGCTGGTGATTGATGGCTGCAATGTGACATCACCGAGCAGTGACCAGCGGCTGGTGATTGACGGCTGCAATGTGACATCACCGAGCAGTGACCAGCAGCTGGTGATTGATGGCTGCAATGTGACATCACCGAGCAGTGACCAGCGGCTGGTGATTGACGGCTGCAATGTGACATCACCGAGCAGTGACCAGCGGCTGGTGATTGACGGCTGCAATGTGACATCACCGAGCAGTGACCAGCGGCTGGTGATTGACGGCTGCAATGTGACATCACCGAGCAGTGACCAGCGGCTGGTGATTGACGGCTGCAGTGTGACATCACCGAGCAGTGACCAGTGGCTGGTGATTGACGGCTGCAGTGTGACATCACCGACCAGTGACCAGCGGCTGGTGATTGACGGCTGCAATGTGACATCACCGAGCAGTGACCAGCGGCTGGTGATTGACGGCTGCAATGTGACATCACCGAGCAGTGACCAGCAGCTGGTGATTGATGGCTGCAATGTGACATCACCGAGCAGTGACCAGCGGCTGGTGATTGACGGCTGCAATGTGACATCACCGAGCAGTGACCAGCGGCTGGTGATTGACGGCTGCAATGTGACATCACCGAGCAGTGACCAGCGGCTGGTGATTGACGGCTGCAATGTGACATCACCGAGCAGTGACCAGTGGCTGGTGATTGACGGCTGCAGTGTGACATCACCGACCAGTGACCAGCGGCTGGTGATTGACAGCTGCAGTGTGACATCACCGACCAGTGACCAGCGGCTGGTGATTGACAGCTGCAGTGTGACATCACCAAGCAGTGACCAGCGGCTGGTGATTGACGGCTGCAGTGTGACATCACCGACCAGTGACCAGTGGCTGGTGATTGACAGCTGCAGTGTGACATCACCGAGCAGTGACCAGCGGCTGGTGATTGACAGCTGCAGTGTGACATCACCGACCAGTGACCAGCGGCTGGTGATTGACAGCTGCAGTGTGACATCACCGACCAGTGACCAGCGGCTGGTGATCTATGTCCAGTGTCATTAAATGGGAAACTTGTCATGGAGTGTCTGATGCTGACCTTTGCTGCCTTTGAATGGAAAATGTTCTGCTGCACTTGAGGAGCACCAGAAGTTTAAACTGCAATGATAAGAAAGTCTACAGTAGACACTTGCATTCTGCTACGTGCCTGAGTTGCTACGTGTTGTGCAGGAACTGAGTAGAGTTTGTTGGACTTGTTATAACTGTGGCTCATTTGACCAGGCGATGCGTCACCGAGCTCCCATTGACTCCAGTCACCGAGCTCCCCTTTACTCCAGTCACCGAGCTCCCCTTTACTCCAGTCACAGAGCTCCCCTTTACTCCAGTCACCGAGCTCCCCTTGACTCCGGTCACCGAGCTCCCAATGACTCCAGTCACTGAGCTCCCCTTTACTCCAGTCACCGAGCTCCCATTGACTCCAGTCACCGAGCTCCCCTTTACTCCAGTCACCGAGCTCCCCTTGACTCCAGTCACCGAGCTCCCCTTGACTCCAGTCACCGAGCTCCCCTTTACTCCAGTCACCGAGCTCCCCTTTACTCCAGTCACCGAGCTCCCCTTTACTCCAGTCACCGAGCTCCCCTTTACTCCAGTCACCGAGCTCCCCTTTACTCCAGTCACCGAGCTCCCCTTGACTCCAGTCACCGAGCTCCCCTTGACTCCAGTCACCGAGCTCCCATTGACTCCAGTCACCGAGCTCCCCTTTACTCCAGTCACCGAGCTCCCCTTTACTCCAGTCACCGAGCTCCCCTTGACTCCGGTCACCGAGCTCCCATTGACTCCAGTCACCGAGCTCCCCTTTACTCCAGTCACCGAGCTCCCCTTTACTCCAGTCACCGAGCTCCCCTTGACTCCAGTCAACGAGCTCCCCTTGACTCCAGCCACCAAGCTCCTCTTTACTCCAGTCACCAAGCTCCCCTTTACTCCAGTCACCGGGCTCCCCTTTACTCCAGTCACCGAGCTCCCCTTGACTCCAGTCACCGAGCTCCCCTTTACTCCAGTCACCAAGCTCCCCGTGACTCCGGTCACTGAGCTCCCCTTTACTCCAGTCACCAAGCTCCCCGTGACTCCAGTCACCGAGCTCCCCGTGACTCCGGTCACCGAGCTCCCCTTTACTCCGGTCACCAAGCTCCCCGTGACTCCGGTCACCGAGCTCCCCCTGACTCCGGTCACCGAGCTCCCCTTTACTCCAGTCACCGAGCTCCCCTTGACTCCGGTCACCGAGCTCCCCGTGACTCCGGTCACCGAGCTCCCCTTTACTCCAGTCACCGAGCTCCCCTTGACTCCGGTCACCGAGCTCCCCTTTACTCCAGTCACCGAGCTCCCCTTTACTCCAGTCACCGAGCTCCCCTTTACTCCAGTCACCGGGCTCCCCTTTACTCTGGTCACCGAGCTCCCCTTGACTCCGGTCACCGAGCTCCCCTTTACTCCAGTCACCGGGCTCCCCTTGACTCTGGTCACCGAGCTCCCCTTGACTCTGGTCACCGAGCTCCCTTTTACTCCAGTCACCGAGCTCCCCTTGACTCCAGTCACCGAGCTCCCCTTTACTCCAGTCACCGAGCTCCCCTTTACTCCAGTCACCGAGCTCCCCTTTACTCCAGTCACCGAGCTCCCCGTGACTCCGGTTACCGAGCTCCCCTTTACTCCAGTCACCGAGCTCCCCTTGACTCCAGTCACCGAGCTCCCCTTTACTCCAGTCACCGAGCTCCCCTTGACTCCAGTCACCGAGCTCCCCTTGACTCCGGTCACCGAGCTCCCATTGACTCCAGTCACTGAGCTCCCCTTTACTCCAGTCACCGAGCTCCCCTTTACTCCAGTCACCGAGCTCCCCTTGACTCCAGTCACCGAGCTCCCCTTGACTCCAGTCACCGAGCTCCCCTTTACTCCAGTCACCAAGCTCCCCTTTACTCCAGTCACCGGGCTCCCCTTTACTCCAGTCACCGAGCTCCCCTTGACTCCAGTCACCGAGCTCCCCTTGACTCCAGTCACCGAGCTCCCATTGACTCCAGTCACCGAGCTCCCCTTTACTCCAGTCACCGAGCTCCCCGTTACTCCAGTCACCGAGCTCCCCTTGACTCCGGTCACCGAGCTCCCATTGACTCCAGTCACCGAGCTCCCCTTTACTCCAGTCACCGAGCTCCCCTTTACTCCAGTCACCGAGCTCCCCGTGACTCCGGTCACCGAGCTCCCCGTGACTCCAGTCACCGAGCTCCCCTTTACTCCAGTCACCGAGCTCCCCTTTACTCCAGTCACCGGGCTCCCCTTGACTCTGGTCACCGAGCTCCCCTTGACTCCAGTCACCGAGCTCCCCTTGACTCCAGTCACCGAGCTCCCCTTTACTCCAGTCACCAAGCTCCCCTTTACTCCGGTCACCGAGCTCCCCTTTACTCCAGTCACCGAGCTCCCCGTGACTCCGGTCACCGAGCTCCCCTTGACTCCAGTCACCGAGCTCCCCTTGACTCCAGTCACCGAGCTCCCCTTTACTCCAGTCACCGAGCTCCCCTTGACTCCAGTCACCGAGCTCCCCGTGACTCCAGTCACCGAGCTCCCCGTGACTACAGTCACCGAGCTCCCCTTGACTCCAGTCACCGGGCTCCCCTTGACTCCAGTCACCGAGCTCCCCTTTACTCCAGTCACCGAGCTCCCCTTGACTCCAGTCACCGAGCTCCCCGTGACTCCAGTCACTGAGCTCCCCTTGACTCCAGTCACCGAGCTCCCCTTGACTCCAGTCACCGAGCTCCCCTTTACTCCAGTCACCGAGCTCCCCGTGACTCCAGTCACCGAGCTCCCCTTTACTCCGGTCACCGAGCTCCCCTTGACTCCAGTCACCGGGCTCCCCGTGACTCCGGTCACCGAGCTCCCATTGACTCCGGTCACCGAGCTCCCCTTTACTCCAGTCACCGAGCTCCCATTGACTCCGGTCACCGGGCTCCCCTTTACTCCAGTCACCGAGCTCCCATTGACTCCAGTCACCGGGCTCCCATTGACTCCAGTCACCGGGCTCCCATTGACTCCAGTCACCGAGCTCCCCTTTACTCCGGTCACCGGGCTCCCCGTGACTCCGGTCACCGAGCTCCCCGTGACTCCGGTCACCGGGCTCCCCGTGACTCCGGTCACCGAGCTCCCCGTGACTCCGATCACCGAGCTCCCCGTGACTCCGGTCACCGGGCTCCCCGTGACTCCGGTCACCGAGCTCCCCGTGACTCCGGTCACCGAGCTCCCCGTGACTCCGGTCACCGGGCTCCCATTGACTCCAGTCACCGAGCTCCCCTTTACTCCAGTCACCGAGCTCCCCGTGACTCCGATCACCGAGCTCCCCGTGACTCCGGTCACCGAGCTCCCATTGACTCCAGTCACCGAGCTCCCCTTTACTCCAGTCACCGAGCTCCCCTTTACTCCAGTCACCAAGCTCCCCGTGACTCCGGTCACCGAGCTCCCCTTTACTCCAGTCACCAAGCTCCCCGTGACTCCAGTCACCGAGCTCCCCGTGACTCCGGTCACCGAGCTCCCCTTTACTCCGGTCACCAAGCTCCCCGTGACTCCGGTCACCGAGCTCCCCCTGACTCCGGTCACCGAGCTCCCCTTTACTCCAGTCACCGAGCTCCCCTTGACTCCGGTCACCGAGCTCCCCGTGACTCCGGTTACCGAGCTCCCCTTTACTCCAGTCACCGAGCTCCCCTTGACTCCGGTCACCGAGCTCCCCTTTACTCCAGTCACCGAGCTCCCCTTTACTCCAGTCACCGAGCTCCCCTTTACTCCTGTCACCGGGCTCCCCTTGACTCTGGTCACCGAGCTCCCCTTTACTCCAGTCACCGAGCTCCCCTTGACTCCAGTCACCGAGCTCCCCTTTACTCCAGTCACCAAGCTCCCCTTTACTCCAGTCACCGAGCTCCCCTTGACTCCAGTCACCGAGCTCCCCTTTACTCCAGTCACCAAGCTCCCCTTGACTCCAGTCACCGAGCTCCCCTTTACTCCAGTCACCGAGCTCCCCTTGACTCCAGTCACCGAGCTCCCCTTTACTCCAGTCACCGAGCTCCCCTTTACTCCAGTCACCGAGCTCCCCGTGACTCCGGTCACCGAGCTCCCCTTTACTCCAGTCACCGAGCTCCCCTTGACTCCAGTCACCGAGCTCCCCGTGACTCCGGTCACCGAGCTCCCCGTGACTCCAGTCACCGAGCTCCCCTTTACTCCAGTCACCGAGCTCCCCTTTACTCCAGTCACCGGGCTCCCCTTGACTCTGGTCACCGAGCTCCCCTTGACTCCAGTCACTGAGCTCCCCTTGACTCCAGTCACCGAGCTCCCCTTTACTCCAGTCACCAAGCTCCCCTTTACTCCAGTCACCGAGCTCCCCTTTACTCCAGTCACCGAGCTCCCCGTGACTCCGGTCACCGAGCTCCCCTTGACTCCAGTCACCGAGCTCCCCTTGACTCCAGTCACCGAGCTCCCCTTTACTCCAGTCACCGAGCTCCCCTTGACTCCAGTCACCGAGCTCCCCGTGACTCCAGTCACCGAGCTCCCCGTGACTACAGTCACCGAGCACCCCTTGACTCCAGTCACCGGGCTCCCCTTGACTCCAGTCACCGAGCTCCCCTTTACTCCAGTCACCGAGCTCCCCTTGACTCCAGTCACCAAGCTCCCCGTGACTCCAGTCACCGAGCTCCCCTTGACTCCAGTCACCGAGCTCCCCTTGACTCCAGTCACCGAGCTCCCCTTTACTCCAGTCACCAAGCTCCCCGTGACTCCGGTCACCGAGCTCCCCTTTACTCCAGTCACCAAGCTCCCCGTGACTCCAGTCACCGAGCTCCCCGTGACTCCGGTCACCGAGCTCCCCTTTACTCCGGTCACCAAGCTCCCCGTGACTCCGGTCACCGAGCTCCCCCTGACTCCGGTCACCGAGCTCCCCTTTACTCCGGTCACCGAGCTCCCCTTGACTCCGGTCACCGAGCTCCCCGTGACTCCGGTCACCGAGCTCCCCTTTACTCCAGTCACCGAGCTCCCCTTGACTCCGGTCACCGAGCTCCCCTTTACTCCAGTCACCGAGCTCCCCTTTACTCCAGTCACCGAGCTCCCCTTTACTCCTGTCACCGGGCTCCCCTTGACTCTGGTCACCGAGCTCCCCTTTACTCCAGTCACCGAGCTCCCCTTGACTCCAGTCACCGAGCTCCCCTTTACTCCAGTCACCAAGCTCCCCTTTACTCCAGTCACCGAGCTCCCCTTGACTCCAGTCACCGAGCTCCCCTTTACTCCAGTCACCAAGCTCCCCTTGACTCCAGTCACCGAGCTCCCCTTTACTCCAGTCACCGAGCTCCCCTTGACTCCAGTCACCGAGCTCCCCTTTACTCCAGTCACCGAGCTCCCCTTTACTCCAGTCACCGAGCTCCCCGTGACTCCGGTCACCGAGCTCCCCTTTACTCCAGTCACCGAGCTCCCCTTGACTCCAGTCACCGAGCTCCCCGTGACTCCGGTCACCGAGCTCCCCGTGACTCCAGTCACCGAGCTCCCCTTTACTCCAGTCACCGAGCTCCCCTTTACTCCAGTCACCGGGCTCCCCTTGACTCTGGTCACCGAGCTCCCCTTGACTCCAGTCACCGAGCTCCCCTTGACTCCAGTCACCGAGCTCCCCTTTACTCCAGTCACCAAGCTCCCCTTTACTCCAGTCACCGAGCTCCCCTTTACTCCAGTCACCGAGCTCCCCGTGACTCCGGTCACCGAGCTCCCCTTGACTCCAGTCACCGAGCTCCCCTTGACTCCAGTCACCGAGCTCCCCTTTACTCCAGTCACCGAGCTCCCCTTGACTCCAGTCACCGAGCTCCCCGTGACTCCAGTCACCGAGCTCCCCGTGACTACAGTCACCGAGCACCCCTTGACTCCAGTCACCGGGCTCCCCTTGACTCCAGTCACCGAGCTCCCCTTTACTCCAGTCACCGAGCTCCCCTTGACTCCAGTCACCAAGCTCCCCGTGACTCCAGTCACCGAGCTCCCCTTGACTCCAGTCACCGAGCTCCCCTTGACTCCAGTCACCGAGCTCCCCTTTACTCCAGTCACCGAGCTCCCCGTGACTCCAGTCACCGAGCTCCCCTTTACTCCGGTCACCGAGCTCCCCTTGACTCCAGTCACCGGGCTCCCCGTGACTCCGGTCACCGAGCTCCCATTGACTCCGGTCACCGAGCTCCCCTTTACTCCAGTCACCGAGCTCCCATTGACTCCGGTCACCGGGCTCCCCTTTACTCCAGTCACCGAGCTCCCATTGACTCCAGTCACCGGGCTCCCATTGACTCCAGTCACCGGGCTCCCATTGACTCCAGTCACCGAGCTCCCCTTTACTCCGGTCACCGGGCTCCCCGTGACTCCGGTCACCGAGCTCCCCGTGACTCCGGTCACCGGGCTCCCCGTGACTCCGGTCACCGAGCTCCCCGTGACTCCGATCACCGAGCTCCCCGTGACTCCGGTCACCGGGCTCCCCGTGACTCCGGTCACCGAGCTCCCCGTGACTCCGGTCACCGAGCTCCCCGTGACTCCGGTCACCGGGCTCCCATTGACTCCAGTCACCGAGCTCCCCGTGACTCCGATCACCGAGCTCCCCGTGACTCCGGTCACCGAGCTCCCATTGACTCCAGTCACCGAGCTCCCCTTTACTCCAGTCACCGAGCTCCCCTTTACTCCAGTCACCAAGCTCCCCGTGACTCTGGTCACCGAGCTCCCCTTTACTCCAGTCACCAAGCTCCCCGTGACTCCAGTCACCGAGCTCCCCGTGACTCCGGTCACCGAGCTCCCCTTTACTCCGGTCACCAAGCTCCCCGTGACTCCGGTCACCGAGCTCCCCCTGACTCCGGTCACCGAGCTCCCCTTTACTCCAGTCACCGAGCTCCCCTTGACTCCGGTCACCGAGCTCCCCGTGACTCCGGTCACCGAGCTCCCCTTTACTCCAGTCACCGAGCTCCCCTTGACTCCGGTCACCGAGCTCCCCTTTACTCCAGTCACCGAGCTCCCCTTTACTCCAGTCACCGAGCTCCCCTTTGCTCCAGTCACCGGGCTCCCCTTGACTCTGGTCACCGAGCTCCCCTTTACTCCAGTCACCGAGCTCCCCTTGACTCCAGTCACCGAGCTCCCCTTTACTCCAGTCACCAAGCTCCCCTTTACTCCAGTCACCGAGCTCCCCTTGACTCCAGTCACCGAGCTCCCCTTTACTCCAGTCACCAAGCTCCCCTTGACTCCAGTCACCGAGCTCCCCTTTACTCCAGTCACCGAGCTCCCCTTGACTCCAGTCACCGAGCTCCCCTTTACTCCAGTCACCGAGCTCCCCTTTACTCCAGTCACCGAGCTCCCCGTGACTCCGGTCACCGAGCTCCCCTTTACTCCAGTCACCGAGCTCCCCTTGACTCCAGTCACCGAGCTCCCCTTTACTCCAGTCACCGAGCTCCCCTTTACTCCAGTCACCGAGCTCCCCTTGACTCCGGTCACCGAGCTCCCATTGACTCCAGTCACTGAGCTCCCCTTTACTCCAGTCACCGAGCTCCCCTTTACTCCAGTCACCGAGCTCCCCTTGACTCCAGTCACCGAGCTCCCCTTTACTCCAGTCACCGAGCTCCCCTTGACTCCAGTCACCGAGCTCCCCTTGACTCCAGTCACCGAGCTCCCCTTTACTCCAGTCACCAAGCTCCCCTTTACTCCAGTCACCGGGCTCCCCTTGACTCCAGTCACCGAGCTCCCCTTGACTCCAGTCACCGAGCTCCCCTTGACTCCAGTCACCGAGCTCCCATTGACTCCAGTCACCGAGCTCCCCTTTACTCCAGTCACCGAGCTCCCCTTTACTCCAGTCACCGAGCTCCCCGTGACTCCGGTCACCGAGCTCCCCGTGACTCCAGTCACCGAGCTCCCGTTTACTCCAGTCACCGAGCTCCCCTTTACTCCAGTCACCGGGCTCCCCTTGACTCCGGTCACCGAGCTCCCCTTGACTCCGGTCACCGAGCTCCCCTTGACTCCAGTCACCGAGCTCCCCTTTACTCCAGTCACCAAGCTCCGCTTTACTCCAGTCACCGAGCTCCCCTTTACTCCAGTCACCAAGCTCCCCTTTACTCCAGTCACCGGGCTCCCCTTTACTCCAGTCACCGAGCTCCCCTTGACTCCAGTCACCGAGCTCCCCTTGACTCCAGTCACCGAGCTCCCATTGACTCCAGTCACCGAGCTCCCCTTTACTCCAGTCACCGAGCTCCCCGTTACTCCAGTCACCGAGCTCCCCTTGACTCCGGTCACCGAGCTCCCATTGACTCCAGTCACCGAGCTCCCCTTTACTCCAGTCACCGAGCTCCCCTTTACTCCAGTCACCGAGCTCCCCGTGACTCCGGTCACCGAGCTCCCCGTGACTCCAGTCACCGAGCTCCCCTTTACTCCAGTCACCGAGCTCCCCTTTACTCCAGTCACCGGGCTCCCCTTGACTCTGGTCACCGAGCTCCCCTTGACTCCAGTCACCGAGCTCCCCTTGACTCCAGTCACCGAGCTCCCCTTTACTCCAGTCACCAAGCTCCCCTTTACTCCAGTCACCGAGCTCCCCTTTACTCCAGTCACCGAGCTCCCCTTGACTCCAGTCACCGAGCTCCCCTTTACTCCAGTCACCGAGCTCCCCTTTACTCCAGTCACCGAGCTCCCCTTTACTCCAGTCACCGAGCTCCCCGTGACTCCGGTCACCGAGCTCCCCTTGACTCCAGTCACCGAGCTCCCCTTGACTCCAGTCACCGAGCTCCCCTTTACTCCAGTCACCGAGCTCCCCTTGACTCCAGTCACCGAAGTCCCCGTGACTCCAGTCACCGAGCTCCCCGTGACTACAGTCACCGAGCTCCCCTTGACTCCAGTCACCGAGCTCCCCTTTACTCCAGTCACCGAGCTCCCCGTGACTCCAGTCACCGAGCTCCCCTTTACTCCGGTCACCGAGCTCCCCTTGACTCCAGTCACCGGGCTCCCCGTGACTCCGGTCACCGAGCTCCCATTGACTCCGGTCACCGAGCTCCCCTTTACTCCAGTCACCGAGCTCCCATTGACTCCGGTCACCGGGCTCCCCTTTACTCCAGTCACCGAGCTCCCATTGACTCCAGTCACCGGGCTCCCATTGACTCCAGTCACCGGGCTCCCATTGACTCCAGTCACCGAGCTCCCCTTTACTCCGGTCACCGGGCTCCCCGTGACTCCGGTCACCGAGCTCCCCGTGACTCTGGTCACCGGGCTCCCCGTGACTCCGGTCACCGAGCTCCCCGTGACTCCGATCACCGAGCTCCCCGTGACTCCGGTCACCGGGCTCCCCGTGACTCCGGTCACCGAGCTCCCCGTGACTCCGGTCACCGAGCTCCCCGTGACTCCGGTCACCGGGCTCCCATTGACTCCAGTCACCGAGCTCCCCTTTACTCCAGTCACCGAGCTCCCCGTGACTCCGATCACCGAGCTCCCCGTGACTCCGGTCACCGAGCTCCCATTGACTCCAGTCACCGAGCTCCCCTTTACTCCAGTCACCGAGCTCCCCTTTACTCCAGTCACCAAGCTCCCCGTCACTCCGGTCACCGAGCTCCCCTTTACTCCAGTCACCAAGCTCCCCGTGACTCCAGTCACCGAGCTCCCCATGACTCCGGTCACCGAGCTCCCCTTTACTCCGGTCACCAAGCTCCCCGTGACTCCGGTCACCGAGCTCCCCCTGACTCCGGTCACCGAGCTCCCCTTTACTCCAGTCACCGAGCTCCCCTTGACTCCGGTCACCGAGCTCCCCGTGACTCCGGTCACCGAGCTCCCCTTTACTCCAGTCACCGAGCTCCCCTTGACTCCAGTCACCGGGCTCCCATTGACTCCAGTCACCGAGCTCCCCTTTACTCCGGTCACCGGGCTCCCCGTGACTCCGGTCACCGAGCTCCCCGTGACTCCGGTCACCGGGCTCCCCGTGACTCCGGTCACCGAGCTCCCCGTGACTCCGATCACCGAGCTCCCCGTGACTCCGGTCACCGGGCTCCCCGTGACTCCGGTCACCGAGCTCCCCGTGACTCCGGTCACCGAGCTCCCCGTGACTCCGGTCACCGGGCTCCCATTGACTCCAGTCACCGAGCTCCCCGTGACTCCGATCACCGAGCTCCCCGTGACTCCGGTCACCGAGCTCCCATTGACTCCAGTCACCGAGCTCCCCTTTACTCCAGTCACCGAGCTCCCCTTTACTCCAGTCACCAAGCTCCCCGTGACTCTGGTCACCGAGCTCCCCTTTACTCCAGTCACCAAGCTCCCCGTGACTCCAGTCACCGAGCTCCCCGTGACTCCGGTCACCGAGCTCCCCTTTACTCCGGTCACCAAGCTCCCCGTGACTCCGGTCACCGAGCTCCCCCTGACTCCGGTCACCGAGCTCCCCTTTACTCCAGTCACCGAGCTCCCCTTGACTCCGGTCACCGAGCTCCCCGTGACTCCGGTCACCGAGCTCCCCTTTACTCCAGTCACCGAGCTCCCCTTGACTCCGGTCACCGAGCTCCCCTTTACTCCAGTCACCGAGCTCCCCTTTACTCCAGTCACCGAGCTCCCCTTTACTCCAGTCACCGGGCTCCCCTTGACTCTGGTCACCGAGCTCCCCTTTACTCCAGTCACCGAGCTCCCCTTGACTCCAGTCACCGAGCTCCCCTTTACTCCAGTCACCAAGCTCCCCTTTACTCCAGTCACCGAGCTCCCCTTGACTCCAGTCACCGAGCTCCCCTTTACTCCAGTCACCAAGCTCCCCTTGACTCCAGTCACCGAGCTCCCCTTTACTCCAGTCACCGAGCTCCCCTTGACTCCAGTCACCGAGCTCCCCTTTACTCCAGTCACCGAGCTCCCCTTTACTCCAGTCACCGAGCTCCCCGTGACTCCGGTCACCGAGCTCCCCTTTACTCCAGTCACCGAGCTCCCCTTGACTCCAGTCACCGAGCTCCCCTTTACTCCAGTCACCGAGCTCCCCTTTACTCCAGTCACCGAGCTCCCCTTGACTCCGGTCACCGAGCTCCCATTGACTCCAGTCACTGAGCTCCCCTTTACTCCAGTCACCGAGCTCCCCTTTACTCCAGTCACCGAGCTCCCCTTGACTCCAGTCACCGAGCTCCCCTTTACTCCAGTCACCGAGCTCCCCTTGACTCCAGTCACCGAGCTCCCCTTGACTCCAGTCACCGAGCTCCCCTTTACTCCAGTCACCAAGCTCCCCTTTACTCCAGTCACCGGGCTCCCCTTGACTCCAGTCACCGAGCTCCCCTTGACTCCAGTCACCGAGCTCCCCTTGACTCCAGTCACCGAGCTCCCATTGACTCCAGTCACCGAGCTCCCCTTTACTCCAGTCACCGAGCTCCCCTTTACTCCAGTCACCGAGCTCCCCGTGACTCCGGTCACCGAGCTCCCCGTGACTCCAGTCACCGAGCTCCCGTTTACTCCAGTCACCGAGCTCCCCTTTACTCCAGTCACCGGGCTCCCCTTGACTCCGGTCACCGAGCTCCCCTTGACTCCGGTCACCGAGCTCCCCTTGACTCCAGTCACCGAGCTCCCCTTTACTCCAGTCACCAAGCTCCGCTTTACTCCAGTCACCGAGCTCCCCTTTACTCCAGTCACCAAGCTCCCCTTTACTCCAGTCACCGGGCTCCCCTTTACTCCAGTCACCGAGCTCCCCTTGACTCCAGTCACCGAGCTCCCCTTGACTCCAGTCACCGAGCTCCCATTGACTCCAGTCACCGAGCTCCCCTTTACTCCAGTCACCGAGCTCCCCGTTACTCCAGTCACCGAGCTCCCCTTGACTCCGGTCACCGAGCTCCCATTGACTCCAGTCACCGAGCTCCCCTTTACTCCAGTCACCGAGCTCCCCTTTACTCCAGTCACCGAGCTCCCCGTGACTCCGGTCACCGAGCTCCCCGTGACTCCAGTCTCCGAGCTCCCCTTTACTCCAGTCACCGAGCTCCCCTTTACTCCAGTCACCGGGCTCCCCTTGACTCTGGTCACCGAGCTCCCCTTGACTCCAGTCACCGAGCTCCCCTTGACTCCAGTCACCGAGCTCCCCTTTACTCCAGTCACCAAGCTCCCCTTTACTCCAGTCACCGAGCTCCCCTTTACTCCAGTCACCGAGCTCCCCTTGACTCCAGTCACCGAGCTCCCCTTTACTCCAGTCACCGAGCTCCCCTTTACTCCAGTCACCGAGCTCCCCTTTACTCCAGTCACCGAGCTCCCCGTGACTCCGGTCACCGAGCTCCCCTTGACTCCAGTCACCGAGCTCCCCTTGACTCCAGTCACCGAGCTCCCCTTTACTCCAGTCACCGAGCTCCCCTTGACTCCAGTCACCGAACTCCCCGTGACTCCAGTCACCGAGCTCCCCGTGACTACAGTCACCGAGCTCCCCGTGACTACAGTCACCGAGCTCCCCTTGACTCCAGTCACCGAGCTCCCCTTTACTCCAGTCACCGAGCTCCCCGTGACTCCAGTCACCGAGCTCCCCTTTACTCCGGTCACCGAGCTCCCCTTGACTCCAGTCACCGGGCTCCCCGTGACTCCGGTCACCGAGCTCCCATTGACTCCGGTCACCGAGCTCCCCTTTACTCCAGTCACCGAGCTCCCATTGACTCCGGTCACCGGGCTCCCCTTTACTCCAGTCACCGAGCTCCCATTGACTCCAGTCACCGGGCTCCCATTGACTCCAGTCACCGGGCTCCCATTGACTCCAGTCACCGAGCTCCCCTTTACTCCGGTCACCGGGCTCCCCGTGACTCCGGTCACCGAGCTCCCCGTGACTCTGGTCACCGGGCTCCCCGTGACTCCGGTCACCGAGCTCCCCGTGACTCCGATCACCGAGCTCCCCGTGACTCCGGTCACCGGGCTCCCCGTGACTCCGGTCACCGAGCTCCCCGTGACTCCGGTCACCGAGCTCCCCGTGACTCCGGTCACCGGGCTCCCATTGACTCCAGTCACCGAGCTCCCCTTTACTCCAGTCACCGAGCTCCCCGTGACTCCGATCACCGAGCTCCCCGTGACTCCGGTCACCGAGCTCCCATTGACTCCAGTCACCGAGCTCCCCTTTACTCCAGTCACCGAGCTCCCCTTTACTCCAGTCACCAAGCTCCCCGTGACTCCGGTCACCGAGCTCCCCTTTACTCCAGTCACCAAGCTCCCCGTGACTCCAGTCACCGAGCTCCCCATGACTCCGGTCACCGAGCTCCCCTTTACTCCGGTCACCAAGCTCCCCGTGACTCCGGTCACCGAGCTCCCCCTGACTCCGGTCACCGAGCTCCCCTTTACTCCAGTCACCGAGCTCCCCTTGACTCCGGTCACCGAGCTCCCCGTGACTCCGGTCACCGAGCTCCCCTTTACTCCAGTCACCGAGCTCCCCTTGACTCCGGTCACCGAGCTCCCCTTTACTCCAGTCACCGAGCTCCCCTTTACTCCAGTCACCGAGCTCCCCTTTACTCCAGTCACCGGGCTCCCCTTGACTCTGGTCACCGAGCTCCCCTTTACTCCAGTCACCGAGCTCCCCTTGACTCCAGTCACCGAGCTCCCCTTTACTCCAGTCACCAAGCTCCCCTTTACTCCAGTCACCGAGCTCCCCTTGACTCCAGTCACCGAGCTCCCCTTTACTCCAGTCACCAAGCTCCCCTTGACTCCAGTCACCGAGCTCCCCTTTACTCCAGTCACCGAGCTCCCCTTGACTCCAGTCACCGAGCTCCCCTTTACTCCAGTCACCGAGCTCCCCTTTACTCCAGTCACCGAGCTCCCCGTGACTCCGGTCACCGAGCTCCCCTTTACTCCAGTCACCGAGCTCCCCTTGACTCCAGTCACCGAGCTCCCCTTTACTCCAGTCACCGAGCTCCCCTTTACTCCAGTCACCGAGCTCCCCTTGACTCCGGTCACCGAGCTCCCATTGACTCCAGTCACTGAGCTCTCCTTTACTCCAGTCACCGAGCTCCCCTTTACTCCAGTCACCGAGCTCCCCTTGACTCCAGTCACCGAGCTCCCCTTTACTCCAGTCACCGAGCTCCCCTTGACTCCAGTCACCGAGCTCCCCTTGACTCCAGTCACCGAGCTCCCCTTTACTCCAGTCACCAAGCTCCCCTTTACTCCAGTCACTGGGCTCCCCTTGACTCCAGTCACCGAGCTCCCCTTGACTCCAGTCACCGAGCTCCCCTTGACTCCAGTCACCGAGCTCCCATTGACTCCAGTCACCGAGCTCCCCTTTACTCCAGTCACCGAGCTCCCCTTTACTCCAGTCACCGAGCTCCCCGTGACTCCGGTCACCGAGCTCCCCGTGACTCCAGTCACCGAGCTCCCGTTTACTCCAGTCACCGAGCTCCCCTTTACTCCAGTCACCGGGCTCCCCTTGACTCTGGTCACCGAGCTCCCCTTGACTCCGGTCACCGAGCTCCCATTGACTCCAGTCACCGAGCTCCCCTTTACTCCAGTCACCAAGCTCCGCTTTACTCCAGTCACCGAGCTCCCCTTTACTCCAGTCACCGAGCTCCCCTTGACTCCAGTCACCGAGCTCCCCTTTACTCCAGTCACCGAGCTCCCCTTTACTCCAGTCACCGAGCTCCCCTTTACTCCAGTCACCGAGCTCCCCGTGACTCCGGTCACCGAGCTCCCCTTGACTCCAGTCACCGAGCTCCCCTTGACTCCAGTCACCGAGCTCCCCTTTACTCCAGTCACCGAGCTCCCCTTGACTCCAGTCACCGAGCTCCCCGTGACTACAGTCACCGAGCTCCCCTTGACTCCAGTCACCGGGCTCCCCTTGACTCCAGTCACCGAGCTCCCCTTTACTCCAGTCACCGAGCTCCCCTTGACTCCAGTCACCGAGCTCCCCTTGACTCCAGTCACCGAGCTCCCCTTTACTCCAGTCACCGAGCTCCCCGTGACTCCAGTCACCGAGCTCTCCTTTACTCCGGTCACCGAGCTCCCCTTGACTCCAGTCACCGGGCTCCCCGTGACTCCGGTCACCGAGCTCCCATTGACTCCAGTCACCGAGCTCCCAATTACTCCGGTCACCGAGCTCCCCTTTACTCCAGTCACCGAGCTCCCATTGACTCCGGTCACCGGGCTCCCCTTTACTCCAGTCACCGGGCTCCCCTTTACTCCAGTCACCGAGCTCCCATTGACTCCAGTCACCGGGCTCCCATTGACTCCAGTCACCGAGCTCCCCTTTACTCCGGTCACCGGGCTCCCCGTGACTCCGGTCACCGAGCTCCCCGTGACTCCGGTCACCGAGCTCCCCGTGACTCCGGTCACCGAGCTCCCCGTGACTCCGATCACCGAGCTCCCCGTGACTCCGGTCACCGGGCTCCCCGTGACTCCGGTCACCGAGCTCCCCGTGACTCCGGTCACCGAGCTCCCCGTGACTCCGGTCACCGGGCTCCCATTGACTCCAGTCACCGAGCTCCCCTTTACTCCAGTCACCGAGCTCCCCGTGACTCCGATCACCGAGCTCCCCGTGACTCCGGTCACCGAGCTCCCATTGACTCCAGTCACCGAGCTCCCCTTTACTCCAGTCACCAAGCTCCCCTTGACTCCGGTCACCAAGCTCCCCGTGACTCCGGTCACCGAGCTCCCCGTGACTCCGGTCACCGAGCTCCCCTTGACTCCGGTCACCGAGCTCCCCTTGACTCCGGTCACCGAGCTCCCCTTGACTCCGGTCACCGAGCTCCCCTTTACTCCGGTCACCGGGCTCCCCGTGACTCCGGTCACCGAGCTCCCCGTGACTCCGGTCACCGGGCTCCCCGTGACTCCGGTCACCGAGCTCCCCGTGACTCCGATCACCGAGCTCCCCGTGACTCCGGTCACCGGGCTCCCCGTGACTCCGGTCACCGAGCTCCCCGTGACTCCGGTCACCGAGCTCCCCGTGACTCCGGTCACCGGGCTCCCATTGACTCCAGTCACCGAGCTCCCCTTTACTCCAGTCACCGAGCTCCCCTTTACTCCAGTCACCGGGCTCCCCTTGACTCCGGTCACCGAGCTCCCCTTGACTCCAGTCACCGAGCTCCCCTTGACTCCAGTCACCGAGCTCCCCTTGACTCCAGTCACCGAGCTCCCCTTTACTCCAGTCACCAAGCTCCCCTTTACTCCAGTCACCGAGCTCCCCTTGACTCCAGTCACCGAGCTCCCCTTTACTCCAGTCACCGAGCTCCCCGTGACTCCGGTCACCGAGCTCCCCTTGACTCCAGTCACCGAGCTCCCCGTGACTCCGGTCACCGAGCTCCCCTTGACTCCGGTCACCGAGCTCCCCTTGACTCCGGTCACCGAGCTCCCCTTGACTCCAGTCACCGAGCTCCCCTTGACTCCGGTCACCGAGCTCCCCGTGACTCCGGTCACCAAGCTCCCCGTGACTCCGGTCACCGAGCTCCCCGTGACTCCGGTCACCGGGCTCCCCGTGACTCCGGTCACCGGGCTCCCCGTGACTCCTTTCACCGGGCTCCCCTTGGCTCTGGCCTATGAGATCTCCACCCACTCCACGATGAGCGTCTGTGATGCCCTTTGTCAATTCTCTCGTCCCTCAGGCACGCGGTTCCCCGAGGACTTCTCCATCATGGCGTTGGTGAAACCGAAAGTTGGATCGCAAGCTTTCCTGCTTTCCCTCTACAGCGACCAAGGCATGCAGCAGTTGGGCGTGGAGCTGGGCCGCTCACCAGTCTTCCTGTACGAGGACCACAACGGGAAACCTGCACCCGAGGACTACCCCATCTTTGGAGGCATCAATCTCTCAGACGGAAAGTTAGTACGCGGGCTGCGATCTGTGGGTTTATCTGTGTTGCTGGGCATTTGTGTAGGTGTGTTCACGCGTTCATGTCTGTGTGTGTTTATGTCTGTGTGCTTGTTTGTATTGTGAATGTCTGTTCCCTCGCCACCAATTCCAACCCCCTCCCCGGCCACTCTCTGAGGCTGAACCACACTGTTTGCAACCTTGATGTCCTATTAGACCCTGAACTGAGCTTCCGACCCCATATCTTCTCCATCACCCAGACCGCCTACTTCCACCTCCGTAACATCTCCCATTTCGGCCCTTGCCTCAGCTTATCCGCTGCTGAAACCCTCCTCCATGCCTTTGTTACCTCTAGACTTGACTATTCCTGCGCACTCCTGGCAGGCCTCCCATTTCCACCCTCCGTAAACTTGAGGTCATCCAAAACTCTGCTGCCCGTGTCCTAACTCGCACCAAGTCCCGTTCGCCCCTTAGCCCCTGTGCTCGTGGTTTGGCAATGCCTCAGTTTTAAAATTCTGTTTCTTGTGTTCAAATCCCTCCATGGCCTCACCCCTCCCTATCTCTGTATCCTCCTCCGGCTCCATAACACTCTGAGATCTCTGCACTCCTCCAATTCTGGCCTCTTGCGCATCCCCGATTTCCTTCACTCCACCATCGACGGCCGTGCCTTCACCTGCCTGGGCCCTAACCTCTGGAATCCCCTCCCTAAACCTTTCCGTCTCTCCACCTCTCTCTCCTTGAAACCAGCCTCTTTGACCAAGCATTTGATCACCTGTCCTAATATCTCCTCTTTTGGCTCGTTGTCAATTTTTGTTTGATAACGATCCTGTGAAGTGTCTTGGGACGTTTTACTACATAAAAGACTCAGGGCAAGAAATTCGGTGCATTTGTGCCTCGCGTTAGCACCCAGGGTGGGGGGGCACTAACGGGGCGCAAACGACTTTTCGCACGGGGCGGCGCCGCTAACGACTCCTGCTAAATTCAGCGGGGGTTTAGCGGCGGCGGTAACCGGTAGCGCCCTGCTCTGCTGTGCAGGCGATCCGTGCACAGCTCCCCGTTTTCGCCCCGCCTGCAAAATTGGCACACGCCCCCTGAATCTCCGCCGGGCGATGATACTGACCGATTCAGGGGGTGGGATTGGAGCAGCAGGAGGCTCGCGGGGCCCTAAGTAAAGGGGAGGTGGCGGGCGGGGACACAAAAATCGTCCGACTTACTTGTCGCGGCCTGTTGCCTGTTTGAACGCGGGGTTCATGCCGCGATCTGGCAGCCCCGCACTCCTCTTGTTTGCCGGGCTGCTGACATGGCACCCTGCTCCCCGGTGGGCCAGGTAGGGCCCCCCCCTTTAATGAGGGGAACAGCCCTTCCAAGCGGTAACGCTAGGTGGCCCAGTGCGTAGCGCTGCAGAACGCACCTCCCCGATATTCGGGGTTAGCGCTCGAAGAAGGAAGTGGAGTGCTTGAATTAGCGCTCCACCTCCTCCTTGGGGCGTTAAAGCTGAATTTACCGATTGCTGCCGCTATTTTTCGCCAGGCGCTAAATTTTGTGCCCAGGCGACATTAGCGACCCAAAATGGTCGTGAATGAATTTTTCCCCCTCCGTATAAATTCTAGTTGCTGTTGTTATGTGCTTTGTCTGTGTGATTGTTTGGCTGGCTATTTCTATCAGCCTGTGTGATTGCATGTGCACCTGTATATGAATGCATCTGTGTGTCTGTGTAACTGTGTCTGTGTATTGGTTTGTACCCATGTGTGTGTATATCTGACTTTGTCTGTATATGTGCAGCTCTGTGCCTGTCGATGTATGTGCATGTGTATGCACAAGCTTGTGTGGAAGTGTGTTTTCTCTGCAGATCTGTGTGTTTTTGTTTATTTATATATACGTGTGTCTCGGTGTGCACCAGTCTGTGTGCGTCTGAATGTGTGCTGTATGCCTGCGTCTATGTCCGTCTGTCTTTGCCTGTCTGTGTCTGCGTATTTTTGTACATGTGTGTCTGTCTGTTTCTTTGTCTGTGTACTTCTCTATGTCTCTGTCTGTTTCTGAGTCTGTGCATTTTCCTGTCTGTGTCTGTCTGTTCCTATGTCTGTGTATTTCATTGTGTGTCTGTCTGTGTATTTCACTGTGTATGTGTGGTTTGTTTCTATGCCTATGTATGTCTCTGCGTGTCTGTCTATCTATTTCTGTCTTTCCATTTCGCTATGTGTGTGTGTCTGATCCTATGTCTATGTATTTCTGTGTGTGTATCTGTCTGCTTCCACGTCTATCTATTTCTGTGTCTGTCTGTCTGATACTATGGCCTCGCTTTTCATTGGGCCGTGAGGCAGGCCGTGAGGTGGGCGGGGGGTTAAAAATCGCAAAAAATGGCGGGCGGGATCCCCCCCCCCGCCTGGTTCCCGACTCCGAGCAATTTTAACTCAGGCGTGTCTGATGGTCCCGACTCCGTCCCGCACCCAACAGGCGGGACTGGTCTTTAAGGCCGTTAATTACCATTAAATGGCCTCTATAATCCTATTTTAACAGGCCTTTGCAATTTTAACCCTTTTCCCACGTAAACCACGCCTGGTGGGAATCACGAATGTGAAACCTGGCGGGAGCACTATTGCATTGGTGACTTTCAACTGCAGGTCAACCATTAAAGTTGAGATTTGATCAGCCATGATTTGCAGGTGGCAGGACTTCGTGGTCTCGGGTCTGGGGCAACTTTTACAAGGCTTAACCACACCTGTGGAAGGTTGGTGCCTCACACCCATCTCCATTGTGACCTCCTGGGAAACCCCTCTCGCCACCTTCACTCAGCGCTTCCTCAACGGAGGCATATGCCAGAAGCATGGGAGCCATTTATTTCCTTCGTTCTGGGCATTAGAGGAGCTCGAGCACCAGCCGTGGCAGCAGCAGAACCAGGAACAGCAGCAGCAACAGCAACAGCAGCAGCAGCAGGAGCGCCAGGCTGCTGCTCACCCACCTGAAGCTGCACAGGCCAGAAGGGGCCAGCGCCTGGAAGCCCATCGGCGCAGAAGATACCCCCCAAACAGGGTCTACAGACGCAGGGTCAGCTACCTCAACATGTCTGAGCAGCAGTGCCAAAGGTGGCTCCGACTTTTGCGACAGGTAGTGACTGACGTCTGCGCAATGCTACAGCAAGACCTGCTGCCCAGAGGACCAGCTGGACAACCCGTACCAGTGGCCATCAAAGTCACCACTGCACTCAACTTTTTTGCCTCAGGCTCATTCCAGGGATCATCAGCGGCATCTCCCAGGCGGCCGCACACACTTGCATCACGCAGGTAACCGATGCCCTCTTTGCCCTCGCGCACAATCGCATCCATTTCACCAAGGATCGAGCAAGTGTCACGGCACGAGCGGTTGGATTAGCTCACCTGGCAGGCTTTCCAAGGGTGCAGGGCATCATTGACTGCACATATGTGGCCCTTAGGACATCCCATCGCAATCCAGGTATTTTTGTCAACCGCAAGGGCTTCCACTCCCTCAACGTTCAACTGGTGTGTGGCCACAAGAAGGAAATTTTGCATGTTTGTGCCATGTACCCTGGCAGTTGCCATGACTCCTTCATACTGCGCCAGTCTAGTGTGCCTCCGCTATTCAGTCCGCCACACCAACTTAACGGATGGCTACTTGGAGACAAGGGGTATCCCCTGAGGACGTGGCTAATGACGCAGTTGAGGAGGCCAGCCAACGAAGCTGAGGAACGCTACAACTCCAGCCACATGTCCACCAGATCCATAATCAAGCGAACCATCGGTTAGCTGAAGATGCGCTTCAGATGCCTTGATAGATCAGGTGGAGCCCTGCAGTACTCAGCAGCCAGGGCCTCCAGAATCATCGTCGTTTGCTGCGCACTTCACAACATGGCACAGCGTCGTGGCTTGCAGATTCCTGAGGACCAAGTGGCTCCTCACATATCCTCCTCAGAGGAAGAGGAGGAGGAGGGCGAAAACGAAGATCCTGCAGAGGCCCATCAACCAGCAGCAGCATTACGCGGGAACATTGCTGCCCGGGATGCAAGGAACACAATCATCCTGGCCAGATTTGCTTAGCCTAGTCAATCAAACACTTTTGCTTCACAGATTCTTACCTGAGCATTGACAATGGCCAAGACCCTGCGGATTCCTAGCTATTTGACCAGCATACTGACAAGTGCAAGTAATCCTAAGCCCTCAATGTGAAAGTCCCATTTGTGAAATGACACACGCCACAACTGCAACAGTTGCCATCAGAATTTTTATGTACAAGAACCAACTGATGGCATTTTTACAATAAACACAACATTTCACCCAAGTTACTACCCGTGTGACTATTTGTGCTTTTTCTCTTACGCGTGCTCCTACATAGTGCTTTCCCTGTGGCTTCAGCGGATGTGGAGGCCCCTTGCTCACTTTCCTGCTGCTCCTGTCTCGACACCTTTGGCGGGCATCCTCTGGGGTTGTGAGCCTGTGAGGGCTCGTCAACAGTCTGCTGCTCCTGCGGCTGTGCAGGGGTTGAGACGCCTATCTCAAGGGTGTGGACTCCGGTGGGGCTCTGGCCGAGGGCTCTGCAGTGGCGTGGAAGTGTGAGCGCTTGGAGAGGAGACCCACTTCCTTGAGGTCTGCCACCAACCTCCCTCTCATGGTTCAGGTCCCCCTCAGCACCTGCAAGTTGCTGGAGAGCAGCTTGCTACACATCAGGGGGGCCATGGGGACCCGTATCTGCAATGGCAGTCCTGCTCAGAAGGACTTCCATGAAGGTCTGGTTTCTCTGTTCAATAGATGCCCATCGCCCCTCAAGTGATGTCATTCTATTCTGAACAATGACCATGTTTTCCATACCCTGGCGACTAAGCTCCTCCATGGCCATAGCCCTCCTCTCCTCTACCGTAGCCATCCTCTCCTGCACCGTAGCCAGCCTTAACACGGAGGGAGATATCCTTTCCGTGTTCATGCGCCAATGACTCCACAAAGGCTCTGCTCATGTTCGCTATGGACTCCTCTATTCACTCCACACTCGCAGTGATCCTAGAGACAAAACCTGCCAGAGACTCCTGCATCTGTGCCTGGAGTTCCATGACCGCTGATCTCATGGATGGATCCAGAGGCAAAGGGTCGACATGCTGCTGAGCCAAGCTGGCAGAGTCCTGCGCCCTCTGACTAGGACTCTCCACTGCTGTCCCTGTCTCCACAATCTGCTGATGCTCACTTGTGAGCTGTGATACACCAGGTGACAACACTACTCTATGTCCCGAAGGTCCCACCGAGGTGTGAGTGTCTGCGCTGGTGCTGGGTGCGCAGAATTCTGGTGACGCTGTGCCCTCAGAGGTTGCAGCTTCCTCTGAGGAGTCTGGCTGCTCAGACTCTTCTTCCTGGCTAGGGGGGACAGATGCTTGTGATGGTCCTGTGGGGGAGTAAAGGAAAGAGTTACAGATGTGATGCCAAGGCTACATGCACATAGCTTTTTGCAGATGCTCATAAATCCATCTGTCACAGCTTGACAATCATTATCAGCGACTCATGCAATGTCAAAGAGAGTGATGGGAAACTTCTCTGTCACCAGCTTGCTGTGTTGCACCTGTCTGTCCACCCCCCATGCGCAAATCATCCTCAAAACCAATGATTTCCAGGATGGCCTCCTCCCAGGGGTTCAGGTGTGCTATTGAGGGTGGCCCTCCTCCTGTCCTGGCTCGCTCTCTTTTGTTGTGAGCTCTCTTTTCCTGCAATGAGGGAGACAAGTGGAGGTTGAGTGAGAATGAAGGAGTGAGTGTAGAGAATCCATTGCATAGATACTTAGAAGCAGACAAAGATGGAGTGAGGTGGCAAGACCATGGGCCCTCCCTGTGTGTTGTCAGTTGTGTTCAAAGCATCAGAATGAGAGGGAGTGTGAGGGCTGCATGGTGGAATAGTTATGTGAATGTGAGCAGAGAGAGAGAGGGAATGGGTAAGGGTGCATGGATGTCAGTGTCAAGTGAGATGTGGAGGAAGAGATTGCTGAAGCTGAGTGCTGGTGAGGAAAGGCAATGGGGATCAGCTTGAGGGTGATGGGAAATTCATACTCACTTTTCCAGTGCGCAGAAAGTCATGAAATCTTTTCCTGCAGTGTGTCCAGGTTCTGCGGGTGACTCCCAAGGAATTGACCTCCTCAGCCACCTGCACCCACACAGCCTTGGTCTGAGTGGGAGGACTCTTCCTCCCTGATGAAGGGAACAGGACCTCCTTGTTGGCCCTAGCCCCATCCACCAATGCCTGAAGTGCTGCCTCGTCAAAGCGAGGAGCTGCTCCTGCCCTCCCGCTTGTCATCTCTCCTGCAGATCCCTCTGACACCAAATGGAGGAAGCTTGGAAGCCTGCAGAAGAAGCGAGGCTTGCTGTGGACCTTAACTGCAGCAGCAGTGATGACGTCATCGGAGGGGACTTTCAGTCATGAAAAACCCCCTTGCAAAGGCTTCCCACACGTTGGAAATCAATTGGCCAATTGAGTTAAAATTACATCAATCTCCCACACCCATTTAGATTCGTGTGGGAAACACGAAATTTAGATAACACGACAACAGCCCGCACCTGAGCTAAAATCACCCCCTTTGTCTCTGTTTTCCTCTGTGTGTTTCTCTGCCTGTCTCTATGTCTGTTTCTGTGTGCGTATGTCTCTACATGTGTCTATCTATTTCTATGTCTGTGTATTCCTGTATGTGTTTCTGTGTGTGTGTCCGTCTCTATGTATATTTATCAATGTCTGTCTGTTTCTATATCTATCCATTTCTCTACGTGTGCGTCTGTCTGTTTCTATATTTGTGTACATCTCTACCTGTGTGTCTCTGTATATGTATGTCTGTGTGTGTGCCTGTTTCTATATGTGTATTTCTTCGGGTGTCTATCTATTTCTACGTCTGTGTATTTCTTAGACTTGGGTGTACAGGGCACAATTTCAAAATTTGCAGATGACACAAAACTTGGAAGTATAGTGAACAGTGAGGAGGATAGTGATAGGCATATAGTGAAGGCCCTTGAGAGGGCGCAGGGGAGATTTACCAGAATGGTTCTGGGGATGGGGGATCTTAGCTACACGGACAGGTTGGAGAAGCTGGATTTGTTTTCATTAGAGAAAAGGAGGTTGAGGGGTGATTTAATAGAGGTGTACAAGATTATGACGGGTTTGGATAGGCTAGACGGGGAAAGGCTGTTCCCACTAGTTGATGGTACAAGGACTAGGGGACACAGATTTAAGGTTTTGGGCAAGAGATACAAGGGGGACGTGAGGAAAATCTTTTTTACGCAGCGAGTGGTGAGGGCCTGAAATTCCCTGCCGACGGAAGTGGTGGAAGCGGAGACACTCGGGGGGGGGGGGGGGGGTGCGGCTGGGGAAATTCGGTTGGTTTGCTCCTCCCGTTAGCGCCTTAAGAGGGCAGTAATGGGGCACAAAGCAACTAGATCCCGGGCGCGGCAATGTTTGTGCCGCTCACGATATTGACCAGACATTTTGCGGTGGCGCTAAACACTACCGCCACGTTCTCCTGCGCCCGCAGATCGTGATGTCAGTCGAGTGTGCAACGCCCCGGTAGCGCCCCGGGCCGGATATTGAGTGGCGCCCCCTGCCTTTCCGCCTGCCGCTAGCAACGACAGGTTGAAGAGAGCGTTTTGCAGTTGGGAAGGGACTAGGGGAGCGCTATTTAAAGGTGACCACTTCCTGCCTTTTTTTGTCGGCGACATTTTTGCACCACGCATTCTGAGAGAGAGAGACTTCTGGAGAGATTCAACGCTGTGTGAAGGAGTTTTGGGTACTGAGCAGCACTTTGCAGGTTCATTTTGATTTGACCTTCCTTGTATCGATTTAGAAGAGACTATGGGGGCTGCACTCTGAGCTCTTTCCCTGGGCCTCTCCATTGTTCTTTCCAGCAGAATTGATGTACAGGTCTCTCCAGGCCGAGATTCAAGGCTGCTATGAGCAGGATGTGGATGGAGAGCAAGATCGACCCTCCCCTTTAAGAACTGGCCGGCGCCAGTGTGTCTGTGTTCCATTGCTGACTGACATCACATGAGCTTCGCCAGCACTCTGAGGTAGCGCCTTGCTCCTCGGTGTTAGCGCCTTAAGACAGGTGTGTAGCGCCTGATTTAGCGCTCCAATCACCTCCAGGGGCGATAAAAGCCAAGTTTGCAGTCGGAGGAGATTATTAGCGGCAGGTGCTAAACTTTGCGCCCGGCCGATAATTGCGCCCCAAATGGGGCGATACCGAATTTTTCCCCCTCTACCTTTAGAATTGAGGAATGAGGGAGGACTTAAAAAAACTGTAATGAGAGTTGTCTGCAACAGCAACAACAGCTTGTATTTATATAGCGCCTTTAATGTAGTAAAACGTCCCAGGACGCTTTAAAGGAGTATTTTAAGACAAAAAATTTGACACCGAGCCACAGAAGGAGAAATTAGGGCAGGTGACCATAAGCTTGGTCAAAGAGGTAGGTTTTAAGGAGCGTCTTAAAGGAGGAAAGAGAGGTAGAGAGGCGGAGAGGTTTAGGCAGGGAATTCCAGAGCTTCAGGCCCAGGCAACAGAAGGCACGGCCTCCAATGGTTGAGCGATTATAATCAGGGATGCTCAAGAGGGCAGATTTAGAGGAGCGCAGATATCTCGGCTGTGGGGGTTGTGGGGCTGGAGGAGATTACAGAGATAGTGAGGGGCGAGGCCATGGAGGGATTTGAAAACAAGGATGAGAATTTTGACATTGAGGCGCTGCTTATCCGGGAGCCAATGTAGGTCAGCGAGCACAGGGGTGATGGGTGATCGGGTCTTGGTGCGAGTTAGGACACAGGCAGCCGAGTTTTGGATGACCTCAAGTTTAAGTAGGGTAGAATGTGGGAGGCCAGCCAGGAGTGCGTTGGAATAGTCAAGTCTAGAGGTAACAAAGGCATGGATGAGGGTTTCAGCAGCGGATGAGCTGAGGCAGAGGTGGAACCAGGTGATGTTATGGAGGTGGAAATAGTCGGTCTTTGTTATGCCACAGATATGTGGTCGGAAGCTCATTTCAGGGGCCAATCTGACACCAAGGTTGCGAACAGTGTGATTCAGCCTCAGACAGATGTTAGGGAGGGGCCTCCTGATAGCAGCAATGAAGTGGCAGAATGTATTAATTCGGAGATTAGAGAGGCTTGTAGCAAAAGCAGAGTTGTTTTAATGGGAGACTTTAATTGTCATCTAGATTGGGTAGATCAGAGGAGCTCATGTCAGAAAGTTAGCGAATTTCAAGCGTGCATTCAAGGTAGTATTCTGGAGCAATATGTTCCAGAACCAACAAGATTTAAGTGAGGAATGAGCCAGACTTAGTTAATAAGCTAACAATAAGGGAATATTTATCTAACAGTGCTCGAATAATCTGAGCGAATTCAATGTTACATTTGAAAAGGAGAATCGTAACACAGTTACTAAGATTCTAGATTTTGGTGAGGCTAACTTTAACGGGATGAGACAGAGACCGACAACAGAAAACTGTTCTCGGGTAAAACCACAGAGGAAGAGTGGGTGGTGTTCAAAAAATAATTTAGCTTAATTGAGAACCAGTGTATACCCCTAAGGGGCAAGAGCTCTACTTTACCAAATAAAACAGCTATGGTCGACAAAAGAGGTGAGAGAGAACACAAAACTAAAGGAAAGAGCGTACAAAAGTGCAAAGGATAATGTGGATCCAGGGGACTGGGAGAGATATAAAGAACAGCAAAGGAAGAGCTGCAAAAAGGGAGTACGAATAGCGAGGATATCAAGATTAACGCAGGAAGTTCTTACAATTATATTTGAAGAAAAAGGGTAATGCAGGCTCTTTAAAAACAGATGGGGTAATATTGCAAATCAAAATAAGGAAATGGCAGACTTGATAAATAATTACTTTGTGGCAGTCTTCACACGGGACAAAGAGGATAATATACCTGACATTCCAGGGAAATGAATAATGAATCAAGGACTGGAACTCGGACTAAAGCTAACGTAAACAAGAAAACAGGATTAGAAAAAAATAATGGCACCAAAGACCGACAAATCCCCAGGACCTGATGGTCTCCACCCCAGGGCTTTAAAGGAAGTAAGTGAGGAAATTGCAGATGCTTCAGCCATAATAAGAACATAAGAAATAGGAGCAGGAGTCGGCCATTCGGCCCCTCGAGCCTGCTCTGCCATTCAATCAGATCATGGCTGATCTTCTACCTCATCTCCACTTTCCTGAACTATCCCCATATCCCTTGATCCCCTTAATATCTAAAAATCCATCGATCTCTGTCTTGAATATACTCAACGACTGAGCCTCCACAGCCCTCTGGGGCAGAGAATTCCAAAGGTTCACCAGCCTCTGAGTGAAGAAATGTCTCCTCATCTCAGTCTTAAATGGCTGACCCCTTATTCTGGGACTGTGACCCCTGGTTCTGGAGTCCCCAGCCAGTGGAAACATTCTCCCTGCATCTACCCTGTCAAGCCTTAAACTCTAGAGAATATAGACCTAGTCTACTCAATCTCTCCTCATAGGACAGTCCCAGGGACCAGTCTGGTGAACCTTCAGTTGCACTCCCTCTATGGCAAGTATATCCTTCCAAAGCTCTCTCGATTCAGTAATTGGCTCTTTAGATTGGGAAATGGCAAATGTAACTGCATTATTTAAGAAAGGTGAGAGAGAGAAACCGGGAAATTATAGACCGATTAGTCTAACATCTGCTGTGAGGGAATTATTGGAATCTATATTTAAGGACAGAGTGACTGTGCACTTAGAGAAATTTGAGCTGATTAGAGAGAGCCAGCAAGGATCTGTAAAGGGTAGGTCATGTCCAACGAACCTAATTACATTTTTGAGGAAGCGACTAAAGTAGTGGACAGGGGAATGTCGATGGATGTAGTTTATATGGACTTCCAGAAGACATTCGCTAAGGTTCCACATAAGGGATTATTAGCTAAAGTTAAAGCTCATGGAATTGAAGTCAAATTATTAACCTGGTTAGATGATTGGTTAGGCGGTAAAAGGCAGAGAGCAGGGATAATGGGCATGTATTTCAATTGGAAGGAAGTGACTATAAGGATCTGTGCTGGGGCCTCAACTATTCACTATATTAATGACTTGGATAACGCAATAGAGAGCCGTATATCCAAGTTAACCGATGACACAAAGATTGGTGGCATAGCAAGTGTAGGCGGGAGCATGAAATTACAAAGAGACACTGATAGATTAAGTGAGTGCGCGAAAACGTGGCAGATGGATTTCAATGCAGGTAAGCGTGGGGTCATCCATTTAGGACCAAAAGAGAATAGATCAGAGTATTATTTAAATAGTAAGAAGCTAGGAACAGCAGAGCTCCAAAGAGATTTAGGGATCCATGTACACAGATCGCCAAAATGTAGTGGTCGGGTACAAAAATAATCAAAAAGGCAAATGGAATGTTATCCTTTATAACTAGAGGGCTAAAATATAAAGGGGAGGATGTTTTGCTACAGTTATACAAAGCCCTGGTTAGACCACATCTGGAGCACTGTACAGATATGGGCACCGCACCATAGAAAGGATATATTGGCCTTGGAAAGGGTGCAGCGCAGATTCACCAGAATGTTACCAGGTCTCCAAGGCTCATATTATGAGGAGAGATTACATAAACTAGGCTTGTATTCCCTGGAATATAGAAGGTTAAGGGGTGTTTTGATTGAGGTTTTTAGGTGTTGAAAGGAATTGATAGGGTAGATAGGGTGAAACTTCTTCTACTGATGGGGGGAGTCCAGGACAAGGGGACATCACCTTAAAATCAAAGCCAGGCCATTCAGGAGAGAAGTTAGGAATCACTTCTTCATGCAAAGGGTGATAAAGTGTGGCACTCTCTTCCACAAAAAGCAGTAGATGTTAGCTCAGTTAATGATTTTGAAATCTGAGATCGATAGATTTTTGCTAGACAAGGGTGTAAAAGGATATGGAACCAGGGCAGGTGGATGGAGTTAGGATACAATCAGCCAGGATCTCATTGAATGGCAGAACAGGCTCGAGGGGCTGAATGGCCTCCTCCTGTTCCTATGTTTCAATATCTGTCTATTTCTCTACGTGTCTGTCTGTTTCAATATCTGTGTATTTCTCCATGTGTGACTCTGTCTATTTCTATGTCTGTGTATTTCTCTACATGTGTGTCTGTCTGTTTCTAGAATCGTAGAATCACAGAATGATGCAGCACAGAAGGAGGCCATTCGGCCCATTGTGCCTGTGCCAGCTCTTTGGTAGAGCTATCCGATTAGTCCCACTCCCCTGCTCTTTCCTCTTTTTGGTCCCTAACCGGCCCCATCTTTCCTTTGACTACTCTTTTAACTCTTTACATGTTTATAAAAGACTTTTGGGTTACCTTTTATGTTACCCGCTAATCTATTCTCATACTCTCCTTTTGCCCCTCTCTACATGTGTGTCTGTCTGCTTCTATATCTGTGTAATTCTCTGTGTGTGTCTGTCCATTTGTATGTCTGTGTAATTCTCTGTGTGTGTCTGTCTGCTTCTATATCTGTGTAATTCTCTGTGTGTGTCTGTCCATTTGTATGTCTGTGTATTGCTCTACATGATTGTCTGTTCTTATGTCTGTGTAATTCTCTACATGTATGGTCTGTCTATATTTGTGTATGTGTATATCTACATGTGTGTGTGTTTCTATGTCTATATTCCTTGACATGTCTGTCTGTCAGTTCCTATGTCTGTGTATGTCTCTCTACATGTGTCTATCTATTACTGTGTATTTATCTACACGTGTCTGTTTTTATCTGTGTATTTCTGTACTTATCTGTCTATTTCTATGTCTGTGTATTTCTCTATATCCGTGCCTGTCCACCTCACCACCACCTCTCTCGACCGCCCTCCCAACCCCCCAGCACTGTCTAGCATTTGCTGCACTGCTTGTCTGTCATCCAGTCCTGGTTGAGCAGAAATTTCCTCCAACTAAATATTGGGAAGACCAAATCCATTGTCTTCGGTCCCCGCCACAAACTCCATTCCATAGCCACTGATTCCATCCCTCTCCCCGGCAACTGTCTGAGGCTGAATCAGACCGTTCACAACCCTGGTGTCATAGTTGACGCCGAGAAGAGCTTCCAACCACTGATGTGCCAAATAACTGCCTGAATCCATGAGGTTAAAGCTTAAAACTAAAGGCTTTTATTAAGTAAGAACATGGCATCAAGTTAACACAGGGCAACCATCATTCATCACCGACCCAGCCCTTGGTAGAACATTCCAGAAGAGGGGCGGGGCTAGGGAGGAGCATTAGTGGTTACACCGGTAGAACATTCCAGACATTAACAAGTACAACAACAACAGACAATACAAATGCCAGAACACAGAGTTATTTCATCACATTCACCCCCTGCTATAGATTCAGTCTGTCAGGAGGTCTGATAATCCTCTGGGAACGATGTAACTCTTGCTGAGGCTCCTCCCGGAGTACTAACTCCGGTTCATTTGAATTCCCAGAATCATCAGTATTTTCCACACTGAGGGTTTGTGTCTCTGAAGGTCCAATACCACAATTGAAAACTCTACTCTCAGAGTCGAACTCTTTTCGAGCTCCAGCAGGTGCAAGATCTTTAATAGAGACCGTATCCTCTCGCCCATCCGGATATTGAATATACGCATACTGGGGATTAGCATGGAGGAGTTGTACTTCCTCCACCAGTGGATCAGTCTTGTGGCCTCTCACATGTCTGCGCAACAACACAGGGCCCGTGGTCATCAACCATGTGGGTAACATTACTCCATTAGTAGCTTTTCTTGGAAAACTAAACATCCTTTCATGAGGGGTGGCATTCGTCGCTGTACACAAAAGAGACCTTATGGAATGCAGCACGTCTGGCAGGACATCCTGCCAGCGAGAGGTCGGCAGGCCTCGTGACTTCAGAGACAGTACGATAGACTTCCACACTGTCGCATTTTCTTTCTCGACCTGCCCATTACCACGAGGGTTATAGCTGGTAGTTCTACTCGTTGCAATCCCTTTTGATAGCAAAAACTGTTGCAATTCTTCGCTCATAAAGGAAGAACCTCTATCACTATGTATATAGTTAGGCATGCCAAACAAGGAAAACAGTTGGCAGAGGCATTTAATTACAACAGCACTAGTCACATCCGGACAGGGGATAACAAAAGGAAACCGAGAGTACTCGTCTATAATATTAAGAAAATAGACATTACGGTCGCTCGATGGAAGGGGACCTTTAAAATCGAGACTCAAACGCTCAAATGGTCGAGTTGCTTTAATAAGATGAGCTGGCTCGGACGGCATATAGAAGCGGGGTTTGCATTCAGCACAAACACGACAGGTTCTGGTCATTGTCCGGACCTCCTCAATAGAGTAGGGTAGATTGTGGGACTTAATGAAGTGGTTCATTCTGGTAACCCCAGGGTGGCAGAGTGCGTCGTGGAGACTTTGAAGCTTATCTATACCTAGACTAGCACATACTCCTCGTGACAAAGCATCCGATGGCTCATTAAATACTCCAGGCCTGTACTGAATATCATAGTCATATGTTGACAGTTCTATTCGCCATCTTAAAATCTTATCATTTTTGATCTTGCCTCTCTGCTTAGTATTGAACATAAAGGCCACGGATCGCTGGTCAGTAATGAGCGTAAAACATTGGCCAGCGAGATAATGACTCCAATACCTGACTGCTTCGATAATCGCCTGTGCCTCCTTTTCCACTGAAGAATGTCAAACTTCTGGTCCTTGCAATGTACGAGAGAAGAAAGCTACTGGTCTACCAGCTTGGTTAAAAGTTGTTGCCAATGCAAAATCAGATGCATCACTTTCCACTTGAAAAAGGATCTTCTCATCCACGGCACATACCACTGCCTTCTCAATGTCCCGTTTGATATTAAGGAAAGCCTCCTGAGCTTCCGCCGATAGCGGAAAAGACGTCAAATTAATAAGAGGTCGGACTTTATCTGAGTAGTTAGCCACCCACTGGGCATAGTACAAGAAGAATCCCAGACACCTTCTTAAAGCTTTTACAGTGTGAGGTAAAGGTAATTCCTTAAGTGGGCGTAATCTTTCAGGATCTGGCCCGATTACCCCATTCTCCACAACGCAACCAAGAATACACAAATGTGTAGTATTGAAGGTACACTTGTTTTCGTTGTAGGTCAGGTTTAACCTCTTTGCAGTCTCTAGGAACTTCGCGAGATTTTGATCATGCTCCCGTTGGTCGCGCCCACAGATAGTAACATTGTCCAGGTACGGGAATGTTGCTTCCAATGCGTATTCATCCACCATACGATCCATCTCCCGTTGGAAGACAGATACCCCATTCGTCACTCCAAAGGGCACCCTAAGGAATTGGTACAGGCGCCCATTAGCTTCGAAGGCCGTATAAGGTCGGTCTTCTTTTTTAATGGGGAGTTGATGGTAGGCAGACTTTAAATCAATGGTGGAGAACACGCGGTACTGAGCTATCTGGTTCACCACCTCAGAAATACGAGGCAAAGGATAGGCGTCTAATTGGGTATACAAGTTTATAGTCTGGCTATAATCAACCACAAGTCTTTTCTTTTCATTAGTTTTAACCACCACCACCTGGGCACGCCACGGGCTACCACTGTGTTCGATGATTCCCTCCCATTGAAGCCTTTCCACTTCTTCTTTTATAAATTTTTTATCTTCTGAACTGTACCGTCGACTCTTAGTCGCTATAGGTCTACAATTAGGAGCAAGGTTCACGAACAAAGAAGGCGGACTTATTTTTAAAGTAGAAAGGCCGCAGACTGTGAGCGGAGGCTGGGATCCACCATACTTAGGGGTGACACTCTCATGCTGACACTGGAAGTCCAAGCATAAAATTAAGTTCACACACAACTGAGGTAATATGAGGAGTTTAAAATCCTTATACTCCGTATCCTTAACAGTCAATGTGACTTTACAATATCCAGTTACCTCCGAAGTAAGGGACTTGGACGCCATCACGATTTCACTTCGAGTAGGATACACCTTCAATGAACAGGAGTTAACAAGGTTGGGGTATATAAGACTTTCAGTACTGCCACAGTCTATCAAACGCCCAGTAGGACGACCATTAATCTTGATGTCCATCATAGATTTCGACAAGGAACACGGTATGGTCTGGTCAACCGTAACTGAGGCTAGAGTAAAACGATAGGCGGCAGCAGAAAAGACATCGGGTACAGGATTACCCTTACACACTTTACTAAAATGTCCCCGTTTCTTACATTTAAAACAGGTAGCCTCTCTGGCTGGGCATCGTTGCCTGGGGTGTTTAGATTGGCCACAAAAATAACACTTAGACCCATGGGGTACAGCCGCAACAATAGGATTGAGTGGAGGCTCCATTGGTGTTATGGATGCCTCCATACTCGGAACACACGAGGCTGAGAAAAACGCGTGGACTGATGCATACACTTCTAAATTCTTCTGGGCTACATCTAACGATCGAGCAGTAGCGCCGACCGTTTTTAAAACTAACGAGTCATTCTCGAGAAGTCTCTGTCTAATATAATTAGATCGGAGGCCAGATATGAAAGAATCGCGGATGGCCTCTTCCTGATACAATATGGCAGAGACAGCCTTGTAGTTGCAATCCTTAGCCAAAGCCTTAAGGTCCTGCAGGAAATTGTCCAGAGATTCCTCGGGTAATTGCCTGCGAGTAGACAAAAGATACCTGGCGTATACTTCGTTAACTGACTTAAGGTACTGGGCCTTAAGGGCTGCGAGGGCCTCTTCATATGTAGTAATATCTTCAATTATCGAGTAAGTTTGATGACTTACCAAGTTGGTTAGAAGACCCAACTTGTTAACCGTTGAATTGACCGATGCGATGAAGTGTTCAAAACATCGAAGCCAATGCATAAATTTCTTCGACGCGTCTGCCGAATGGGGATCGATATCCAGACGCTCTGGTTTCAAAAATTGATCCATCTTCCAAAAGTTGTTACTTAATAAAATTGCTGTGCCAAATAACTGCCTGAATCCATGAGGTTAAAGCTTAAAACTAAAGGCTTTTATTAAGTAAGAACATGGCATCAAGTTAACACAGGGCAACCATCATTCATCACCGACCCAGCCCTTGGTAGAACATTCCAGAAGAGGGGCGGGGCTAGGGAGGAGCATTAGTGGTTACACCGGTAGAACATTCCAGACATTAACAAGTACAACAACAACAGACAATACAAATGCCAGAACACAGAGTTATTTCATCACAACCACAAATCCGCGCCATCACCAAATCCGCTTATTTCCATCTCCGTAATGTTTCTCGACTCTGCCCTCAACTCATCTGCTGCTGAAACCCTCATATATACCTTTGTTACCTCTAGACTTGACTATTCCAATGCTCTCCTGGCCGGCCTCCCATCTAACACCCTCCATAAACTTGAACTCATCCAAAACTCTGCTGCCCGTGTCCTAACTCGTACCAAGTCCTGTTCACCCATCTCCCCTGTGCTCGCTGACCTACATTGGCTACAGGTCCGGCAATGCCTCCATTTTAAAATTCTCATCCTTGTTTTCACCCCTCCCCATCTCTGTAATCTCCTCCAGCCCCACAACCCTCCGAGATCTCTGCACTCCTCTAAATCTGACCTCTAGCACATCCCTGATTATAATCGCTCCACCATTGGTGGCCGTGCCTTCAGCTGCCAAGGCCTTAAGTTCTGGAACTTCCTGCCTAAACCTCTCCACCTTGCTACCTCTCTTTCCTCCTTTAAGACGCTCCTTAAAACCTACCTCTTTGACCAAGCTTTTGGTCACCTGCCCTAATATCTCCTTAGGTAGCTCGGAGTCAGATTTTGTTTGATAAACCTCCTGTGCAGCGCCTTGGGACATTTTACTATGTTAAAGGTGCTATATAAATACAAGTTGTTGTTGTTAATGTCTGTCTGTTTCTCTATCTGTGTCCGTCTCTTTCGTTCACTGTGTAATTCTCTACCTAAGTGTCTGTCTGTTTCTATGTCTGTGCATTTCTCTGTGTGCATCTGTCTCTTCCTATGTCAATGTATGTCTGTGTCTGTTTCTATGTCTGTATTTATCTGTGTGTCTGTCTGTTTCTATGTATGTGTATTTCACTGTGTATGTGTATCTGCTTCTACGTCTGTTCCTATGTCTGTGTGTCTGTGTCGGTTTCTAAGTCTGTATTTCTCTGTGTCTATCGGTTTCTATGCCTATTTCTCTATGTATGTGTTTGTATTACTCTATGCATGTCTCTGCCTGTTTCTGCATCTATGTATTTCCCCACATGTGTGTCTGTCTCTTTTTATATCGGTGTATTTATCTACATGTGTGTCTCTCCATTTTTATGTGTATTTCTCTGTGACTATCTGTCTGTTTCTATATCTGTAATTCTCTACATCTGTGTCTGTCTGTTCCTATGTCTGTGTGTGTCTCTACAATGTGTGTCTGTCTTTGTGTGTCAATGTCTGTATTAGTGTCTGTATATTTATCTGTGTATGTGTGTCTGTTTCTATGTCTGTGTCTGTCTCTACAATGTGTGTCTGTCTCTGTGTCAGTGTCAGTTTCCAGATCTGTTTATTTTTCTACGAGTGTCAGTTTGTTTCTATATCGTGTCTGTGTATTTCTCTACATGTGTGTCCATCTGTTTCGGTGTCTATTTCTCTGTGTGTATGTCTGTCTGTTTCTATGTCTGTATATGTCTCTGTGTGTCTGTAAGCTTCTATGTCTTTGATATTCTCTCTTTTTCTGTCTGTTGCAATGTCTGTATATTTCTCTACATTTGTGTATGTCTGTTTCCATGTCTATATTTCTCCTTGTGTGCTTGTATGTCTGTGTATTTATCAATGTCTGTCTTTCAGTTTCTTTGTTTATTTCTCAACATTTGTCTCTTTCTATCTCTGTCTCTGTGCTATCTCTGTGTATTGTCTCTGTTAGTGTCTGTCTCTGTGTCTGTCTCTGTGTCAGTCTGTGTTATGTTAGAGTCTATCTCTATGTCTGTGTTACTGTCTGCATCTTTGTCTGTGTGTTTCTGTATTAGGGTCTGTGTTGGTGTCTGTCTCTGTGTGTCTGTGCTAGTGCCTGTGTTAGTGTCTGTGTCTGTCGCTGTGTTGGTTTCTGTGTTAGTCTCTGTCTCTGTGTTAGTGTCTGTCTCTGTGTCGGTGTTAGTGTCTGTTTCAGTGTCTGTGTCTTGTCTCTGTTAGTGTGTCTTAGTGTCTGTCTCTGTGTTAGTGACTGTCTCTGTTTTAGTGTCTGTGTTAGTAGCAGTGTCTCTGTCTGTCCCTGTGTTAGTGTCTGTGCTACTTTCTGTGTTAGTGTCTGTCTCTGTTAGTGTCCATCTCTGTGTTAGTGTCGGCCTGTGTGTTACTCTCTGTGTTACTGTCTGTGTCAGACTCTGTGTTAATCTCTGTCTCTGTGTTATGTTTTTCTCCGTGTCTGTGTTAGTGTCTGTCTCTGTATTAGTGTCTGTGACTGTGTCTGTCCCAGTGTTAGTGTCTGTCTCTGAGTTGGTGTCTGTGTCAGTGTCTGTCTCTGTGTCTGTCGCTGTATTAGAGTCTGTCTCTGTGTAAGTGTCTGTCTCTATGTCGGTGTTTATCTGTCTCTGTGTCTGTGTAAGTCTTGTCTCTGTGTTAGTGTCTGTCTTTGTCTCTGTGTCCATCTCTGTGTTAGTGTCTGTCTCTGTATTAGTGTCTGTGGATGTGTCTGTAGCTGAGTCTGTGTCTGCTAGTGTCTGTCTCTGTGTTAACGTCTCTCTCTGTGTTAGTGTCGTCTCGTGTTGGTGTCTGTTAGTTTCTATCTCTGTGTTAGTGTCTGTGTCGGTGTCTGTGTTGGTTTCTGTGTCTGTCTCTGTGTTAATGTCTGTATTAGTGTCTGTCTCTGTATTGTGTCTGTCTCTGACTCGGTGTCGGTGTTAGTGTCGGTGTAATTGTCTCTGTCTGTCTCCGTGTTCGTGTCTGTCTCTGTGTTCATGTCTGTGTTAGTGTCTGACTCTGTGTCAGTCTGTATTAGTGTGAGAGTCTGTCTCTGTGTCAGTGTCATTGTCTGTCTCCATCTCTGTGTCCATCTCCGTGTTAGTGTCTGTCTCTATATTAGTGTCTGTAGCTGTGTCTGCGTCTGTGCCTGTGTTAGTCTCTGTTTCTGTGTCTGTATTAGTTTCCGTGTCTGTGTCTGCCTCTGTTTCTGTATTGCGTCTGTCTCCGACTCTGTGTCAGTATTAGTGTTGGTGTTAGTGTATGTGTCTGCATTAGTGTCTGTGTCAGTGTCTGTATTAATGTCTGTGTTAGTGTCTGTCCCTGTACCTTCCTCTGTGTTGGTGTCTGTGTTACTGTCTGTGTTAGTGTCTGTGTTAGTGTCTATGTAATTGTCTCTGTCTGTCTGCATGTTAGTGTCTGTGTCTGTTTTAGTGACGATGTCTGTGACTGTGTAAGTATCTCTGTGTCTGCCTCTGTGTTAGTATCTGTATTACTGTCTGTATCTGTTGGTGTCATTCTCTCTGTTAGTTCCTGTGTTATTGTCTGTTTCTATCTCTGTCTCTGTCTCAGTGTCTGTCTATGCGTTAGTGTCAGTGTCTTTGTCAGTCTCTGTGTCAGTGTCTGTGTTCGTGTCGGTGTTAGCGTATGTGTCTGCGTAATTGTCTGTCTCTGTGTTACTGTCTGTGCTATTTTCTGTGTCAGTGTCTGTCATTAAGAACATAAGAAATAGGAGCAGGAGTAGGCCATTCGGCCCTTCGAGCCTGCTCCGCCATTCAATGAGATCATGGCTGATCTTCTGCCTCAACTCCATTCACCGGCCCAATCGCCATAGCCCTTGATGCCCTTACTAGTCAGAAATCTATCGACTTCTGTTTTGAATATACCCAATGACTGAGCCTCCACAGCCCTCTGGGGTAGAGAATTCCAAAGATTCACCACCCTCTGTGTGAAGAAATTTCTTCTCATCTCAGTCCTGAATGGCCAACCCTTTATCCTGAGGCTGTGGCCCCTGGTTCTAGACTCCCCAGCCAAGGGAAACATTCTTCCAGCATCCATCCTATCAGGCCCTGTAATAATTTTGTATGCTTCAATGAGATCCCCTCTCATTCTTCTGAATTCAAGGGAATACAGGCCTAGTTTACTCAATCTCTTCTCATACGACAGTCCCGCCATCCCAGGAATCAATCTCGTGAACCTTTGTTGCACTCCCTGTATGGCAAGTATATCCTTCCTTAGGTAAGGAGACCAAAATTGTACACAGTACTCCAGGTGTGGTCTCACCAAGGCCCTGTATAATTGGAGTAAGACTTCTTTACTCCTGTACTCAAATCCTCTTGTAATGAAGGCCAACATACCATTTGCCTTCCTAATGGGCTTGCTGCACCTGCACATTCACTTTCAGTGACTCATGTACAAGGACACCCAGGTCCCTTTGAGCATCTGCATTCCCCAATCTTTCACCATTTAGGAAATACTCTGCCTTTCTGTTTTTTCTACCAAAGTGGATAACTTCACATTTATCCACATTATATTCCATCTGCCATGTTCTCGCCCACTCACTGAGCCTGTCGAGATCCCATTGAAGCCTCTTCACATCCTCTTCACAACTGACACTGCCACCTAGCTTTGTATTATCTGCAAATTTGGAAATGTTACATTTAGTTCCCTCATCCAAATCATTGATATAGATTGTGATTAGCTGGGGCCCAAGCACCGATTCTTGCGGTACCCCACTAGTCACAGCCTGCCATCCTGAAAAAGATCCGTTTATTGCTACTCTTTGTTTTCTGTCTGTTAATCAATTCTCAATCCATGTTAGTATATTAACCCCAGTTCCATGTGCCCTAATTTTGTTCACCAACCTCTTGTGTGGGACCTCATCGAAGGCCTTCTGTCTTTGTGTTAGTGTCTGTTCTGTGTCAATCTGTATTAGTGTGAGAGTCTGTCTCTGCATCTGTCTTTGTACTGTGTCTGTCTGGGAGTTAGTGTCGGTGTTAGTGTCTGTCTGTCTCTGTTTCTGTCGCTGTATTAGTGTCTGTCTCTGTGTCGGTGTCTGTGTGAGTCTCTATGTCTGTCACTGTGTCTGTTTCTGCATTGTGTCTGGCTTTGAGTCAGTGTCTGTGTTGATGTTGGTGTCTGTGTTACTGTCTGTGTCTGTGTTAGTGTCTCTTTGTATTAGTGTCTGTCTCTGTGTTAGTGACCATCTCTCTGTTAGTGTCAGTGTTGCTGTTTGTGCTAGTGTCTGTGTTAGTCTCTGTGTTACTCTCAGATTTTGTCTGTGCTAGTGTCCGTTAGAGTCTGTCTCTGTGTTAGTGTCTGTCTCTGTGTTAGTGTCTGTCCCTGTGTCTGTCTGTGTGTCTGTCTCTGAGTTAGTGCCTGTATCTGTCTCTGTGTTAGTGTCTGAGTTAGTGTCTGTCTGTCGCGGTGTCTGTCGCTGTATTAGTGTCAGTGTCTGTTTCTGTGTTTCTGTCTGTGTTAGTGTCTGTCTCTGTGTTAGTGCCTGTGTCTGTGCCAGTGTTGGTGTCTGTGTCTGCGTTAGTGTCTGTGTCTGTCTCAGTATTAGGGTCTGTGTTAGTGTCGGTCTCTGTGTTAGTGTCTGTATCTGTATTACTGTCTGTCTCTGTTAGTGTCTGACTCTGTGTTAGTATCTGTCTCTGGCTTAGTGTCTGTTTCTGTGTCTGTCTATATGTTAGTGTCTGTATCTGTATTAGTGTCAATGTCTGTCAGTCTTGGCCTCTGTGTCAGTGTCTGTGTTAGCATCCACGTTAGTGTCAGTCTCTGTGTTAGTGTCTGACTCTGTGTCTGTGCCGGTGTTAGTGTATGTGTCTGCGTTAGTGTCTTACTTTGTGATACTCTCTGTCTCAGTGTTACTGTCTGTGCTATTTTCTGTGTCAGTGTCTGTCTTTGTGTTAGTGTTGGTGTCTGTGTTAGTGTCTGTTCTGTGTCAGTCTGTATTAGTGTGAGAGTTTTGTCTGTCTGTCTCTGTGTCTGTCGCTGTATTAGTGTCTGTGTCAGTCTCTGTGTCAGTCTCTCTGTATTGTGTCTGTCTGAGTCGGTGTTAGTGTCTGTGTGAGTCTCTGTGTTTGTCCCTGTGTCTGTCTCTGTATTGTGTCTGTGTTAGTGTCTGTTCTAGTGTCTGTATTACTGTCTGTTTCTTTTAGTGTCTGACTCTGTTAGTATCTGTGTTGGTGCCTGTGTTAGTCTCTGTCTTCCTCCAACGGCTCCGCTTCTTCCTTGAACAGAGGCTCGTCCAGTCCCCATCCACCACCACCCTCCTCCGCCTGGCTGAACTTGTTCTCACATTGAACAACCTCTCCTTTAACTCCACTCATTTCCTCCAAATCAAAGGTGTTGCCATGGGTACCCGCATGGGTCCTAGCTATGCCTGCCTTTTCGTGGGCTATGTGGAACAATCTTTGTTCCAGTCCTACTCAGGTCCCCTCCCTCACCTCTTTTTCCGATACATTGATGACTGTATCGGTGCCGTTTCCTGCTCTCGCCCTGAACTCGACAATTTCATTCACTTTGCCTCCAATTTCCACCCTTCCCTCACCTTCACATGGTCCATCTCTGACTCTTCCCTTCCCTTCCTTGACTTCTCCGTCTCCATCTCTGGGGATAGGTTATCGACCAATATTTACTACAAGCCCACTGACTCCCACAGCTACCTGGACTACACTTCCTCCCACCCCGCTTCCTGTAAGGACTCTATTCCATTCTCCCAGTTTCTCCGCCTCCGCCGTATCTGCTCCGACGATGCCACCTTCCACACCAGTGCTTCAGACATGTCTTCCTTTTTCCGCAACCGAGGATTCCCCTCTACCGTGGTTGACACTGCCCTCGACCGTGTCAGTTCCATCTCCCGCACCTCTGCCCTCACCCCTGCCCCTCCCTCCCGGAACCACGATAGGGTTCCCCTTGTCCTCACCTTTCACCCCACCAGCCTCCACATTCAACGGATCATCCTCCGGCATTTCCGCTACCTCCAAAGTGATCCCACCACCAAACGTATCTTCCCCTCCCCTTTCAGCATTCCACAGGGACCGCTCTCTCCGAGACACCCTAGTCCACTCCTCTATCACCCCAAACAGCCCTTCCCCTTCGCCTGGCACCTTCCCGTGCAAGCGGAGGAGATGTAACACCTGCCCCTATACCTCCCCCCTCCCCACTGTCCAGTGCCCCAAACACCCCTTCCAGGTGAAACAGCGATTTACTTGTACTTCTCGCAATCTAGTATACTGTATTCGCTGCTCACGATGCGGTCTCCTCTACATTGGGGAGACCAAACGCAGATTGGGTGACCGCTTTGCGGAACACCTCCGTTCAGTCCGTAAGGGTGACCCCGAGCTTCCGGTCGCCTGTCATTTCAATTCACCGCTCCATTCCCACTCGGACCTCACCGTCCTTGGCCTCTTGTACTGTTCCACGGAAGCTCAACGTAAACTCGAGGAACAGCACCTCATCTTCCGATTAGGCACTCTGCAGCCTTCCGGTCTCAATATCGAGTTCAACAATTTCAGATCATAACCTCGGCCCCTATTTCATTTTCACTTATATTTTTCCACTCCTTTCCTTTTCCCCCCCCCCCTTTCCTTTTGTTTCTCTCTCACACCTGGCAGCTATCTTTTGCCCTGCCAGTACACTTTACAACTAATCTCAGCCTATTACCATCTCGTCTAGCTTCTAATCTCTTTTACTTCTTTTGGTTCTTTTATTCTTTTGTCCAATCGCAGCCCTGCCTTCGATCTAGTTCCTTTTCTCTCCAGTTTTGAAGAAGGGTCAAACCCGAAACGTCAACTCAAATTTCTCTCCACGGATGTTGCCTGACTTGCTGAGTTTTTCCAGCATTTTCTGTTGTTATTTAGTCTCTGTCTTAATGTCTGTCTCTGTGTTAGTGTCAGTGTCTGTGTTTGTGTCTGTGTTAGTGTCTGTGCTAGTTTCTGTGTCAGTGTCTGTCTCTCTTTGTGTCTGTCTCTGTGTTAGTGCCTGTGTCTGTCTGTCTGTCTGTGTTGCAGTTTCTGTGTCAGTGTCTGTCTCTGTGTTGGTGACCATCTCTCTGTTAGTGTCTGTGTTACTGTCCCTGTGTTAGTGTCTGTCCCTGTGTCAGTCAGTCCCTGTGTTAGTGTCTGTCTCTATGTTAGTGGCTGCCTCTGTGTCTGTCTCTTTATTGTGTCTGTCTCTGTGTCAGTCTCTGTGTCAGTCTCTCTGTATTGTGTCTGTCTGAGTCGGTGTTAGTGTCTGTGTGAGTCTCTGTGTTTGTCCCTGTGTCTGTCTCTGTATTGTGTCTGTGTTAGTGTCTGTATTACTGTCTGTTTCTTTTAGTGTCTGACTCTGTTAGTATCTGTGTTGGTGCCTGTGTTTGTCTCTGTCTTAATGTCTGTCTCTGTGTTAGTGTCAGTGTCTGTGTTTGTGTCTGCGCTAGTGTCTGTCTCTGTGCCTGTGTTCGATTCTGTGTCTGTGACAGTGTCTTTGTTAGTGTCTTTGTCTCTGTCTGTGTCTGTCTCTGTATTAGTGTCTGTCTCTGAGTTAGTGTCTGTCTCTGTATTGTGTCTGTCCCTGTGTTAGTGTCTGTGCTCGTGTCTGTGTAATTGTCTCCATGTTTGTGTCTGTGTTAGTATCTGTTAGTTCCTGTGTTATTGTCTGTCTCTGTGTCTGACTATGTGTTAGTGTCTGTGTTAGTGTTTGTCTCTGTGTTAGTGTCTGTGCTAGTTTCTGTGTCAGTGTCTGTCTCTCTTTGTGTCTGTCTCTGTGTTAGTGCCTGTGTCTGTCTGTCTGTCTGTGTTGCAGTTTCTGTGTCAGTGTCTGTCTCTGTGTTGGTGACCATCTCTCTGTTAGTGTCTGTGTTACTGTCCCTGTTAGTGTCTGTCCCTGTGTCAGTCAGTCCCTGTGTTAGTGTCTGTCTCTATGTTAGTGGCTGCCTCTGTGTCTGTCTCTTTATTGTGTCTGTCTCTGTGTCAGTCTCTGTGTCAGTCTCTCTGTATTGTGTCTGTCTGAGTCGGTGTTAGTGTCTGTGTGAGTCTCTGTGTTTGTCCCTGTGTCTGTCTCTGTATTGTGTCTGTGTTAGTGTCTGTTCTAGTGTCTGTATTACTGTCTGTTTCTTTTAGTGTCTGACTCTGTTAGTATCTGTGTTGGTGCCTGTGTTAGTCTCTGTCTTAATGTCTGTCTCTGTGTTAGTGTCAGTGTCTGTGTTTGTGTTTGCGCTAGTGTCTGTCTCTGTGCCTGTGTTCGATTCTGTGTCTGTGACAGTGTCTTTGTTAGTGTCTTTGTCTCTGTCTGTGTCTGTCTCTGTATTAGTGTCTGTCTCTGAGTTAGTGTCTGTCCCTGTATTAGTGTCTGTCCCTGTATTAGTGTCTGTCTCTGAGTTAGTGTCTGTCTCTGAGTTAGTGTCTGTCCCTGTGTTAGTGTCTGTGCTCGTGTCTGTGTAATTGTCTCCATGTTTGTGTTTGTGTTAGTATCTGTTAGTTCCTGTGTTATTGTCTGTCTCTGTGTCTGACTATGTGTTAGTGTCTGTGTTAGTGTTTGTCTCTGTGTTAGTGTCTGTGCTAGTTTCTGTGTCAGTGTCTGTCTCTCTTTGTGTCTGTCTCTGTGTTAGTGCCTGTGTCTGTCTGTCTGTCTGTGTTGCAGTTTCTGTGTCAGTGTCTGTCTCTGTGTTGGTGACCATCTCTCTGTTAGTGTCTGTGTTACTGTCCCTGTGTTAGTGTCTGTCCCTGTGTCAGTCAGTCCCTGTGTTAGTGTCTGTCTCTATGTTAGTGGCTGCCTCTGTGTCTGTCTTTTTATTGTGTCTGTCTCTTTATTGTGTCTGTCTCTGAGTCAGTGCCTGTGTTAGTGTATGTGTAATTGCCTGTGTTTCTCTGTGTTAGTATCTGTCTGTGTGTTAGTGTCTGAGCCAGTGTCTGTCTCAGCGTGTGTGTCAGTATCTGTGTTAGTGTCTGTTTTACTCTCTTTGTCCATGTTAGTGTCTGTCACTATGTTATTGTCTGTCTCTGTTTCCGTCTGTGTTACTGTCTGTCTCTGTATCTGCCCCTTGTCTATCTCTGTATTCTGTCTGTCTCTGAGTTAGTGTCTGTGTTGCTGTCTGTATTAGTGTCTGAGTAATTGTCTGTGCCAGTGTGCCTGACTCTGTGTTAGTGTCTGTCTCTTTATTGTGTCTGTCTGTTAGTGCCTGTGTTACAATCTGTGTTTGTGGTAGTGTCTATTTCTGTGTCAGTGTTAGTGTCTGTTTTACTGTCTTTGTCCGTGTTAGTGCCTGTGTTAGTGTCTGTCACTGTTATTGTCTGAGTTAGTGTTAGTGTCTGCCTCTGTGTCTGTGTTAGTGTCGGAGTAATTGTCTGTGTTCATGTCTGTCTCTGTGTTCATGTCTGTCTCTGTGTCATGTCTGTCTCCGTGTAAGTGTCTGAGTTAGTGTCAGTGTCAGTATCTGTGTTAGTGTCTGTTTTACTGTCTTTGTCAGTGATAGTGTCTGTTAGTATTTGTCTCTATGTCTGTCTCTCTCGCTGTATCTGTCTGTCTCTGTGTTAGTGTCTATCTCTGTGTCTGTCTGTGTTTCTACTGGTGTCTGTGTTAGTGTCCATCTCTGTGTTGATGTCTGTGTTAGTGTCTGTGTTACTGTCTGTCTCTGTGTCAGTCTCTGTATCTGCCCCTTGTCTATCTCTGTATTCTGTCTGTCTCTGAGTTTGTGTCGGTGTTAGTGTCTATGTTAGTGTCTGTGTTGCTGTCTGTGTTACTGTCTGTATTAGTGTCTGAGTAATTGTCTGTGTCTGTGCCAGTGTCTGTCTGCCTGACTCTGTTAGTGTCTGTATCTTTGCCTGTGTCTGTGTTGGTATCTGTCTCTGTCTCTGTGTTAGTGTATGAATCTGTCTGTCTCTATGTCTGTCTCTGACTGTGTCTGTGTCTCTCTCAGTCCCTGTATCTGTCTCAGTGTTATTGTCTGTCTCCTTGTTAGTGTCTGTCTCTTTGTCCGTCTCTGCGTTAATGTCTATGTTAGTGTCAGTCTCTGTGGTAGTGTCTGTGTTACAGTCTGTGTAATTGCCTGTCTCTGTTAGTATCTGTCTGTTAGTGTGTGAGTTAGTGTCTGTGCCAGTGTCTGTCTCAGTGTGTGTCAGTGTCTGTGTTACTGTCTGTTTTACTGTCTTTGTCCATGTTAGTGTCTGTCACTGTGTTAGTGTCTGTCTCTTTTATTGTCTGAGTTAGTGTCTGTTTCTGTGTTACTGTCTGTCTCTGTGTCAATCTCTGTATCTGCCCCTTGTCTATCTCTGTATTCTGTCTGTCTCTGAGTTTGTGTTGGTGTAAGTGTCTATGTTAGTGTCTGTGTTGCTGTCTGTGTTACTGTCTGTATTAGTGTCTGAGTAATTGTCTGTGTCTGTGCCAGTGTCTGTGTGCCTGACTCTGTGTGTCTGTATATTTGCCTGTGTCTGTCTCTGTGTTGGTATCTGACTCTGTGTACGTGTCCGTCTCATGTCTCTGAATCTGTGTCTCTGATAATGTGTCAGTGTCTATTTCTGTGTTAGAGTCTATCTCTGTGTTAGTGTCTGTATCTGAATCTGTCTCTGAATCTGTCTCTGTGTAAGTGTCTGTCTCTGTCTCAGTGTTATTGTCTGTCTCCTTGTTAGTGTCTGTCTCTTTGTCCGTCTCTGTATTAATGTCTATGTTAGTGTCAGTCTCTGTGGTAGTGTCTGTGTTACAGTCTGTGTAATTGCTTGTCTGTTAGTATCTGTCTGTATGTTAGTGTTTGTGCCAGTGTCTGTCTCAGTGTGTGTGTGTCTGTTTTTCTGTCTTTGTCTGTGTTAGTGTCCGACTGTGTGTCCATCTGTGTTAATGTTTCTGCTAGTTTATGTGTCAGTGTCTTTCTCTGTTCGTGTCTGTGTGGCTGTGTCAGTGTCTATCTCTGTGTCTGTGTTACCATCTGTGTCAGTGTCTATCTCTGTGTCTGTGTTACCATCTGTGTCAGTGTTAATCTCTGTGTCCGTGTTAGTGTCTGTTAGCGTTTGTGTCAGTGTCTGTCTCTGTATTCTGTCTGTCTCTGAGTTAGTGTCCGTATTAGTGTCTATGTTACTGTCTGTGTGCCTGTCTCTGTTAGTGTCTGTCTCTGTGTAAGTGTCCGTCTCTGTGTTAGTGCCAGTGTTAGTGTCTGTCTCTGTGTTATTGTCTGTCTCTGCATTGTGTCTGTCTCTGAGTTAGTGTGTCTCTGTGTTAGTGTCTGTGTTAATGTCTGTCAGTGTTAGTGTCTGTATCAATGTCTGTGTTACTGTCTGTTGGTCTCTGTGTGTGTCTCTGTATCAGTGTCAGTCTCTGTATTGAGTCTGTCTGTGTTAGTGTCTGTCTCTGTGTAAGTGCCTGTCTCTGTCTACGTTATTGTCAGTCTCTTTGTTGGTGTCTGTGTCAGTGTCTCTCTCTGTGTTGGTGTCTGTGTGTTTGTCAATCACTGTTAGTCTCTGTCTACGTTACTGTCTGTCTCTTTGTCCATCTCTATGTTAGTGTCTATGTCTGTGTTAGTCCCTGTGTTAGTCTGTGTTTGTATCTGAGTCAGCGTCTCCCTCTCTGTCTGTCTCTGTGTTAGTGTCTATCTTTTTTTATTATTCATTTATGGGATGTGGGCGTCGCTGGCAAGACCAGCATTTATTGCCCTAGTTACATAGAAACATAGAAGCAGGAGTAGGCCATTCGGCCCTTCGAGCCTGCTCCGCCATTCAATGAGATCCTGGCTGATCATCCAAACCCTAGCACCCGGTCCCTACACCGACAGCCATCCCACCCAAGCCCTATCCCCGTAACCCCGTGTATTTAATCCCCCCTAACACTAAGGGCCAATTTTATCATGGCCAATCAACCTAACCCGCACATCTTTGGACTGTGGGAGGAAACCGGAGCACCCGGAGGAAACCCACGCCCTTGAGAAGGTGGTGGTGAGCCGCCGCCTTGAACCGCTGCAGTCTGTGTGGAGAAGGTGCTCCCACAGTGCTGTTAGGGAGGGAGTTCCAGGATTTTGACCCAGCGACGATGAAGGATCAGCGATATATTTCTACGTCATGATGGTGTGTGACTTGGAGGGAAACTTGGAGGTGATGGTGTTCCCATGCGCCTGCTGCCCTTGTCCTTCTAGGTGGAGAGGTTGTGTGTTTGGGAGGTGCTGCCGAAGAAGCCTTGCCGAGATGCTGCAGTGCATCTTGTAGATGGTACACACTGCAGCCACGGTACGCCGGTGATGGAGGGAGTGAATGTTTAAGGTGGTGGATGGGGTGCCAATCAAGCGGGCTGCTTTGTCCTGGATGGTGTCGAGCTTCTTGAGTGTTGTTGGAGCTGCACTCATCTAGGCAAGTGGAAAGTATTCCATCTCACTCCTTACTGGTGGAAAGGCTTTGGGGAGTCAGGAGGTGAGACAGTCGCCGCAAAATACCGAGGGCTAGAAATTCACCTTGGCCCCGCCAGCTGGCTAGCGCCCAAAAGTTAGCACTGTGCGCGGAGCCAGTTGCGCCCATCAGAAATTCAGTTTTTGCGCCCCAAGTCGGAACCGGGCGCTATTCCAGGGTGTGCCCGCCCCCGCTTGGGGCGCTGAAACTGAATTTCAGCGCTGTAGGTGCCGCAGCGCCACCCGCTGCGGAGTGGCAGGCTGCGGTACTGCAGGCCTCCTCCTCTTAAGGGGGAGGTGCCTGCAACGGGGAGATCGCCGCTCGCTAGTGCCGGCAAATGAGCCCGGCACCACGGAGAAGTGCCGGGCTCCCGGAAAGCAGCCGGCAATGCCGCGGGGGGGTGGGTGGAGGAGGCCGGGGAAGGAGGTGCGGGCAGGCGGCCGCCGAAAAAGCGGCCGGCCGCACCTCCGCCTTAACTAGTGCCACTAAGGCTGCAGCACGGCCCGGTCTTCACATCGTTGTTTGCGGCTGCTGCGGAAGAGGCGGCCGCAACTAAATATGGGGGTCGGGCCGGTAGCAGGGCGGAACCGGGGCACTGCGCACACCAATGACGTCATCGGTGCCGGCTCAGCGCTACCGGCTACCGCCGCCATTACCGCAGCGCTGAATATCAGCGCAAACTCCTCTACTGGCGCAGAAGCCCTCTTTGGGCGGTAACTGGGCGCAAAGCCCACTGAATTTCTGGCCCCTAGCCTCTCACCTGCTCTTGTTGCCACAGTATTTATGTGGCTGGTCCAATTAAGTTTCTGGTCAATGGTGACTCCCAGGAATAACAACAGAAAATGCTGGAAAAACTCAGCAGGTCAGGCAACATCCGTGGAGAGAAATTTCAGTTGACGTTTTGGGTCGAACCCTTCTCCCAGGATGTTGACGGTGCAGGACTCGGTGATGGTAATGCCGTTGAATGTCAAGGGGCGGTGGTTAGACTCTAGTGTCTGTCCATGTGTTAGTGTCTGTGTTAGTGTCTGTCCCTGTGTTACTGTCTGTGTTACTGTCTGTGCTACTGTCTGTCCCTGTGTTACTGTCTGTCCCTGTGTTAGTGTCTGAGTCTGTGTTGGTGTCTGTCTCTGTGTTAGTGTCTGTGTTAGTGTCTGTCCCTGTGTTACTGTCTGTGTTACTGTCTGTCCCTGTGTTACTGTCTGTCCCTGTGTTAGTGTCTGAGTCTGTGTTGGTGTCTGTCCCTGTGTTGGTGTCTGTCCCTGTGTTAGTGTCTGTGTTAGTGTCTGAGTCTGTGTTGGTGTCTGTGTTACTGTTTGTGTTACTGTCTGTGTCAGTGTTACTGTCTGTCCCAGTGTTGGTGTCTGTCCCTGTGTTGGTGTCTGTCCCTGTGTTAGTGTCTGTGTTAGTGTCTGAGTCTGTGTTGGTGTCTGTGTTACTGTTTGTGTTACTGTCTGTGTCAGTGTTACTGTCTGTCCCAGTGTTAGTGTCTGTCCCTGTGTTAGTGTCTGTCCCTGTGTTCGTGTCTGTGTCTTAGTGTCTGTGTTAGTTTCAGTTTGTGTTAATATCTATCTTTGTCTGTGTTTGTCTCTGTGTCTGTCTCTGCATAAGTATCTGTCTCTGTGTTATTGTCAATGTCAGTTTCTGTCTGTGTTAGTCTCTGTGTCTGTCTCATTGTTAGTGTCTGTCTCTGTGTTACTGACTGCGATTGTGTTAGTGTCTGTGTTAGTGTCTATGTCTGTGACCATGTCTGTGTTAGGGTCTGTCTCTCTGTCAGTGTAGAGCTCTGTGTTGATGTCTCTTTCTGTATTAGTGTCTGTCTCTATTAGTGCCTGTGTCTTTGTCTGTCTCTGTGTTAGTGTCTGTCTCTGTGTTAGTGTCTGTCTCTGTGTTGGTGTCTGTCTCTGTGTTAGTTTCAGTTTCTGTTAATATCTATCTCTGACTTAATGTCTGTGTTAGTATCTGTCTCTGCGTTAGTGTCAGTTTCTGTCTGTCTGTCTGAGTGTCTGTGTCCATGTTAGTCTCTGTGTCTGTCTCACGGTTAGTTTCTCTGTTAGTGTCTGTATCTCTGTTGGTGTCTGTTTAAGTGTCTGTGACCATGTCTGTGTTAGGGTCTGTCTGTGTTAGTGTCTCTGTGCCTGTCTCTGTGTCTATCTTTGAGTTAGTGCCTCTTTCTGTATTAGTGTCTGTCTCTGTTAGTGCCTGTGTCTTTGTCTCTCTCTGTGTTAGTGTCTGTGTTAGTGTCTGTCCCTGTATTTGTGTCTGTATGTGTCTGTCTGTGTTAGTGTTAGTGTCTGTCTCTGTGTTAGTGTTAGTGTCTGTCTCTGTGTCAATGTCTGTGTAATTGTCTGTCCCTGTTTTAGTCTCTGTGTCAATGTCTGTCTCTGTCAATGTCTGTGTAGTGTCTGTCCCTGTGTTAGTGTCTGTGTCAGTTTCTGTCTGTGTCTGTCTCAGTGCCTGTCTCTGTGTTAGTGTCTGTCTCTGTGTTAGCGTCTGTGTTAGAGTTCGTGCCTGTGTTATTGTCTGTCTGTGTTAGTGTCAGTATTAGTGTCTGTCTCTGTTAGTGTCTGTGTTAGTGTCTGTCTCTTTGTTAGTGTCTGTGTTGTCTGTCTCTGTGTTAGTGTCTGTCTGTGTTAGTGTCTGTCTCTGTGTTAGTGTCTGTGTTATTGTCTGTCTCTGTGTTAGTGTCTGTGTTAGTGTCTGTCTGTGTTATTGTCTGTCTCTATGTTAGTGTCTGTATTAGTGTCTGTATTAGTGTCTGTGTTAGTGTCTGTCTCTGTGTTAGTGTCTATGTTATTGTCTGTCTCTGTTAGTGTCTGTAGGTGTTATTGTCTGTCTCTGTTAGTGTCTGTCTCTGTGTTAGTGTCTGTATTAGTGTCTGTCTCTGTTAGTGCCTGTTTTAGTGTCTGCCTCTGTGTTAATGTCTGTCTCCGTGTTAGTGTCTGTCTCTGTTAGTGTCTGTGTTATTGTCTGTCTCTGTGTTAGTGTCTGTCTGTGTTATTGTCTGTCTCTATGTTAGTGTCTGTCTCTGTGTTAGTGTCTGTATTAGTGTCTGTCTCTGTTAGTGCCTGTATTAGTGTCTGTCTCTGCGTTAGTGTCTGTATTACTGTCTGTCTCTGTGTTGGTGTCTGTCTCTGTTTTAGTGTCTATCTCTGTTTTAGTGTCTGTCTGTGTTATTGTCTGTCTCTGTGTTCGTGTCTGTATTAGTGTCTGTCTCTTTGTAAGTGTCTGTATTAGTGTCTGCCTCTGTATTCGTGTCTTTCTCTGTTATTGTCTGTGTTAGTGTCTGTCTCTGTGTTAGTGTCTGTATTAGTTTCTGTGTTAGTGTCTGTCTCTGTGTCAATGTCTGTCTCTGTGTCTATGTCTGTGTTATTGTCTGTCCCTGTGTTAGTCTCTGTGTTAATGTCTGTCTCTGTGTCAATGTCTGTATTAGTGTCTGTCTCTGTGTTAGTGTCTGTATTAGTGACTGTGTCAGTGTCTGTGTTATTGTCTCTCTCTGTGTTAGTGTCTGTTTTAGTGTCTGTCTCTGTTAATGTCTGTATTAGTGCCTGTCTCTGTGTTAGTGCCTGTCCGTGTTAGTGTCTGTGTTAGTGTCTCTCTGTGTTAGTGCCTGTCTCTGTGTTAGTGCCTGTCTGTGTTAGTGTCTGTATTAGTGTCTGCCTTTGTGTTATTGTCTCTGTGTCTATCTCTGAGTTGGTGTCTCTTTCTGTATAAGTGTCTGTCTCTGTTAGTGCCTGTGTCTTTGTCTCTCTCTGTGTTAGTGTCTGTCTCTGTATTTGTGTCTCTATTAGTGTCTGCCTCTGTGTTAATGTCTGTCTTTGTGTTAGTGTCCGTCTCTGTATTTGTGTCTGTCTCTGTATTAGTGTCTGTCTCTGTTAGTGCCTGTATTAGTGTCTGTCTCTGTTAGTGTCTGTATTACTGTCTGTGTCTGTGTTAATGTCTGTCTCTGTGTTGGTGTCTGTCTCTGTGTTGGTGTCTGTCTCTGTGTCAGTGTTGGTGTCTGTCTCTGTGTTAGTGTCTGTCTCTGTGTTAATGTCTGTCTCAGTGTTGGTGTCTGTGTCTGTATTACTGTCTGTGTTAATGCCTGTCTCTGTGTTGGTGTATGTCTCTGTGTCAGTGTTGGTGTCTGTCTCTGTGTTAGTGTCTGTCTCTGTGTTAATGTCTGTCTCAGTGTTGGTGTCTGTGTCTGTATTACTGTCTGTATTAATGTCTGTCTCTGTATTAGTGTCTGTCTGTGTGTTAATGTCTGTATTAGTGTCTGTCTCTGTGTTAATGTCTGTATTAGTGTCTGTCTCTGTGTTAGTGTCTGTATTAATGTCTGTCTCTGTATTAGTGTCTGTCTCTGTGTTAATGTCTGTGTTAGTGTCTGTCTCTGTGTTAGTGTCTGTCTGTGTATTAGTGTCTGTCTCTGTATTAGTGTCTGTCTCTGTGTTAATGTCTGTGTTATTGTCTGTCTCTGTATTAGTGTCTGTCTCTGTGTTAATGTCTGTGTTAGTGTCTGTCTCTGTGGTAGTGTCTGTATTAGATGTCTGTCTCTGTGGTAGTGTCTGTCTCTGTGTTAATGTCTGTGTTAGTGTCTGGCTCTGTGTTAGTGTCTGTCTCTGTATTAGTGTCTGTCTCTGTATTAGTGTCTGTCTCTGTGTTAATGTCTGTGTTATTGTCTGTCTCTGTATTAGTGTCTGTCTCTGTGTCAGTGTCTATATTAGTGTCTGTCTCTGTGTTAATGTCTGTATTAGTGTCTGTCTCTGTGTTAGTGTCTGTATTAGTGTCTGTCCCTGTGTTAGTGTCGGTGTCAGTTTCTGTCTGTGTCTGTCATAGTGTAAGTATCTGTGTCTGTGACCATGTCTGTGTTAGTGTCTGTCTGTGTTGGTGTCTTTGTCTGTCTCTGTGTTAGTGTCTGTATTAGTGTATCTCTCTGTGTTAGTGTCTGTATTAGTGTTTGCCTCTGTGTTATTGTCTGTGTTAGTGTCTCTCTGTATTAGTGTCTATCTCTGTGTTAATGTCTGTATTAGTGTCTGTCTCTGTTAGTGTCTGTCTCTGTGTTAATGTCTATTAGTGTCTGTCTCTGTTAGTATCTGTGTTAGTGTCTGTCTCTGTATTCGTGTCTGTCTCTGTGTTAGTGTCTGTATTAGTGTCTGTCTCTCTGTTAGTGTCTGTCTCTGTATTCATCTCTATGTTAGTGTCTGCCTCTGTATTCATGTCTGTCTGTGTCTGTCTCTGTGTTAATGTCTGTGTTAGTGTCTGTCTCTATGTTAGTGTCTGTCTCTGTGGTAGTGTCTGTCTCTGTGTTATTGTCTGTCTCTGTGTTATTGTCTGTCTCTGTGTTAGTGTTTGTCTCTGTGTTAGTGTCTGTATTAGTGTCTGTGTTAGTGTCTGTATTAGTGTAAGTATCTGTGTCTGTGTATAATTCTGTGTCTGTGACCATGTCTGTCTCTGTGTTAGTGTCTGTCTGTGTTGGTGTCTTTGTCTGTGTTAGTTTCAGTTTCTGTTAATATCTATCTCTGACTTAATGTCTGTGTTAGTGTCTGTCTCTGTGTTGGTGTCAGTTTCTGTCTGTGTTTGTCTCAGTGTCTATGTCCGTGTTAGTCTCTGTGTCTGTCTCTCTATTAGTGTCTGTGTTAGGGTCTGTCTCTGTTTGTGTCTGTGTTACTGTCTCTGTGTCTATCTCTGAGTTGGTGTCTCTTTCTGTATTAGTGTCTGTCTCTGTTAGTGCCTGTGTCTTTGTCTCTCTCTGTGTTAGTGTCTGCCTCTGTATTAGTGTCTGTCTCTGTCAGTGTCTGTGTTGGTGGCTGTCTCTGTGTTAATGTCTGTATTAGTGTCTGTCTCTGTGTTATTGTCCGTCTCTGTATTAGTGTCTGTATTAGTGTCTGTCTCTCTGTTAGTGCCTGTATTAGTGTCTGTCTCTGTATTAGTGCCTGTGTTATTGTCTGTCTCTATGATATTGTCTGTATTAGTGTATCTCTCTGTTTTAATGTCTATTAGTTTCTGTCTCTGTGTTAGTGTCTGTGTTACTGTCTGTCTCTGTGTTAGTGTCTGTCTCTGTGTTAGTGCCTGTTTCTGTGTTTGTGTCTGTCTCTGTGTTAGTTTCTGTATTAGTGTCAGTGTCTGTGTTGGTGTCTGTCTCTGTTAGTGTCTGTGTTATTGTCTGTCTCTGTGTTCGTGTCTGTCTCTGTGTTAATGTCTGTATTAGTGTCTGTCTCTGTGTTATTGTCTGTGTTATTGTCCGTCTCTGTATTAGTGTCTGTCTCTGTTAGTGCCTGTATTAGTGCCTGTCTCTGTATTAGTGCCTGTGTTAGTGTCTGTGTTATTGTCTGTCTCTATGTTATTGTCTGTATTAGTGTATCTCTCTGTTTTAATGTCTATTAGTTTCTGTCTCTGTGTTATTGTCTGTCTCTGTGTTAGTGTCTGTCTCTGTGTTAGTGCCTGTTTCTGTGTTAGTGTCTGTCTCTGTGTTAGTTTCTGTATTAGTGTCTGTCTGTGTCAGTGTTTGTGTCTGTTTCTGTGTTAGTGTCTGTCTCTGTGTTAGTGTCTGTCTGTTAGTGTCTGTGTTATTGTCTGTCTCTGTGTTCGTGTCTATATTAGTGTCTGTCTCTGTGTTAATGTCTGTATTAGTGTCTGTCTCTGTGTCAGTGTCTGTATTTGTGTCTGTCTGTGTGTTATTGTCCGTCTCTGTATTAGTGTCTGTCTCTGTTAGTGCCTGTATTAGTGTCAATGTCTGTGTTATTGTCTGTCCCTGTGTTAGTCTCTGTGTTAATGTCTGTCTCGTGTGTCAATGTCTGTGTTAGTGTCTGCCCCTGTGTTAGTGTCGGTGTCAGTTTCTGTCTGTGTCTGTCGCAGTGTAAGTATCTGTGTCTGTGACCATGCCTGTGTTAGGGTCTGTCTCTCTGTTAGTGTCTGTATTAATATCAGTGTGTCTGTGTCCATGTTAGTCTCTGTGTCTGTATCTGTGTTGGTGTCTGTTTAAGTGTCTGTGACCATGTCTGTGTTGGGGTATGTCTCTCTGTTAGTGTCTGTGTTAGTGTCTCTGTGCCTGTCTCTCTGTCTATCTCTGAGTTGGTGTCCCTTTCTGTATTAATATCTGTCTCTGTTAGTGCCTGTGTCTTTGTCTCTCTCTGCGTTATTGTCTGTGTTAGTGTATCTCTCTGTGTTAGTGTCTGTATTAGTTTCTGTCTCCGTGTTAGTGTCTGTGTTAATGTCTGTATTAGTGTCTGTCTCTGTGTTATTGTCTGTCTCTGCATTAGTGTTTGTGTTATTGTCTGTCTGTTTTAGTGTCTGTCTCTGTTAGTATCTGTATTAGTGTCTGTCTCTGTGTTATTGTCTGTCTCTGCATTAGTGTTTGCGTTATTGTCTGTCTGTTTTAGTGTCTGTCTTTGTTAGTATCTGTATTAGTGTCTGTCTCTGTGTTAATGTCTGTTATTGTCTGTCTCTGTGTTAATGTCTGTATTAGTGTCTGTCTGTGTTAGTGTCTGTAGTAGTCTGTCTCTGTGTTAATGTCTGCATTACTGTCTGTCTCTGTGTTAGTGTCTGTGTTATTGTCTGTCTCTGTGTTAATGTCTGTCTCTGTTAGTGTCTGTCTCAGAGTTAATGTCTGTATTAGTTTCTGTCTGTGTTAGTGTCTGTATTAGTTTCTGTGTCTGTATTAGTGACTGTCTCTGTTAGTGTCTGTATTAGTGTCTGTCTCTGTATTCGTGTGTGTTATTGTCTGTCTGTGTGTTAGTGTCTGTCTCTGTGTTAGTGTCTGTATTAGTGTCTGTCTCTGTGTTAGAGTCTGTCTCTGTTTTAGTGTCTGTATTAGTGTCTGACTCTGTTAATGTCTGTGTTAGTGTCTGTCTCTGCATTAGTGTTTGTGTTATTGTCTGTCTGTTTTAGTGGCTGTTTCTGTGTTAGTATCTGTGATAGTGTTTGTCTCTGTTAGTGTCTGTTATTGTCTGTCTCTGTGTTAGTGTCTGTATTAGTGTCTGACTCTGTTAATGTCTGTATTAGTGTATGTCTGTGTTAGTGTCTGTTATTGTCTGTGTCTGTGTTAGTTTCTGTCTCTGTGTTAGTGTCTGTCTCTGTGTTAGAGTCTATCTCTGTTAGTGTCTGTCTCTGTGTTAGTGTCTGTCTCTGTGTTATTGTCTGTCTATGTTAGTGTCTGTCTCTGTGTTAGTGTCTGTCTCTGTGTTATTGTCTGTCTATGTTAGTGTCTGTCTCTGTGTTAATGTCTGTATTAGTTTCTGTCTCTGTATTAGTGACTGTCTCTGCATTAGTGTCTGTCTGTATTAGTTTCTGTCTCTGTGTTAATGTCTGTTATTGTCTGTCTCTGTGTTAATGTCTGTATTAGTGTCTGTCTGTGTTAGTGTCTGTAGTAGTCTGTCTCTGTGTTAGTGTCTGCATTACTGTCTGTCTCTGTTAGTGTCTGTCTCAGAGTTAATGTCTGTATTAGTTTGTCTGTGTTAGTGTCTGTATTAGTTTCTGTGTCTGTATTAGTGTCTGTCTCTGTGTTAGTGTCTGTCTGTTTTAGTGTCTGTATTAGTGTCTGACTCTGTTAATGTCTGTGTTAGTGTCTGTCTCTGCATTAGTGTTTGTGTTATTGTCTGTCTGTTTTAGTGGCTGTCTCTGTGTTAGTATCTGTATTAGTGTTTGTCTCTGTTAGTGTCTGTGTTATTGTCTGTCTCTGTTAGTGTCTGACTCTGTTAATGTCTGTATTAGTGTATGTCTGTGTTAGTGTCTGTCTCTGTGTTAGTGTCTGCATTATTGTCTGTCTCTGTGTTATTGTCTGTCTATGTTAGTGTCCGTCTCTGTGTTAATGTCTGTATTAGTTTCTGTCTCTGTGTCTGTCTCTGTATTAGTGACTGTCTCTGCATTAGTGTCTGTCTCTGTTAGTGTCTGTATTAGTTTCTGTCTCTGTGTTAGTGTCTGTCTCTGTATTCGTGTCTGTATTATTGTCTGTCTGTGTGTTAGTGTCTGTATTAGTGTCTTTCTCTGTGTTATTGTCTGTGTGTGTTAGTATCTGTATCTTGGTCTGTGTTATTGACTGTGTTAGTGTCTCTGTCTGTGTTAGTGCCTGTGTTTGTGTTAGTGCCTGTCTCTGTGTCAGTGTTAGCGTCTGTCACTGTGTCTGTCTCTGTGTTAGTGTCTCTCTCTCTGTCTGTCCCTGTGTTAATGTCTGTCTCTGTGTTGTTAGTGTCTGTGTCTGTCTCTGTGTTAGTGTCTCTGTTAGTGTCTGTCTCTGTGTTAGTGTCTGTGTTAATGTCTTTTGCTGTGTTATTGTCTGTGTTTGTGTCACTGTCTGTTAGTGTCTGTCTCACTGTTAGTGACTGTCATGTGATGGTGTCTGCTTTACGGTCTGTCTCTGTTAGCGTCTGTCTCTGTGTTAGTGTCTGTGTTCAAGCCTGTCTCTGTTAGTGTCTGTGTCAGTGCCTGTCACTGTGTCTGTCTCTCTCTCTGTCTGTCCCTGTGTTAATGTCTGTCTCTGTGTTAGTGTCTGTGTATGTCTTTGTGTTACTGTCTGTGTTAATGTCTGCATTAGTGTCTCTGTTAGTGTCTGTCTATGTGGTATTGTTCGTGATAATATCTGTGTTAGTGTCTGTCTCTGTCTTAGTGTCATTCTCTGTGTTAGTGTCTGTGTTAATGTCTTTCGCTGTGTTATTGTATGTGTTAGTGTCTGTCTCACTGTTAGTGACTGTCATGCGATAGTGTCTGTTTTACGGTCTGTCTCAGTTAGTGTCTGTCTCTGCGTTAATGTCTGTGTGTCTGCCTCTGTCTCAGTGTCTGTCTCTGTATCTGTGTTAGTGTCGATCTATGTGTCAGTGTCTGTGTTACTATCTGTGTCTGTGTTACTGTGTGTTAGTGCCTGTGTCTGTGTTAATGTCTGTGTCAGTGTCTATCTATATGTTAGTATCTGTATTAATGTCTGTCTGTGTGCTAATGTCTTTCTTATTGTGTGTCAGTGTCTGTCTCTGTTTTAGTATCTGTGTTAGTGTCTGTCTCTGTATTAGTGTTTGTGTTAGTGTCTGTGTCTTTCTCTGTATTAGTGTCTGTCTCTGTGTTCATGTCTGTCTCTTGTTAGTGTCTGTCTCTGTTAGTGTCTGTCTCTGTGTTAGTGTGTGTGTTACTCTGTCTCTGTTAGTGTCAGTGCTTGTATCTGTCTGTGTGCTAATGTCTGTGTTAGTGTCTATCTGATTCTGTCTCTGTTAGTGTCTGTCTGTGTTAGTTTTTGTCTCTGTTAGTGTCTGTCTCTGTATTAGTGTTTCTATTAGTGTCTGTCTCTGTGTTAGTGTCTGCCTCTGTATTAGTGTCTGTGTTAATGTCTGTCTCTGATGGTGTCTGTCTCTGTGTTAGTGTCTGTGTTCATGTCTGTCTCTGTTAGTGTCTGTTACTGTTTGTCTGTGTGCTAATGTCTGTGTTTGTGTCTGTATTAGTGTCTATCTCTGTGTCTGTCTCTGTTTTTGTCTCTGTGTTACTGTCTATCTGTGTCAGTGTCTGTATTAGTGTCTATCTATTTGTTAGTGTCTGTCTGTGTTAATGTCTGTGTCTATGTTATTGTGTCTCTGTGTCAGTGTCTATGTTATTGTCTGTCTCTGTGTTAGTGTCTGTCTGTGTGCTAATGTCTTTGTTATTGTCTGTGTCAGTGTCTGTTAGTGTATGTCTCTGTTTTAGTGTCTGTGTTCATGTCTGTGCTAGTGTCTATCTCTGTGTCTGTCTGTTTTAGTATCTGTGTTAGTGTCTGTCTCTGTTTTAGTGTCTGTGCTAGTGTCTATCTCTGTGTCTGTCTGGTTTAGTATCTGTGTTAGTGTCTGTCTCTGTATTAGTGTCTGTGTCCGTGCTAGTGTCTATCTCTGTGTTAGTGTCTGTCTGTGTTCTAATGTCTTTGTTATTGTGTCAGTGTTTGTCTCTGTTTTAGTGTCTGTGTTAATGTCTGTATTAGTGTCTGTCTGTTAGTGTCAGTGTTCGTGTCTGTCTCTGTATTAGTGTCTGTGTTAGTGTCTGAGTTCGTGTCTGTGTCTGTATTAGTGTCTGTGACTGTATTAGTGTCTGTCTCTGTATTTGTTGTGTCCGTGTGTTGATAGAGACACTGAAGATAGGAGTTGGTTTCACAGGTGTTTACTAAACAAAGTCTGGAGGGGAACTAACTGATACAACACAATATACAGGCTTATATAGCCCGAGTGGCCATTACCGGCATTACAGTACACATGGGGCTCTTAAAGGCACATACACTACAGTATTAGTGTTTGTGTTAGTGTCTGTTTCGTGTCTGTGACTGTATTAGTGTCTGTCTCTGTATTAGTGTTTGTGTTAGTGTCTGTCTCTGTGTGTCTGTCTCTATTAGTGTCTGTCTGTATTACTGTCTTTATGTTAGTGTCTGTCTCTGTGTTAGTGTCTATCTCTGTTTCTGTCTCTGTTAGTGTCTGTCTCTGTTACTTTTTGTATCTGTGTTAGTGTCTGTCTCTGTATTAGTGTTTGTGTTGGTGTCTGTCTCTGTATTAGTGTGTCTTTATTTTGTCTGTGTTAGTGTCTGTCTCTGTGTTAGTGTCTGTGTTAATGTCTTTCGCTGTGTTATTGTCTGTCTTAGTGTATGTGTCTGTTAGTGTCTGTCTCACTGTCAGTGACTGTCATGCGATAGTGTCTGGTTTACTGTCTGTTTCTGTGTTAGTGTCTGTCTCTGTGTTATTGTCTGTCTCTGCGTTAGTGTCTTTGTCTGCGTTAGTGTCTGTCTCTGTGTTAGTGTCTATGTTTTGGTGTCTGTCCCTGTGTCTGTCTCTGTGTTCGTTTCTGCCCCTGTGTTAGTGGCTATCTCTGTGTTAATGTCTGTCTCTGTGTTAGTGTCTGTCACTGTGTCTGCCTCTGTGTTAGTGTCTGTCACTCTGTCTGTTCCCGTGTTAATGTCTGTCTCTGTTAGTGTTTGTGTCTGTCTTTGTGTTACTGTCTGTGTCTGTCTTTGTGTTACTGTCTGTGTTAATGTCTGTATTAGTGTCTCTGTTAGTGTCTGTCTCTGTGGTATTTTTCGTGATAATATCTGTGTTAGTGTCTGTCTCTGTCTTAGTGTCATTCTCTGTGTTAGTGTCTGTCTCTGTATCTGTGTTAGTGTCTGTCTCTGTATCTGTCTCTGTTAGTGTCTGCCTCTGTGTTAGTGTCTGTCTCTGTATGTCTCTGTGTTAGTGTCTGTCTCTGTTTTAGTGTCTGTCTGTGTCAGTGTTAGTGTCTATCTATGTGTCTGTGTTAGTGTCTGTCAGTGTCTATGTTATTGTCTGTCTCCGTGTTAGTGTCTGTATTAGTATCTGTCTGTGTGCTAATGTCTTTGTTATTGTCTGTGTCTGTCTCTGTTTTAGTATCTGTGTTCATGTCTGTGCTAGTGTCTATCTGTGTTTGTCTTAGTGTCTGTCTGTTTCTGTGTTCATGTCTGTCTCTGTTTTAGTATCTGTGTTAGTGTCTGTCTCTACATTAGTGTCTGTGTTCATGTCTGTGCTAGTGTCTATCTCTGTGTCTGTCTCTGTTTTAGTATCTGTGTTCATGTCTGTCTCTGTTTTAGTATCCCTGTTACTGTCTGTCTTTGTATTAGTATCTGTATTAGTGTCTGTGTTCGTGTCTGTGCTAGTGTCTATCTCTGTGTTAGTGTCTGTATTAGTGTCTGTCTGTGTGCTAATGTCTTTGTTATTGTCTGTGTCAGTGTCTGTCTCTGTTTTAGTATCTGTGTTAATGTCTGTGTTAGTGTCTGTCTCTGTGTTAGTGTCTGTCTCTGTATTAGTGTCTTTTAGTCTCTGTGTTAGTGTCTGTATTAGTGTCTGTCTCTGTGTTAGTGTCATTCTCTGTATTAGTGTCTGTGTTAATGTCTTTCGCTGTGTTAGTGTCTCTGTCTGTGTTAGTGACTGTGTCTATTTGTTAGTGTCTGTGTCAGTGTCTGTTATTGTCTGTGTCTGTATTAGTGTCTGTCTGTGTGCTAATGTCTTTGTTATTGTCTGTGTCAGTGTCTGTCTCTGTTTTAGTATCTGTGTTAGTGTCTGTGTTAGTGTCTGTCTCTGTTAGTGGCTGTCTCTGTATTAGTGTCTTTGTTAGTGTCTGTCTCTGTGTATTAGTGTCTGTGTCTGTGTTAGTGTCTGTCTCTGTGTTAGTGTCTGTCTCTGTGTTAGTGTCTGTCTCTGTGTTAGTGTCTGTGTTTGTATTAGTGTCTGTGTTAGTGTCTGTCTCTGTATTAGTGTCTGTGTTCGTGTCTCTGCTAGTGTCTATCTCTGTGTCTGTCTCTGTGTTAGTGTCTGTCTGTGTGCTAATGTCTTTGTTATTGTCTGTGTCAGTCTCTGTTAGTGTCTGTCTCTGTTTTAGTATCTGTGTTTATGTCTGTCTCTGTTTTAGTATCTGTGTTTGTGTCTGCCTCTGTATTAGTGTCTGTGCTAGTATCTATCTGTGTCTGTCTCTGTTAGTGTCTGTCTCTGTTTTAGTATCTGTGTTAGTGTCTGCCTCTGTATCAGTGTCTGTGCTAGTGTCTATCTCTGTCTGTCTCTGTGTTAGTGTCTGTATTAGTGTCTGTCTGTGTGCTAATGTCTTTGTTTTTGTCTGTGTCACTGTCGGTTAGTGTCTGACTCTGTTTTAGTATCTGTGTTCATTTCTGTCTCTGTCTGTATTAGTGTCTGTGTTAGTGTGTCTCTGTATTAGTGTCTTTGTTAGTGTCTGTGTTAGTGTCTGTGTCAGTGTCTCTCTATTTGTTAGTGTCTGTCTGTGTTAGTGTCTGTCTCTGTGTCAATGTCTGTTATTGTGTCTCTGTTAGTGTCTGTCTGTGTGCTAATGTCTTTATTGTCTGTGTCTGTCTCTGTTAGTGTCTGTCTCTGTTTTAGTATCTGTGTTCATGTCTGTCTCTTTGTTAATGTCTGTATTAGTATCTGTCTCTTTATTAGTGTCTTTGTTAGTATCTGTCTCTGTATTAGTGTCTGTCTGTGATAGTGTCTGTGTTAGTATCTGTCTCTGTGTTCATGTCTGTCTCTGTGTTAGTGCCTGTGTTACTCTGTCTCTCTGTTAGTGTCAGTGTTAGTGTCTGTCTGTGTGCTAATGTCTGTGTTAGTGTCTATCTCTGTGCCTGTCTCTGTGTTAGTGTCTATCTCTGTTTTAGTGTCTGTCTCTGTATCTGTGTTACTGTATATCTATGTGTCAGTGTTAGTGTCTGTATCTGTGTTAATGTCTGTCTCTGTGTGTGTCTGTCTCTGTTTTAGTGTCTGTCTCTGTATCTGTGTTACTGTATATCTATGTGTCAGTGTTAGTGTCTGTATCTGTGTTAATGTCTGTGTCAGTGTCTATTTGTTAGTTTCTGTCTGTGTTGGTGTCTGTGTCAGTGTCTATGTTAGTGTCTGTTGTCTGTGTGTTAGTGTCTGTATTAGTGTCTGTCTGTGTGCTAATGTCTTTGTTATTGTCTGTGTCAGTGTCTGTCTCTGTTTTAGTATTTGTGTTCATGTCTGTCTCTATGTTAATGTCTGTGTTAGTATCTGTCTCTGTGTTAGTGTCTGTGTTTGTGTTAGTGTCTGTCTCAGTTTTAGTGTCTGTGTTCGTGTCGTCTCTGTTAGTGTTTGTCTCTGTATTAGTGTCTGTCTCTGTGTTAGTGCCTGTGTTACTCTGTCTCTCTGTTAGTGTCAGTGTCTGTCTGTGTGCTAATGTCTGATAGTGTCTGTGTTAGTGTCTGTCTCTGTATTAGTGTCTGTGTTCGTGTCTGTGCTAGTGTCTATCTCTGTGTTAGTGTCTGTATTAGTGTCTGTCTGTGTGCTAATGTCTTTGTTATTGTCTGTGTCAGTGTCTGTCTCTGTTTTAGTATCTGTTAATGTCTGTGTTAGTGTCTGTCTCTGTGTTAGTGTCTGTCTCTGTATTAGTGTCTTTTAGTCTCTGTGTTAGTGTCTGTATTAGTGTCTGTCTCTGTGTTAGTGTCATTCTCTGTATTAGTGTCTGTGTTAATGTCTTTCGCTGTGTTAGTGTCTCTGTCTGTGTTAGTGACTGTGTCTATCTATTTGTTAGTGTCTGTGTCAGTGTCTGTTATTGTCTGTGTCTGTATTAGTGTCTGTCTGTGTGCTAATGTCTTTGTTATTGTCTGTGTCAGTGTCTGTCTCTGTTTTAGTATCTGTGTTAGTGTCTGTCTCTGTTAGTGGCTGTCTCTGTATTAGTGTCTTTGTTAGTGTCTGTCTCTGTGTTAGTGTCTGTGTTTGTATTAGTGTCTGTGTTAGTGTCTGTCTCTGTGTCTTTGTCTGTGTTAGTGTCTGTCTCTGTGTTAGTGTCTGTCTCTGTGTTAGTGTCTGTGTTTGTATTAGTGTCTGTGTTAGTGTCTGTCTCTGTATTAGTGTCTGTGTTCGTGTCTCTGCTAGTGTCTATCTCTGTGTCTGTCTCTGTGTTAGTGTCTATTAGTGTCTGTCTGTGTGCTAATGTCTTTGTTAGTGTCTGTGTCAGTGTCTATGTTATTGTCTGTCTCTGTGTTAGTGTCTATTAGTGTCTGTCTGTGTGCTAATGTCTTTGTTATTGTCTGTGTCAGTGTCGGTTAGTGTCTGTCTCTGTTTTAGTATCTGTGTTCATGTCTGTCTCTGTTAATGTCTGTGTTAGTGTCTGTCTCTGTATTAGTGTCTGTGTCAGTGTCTTTCTATTTGTTAGTGTCTGTCTGTGTTAGTGTCTGTGTTAATGTCTGCATTAGTGTCTCTGTTAGTGTCTGTCTCTGTGCTAGTGTCTATCTCTGTGTCTGTGTGTTAGTGTCTGTGTTAGTGTCTGTCTCTACATTAATGTCTCTGTGTCTGTCTCTGTGGTAGTGTCTGTCTCTGTGTTAGTGTCTGTGTTAATGTCAGTGTCTATCTATTTGTTAGTGTCTGTGTCAGTGTCTATGTTATTGTCTGTCTCTGAGTTAGTGTCTGTATTAGTGTCTGTCTGTGTGCTAATGTCTTTGTTATTGTCTGTGTCAGTGTCTGTCTCTGTTTTAGTATCTCTGTTAGTGTCTGTGTTAGTGTCTGTCTCTGTATTAGTGTCTGTCTCTGTGATAGTGTCAGTGTCTGTGTTAATGTCTGTGTCAGTGTCTATCTGTTTGTTAGTGTCTGTGTCAGTGTCTATGTTATTGTCTGTATTAGTGTCTGTGTGCTAATGTCTTTGTTATTGTCTGTGTCAGTCTCTGTTAGTGTCTGTCTGTTTTAGTATCTGTGTTTATGTCTGTCTCTGTTTTAGTATCTGTGTTTGTGTCTGCCTCTGTATTAGTGTCTGTGCTAGTGTCTATCTGTGTCTGTCTCTGTTAGTGTCTGTCTCTGTTTTAGTATCTGTGTTAGTGTCTGTCTCTGTATCAGTGTCTGTGCTAGTGTCTATCTCTGTGTTAGTGTCTGTCTGTGTGCTAATGTCTTTGTTTTTGTCTGTGTCACTGTCGGTTAGTGTCTGTCTCTGTTTTAGTATCTGTGTTCATTTCTGTCTCTGTTAATGTCTGTATTAGTGTCTGTGTTAGTGTGTCTCTGTATTAGTGTCTTTGTTAGTGTCTGTGTTAGTATCTGTGTTAGTGTCTGTGTTAGTGTCTTTCTATTTGTTAGTGTCTGTCTGTGTTAGTGTCTGTCTCTGTGTCAATGTCTGTTATTGTGTCTCTGTTAGTGTCTGTCTGTGTGCTAATGTCTTTGTTATTGTCTGTGTCTGTCTCTGTTAGTGTCTGTCTCTGTTTTAGTATCTGTGTTCATGTCTGTCTCTGTGTTAATGTCTGCGTTAGTATCTGTCTCTGTTTTAGTGTCAGTGTTCGTGTCTGTATTAGTATCTGTCTCTTTATTAGTGTCTTTGTTAGTGTCTGTCTCTGTATTAGTGTCTGTCTGTGATAGTGTCTGTGTTAGTATCTGTCTCTGTGTTAGTGTCTGTGTTCATGTCTGTCTCTGTGTTAGTGCCTGTGTTACTCTGTCTCTGTTAGTGTCAGTGTTAGTGTCTGTCTGTGTGCTAATGTCTGTGTTAGTGTCTATCTCTGTGCCTGTCTCTGTGTTAGTGTCTGTCTCTGTTTTAGTGTCTGTCTCTGTATCTGTGTTACTGTATATCTATGTGTCAGTGTTACTGTCTGTATCTGTGTTAATGTCTGTGTCAGTGTCTATCTATTTGTTAGTTTCTGTCTGTGTTGGTGTCTGTGTCAGTGTCTATGTTAGTGTCTGCTGTCTGTGTGTTAGTGTCTGTATTAGTGTCTGTCTGTGTGCTAATGTCTTTGTTATTGTCTGTGTCAGTCTCTGTTTTAGTATTTGTGTTCATGTCTGTCTCTATGGTAATGTCTGTGTTAGTATCTGTCTCTGTGTTAGTGTCTGTGTTTGTATTAGTGTCTGTCTCTGTATTAGTGTTTGTGTTAGTGTCTGTCTCAGTTTTAGTGTCTGTGTTCGTGTCGTCTCTGTTAGTGTTTGTCTCTGTATTAGTGTCTGTCTCCGTGTTTGTGTTACTCTGTCTCTCTGTTAGTGTCAGTGTCTGTCTGTGTGCTAATGTCTGATAGTGTCTGTGTTAGTGTCTGTCTATGTTAGTGTCTGTCTCTGTATTAGTGTCTGTCTCTGTGTTAGTGCCTGTGTTACTCTGTCTCTCTGTTAGTGTCAGTGTTAGTGTCTGTCTGTGTGCTAAGGTCTGATAGTGTCTGTGTTAGTGTCTGTCTATGTTAGTGTCTGTCTCTGTATTAGTGTCTGTGTTAGTGTCTGTCTCTGTGTTAGTCTGTATTAGTGTCTGTCTCTGTATTAGTGTTAGTGTCTGTCTCTGTATTAGTGTTTGTGTTAATGTCTTTCTCTATTTTGTCTGTGTTAGTGTCTGTCTCTGTATCTGTCTGTTAGTTTCTGCCTGTTAGTTTCTGTCGCTGTGTCTGTATCTGTCTCTGTGTACTTTCTGCCCGTGTTAGTGTCTGTCTCTGTATTAGTGTCTGTGTTAGTGTCTGTCTCTGTTAGTGTCTGTCAGTGTCTTTCTATTTGTTAGTGTCTGTCTGTGTTAATGTCTGCATTAGTGTCTCTGTTAGTGTCTGTCTCTGTATTCGTCTCTGTGTTAGTGTCTGTATTAGTGTCTGTCTCTGTGTTAGTGTCTGTCTCTGTATTCGTGTCTGTGCTAGTGTCTATCTCTGTGTCTGTGTGTTAGTGTCTGTCTGTTAGTAACTGTCTCTGTGTTAGTGTCTGTCTCTGTGTTAGTGTCTGTCTGTGTCAGTCTCTGTGTTAGTGTCTGTGTTAATGTCAGTGTCTGTCTCTGTGTCAGTGTTTGTGTCTGTCTCTGTGATCGTGTCAGTGTCTGTTAATGTCTGTGTCAGTGTCTATCTATTTGTTAGAGTCTGTGTCAGTGTCTATGTTATTGCCTGTCTCTGAGTTAGTGTCTGTATTAGTGTATGTCTGTGTGCTAATGTCTTTATTATTGTCTGTGTCTGTTAGTGTCTGTCTCTGTTTTAGTATTTGTGTTCATGTCTGTCTCTGTTTTAGTATCTGTGTTAGTGTCTGCCTCTGTATTAGTGTGTGTGTTTGTGTCTCTGCTAGTGTCTATCTCTGTGTCTGTCTCTGTGTTAGTGTCTGTATTAGTGTCTGTCTGTGTGCTAATGTCTTTGTTATTGTCTGTGTCAGTGTCGGTTAGTGTCTGTCTCTGTTTTAGTATCTGTGTTAGTGTCTGTCTCTGTATTAGTGTCTTTGTTAGTGTCTGTATTAGTGTCTGTCTCTGTTAGTGTCTGTGTCTTTCTATTTGTTAGTGTCTGTGTTAATGTCTGTCTCTGTATTAGTGTCTTTGTTAGTGTCTGTTATTGTCTGTCTCTGTTTTAGTGCCTGTCTGTGTGCTGTCTTTCTTATTGTCTGTGTCAGTGTCTGTCTCTGTTTTAGTGTCAGTGTTCGTGTCTGTATTGGTGTCTGTCTCTGTATTAGTGTCTTTTAGTGACTATGTTAGTGTCTTTGTTAGTGTCTGTCTCTGTGTTAGTGTCTGTCTGTGTCAGTGTCTGTCTCTGTGTTCATGTCTGTCTCTGTTAGTGTCTGTCTGTGTCAGTGTCTGTCTCTGTGTTCATGTCTGTCTCTGTGTTAGTGCCTGTGTTACTCTGTCTCTCCGTTAGTGTGTGTTAGTGTCTGTCTGTGTGCTAATGTCTGTGTTAGTGTCTATGTCTGTCTCTGTGTTAATGTCTGTCTCTGTGTTAGTGACTGTCTCTGTGTTAGTGCCTGTCTCTGTGTTAGTGCCTGTCTCTGTGTTAGTGTCTGTATTAGTGTCTGTCTGTGCGCTAATGCCTTTGTTATTGTCTGTGTCAGTGTCTGTCTCTGTTTTAGTATCTGTGTTCATGTCTGTCTCTGTGTTAATGTCTGTGTTAGTATCTGTCTCTGTTAGTGTCTGTGTTTGTATTAGTGTCTGTCTCTTTTTTAGTGTCTGTGTTAGTGTCTTTCTCTGTTTTAGTGTCTGGGTTCGTTTCTGTCTCTGTGCTAGCGTTTGACTCTGTATTAGTGTCTGTCTCTGTTAGTGTTTGTGTTACTCTGTCTCTCTGTTAGTGTCAGTGTTAGTGTCTGTCTGTGTGCTAATGTCTGATAGTGTCTGTCTATGTTAGTGTCTGTCTATGTTAGTGTCTGTCTATGTGTTAGTGTCTGTGTTAGTGTCTGTCTCTGTATCTGTCTCTGTGTTAGTTTCTGCCTGTGTTAGTGTCTGTCTCTGTTAGGGTCTGTGTTAATGTCTTTTGCTGTGTTATTGTCGGTCTTAATATCTCTGTCTGTGTTAGTGTCTGTCTCACTGTTAGTGACTGTCATGCGATAGTGTCTGGTTTACTGTCTGCGTCTGTGTTAGTGTCTGTCTATGTTTTAGTGTCTGTGTTAGTGTCTGTCTCTGTTAGTGTCTGTGTTAGTATCTGTGTTAGTGTCTGTGTTAGTGTCTTTCTATTTGTTAGTGTCTGTCTGTGTTAGTGTCTGTGTCAATGTCTGTTATTGTCTGTCTGTGTTAGTGTCTGTCTGTGTGCTAATGTCTTTGTTATTGTCTGTGTCTGTCTCTGTTAGTGTCTGTCTCTGTTTTAGTTTCTGTGTTCATGTCTGTCTCTGTGTTAATGTCTGTGTTAGAATCTGTCTCTGTTTTAGTGTCAGTGTTCGTGTCTGTATTGGTGTCTGTCTCTGTATTAGTGTCTGTCTCTTTATAAGTGTCTTTGTTAGTGTCTGTCTCTGTATTAGTGTCTGTCTGTGATAGTGTCTGTGTTAGTATCTGTGTCAGTGTCTGTCTCTGTGTTAGTGTCTGTGTTCATGTCTGTCTCTGTTAGTGTCTGTCTCTTGTGTTAGTGCCTGTGTTACTCTGTCTCTGTTAGTGTCTGTCTGTGTGCTAATGTCTGTGTTAGTGTCTATCTCTGTGTTAGTGTCTGTCTCTGTTTTAGTGTCTGTCTCTGTTTTAGTGTCTGTCTCTGTATCTGTGTTACTGTATATCTATGTGTCAGTGCCTGTGTTAATGTCTGTGTCAGTGTCTATCTATTTGTTAGTTTCTGTCTGTGTTAGTGTCTGTGTCAGTGTCTATGTTAGTGTCTGTCTGTGTGTTAGTATCTGTCTGTGTGCTAATGTCTTTGTTATTGTCTGTGTCAGTGTCTGTTAGTGTCTGTCTGTTTCAGTATCTGTGTTCATGTCTGTCTCTGTTAATGTCTGTGTTAGTATATGTCTCTGTGTTAGTGTCTGTGTTTGTATTAGTGACTGTCTCTGTATTAGTGTTTGTGTTAGTGTCTGTCTCTGTTTTAGTGTCTGTGTTAGTGTCTATCTCAGTTTTAGTGTCTGTGTTAGTGTCTGTCTCTGTATTAGTGTCTGTTTTTGTGTCTGTCTCTGTTTTAGTGTCTGTGTTAGTGTCTGTCTCAGTTTTAGTGTCTGTGTTAGTGTCTGTCTCTGTATTAGTGTCTGTTTTCGTGTCTGTCTCAGTTTTAGTGTCTGTCTGTTTTAGTGTCTGTGTTCATGTCGTCTCTGTTAGTGTTTGTCTCTGTATTAGTGTCTGTCTCTGTGTTAGTGTTACTCGGTCTCTCTGTTAGTGTCAGTGTCTGTCTGTGTGCTAATGTCTGATAGTGTCTGTGTTAGTGTCTGTCTGTTAGTGTGTCTCTGTATTAGTGTGTGTTAGTGTCTGTCTCTGTGTTAGTGTCTGTGTTCGTGTCTGTATTAGTGTGTCTGTGTATTAGTGTTTGTTAGTGTCTGTCTCTGTATTAGTGTTTGTGTTAATGTCTTTCTCTATTTTGTCTGTGTTAGTGTCTGTCTCTGTATTAGTTTCTGCCTGTGTTAGTGTCTTGTCGCTGTGTCTATATCTGTCTCTGTGTTAGTTTCTGCCCGTGTTAGTGGCTGTCTCTGTGTTAGTGTCTTTGTCTGCGTCTGTGTTAGTGTCTGTCTATGTTTTAGTGTCTGTGTCAGTGTCTGTCACTGTGTCTGTATCTGTGTTAGTTTCTGCCCGTTTTAGTGGCTGTCTCTTGTGTTAATGTCTGTCTCTGTGTTAGTGTTTGTGTCTGTCTTTGTGTTACTGTCTGTGTTAATGTCTGTATTAGTGTCTCTGTGGTATTTTTCGTGATAATATCTGTGTTAGTGTCTGTCTCTGTGTTAGTGTCATTCTCTGTGTTAGTGTTTGTCTCACTGTTGGTGACTGTCATGCGAAACTGTGTTTCACGGACTGTCTCTGTTAGTGTCTGTCTATCTGTCTCTGTGACTGCTTCTGTGTTAGTGTCTGTCTCTGTCTCTGTGTGTGTCTGTCTCTATGTTAGTGTCTGTCTGTGTCAGTGTCTATCTATGTGTTAGTGTCTGTGTTAATGTCTGTCTGTGTTAGTGTCTATTTGTTAGTGTCTGTCTGTGTTAGTGCCTGTGTCAATGTCTGTCTCTGTTTTAGTATCTATGTTCATGTCTGTCTCTGTGTTAATGTCTGTGTTTGTATTAGTGTCTGTCTCTGTATTAGTGTTCGTGTTAGTGTCTGTCTCTGTATTAGTGTTTGTGTTAGTGTCTGTCTCAGTTTTAGTGTCTGTGTTAGTGTCTGTCTCAGTTTTAGTGTCTGTGTTAGTGTCTGTCTCTGTATTAGTGTCTGTGTTAGTGTCTGTCTCAGTTTTAGTGTCTGTGTTAGTGTCTGTCTCAGTTTTAGTGTCTGTGTTAGTGTCTGTCTCTGTATTAGTGTCTGTGTTAGTGTCTGTCTCAGTTTTAGTGTCTGTGTTCGTGTCGTCTCTGTTAGTGTTTGTCTCTGTGTTAGTGTTACTCTGTCTCTCTGTTAGTGTCAGTGTCTGTCTGTGTGCTAATGTCTGATAGTGTCGGTGTTAGTGTCTGTCTATGTTAGTGTCTGTCTCTGTATTAGTGTGTTAGTGTCTGTCTCTGTGTTAGTGTCTGTGTTCGTGTCTGTATTAGTGTCTGTCTGTGTATTAGTGTTTGTTAGTGTCTGTCTCTGTATTAGTGTTTGTGTTAATGTCTTTCTCTATTTTGTCTGTGTTAGTGTCTGTCTCTGTTAGTTTCTGCCTGTGTTAGTGTCTGTCGCTGTGTCTGTATCTGTGTTAGTTTCTGCCCGTGTTAGTGGCTGTCTCTGTGTTAATGTCTGTCTCTGTGTTAGTGTCTTTGTCTGTGTTAGTGTCTGTCTATGTTTTAGTGTCTGTGTCAGTGTCTGTCGCTGTGTCTGTCTCTGTCCCTGTGTCTGTGTTGGTTTCTGCCCGTGTTAGTGGCTGTCTCTGTATTAATGTCTGTCTCTGTGTTAGTGTTTGTGTCTGTCTTTGTGTTACTGTCTGTGTTAATGTCTGTATTAGTGTCTCTGTGGTATTTTTCGTGATAATATCTGTGTTAGTGTCTGTCTGTGTCTTAGTGTCATTCTCTGTGTTAGTGTTTGTCTCACTGTTGGTGATTGTCATGTGAAACTGTGTTTCACGGACTGTCTCTGTTAGTGTCTGTCTATCTGTCTCTGTGACTGCTTCTGTGTTAGTGTCTGTCTCTGAGGTAGTGTCTGTCTCTGTGTGTGTCTGTCTCTGTGTTAGTGTGTGTCAGTGTCTATCTATGTGTTAGTGTCTGTGTTAATGTCAGTGTCTGTGTTAGTGTCTATCTATTTGTTAGTGTCTGTCTGTGTTAGTGTCTGTCTCTGTGTCAGTGTCTGTTATTGTCTGTCTCTGTTTTAGTGTCTGTCTGTGTGCTAATGTCTTTGTTATTGTCTGTGTCAGTGTCTGTCTCTGTTTTAGTATCTGTGTTCATGTCTATCTGTGTTAGTATCTGTCTCTGTTTTAGTGTCAGTGTTCGTGTCTGTATTGGTGTCTGTCTCTGTATTAGTGTCTGTGTTCATGTCTGTCTCTGTTAGTGTCTGTCTCTGTTAGTGCCTGTGTCAGTGTCTATGTTATTGTCTGTCTGTGTTAGTGTCTGCATTAGTGTCTGTCTGTGTGCTAATGTCTTTGTTATTGTCTGCCAGTGTCTGTCTCTGTGTTAGTGTCTGTCCCTGTGTTAATGTCTATCTCAGTGTTAGTGTTTGTGTCTGTCTTTGTGTTACTGTCTGTGTTAATGTCTGTATTAGTGTCTCTGTGGTATTTGTTAGTGTCTGTCTGTCTCTTAGTGTCATACTCTGTGTTAGTGTCTGTGTTAAGGTCTTTCGCTGTGTTATTGTGTGTGTTAGTGTCTCTGTCTGTGTCTTAGTGTCATTCTCTGTGTTAGTGTCTGTGTTAATGTCTTTCGCTGTGTTATTGTCTGTCTCTGTTATTGTCTGTCTCTGCGTTAGTGTCTTTGGCTGCGTCTGTGTTAGTGTCTGTCTATGTTTTAGTGTCTGTCTCTGTTAGTTTCTGCCTCTGTGTTAATGTCTGTCTCTGTGTTAGTGTCTGTCAGTCTGTCTGCCTCTGTGTTAGTGTCTGTCTCTCTGTCTGTCCCCGTGTTAATGTCTGTCTCTGTGTCTGTCTTTGTGTTACTGTCTGTGTAAATGTCTGCATTAGTGTCTCTGTTAGTGTCTGTCTCTGAGGTATTCGTGATAATATCTGTGTTAGTTTCTGTCTCTGTGTTAGTGTGTCTCTGTTTTAGTGTCTGTTAGTTTCTGCTTCTGCGTTAGTGTCTGTCTCTCTGTCTGTCCCTGTGTTAATGTCTATCTCTGTGTTAGTGTCTGTATCTGTCTTTGTGTTACTGTCTGTGTTAATGTCTGCATTAGTGTCTCTGTGTTAGTGTCTGTCTCTGTGTTAGTGTCTGTCTCACTGTTGGTGACTGTCATGCGAAACTGTCTGTTTCACGGACTGTCTCTGTTAGTGTCTGTCTATCTGTCTCTGTGACTGCTTCTGTGTTAGTGTCTGTCTCTGTGGTAGTGTCTGTCTCTGTGGTAGTGTTTGTCTCCGTGGTAGTGTCTGTCTGTGTCAGTGTCTATCTATGTGTTAGTGTCTGTGTTAATGTCAGTGTCTGTGTTAGTGTCTATCTATTTGTTAGTGTCTGTCTGTGTTAGTGTCTGTCTCTGTGTCAGTGTCTGTTATTGTCTGTCTCTGTTTTAGTGTCTGTCTGTGTGCTAATGTCTTTGTTATTGTCTGTCAGTGTCTGTCTCTGTTTTAGTATCTGTGTTCATGTCTATCTGTGTTAGTATCTGTCTCTGTTTTAGTGTCAGTGTTCGTGTCTGTATTGGTGTCTGTCTCTGTATTAGTGTCTGTGTTAGTGTCTGTCTATTAGTGTCTTTGTTAGTGTCTGTCTCTGCGTCAGTGTCTGTCTCTGTATTAGTGTCTGTCTGTGATAGTGTCTGTGTTAGTATCTGCGTCAGTGTCTGTCTCTGTGTTAGTGTCTGTGTTCATGTCTGTCTCTGTTAGTGTCTGTCTCTGTGTTAGTGCCTGTGTCAGTGTCTATGTTATTGTTTGTCTGTGTTAGTGTCTGCATTAGTGTCTGTCTGTGTGCTAATGTCTTTGTTATTGTCTGCCAGTGTCTGTCTCTGTGTTAGTGTCTGTCTCTCTGTCTGTCCCTGTGTTAATGTCTATCTCTGTGTTAGTGTCTGTGTCTGTCTTTGTGTTACTGTCTGTGTTAATGTCTGCATTAGTGTCTCTGTGTTAGTGTCTGTCTCACTGTTGGTGACTGTCATGCGAAACTGTCTGTTTCAGGGACTGTCTCTGTTAGTGTCTGTCTATCTGTCTCTGTGACTGCTTCTGTGTTAGTGTCTGTCTCTGTGTCTGTGGTAGTGTCTGTCTCTGTGTGTCTGTCTCTGTGTTAGTGTCTGTCTATGTGTTAGTGTCTGTGTTAGTGTCTGTGTTAATGTCAGTGTCTGTGTTAGTGTCTATCTATTTGTTAGTGTCTGTCTGTGTTAGTGTCTGTCTCTGTGTCAGTGTCTGTTATTGTCTGTCTCTGTTTTAGTGTCTGTCTGTGTGCTAATGTCTTTGTTATTGTCTGTGTCTGTCTCTGTTTTAGTATCTGTGTTAGTATCTGTCTCTGTTTTAGTGTCAGTGTTCGTGTCTGTATTGGTGTCTGTCTCTGTATTAGTGTCTGTGTTAGTGTCCATGTTAGTGTCTTTGTTAGTGTCTGTCTCTGTGTTAGTGTCTGTCTCTGTGTTAGTGTCTGTCTCTGTTAGTGTCTGTCTGTGATAGTGTCTGTGTCAGTGTCTGGCTCTGTGTTAGTGCCTGTATCAGTGTCTATGTTATTGTCTGTCTCTGTGTTAGTGTCTGCATTAGTGTCTGTCTGTGTGCTAATGTCTTTGTTATTGTCTGCCAGTGTCTGTCTCTGTGTTAGTGTCTGTCTCTGTATTAGTGTCTTTGTTAGTGTCTGTCTCTGTGTTAGTGTCTGTCTCTGTATTAGTCTCTGTGTTAGTGTCTGTATTAGTGTCTGTCTCTGTATTCGTGTCTGTGCTAGTGTCTATCTCTGTGTCTGTGTTAGTGTCTGTGTCACTGTTAGTGAATGTCTCTGTGTTAGTGTCTGTCTCTGTGTTAGTGTCCGTCTGTGTCAGTGTCTGTCTCTGTGTCAGTGTTTGTGTCTGTCTCTGTGATAGTGTCAGTGTGTTAATGTCTGTGTCAGTGTCTATCTATTTGTTAGTGTCTGTGTCTATGTTATTGTCTGTCTCTGAGTTCATGTCTGTATTAGTGTCTGTCTATGTGCTAATGTCTTTGTTATTGTCTGTGTCTGTCTCTGTTAGTGTCTGTCTGTATTAGTATCTGTGTTAGTGTCTGTCTCTGTATTAGTGTCTGTGTTCGTGTCTCTGCTAGTGTCTATCTCTGTGTCTGTCTCTGTGTTAGTGTCTGTATTAGTGTCTGTCTGTGTGCTAATGTCTTTGTTATTGTCTGTGTCAGTGTCAGTTAGTGTCTGTCTCTGTTTTAGTATCTGTGTTCATGTCTGTCTCTGTTAATGTCTGTATTAGTGTCTTTGTTAGTGTCTGTGTTAGTTTCTGTCTCTGTGTTAGTGTCTGTCTCTGTATTAGTGTCTGTCTCTGTTAGTGTCTGTGGCAGTGTCTTTCTATTTGTTAGTGTCTGTCTGTGTTAGTGTCTGTCTCTGTGTCAGTGTCTGTTATTGTCTGTCTCTGTTTGTGTCTGTCTGTGTGCTAACTTCTTTGTTATTGTCTGTGTCAGTGTCTGTCTCTGTTTTAGTGTGTGTTTGTGTCTGTATTGGTGTCTGTTTCTGTATTAGTGTCTGTGTTAGTGTCTGTCTATTAGTGTCTTTGTTAGTGTCTGTCTCTGTGTTAGTGTCTGTCTGTGATAGTGTCTGTGTTAGTATCTGTGTCAGTGTCTGTCTCTGTGTTCATGTCTGTCTCTGTGTTAGTGCCTGTGTTACTCTGTCTCTCCGTTAGTGTCAGTGTTAGTGTCTGTCTGTGTGCTAATCACAGAAACCCCACAGTGCAGATAGAGGCCATTTCGGCCCATCGAGCCTGCACCGACACATATCCCACCCGATCCCCGTAACCCCTACACCAACACATATCCCACCCTATCCCCGTAACCCCACGTATTTAATCCCCCTAACACTAAGGGTCAATTTATCATAGCCAATCAACCTAACCCGCACATCTTTGGACTGTGGGAGGAAACCGGAGCACCAGGAGGAAACCCACGCAAACACGGGGAGAATGTGCAAACTCCACACAGACAGTCACCCGAGGCTGGATTTGAACCTGGGTCCCTGGCGCTGTGAGGCAACAGTGCTAACCACTATGCCACCATGCTGTGTCTGTGTTAGTGTCTATCTCTGTGTCTGTCTCTGTGTTAATGTCTGTCTCTGTGTGTGTCTGTCTCTGTTTTAGTGTCTGTCTCTGTGTTACTGTATATCTATGTGTCAGTGTCAATGTCTGTGTCAGTGTCTATCTATTTGTTAGTGTGTATCTGTGTTAGTGTCTGTCTCTGTGTCAGTGTCTATGTTAGTGTCTGTCTGTCTCTGTGTTAGTGTCTGTCTGTGTGCTAATGTCTTTGTTATTGTCTGTGTCAGTGTCTGTCTCTGTTTTAGTATCTGTGTTCATGTCTGTCTCTGTGTTAATGTCTGTGTTAGTATCTGTCTCTGTTAGTGTCTGTGTTTGTATTAGTGTCTGTCTCTGTTTTAGTGTCTGTGTTAGTGTCTTTCTCTGTTATAGTGCCTGTGTTCGTGTCCGTCTCTGTTAGCGTTTGACTCTGTATTAGTGTCTGTCTCTGTTAGTGTTACTCTGTCTCTCTCTTTGTGTCAGCGTTAGTGTCTGTCTGTGTGCTAATGTCTGATCGTGTCTGTTTATGTTAGTGTCTGTCTCTGTGTTAGTGTCTGTGTTCGTGTCTGTCTCTGTATTAGTGTTTGTGTTAATGTCTGTCTCTATTTTGTCTGTGTTAGTGTCTGTCTCTGTATCTGTGTTAGTTTCTGCCTGTGTTAGTGTCTGTGTTAATGTCTTTCGCTGTGTTATTGTCTGTCTTAGTGTCTCTGTCTGTGTTAGTGTCTGTCTCACTGTTAGTGACTGTCATGCGATAGTGTCTGGTTTACTGTCTGCGTCTGTGTTAGTGTCTGTCTATGTTTTAGTGTCTGTGTTAGTGTCTGTCTCTGTGTTAGTTTCTGCCCATGTTAGTGGCTGTCTCTGTGTTAATGTCTGTCTCTGTGTTAGTGTCTGTCTCTGTGTTAGTGTCTGTCTCTCTGTCTGTCCCTGTGTTAATGTCTGTCTCTGTGTCTCTGGTAGTGTCTGTCTCTGTGTCAGTGTCTGTGTTAGTGTCTATCTATGTGTTAGTGTCTGTGTTAGTGTCTGTCTCTGTATCAGTGTCTGTGTTAATGTATGTATCTGTGTCAGTGACTATCTCTGTGTCAGTCTTAATGTTTGTGTCAGTGTCTGTGTTAATGTCAGTGTCTGTGTTAGTGTCTATCTATTTGTTAGTGTCTGTCTGTGTTAGTGTCTGTTAGTGCCTGTGTCAGTGTCTATGTTATTGTCTGTCTCTGTGTTGGTGTCTGTATTAGTGTCTGTCTGTGTGCTAATGCCTTTGTTATTGTCTGCCAGTGTCTGTCTCTGTTTTAGTATCTGTGTTAGTATCTGTGTCTGTTTTAGTGCCTGGGTCAGTGGCCTAGAAATTCAGTCGCGTTTGCGCCCACTTATTGGCTATAGAGTGGTTTGCGCCGGAAGTTTTTTAGCGCCCGAAATTCAGTTGGTCCCGAACATCGGCGTTAGCCGGTAGCGCTGCGCCGGCACCGATGACGTCATCGGTGTGCGCAGCGCCCCGGTTCCAATGCTATTCCGTGCCGATGGCCAAATTCAGTTGCGGCCGCCTCGCCCGTAGCGGCCGCAAACAGCGTTTGAAAAACGGTGCCTTGCAGCTCCGAGAGGCCGGCGCATAAAGGTGGAGGGGCGGCCGGCCGCTTTCCCGGCGGCCGCCTGGCCGCACCTCCCTCCCCGGACTCCTGCACCACCCCCCCACGGCATTGGTGTCTGACTCCCGCGAGCCCGGCACTTCTCCGTGGTGCCGGGCTCATTTGCCGGGGGGATCCAGCGGCGATCTCACGGCTGCAGGCAGCTCCTCCTTAAGAGAAGGAGGAGGCCTGCAGTACCCCAGCCTGCCGCACCGCATCGGGTGCCGCAGCGGCAGCTGGACGCCTGAAACTGACTTTCATCGCCCCAAACGAGGCGGCCAAACCCTGCAATAGCGCCCGCCTCCGTCTTGGGGCGGCGCAACTGAATTTCAGGCGGGCGCTACGGGAATCCGGGCGAGCGCAAAATTTCGGGCACTAAAGACCTGGCGCGGTGATACCGAATTTTTAGCCCAGTGTCTGTGTTAGTGTCTTTCTATTTCTTAGTGTCTGTCTGTGTCAGTGTCTGTTATTGTCTGTCTCTGTGTTAGTGTCTGTATTAGTGTCTGTCTGTGTGCTAATGTCTTTGTTATTGTCTGCGTTAGTGTCTCTCTCTGTTTTAGTATCTGTGTTCATGTCTGTCTCTGTGTTAATGTCTGTGTTAGTATCTGTGTCTGTTTTAGTGCCTGGGTCAGTGTCTGTGTTAGTGTCTTTCTATTTGTTAGTGTCTGTGTGTTAGTGTCTGTTATTGAGTCTCTGTGTTAGTGTCTGTATTAGTGTCTGTCTGTGTGCTAATGTCTTTGTTATTGTCTGTGTCAGTGTCTGTCTCTGTTTTAGTATCTGTGTTCATGTCTGTCTCTGTGTTAGTGTCTGTCTCTGTATTAGTGTTTGTGTTAGTGTCTGTCTCTGTTAGTTTCTGTCTCTGTGTTAGTGTCTGTCTCTGTGTTAGTGTCTGTCTCTGTGTTAGTGTCTGTCTCTGTATTAGTGTCTGTGCTAGTGTCTAGCTCTGTGTCTGTCTCTGTTAGTGTCTGTATTAGTGTCTGTTAGTCTATGGGGGCGAAATTCGGTTACGCTCCGGTTGGAGGCGGTAGCCTAATTAGCGCTAGACATTTAGCGCCCAGCCACTGTGCACTCTGTGGCCATTTGACGGCCTCCACTAGCCCACCAGGGCAGCGTGATGCCGTGGCCTCAGGCCGGCACTGAGACGCGGTGCCGGATGGCTTGTTGGCGGCCGTGGGTCACGCCAAGGGCTGTCAAGAGGTGCTGGTCGGCCAAAATAACAAAATGTCGGTGCGTGGCGCAGCCGGACCGCCCCATTAAATACCACACCGCCCGCGGTTTGCGGCTGGGTTCGCGTCCCGCGAGACTGGTGCTGACATCGCCTGCAGCAGCCTCGCGGGGCGCAGCTGAATATCTGCCACAGGGGGCGCGCCGCTCGCCGAAGACGTCATCAGCGCAGCAGCCCGGGCCGCTACCATCGGGGGAGCTGTTCTATCGGCTAGCGCCTCAGTACCACCTGGCCAAGTTTCTCGGCAGGCGCTATTAGCATCCCTGCCCAGGCAATAAGCCCTTTGCGCCCAAAACTGCGAGCAAAACTGCACACAATACTCAAGGTGCGGTCTCACCAAGGCCCTGTACAACTGTAGCAAGACATCCTTGTTCCTGTACTCGAACCCTCTTGCTACGAAGGCCAACATACCATTTGCCTTCTTAGCCGCCTGCTGCACCTGCATGCTTACCTTCAGCGACTGGTGCACAAGAACACCCAGGTCTCTTTGCACTTCCCCTTCTCCCAATCTATTGCCATTCAAATAATAATCTGCCTTCCTGTTTTTGCCACCAAAGTGGATAACCTCACATTTATCCACATTATAGTGCATTTGCCATGTTTCTGCCCAATCACCCAACCTGTCCAAATCGTACTGGAGTTTCACAACATCCTCCTCACAGCATACCCTCCCACCCAGCTTTGTGTCGTCTGCAAATTTGGAGATATTACATCCAATTCCCTCGTCCAGATCATTAATATATATTGTGAACAGCTGGAGTCCTAGGACCCGATTCCATTTGCCACTTGTTCCGCCCACCTGACCAGTCCATTGATATCTTCCTGCAGTCTACAGCTTTCTTCCTCACTATCAACCACACGGCCAATTTTTGTATCATCTGCAAATTTCTTAATCATGCCCCTATGTATATTTCTCTACGGGTCTATCCATTTCTATGTCTGTGTATTCCTGTATGTTTGTGTCTGTCTGTTTCTACATTTCTGTAATTCTGTGTGTCCCTGTTTCTGTCTGTATTTCTCTACATGTGTGTTTGCCTGTTTCGATATCTTTTTCTCTGCGTGTGTCTGTCTGTGCATTTCTCTGTGTCAATGTCTGTTTCTGTGCCTATGTATTTCTCTACACGTGTCTTGTCAGTTCCTCCGTCTGTGTAATTGTCTGTCTGTTACTATGTCTGTATTTCTCTTCATGTATGTCAGCCTGTGTATTACTCTACATGTGTCTGTCCATCTGTTTTGTGTCAATGTCTGTTTCTACATCTGCGTAAATCTCTACATATATGTCTGTCTGTTTCTATGTCTGTGTATGACTCTGTGTCTGTACGTTTCTGTGTCTTTGTAATTCTCTGTCTGTGTCTGTTCCTGTGTCTGTATTTCTCAATGTGTCTATCCATTTCTATGTCTATTTTTATCCATGCGTCTGTTTCTAAGTCTGTGTATTTATCTATGGTCTGGTGCTGTCTCTGTGCATTTCTTTCTGTCTGTCTGTTTCTATATTATGCACGTGTGCGTCTCTGTGTATTTCTGTATGTATCTGTGTGTCTGTTTCTGTGAATTTCTCTACATGTTAGTCTGTCTTTTCCTATGTCTTTGTATTTCTCTGTGTGTCTATTTGTTTCTATCCCTCCATCCCTCTCTCTGGCAACTGTCTAACCAGACCGTTCGCAACCTTGGTATCATATCTGACCCTGAGATGAGCTTCCGACCACATAGCCGCACCATCACCAAGATCGCCTACTTCCAGCTCCGTAATATCGCCCCACTCCGACCCTGCCTCAGCTCATCTGCTGCTGAAACCCTCATCCATGCCTTTGTTACCTCTAGACTTGACTATTCTAATGATTACCTGGCAGGCCTCCCATCTTCCACCCTAGATAATCTTGAGCTCATCCAAAACTCTGCTGCCAGTGTCCTAACTCGCACCAAGTCCCATTTGCCCATCATCCCCTGTGCTCGCTGACCTACATTGGCTCTCAGTTCAGCAACGCCTTGATTCTAAAATTATCAGTTTTCAAATCCCTCCACGGCCTCGCCCTTCCCTATCTCTGTAATCTCCTCCAGCCCTCCGAGATCTCTGCACTCCTCCAATTCTGGCCTCTTGCGCATCCCCTATTTTCATCACTCCACCACTGGAGGCCGTGCCTTCTGTTGCCTAGGCCCTAAGCTCTGGAATTCCCTCCCTAAAACTCTCCGCCTCTCTACCTCTCTTTCCTCCTTTAAAACGCTCCTTAAAACCTACAACTTTGATCAAGCTTTTGGTCACCTGTCCCAATATCTCCTTATGCGGCTCGGTGTCGATTTTTGTTTTATAATACTCCTATGAAGCACCTTGGGACATTTTACTACATTGAAGCTGCTATATAAATACAAGTTGTTGTGGTTCTATCTCTATGAACTCTCTACATGTGTGTCTGACTTTTTCAATGTCTGTGTGTATCTCTACATATGTCTGTCTGTTTCTATACGTCTGTATTTCTCTTTATGTGTGTCTGTCTGTGTGTTACTCTCACTTATAAAGCCAAGGATCCCATATTGTTTTTTTAACAGCCTTCTCAACTTGTCCTGTCACCTTCAAAGATTTGTGTACATACACCCCCAGGTCTCTCTCTTCTTGCAGTCCCTTTAAAATTGTACCATTTAGTTCATATTGTCTTTCCTCATTCTTCCTACCAAAATGTATCATTTCACCTCTCTGTGTTAAATTTAATTTGCCATGTGTCTGCCCATTTCACCAGTCTGCCTCTGTCCTCCTGAAGTCTGTTACTATCCTCCTCATTGTTTACTACATTTCCGAGTTTTGTGTCATCTGCAAACTTTGAAATTATGCCCTGTATACCCAAGTCCAGGTCATTAATATATATCAAAAAAAAGAGCAGCGGTCCCAATACCGATCCCTGGGGAACACCACTGCACACTTCCCTCCGGTCTGAAAATTAATTATTCACCACTACTCTCTGCTTTCTGTCCCTTAGCTAATTTTGTATCCACACTGCCACTGCCCTTTAAATCCCATGGGCTTTAATTTCACTAACAAGTCTATTATGTCGTCTTTGTCAAACACATTTTGACAATCCATATACACAATTTCAACTGCACTACCCACATCAACCCTCTCCATTACTTCATCAAAGGCCTCGATCAAGTTAGTCAAACACGATTTGCCTTTGACAAATCCGTGCTGACTTGCATTTATTAGCCCATATTTTTCCAAATGCCAATGAATTTTGTCCAGGATCATTGTCTCTAAAAGTTTCCCCACCACCGACATTAGGCTGACTGGCCTGTAGTTGCCAGATTTATCTCTCTCCCCCTTTTTAAACGGAGTAACATTTGCAATCCTCCAGCCCTCAGGTACCACCCCCATATCTTTGGAAGATTGTGCCCACAGCCTCCGCAATTTCCAATAAAAACAGAAAATGCTGGAAACACTCAGCAGGTCAGGCAGCATCTGTGGAGAGAGAAACAGAGTTAACGTTTCAGGTCGATGACCTTTCATCAGAGACTGGAATAAGTTAGAGATGTAACAGATTGTAAGCAAGTGCAGGGGCAGGGAACAATAACTATTATGAACCTTGCCATTGTCATAAGCTTTTTTCTGTCTCATTTTAACCTCTATAGCTTTAGTCATCCAGGGAGCTCTAGCTTTGGATGCTTTTCCTTTCCCCCTCGTGGGAATGTGTCTAATCTGTACCCGAACCATCTCCTCTTTGAAGGCCTCCCATTGTTCAATTACTGTTTTGCCGACCCATTTTTAATTCCAATCTACCTGGGCCAGATCCCTTTCCAACTCACTGAAGATAGCCCTCCTCCAGTTAAGTATTTTTACACTTGATTGTGCCTTGTCCTTTTCCATAACTATTCTCAACCTGATGATTATGATCACTGTTCCCTACATATGTGTCTGCCTGTTTGTATATCTGTGTATTTCTCTGCATGTGTGTCTATTTGTTTTTGTCTGTTTATTATGTCTGTGTGTTGTCGTCTGGTTCCATACCTGTGTATTTCTCTACGTGTGTCTCTGTTTCTGTGTCTGTGTATCTTCTACGTATCTGTCTGTCGATTTCTACATCTCTGCCTTTTTCTAGGTGTGTCTCTATGTTTCTGCATCTATGTTTTTCTATACTTGTGTGTCTGTCTATTCCTAGGTCTGTGTATTTCTCTACATGTGTCTGTCTGTTTCAATGTCTGTGTATCACTTTGTGTCTGTCTGTTTCTATGTCTGTGTATTGCTTTGTCTGTCTGTTTCTATGTCTGTGTATTGCTCTGTCTGTGTCTGTTTCTATGTCTGTGTATTGTTCTGTCTGTGTCTGTTTCTATGTCTGTGTATTGCTCTGTCTGTGTCTGTTCCTATGTCTGTGTATTGCTCTGTCTGTGTCTGTTCCTATGTCTGTGTATTGTTCTGTTGGTTTCTATGTCTGTGTATTGTTCTGTCTGTGTCTGCCTGTTTCTATGTCTGTGTATTGTTCTGTCTGTTTCTATGTCTGTGTATTGTTCTGTCTGTTTCTATGTCTGTGTATTGTTCTGTCTGTTTCTATGTCTGTGTATTGTTCTGTCTGTGTCTGCCTGTTTCTATGTCTGTGTATTGTTCTGTCTGTTTCTATGTCTGTGTATTGTTCTGTCTGTTTCTATGTCTGTGTATTGTTCTGTCTGTTTCTATGTCTGTGTATTGCTCTGTCTGTTTCTATGGGCCCCAATATATGTGGGGAGGGTGTGGGGGTGACCGATGAGCACGGCGAGTTCAGGGCGCGGAAGTCCTGCTGCGGGACCGCGCTATAATTTTTTCTTCCGTTTCCCGCCCAGCTGCCAGACAAATCGACAGGCTGGCCTGCTGCCGAGCGGGAAATCCAGCGGCTGGAGGCTGTAACCAGGGATCCTTGGGGACAGTGCCCGCTAATCGGGAGGGGGAAGACTAGAGATCGGGGCTTGGGGCTTGGGGCCGGGGGGAATGGGTTGGCTGTGATCTCGGGACGGTGTCGGGGTGGGCGGCGGCTGGAGAGTGGCCATTGGGGCGGCGGAGGGAAATGTTGGAGATCGTGGCCGAGGGGGGGAGAGAGGCCGAAGGCTTCCTTGAGGGACTGTGTGGGGGAGCACTCCCGCTCCTCCTGGCCCACAAGGAGTGCTGTAAAAGGCACTTATCTTCTGAAGCCGGCATCTCCCGCCTCCCGTTCACTGCCGGGATTCCCGGCCCCTGGGAAACCCGCGCAGCAGCAGTGAATTGCCCGGTGGGAGCCCGATTTAAATATGTTAATGAGGCGCCCTGCCCCCCTTGACAGCGGAGGTGAAAATGTGAAAATCGCCCGACCCGACGCGGCTGCCAAAGTTTCCATGGCGACGATCAGCGGGTCCGTCAGGCGTCCCGCTCTAGAGAGGCGGGTCGGCAATGAAACAGATTCACATCGGGGCCCTTTGACGCATTGAGAACCCCAAATTGAATTTAAGGAGTGGAGGACAGGTTTCCCGGGGGATCGGCAATGTCGCTGGGGAAAGGGAGGCGGGATCGGCAGGCTCAGGGACTCAACTCTCCAAGTGGAAGCTGCTGCACCTGACGGCGGCGGGCGTCCTCAGTCCATCGGGGCCCACAGTTTGGTTACAGTGACCGGCTTCTAGTGCTTCGCAGACCCTAAGAGATGGCACCTGAGCTCCAGTGTGGGAGCTGGCATTGCTGCAGCGTTGTGGACTGAGGAAGAGGAGGAGGAGGAGCGCCAGCCGCAGCAAGGGGCGAGCTGGGGAGGGAGCTGCAGGCGGGCAACAGAGGACCTCAGCTCTCACAAGGCCATACCCACCCAACAGGGGGTCCAGGCAGAATCTCAGCTTCCTCGCCCTCTCGGTGCTTCAGGAGGCTCCGGATACCACGGCTGGTGGCCACCAACCACTGCACCCTCCCAGAGGAAGAGCTTCTGCCAGCTGGACCTGGCGACCGTGCCAGTGTCAGTGAGAGTGACCGCCACCCTGACTTCCTTTACTACCAATCTCATACACTAGAGTGGAGAAACCCTGCGTCATCACCCCACATAAGGTCTGAAATGGGGATGTTCGCTGATGACTGCACAGTGTTCAGCGCCATTCGCAACTCCTCAGATAACGAAGCAGTCAATGCCCACATGACCTGGACGGAGTTCGGGCTTGGGCTGATAAGTGGCAGGTAACATTCGCACCACACAAGTGCCAGGCAATGACTATCTCCAACAAGCGAGAGTCTAACCACCGCCCCTTGACATTCAATGGCATTTCCATCGACAAATCCCCCACCATCAACATCCTGGGGGGTCACCATTGACCAGAAACTTAACTGGACCAGCCACATAAATATTGTGGCAACAAGAGCAGTTCAGAGGCTGGGTATTCTACGGCGAGTGTCTCACCTTCTGACTCCCCAAAGCCTTTCCACCATCTAAAGCCCCAAGTAAGCAGCGTGATGGCAGTGTGATGGAATACTCTCCACTTGCCTGGATGAGTGCAGCTCCAACAACACTCAAGAAGCTCGACACCATCCAGGACAAAGCACCCCATCCACCACTTTAAACATTCACACCCTCCACCACCGGCGTACCGTGGCTGCAGTGTGTACCATCTACAAGATACACTGCAGCAACTTGCCAAGGCTTCTTCGGCAGCACCTCCCAAACCCACAACCTCTTCCACCTAGAAAGACAAGGGCAGCAGGCTTATGGGAGCACCACCACCTCCAAGTTTCCCTCCAAGTCACACACCACCCTGACTTGGAAATATATCGGCCGTTCCTTCATCATTGCTGGGTCAAAATCCTGGAACATCCTCCCTAACAGCACTGTGGGAGTACCTTCACCACACGGACTGCAGCGGTTCAAGAAGGTGGCTCACCACCACCTTCTTGAGGGCAATTGGGGATGGGCAATTAATGCTGGCCTTGCTAGCGACGCCCAGGTCCCATGAACAAATAATTAAAAAAAAATTGGACTCCTCCATATTCTCTGCCATAGTGAGCCTGACAGGACTGTCAACACCTCACGCAGTTGCTGCTGTGCCTCCAGTAGCCTCCTTTTCAGTGCTGGTCCGCAGGGGGTGTTCTGTATCTCTGTCCTGTTGAGCAGAGCTTGGAGAGTACGGCTCCCTCTGACATGTACTGTCTGCAGCTGTCTGCTCCTCCTCACCAGGTGCTGCCCCATCTACCTGACTACGAGGCCCAACCGAGGTACTGGGTGTCTACGCTAGTGCCTGCAATGCACGTTTCCTATGATGGGGTTTCCTCAGAACATATCAGTTCCTCTGGAGTCTTCGTCCTCTCCCAGCAGGGGCTCTCAATCTTTGTATGAAGACCCTGGAGTCGTGAAGCAAGGGATAAGGTTTAGTGATGGTACTTTGAGAATGTTGATCTGCACATGAAACGATCAGAGTTGTTTAATGTTCTGAACTTCCCTGAGGGTGCAGCTGCTTTGTGGGAAATGCGAGTCTGAGAGATTAATGTTGTCGCCCTTCTCCAATGGGCAGCCAGCCTAGCCATCACCAACGGTGAGGGAGCTCACTATCCCCTCTGAGGGAGCTCGCTATCCCCTTTGAGGGAGCTCACTATCCCCTTTGAGGGAGCTCACTATCCCCGTTGAGGGAGCTCGCTATCCCCGTTGAGGGAGTTCGCTATCCCCTCTGAGGGAGCTCGCTATCCCCTCTGAGGGAGCTCACTATCCCCTCTGAGGGAGCTCACTATCCCCCCGAGGGAACTCACTATCCCCTCTGAGGGAGCTCACTATCCCCGTTGAGGGAGCTCACTATCCCCTCTGAGGGAGCTCGCTATCCCCTCTGAGGGAGCTCACTATCCCCTCTGAGGGAGCTCGCTATCCCCTCTGAGGGAGCTCACTATCCCCTCTGAGGGAGCTCACTATCCCCCCGAGGGAACTCACTATCCCCTCTGAGGGAGCTCACTATCCCCGTTGAGGGAGCTCACTATCCCCTCTGAGGGAGCTCGCTATCCCCTCTGAGGGAGCTCACTATCCCCTCTGAGGGAGCTCACTATCCCCTTTGAGGGAGCTCACTATCCCCTTTGAGGGAGCTCACTATCCCCCCGAGGGAACTCACTATCCCCTCTGAGGGAGCTCACTATCCCCGTTGAGGGAGCTCACTATCCCCTCTGAGGGAGCTCACTATCCCCCCGAGGGAACTCACTATCCCCTCTGAGGGAGCTCACTATCCCCGTTGAGGGAGCTCACTATCCCCTCTGAGGGAGCTCACTATCCCCCCGAGGGAACTCACTATCCCCTCTGAGGGAGCTCACTATCCCCGTTGAGGGAGCTCACTATCCCCGTTGAGGAAGCTCACTATCCCCTCTGAGGGAGCTCACTATCCCCCCGAGGGAACTCACTATCCCCTCTGAGGGAGCTCGCTATCCCCTCTGAGGGAGCTCACTATCTCCTCTGAGGGAACTCACTATCCTTGTTGAGGGAGCTCACTATCCCCTCTGAGGGAGCTCGCTATCCCCTCTGAGGGAGCTCACTATCTCCTCTGAGGGAACTCACTATCCTTGTTGAGGGAGCTCACTATCCCCTCTGAGGGAGCTCGCTATCCCCTCTGAGGGAGCTCACTATCTCCTCTGAGGGAACTCACTATCCTTATTGAGGGAACTCACTATCCCCTCTGAGGGAGCTCGCTATCCCCTCTGAGGGAGCTCACTATCTCCTCTGAGGGAACTCACTATCCTTGTTGAGGGAGCTCACTATCCCCTCTGAGGGAGCTCACTATCCCCGCTGATCTCCAGTCCCCCCTCCTCCTCCGCCGGCGATATCTCTACCCTCTCCCTGCGGTCCTCCCCCTCTCTTTGGCGTTCTGCACTCTCTTCTGCAATGAACGACCAATGAATGGCCCGCATCTGGTGGGTGCAGTGCCAACCCTGAGGGTGAGAATCAGGCACATGTACGAGGAGCGCGAGTAGTGTGGCGTAAAGATTGTGCTCACGGTGCCGTTTCCGGATGTGTGATGAGAGAGGTTGGAGGTGACTGAAGTCGTACGAGACCAGATGAGGATGGCAGCCACTGGGAATGGTGGAGGGAGGAAACGGAAGGTGAATGTGCCAAGGGAGTGAGGGTGGCCGGAGTTGCGTTGATTCGGTCCCATTGGACGTGATGTGGAGGGTGATGAGTGGTGTGAATGGAGTAGGATTGACAGCGTCAAAGTGCGAGGGTGGACAGTGCGGGATGTGATGAAAATAACCGTATGCTCACCTCTCCTGACCTGGTCAGGTCATTGAACCGCTTACTGCACTGAACCCATGACCTCGGGGGTCACACTCCTGCTGCTGACCTCCTCTGTCATCTCCAGACAGGCTGCTGCCGGCTTCTTCATGCTCCCACTGGCTTGGAACAGTAGCTCCCTCCTGCTCCTTACAGCCCCCAGCAGCAATGATCCCTTTAAGCTGCAGGGTCACACGGCTGCTCAGCACTCTGGAGGTCCCACGCAATCCGCTCACCGGCTCTTGAATTGAAAAACCGCACATACGCAGACATTTGAATGAGCCATGCGCCCAAAAAATGAGCAGAAATGTTGCCCAGCAGCACAACAATGTGTCTGTGCATTTCTCTATGTCTGTGTGTCTGTCTGTTTCTATGTCTGTGTGTCTGTCTGTTTCTATGTCTGTGTGTGTCTGTTTCTATGTCTGTGTGTCTGTCTGTTTCTATGTCTGTGTGTCTGTTTCTATGTCTGTGTGTGTCTGTTTCTATGTCTGTGTGTCAGTCTGTTTCGATGTCTGTGTCTGTTTCTATGTCTGTGTGTCTCTGTTTCTATGTCTGTGTGTCTGTCTGTTTCTATGTCTGTGTGTGTCAGTCTGTTTCTATGTGTGTCTGTCTGTTTCTATGTCTGTGTGTCTGTTTCTATGTCTGTGTGTGTCTGTCTGTTTCTATGTCTGTGTGTCAGTCTGTTTCTATGTGTGTCAGTCTGTTTCTATGTCTCTATGTCTGTGTGCCTGTCTGTTTCTATGTCTGTGTGTCTGTCTGTTTCTATGTCTGTGTGTGTCTGTCTGTTTCTATGTCTGTCTGTTTCTATGTCTGTCTGTTTCTATGTCTGTGTGTGTCTGTCTGTTTCCATGTCTGTCTGTTTCTATGTCTGTGCACTTCTGTGTCTCCACCCTGTGTTTTACTCTCACTGACCCACCTTGTGTCCTCTCTCTCACTGACCCACCTTGTGTCTGTAAAGTCTGTGGGTTGTGCAGTTAATTACGACACAGACTTCAGGAGTAACATACAACAGGACTTTACTATTCGAAGGTCAGGGCGAATCTGCCCAATAAGTCATGCCACAGCACTTATATACCGGTGTGGTCACCGTCGGTATTACCGTATACAGAAGCCAAACAAGTAGTGCCACACCTAAAATAGTTCTCTTAAAGGCGAACGGTTACATACATAGTCTCTTAAAGGTAGACGGTTACATACACTACAATCCTCCCTTTTTAGCTTACAACATACGTATTTCCCATTAAACATACATTATAACATATATACAACTTTATGCAAGACAGTTCACAGATTCAGTCTCTCTGGAGGTTTCCGGACTCTGTCCGGATAACGCCTCAGTGGTGTCGTCATTCCTGGCGGGGTAGTAGGTGCTTCTGACAAAGTCGATTCGGCTTGAAAGACAGTGTCAGGTTCCTCTGATTCCAGTATTACCAGATCGGAGGTAGGTGTTCTGGGTATCTCGGTTTCAACAGTAACCGGGTAAGGTGGTGAAGTAGGTTGGCCAGTTGTGGCTGACCCTATGATCTGGTCAACATGGCGCCTTATTATACTGTCCCCAAGATCCACCGTATACATCAACGGCCCTAGCCTTTTTCCAATAGTTCCAGGCTGCCATTTCTCGGTACGGTAGTCCCGGGCCAAAACTTGTTGACCTATCTGAAAAGATCTAGTGGCCCTTTCATTCATGCCCTGGAATTGTCGGTTCTCTACGTCCCTTCTGACGTTTGGCTTGAGCAAATCCAGCCGGCATCTTAGTCGTCTATTAAAAAACATCATGGCGGGAGTTTGATTTGTGACCGCATGTGTTGCATTCCTGTACGCCAACAAGAAGCTATCCACCTTATGTTGTAAATTAATGTCTTCATTACCCATGGCCTTGATGGCCTTCTTGAAGGTCTGGACAAACCTTTCAGCCAATCCATTGGAGGCGGGATGGTATGGGGCTGACGTGTAGTGCTTAACCCCATTGCTCTTTAAGAATTTCTTGAATTCTTCGGACACAAATTGCGGTCCATTATCAGAACAGATCTGTTCCGGCAGGCCATTCTTAGCAAACATAGTCCTTAACACTGTGATGGTTTTTTCCGTGGTGGTGGTGGTCATCTTTATTACCTCCGGCCACTTGGAGTGTGCATCCACCGCTATTAGGAACATTGAGTCCATAAATGGACCAGCAAAGTCGATGTGTACCCTTTGTCAAGGAGATGAGGGCCACTCCCATGGATGCAGCGGAGCCTGTGGTGGCGCGTTCTGAACCTTCTGACATCCTAGGCAGTTCTTAGTGATTTCTTCGATGTCTACATTGATGCCTGGCCACCATACAAACGCTCTTGCTAGGTTCTTCATCTTCACTCCACCCAGATGTCCCTCGTGCAGCTCCTTTAACACCTTCTTTTGAAGTTTGGGTGGAATCACCACTCTAGATCCACACATCAGGGTTCCTCTACACACTGACAGCTGTTCTTTCCTCTGTGAAAATGCTTGCAGTGTTGGTTCGCCCTGTGCTGGCCATCCCTCCACCGTTAAATCATAGACTCGTGAAAGAGTCGGGTCATTTCTTGTTTCGTTTTCGATCATCGAATTTGTTATTGGTAGACACTCCACTATGGATGAGTGGAACATCTCTACCGGGTCCAATGTAGTCGCTTCTTCTACTATCGGCAATGGCAAGCGCGATAACCCATCAGCATTTCCATGCTGTTTGGACCTTTTGTATTCGATGTCATATTGGTGTGCCCCAAGTAACACGGACCACCTTTGTAACCTTTGTGCTGTCATGGTGGAAACGGCCTTGTTTGGGTTGAATATGGACACCAACGGCTGGTGGTCTGTCAGTAATGTGAACTTCTTACCTTGCAGGTAATGATTGAATTTCTTCACGCCCCACACAAGGCTGAGGGCCTCCCTATCTATTTGAGCATAATTTCGCTCCGCGGAGGTCAATGATCGGGACGCGAATGCCACTGGCTTTTCCGAGCCATTTGGTAACTTGTGTGAAAGTACTGCTCCAATTCCATAAGGGGAAGCATCACAAGCTAGATGAAGGTAACGTTGGGTTGAAATGAGCCAACACTTCTTCAGAGGTAATCAACTCCTTGCTTCTGCGAAAAGCCTTTTTACATTCCTCACTCCACTTCCATGGTATTTCTTTCCGCAACAGAGCATTCAGCGGATGCAGCACCGTGGATAGATTTGGCAGAAACTTGTGATAATAATTAATCAACCCCAAGAATGATCTTAACTGTGATACGTTTTCTGGAGCGGGGGCCTTCACGATAGCTTCTATCTTGTCAGGTGACTTGTGCAGCCCCTCTCGGTCAATGACATGACCGCAGTACGAGATCCGTTTTTGGAAAAACTCACACTTCTTGCGATTAACTCGAAGGCCATACTCCTTCAACCTGGTGAGCACCAGTTTCAAATTTGTGAGGTGTTCTTCCTCGTCTTCTCCCGTAATTAGGATATCGTCTAAGTAGCACTGCGTGCTTGGAATTCCTTGTAATACCTGCTCCATGGCCCTCTGCCAAATTGCTGGAGCCGAAGCTACCCCAAAAACCAGTCTATTATAACGATACAATCCTCTGTGTGTGTTGATGGTGAGGTACTGGCGTGACTCTTCCTCGACTTCCATTTGTAAGTATGCCTGAGCCAGGTCTATCTTGGTGAAGTGTTTCCCTCCAGCCAACGAAGCAAAGATATCTTCAATCCGCGGAAGCGGGTATTGTACCGTGTGAAGCACCGGATTCACTGTGATCTTGAAGTCTCCGCAGATGCGGACCTTCCCCGGTCCCCCTGGCTTATTACTTGGTGAAGACTTCATGACGGGAACAATGGGCGTGGCCCACTCACTCCAGTCCACTTTTGACAGTACCCCTGATCGTTCAAGTTCTTCCAGTTCTGCCTCCACAGCTGGTCGTATCGCATAAGGTACCGATCTGGCTTTGAAAAATTTTGGGCTTGCATGTTCTGCAATCTTAACCTTTGCTTTAATTCCTCGCAGTGTTCCCAGTCCTTGCTGGAATACCTCTTTAGCTTCGTCCAATATTCTGGACAACCGTTCAGGTTTGACATCTTCCTTTCCGGAATCCACCGTCATGGTGTTTAGTGAATGCCAGTCTATCTTTATTTTCCGGATCCACTCCCATCCCAGAAGTGGTGGACCTCCCTCAGGCAACACATACAGGTCCATCCTTTGGTAATCTTTATCCTTGTATCTCACCTTGACTTCTATCTTTCCGATGGGGAATACTTTGTGCCCCGTGTATGTCTGTAGTACTAGTTCCGTATCCCGTAGTGGAATATGCTTGAATAACTTTTTATAGTCATGCTTATTCATGACCGTCAGCGCCGATCCGGTGTCCACTTCCATTTTCACTTGGACTTTTGCAATCTGTAGTGTGATCCAGATAGTTTGTCGGTCAGCTTCATTACTCACATTGTGAACTCTCAAACTATCCAGTCCTTTGCAGTTGGAGTGTGAGTCCGACTTCTGTTCCTCCGGACTCTTCCTAGTCACCTCATGTACCTTTCTGTACCACTTTTGTGGTGACTCATTATTGTTGGTCTTCTTCCCTGACCGGCATACCTTAGCTATGTGACCAAGCTTGCCACATTTCCTACATTCTTGGTTTTTAAACCAGCATTGGTTCTGGTCATGTGTTGTCTTTCCACAACGATAGCATTTCGTTGTACCCGAAGTAATTTGTTGTACCCTGAGTGCCGCTGCCTTTAGCTGCATTTCTGCAGTTCCTTTCACTGCGGCTTCGCTTGATGCTGCGATAAGGACAGCCTTATCAAGTGGAAGATCGTTCTCTTCAAGCAGTCGTTTTTGTGTTTCTTCCTTCAACATTCCGCACACGAATTTATCTCTCAGTGCCTCTTCCAGGTTGTCCCTAAACTGACAGTCTTTCGCTAGCCTCCGCAGTTCAACCAAGTATTCCGCATTGCTTTCGTCTTTCCGTTGCGTTCTCGCATAGAATTTGAATCGTTCAGCCAACATCAACGGTGTAGGGTTCAAGTGGTCCTTCAGGACAGCCACAATATCATCGAAAGTCTGATCCGCTGGTTTAGCTGGTGCTAGTAGATGCTTCAAGAGCCCGTATGTCTTTGCGCCCATCGAGTTCAGCAAGGTTATAGCTTTGTCATCTTCTTCTATTTTATTGGCCTCACAATAGATCTCAATGCGTTCCACGTACGTGGCCCAGTCTTCTACTTCGGAATTAAAATCGTTGATGTTACCACGCTTAGGCATCTTCCTCTCTTTGGGAACAACACAAGTATTTCTTTAAATTATTATTTCTTTTTTTTTCTAAGATGTCGGTTTTCCTGCGAAAATGGCGGTTTCCCGCTCTTATCTTCTCTCCCCGCCCACTTCAATGGCGGTTTCCCGTTTCTGTCTTCTTCCCCGCCTAATGGCGGCTTCCCGCGTTTCTTCCCTGGCGGGAGGGGTACACTTTCCCCACGGGCGACGGCCGCTGGCTTTCAGGTTCACAGCCTGCGCGTCGGCTTCAAGGCTTTCCCTTTTTTTTAAATTTTATGGCAGGGCGACCGGCTCTGGGTACCCCGTTGACGGCGAACAGGTTCAGCCGCTGGGCTGGCTCTCGCACAGTTCCCCTTGCTCGGCTCTGTCTCTCTCCCGCTCGCTCGGCTCTACCGGCGCTGGGTACACCCCGTTGACGGAGGACAGTTCAGCCGCTGGACTGGCTCTCGCACAGTTCCCCTTGCTCGGCTCTGCCTCTCTCCCGCTCGCTCGGCTCTACCGGCGCTGGTTACACCCCGTTGATGGAGGACAGTTCAGCCGCTGGACTGGCTCTCGCGCAGTCTCTCTTGGTCGGCTCTGCCTCTCCCGCTCGCTCGGACCCCAATCGCGCCTCCCAGCCCTCTCGCAGTCCGGTGCTTCTCTCCCCGGCTGCGGCTGAGTTTCTCTCTTCCCGCGCCTACGCTCCCGGTCGCAGCGCTTCGTGGCTTCGGTCACCGCCCGGCTTTTCCCGCCGGTCGCGGTCTCTCACGACATGGACTTCAGTAAAGCCTTTGACAAAGTCCCGCATAGGAGACTGGTCAAGAAGGTAAGAGCCCATGGGATCCAGGGTGCCTTGGCGCGTTGGATCCTAAACTGGCTGAGTGGCAGGAGGCAGAGGGTGATGGTCGATGGTTGCTTTTGTGACTGGAAGCCTGTGTCCAGTGGGGTACCTCAGGGATCGGTGCTGGGTCCCTTGTTGTTTGTGATCTACATAAATGATTTGGATGAGAATGTAAAAGGTATGATCAGCAAGTTCGCAGATGACACGAAAATTGGTGGGGTGGTCAATTGCGAGGAGGAAAGCCTCAGGCTACAGGACGATATAAACGGGTTGGTCAGACGGGCGGAAAAGTGGCAAATGGAATTTAACCCTGAAAAGTGCGAGGTGATGCATTTTGGACGGACAAATAAGGCAAGGGAATACACAATGAGTGGTAGGACCCTAG